>NC_137188.1:13909920-14612420 GCF_951804945.1 Podarcis cretensis
TATTGATTCAAAGCCTTAAAACGTATTTTATATCGCTGACTTTTCATTTCTCTTCTTTGTATATTGTATTGTTGTTTTATTGCTGTGGCCGACAGCCGGCGCAGATAAAGATCCATTCCTTCCTCCTCATTCTCTCGCCACCCTCTGATCTCTCCAGTGCATGAAGTTGTACCCGACCAGCGAGATCCCCCTTGCCAACGTCACGTCTTGCGTGAGCGGAGACCTGGGCAACAAACTCATGCACCAGAACGCCCAGCGCACTGACGCCCTCCGCCCGCCCCACAAGTACGTGCCGTGGATCGCTGTCAATGGGGTAAGTCCTGGTCGGAGGTGCCCAAATTCGCACCCGCTGGTCCTGAGTTCGAGTCTCGCTCCACCCGCAGATTTGAAAGCCAGCACCGAAAGCAGGGCAGGTGGTCCATTGGTTTCGGATAACCGCCGCGACCCCTTTCTTCCAAATAAGCAAATTTAATTTTCCATTATTAAAGCCCAGTAACAGCCACTTTTTATCAATGTCAGATTACAATTCCCGTCCGATTATACATTTTGAGTGACTTCCTGTGGGCTCGGTTTCGGGGCGCAAAGTCCTTACTCCTTCCTGCTTCCGAAAACTTAGCTGCCGTATTTTCCCGTGTGTCACATTATCTTAATTTTGGGAGGACTCAAAATTATGAAAATGGGGGGAGATTTTGCCCCCATTTATAAGACTACACCCCCTTTTTAAACATTATCTTTTAGTTAAAAAAACAACAACCCTAGTCTTATACACAGAAAAGTACAGTAATCCAATTGCCTTCAGTCACGGCCTTTAGTCCCTTATCGACAGCGACAGACTGATTGACTTCCATTCCTGTTGAGATATTTAATAATAATAAAAAAAATAAATTCCCACAGAAAGAGTTGCGTCGCGACCCCCACATTGCAAGGGGTTGGGCTGGATGACCTTTTATTTAGCTTTGGCGTTCGGACCCGGGAGAGACCCGAGTGCGAATCGCCACTCACTCGAAGGTCGCTGTGGCCAGTCTCTCTCTCTCTCCCTCGCCTACTTTGCAGGGTTGGTGTGACGATAAAAAGGGGGGAATTGGGGAGAAAAGTGAGGGAAGGTTGGGGTGTGAATTGTGGGCTCCTTGTGGCGATAAAAGCGGAAGAGGGGAGAATTCGCACCCGCCACCTTGAGTTGCAATTCCTGCGTCGCCCGGGTTTGGACTAGAGGACCTCTGGGGTGCCCTGTTCCATCTCTAGGTCTGAAAATGCAACAATTAAAGAAACTGGGTGGATTACCAGGGGTGCGTTCCTATTTCAGCAGAGCGCCCCGAGTTTTCTGCCGCAGGGGAGGGATTGTGGGGGACCCTCCCCATTGCCTGCCCCACTGATTCCCTTCTTATTCCGCCCCCCAACCCCAGAACCACACGGAAGAACTCCAGGGTGAAGCACAATCGAACCTCCTCGGGGTCATCTGTAAGCTGTATAAGGCAAGTGCTTGTCTAATAATAATAATAATAATAATAATAATATTTATACCCCACCCATTTCCCCCTTTCTCTTTCCCCTCCTAGCTGGGGGTCGTGCCCCTCCCACTATGAATTTGGGACGGTGTGGGGAGAGCCAAGGGTCCCCTTTGGGGGTGGGTCATTTCGCCCTGCCTCTTTTGTTTTTGCTTTAATTCCCCCCCCCCATTAATTTTAAAATTAAATTCCACATACAGTTTGGGTTTTTTTGCTTTAATCTCCCTCCTTTAATTTTAAAATCAAATTTCCAGAAGTTCCACATACAATTTTTCTTGCTTTAATTAAATTTACAGAAATCCCACATACAATTTTTTTTTTTTTTTTTTTTTTGCTTTAATTTCCCTCCTTTAATTTCCAAATTAAATTTCCGGAAATCCCACATACAATTTTTTTGCTTTCCTTTCACCCCCTTTAATTTTAAGATTAAATTTCCAGAAATTACACATATATTATTATTATTATTATTATTTGCTTTAATATCCCCCCTTTAATTTTAAAATTAAATTTCCACAAATTCCACCTGCAGTCTTTACTTTTGCTTTATCCCCTCCCCTTTAATTTAAAAAAGAAAAAAAATTCCGGAAATTCCACGTGCAATTCCAATGCACTTTTTTAAATATATAAAATAAATTCTTTTGCATTATTGATTATTCTCATTCCTTTTTCTCTGATGTTTCCCTCCCTTTTGCTGAACCCTGCTCTCCCCTCTTTTAATATATATGACTGAGGGTGCCCTATAGGGACCCTATGGGGGGTTGCCAGAGAGAGAGATGGGGGAGAGAAAGGGGGAAATGGTGGGGCAGAAAGGAAACTGTGTGCTAGGTTGCCTCCTAGGGCCATGGGTTCGAATCCTGCTTGGGGCAAAAGATGCCTCCATTTGCAGGGGGCTGGACTAGATGTCCCCCGGGGGTCCCTCTGCGATTTTATTATTTATCTCCCCCCTTCTGTCCCTGCAGGGAGAGCTGCCTCCCGCATGCCAGCACAAACGCAGCTCCTTGCCTACCTCCCCGCAAGATGCCTGCCTGAAGATCTAGCTCCTCTTTCCCCAACACGCCTGTCTCTAGGGCTGGGGCTGGGGCTGCCCCCCCCAAAAAAAACCCCCACCCCCCAAAAAAATGCACACGCAGCCGCGGTGCCCATCCCGCCTCAGGTGGGTCAAAGGAAGCGACTTCCCTGCTACTGTTGTTATTCCCCTGCGGAACTCCCTGCCACAAGGTCTGGAACCGAGGAGCAGCTGGGGAGGAAGGAAATAAAAGGAGCACCGCTAGGCGTTTTGGGAGTCCGGAACGAGAATCAGGACCGTTTCTCCCTCCTTCCGAACCTGATGGGCGAGAGGGAGGCGAGTTCTGATCCTGCCAGAGAAAGAAACGGACACCCTTCCTTTTTGCGAATTGCAAAAGCACTGCCAGGTTGTTATTTTACCTTCTCTCTCTCCCCAAAATGGAAATTCTGCCTTTAAAAAAAAACAACAATACTCCAAACTGATTGGTTTCTTTTCTGGCCGAAATGCTTCCCTTGTCGGTTTTTTTGTGGGTGGGGGTCAAATCCGTACCAAGATTGCAGATGCCCCCCAGGGTTTTGGCTATTTAATTATTTCGCAAATTTTGCACACGGTTGGGTTGCTTAAACAAGCTCGAAAGACAGATAAAGCAATAAAAGGATCGAGGGGGAAAATCGACATGACAAGAACAATAATAATAGTAAATAATGATTTTATGCAATCCGTCATCTTTATTGGCATAGAGAGAATGCAAAGATATATAGGTCAAATCTCAAAAGGGGCATCCGTTCATAAAAGGAAATACTTTGAGACAGAACTATACAGACCTAGTTAAGAAGTGCGTCTCAAATCTTAGAAAACAATTTTATTATTTGTAAGTGGGCCCCCCATGGAAAAGGCTGGCCGAAACTCCTCTAGGCAGCTCCCAACAAAATATTAAAAATGCAATAAAATATCGGCTACTAAAAACCTCCCCATACAGGGCTGCCCGGTAATTAAAAACTTTTGAAAAGTTGACATAACGAAAGGCTGAAAAATGGGATTAAGGCTTGTCTCCAAATGCAGGAATTTTCACGGGAGAAACGTTGGAGGGGATGGAAGAGGACGTCCCTATTTCCAGGGGAGAAACGTCGGAGGGGATGGAACAGGACGTCCCTCTTTTCAGGGGAGAAACGTTGGAGGGGATGGAATGGGATGTCCCTATTTTCAGGGGAGAAACGTTGGAGGGGACGGAATAGGACGTCCCTCTTTTCAGGGGAGAAACGTTGGAGGGGACGGAATAGGACGTCCCTATTTTCAGGGGAGAAATGTTGGAGGGGATGGAATAGGACGTCCCTCTTTTCAGGGGAGAAACGTTGGAGGGGAAGGAATAGGACGTCCCTATTTTCAGGGGAAAAATGTTGGAGGGGATGGAATAGGACGTCCCTCTTTTCAGGGGAGAAACGTTGGAGGGGATGGAATAGGACGTCCCTATTTTCAGGGGAGAAATGTTGGAGGGGATGGAATAGAATGTCCCTCTTTTCACGGGGGAAACTGGAGGGGATGGAATAGGACGTCCCTCTTTTCAGGGGAGAAACGTTGGAGGGGAAGGAATAGGACGTCCCTATTTTCAGGGGAAAAATGTTGGAGGGGATGGAATAGGACGTCCCTCTTTTCAGGGGAGAAACGTTGGAGGGGATGGAATAGGACGTCCCTATTTTCAGGGGAGAAATGTTGGAGGGGATGGAATAGAATGTCCCTCTTTTCACGGGGGAAACTGGAGGGGATGGAATAGGACGTCCCTCTTTTCAGGGGAGAAACGTTGGAGGGGAAGGAAGAGGACGTCCCTATTTCCAGGGGAGAAACGTTGGAGGGGTGGAATGTGAGTCCACCGTGGTCTGATGCTGCAGCCGGAATCTCCCTCTGTTCTCAGCCCCCCCCCCCCCCGCCTCTGGCCTTCCTCCCTCGCCCAGGCCAGAGTCTTTTTCCTCCTCCATCTCTAATTTGGCTTCCTGGAGAGATTTCCTTCCTCTGCAGCTTCCTGCTGTTTAATGGAGTGCATGGGGAAATTGAGAGGAATGGCCATGTTAAAAAGGAACAGCCCCCGTCCTGGGTGGGGGCCCTGCGAGTGCCACCCGTGGGGCTGCTTTTCAGGGCCTGATCACCCCTCCGTGATGGGGGTCTCGGGGGCCACATCCAGTGAGCAGGAAGGGGGCAGAAAGCCTGCAAAAAAGGAGAAGGCCTTGGATGGGGGTGTCTAATAATAATAATATTTTTTGATTTATACCCCACCCTTCCCGGTTCAAAAAACCGAGCTCAGGGCGGCTAACAGCAAATTTAAAACACTTAATTGATGCAACAAAAAAGCAGCATAAAATACAGTATAAAACGTGAATAAAAATAAATTCAGAATTCAAAAATCAATTGCAGGGGCTTGATTTCCCCCGGGTCAAAGACACAGCTGAATACACACACACAGGCAGGGAGTTTCAACAGTGCCCCTCTGGAGGCTTTGTTGTTGTTGTTTAGTCATTTAGTCGTGTCCGCCTCTTCGTGACCCCCTGGACCAGAGCACGCCAGGCACTCCTGTCTTCCACTGCCTCCCGCAGTTTGGTCAACTCATGCTGGTAGCTTTGAGAATACTATCCAACCATCTCGTCCTCTGTCCTCGCCTTCTCCTTGTGCCCTCCATCTTTCCCAACATCAGGGTCTTTTCCAGGGAGTCTTCTCTTCTCATGAGGTGGCCAAAGTCTTGGAGCTTCAGCTTCAGGATCTGTCCTTCCAGTGAGCACTCAGGGCTGGTTTCCTTCCGAATGGAGAGGTTTGATCTTCTTGCAGTCCATGGGACTCTCAAGAGTCTCCTCCAGCACCAGAATTCAAAAGCATCCATTCTTCGGTGATCAGCCTTCTTGATGGTCCAGCTCTCACTTCCATACATCACTACTGGGGAAACCAGAGCTTTTACTATACGGACCTTTGTTGGCAAGGTGATGTCTCTGCTTTTTGAGATGCTGTCTAGGTTTGTCATCGCTTTCCTCCCAAGAAGCAGGCGTCTTTTAATTTTGTGACTGCTGTCACCATCTGCAGTGATCATGGAGCCCAAGAAAGTAAAATCTCTCACTGCCTCCATTTCTTCCCCTTCTGTTTGCCAGGAGGTGATGGGACCAATGGCCATGATCTTCCTTTCTTAACCCGGGACAAAATACTTGGCTAGCCCCCCTCCCTGTAGTTAATGGTTCTTCTTCTTGAAATCATTTTTATTTATTTGATTTTTCCAATACAAAGTTATAACAACCCAGATATATATGGAAATACATCTAAGCCATGGGTAGGCAAACTTACGGAGTCATTGTTAAAACCGTGTTGATGGAACACAATCTTACTTGGCTACGAGGGATTGAAGAAGAAGAAGAAGAAGAAGAAGAAGAAGAAGAAGAAGAGTCTCTGTCCCACGTTGCCCAGTCAGCTGCTTTAATAATAATAATAATAATAATAATAATAATAATAATAATAATAATAATAATATTGACACCTGGTCCCTCTGCCTGTGTTGCAACCCTTAAGCCGCAATTCCCATCATCTGCCAGGAAGAGGCAACAGAGGGCCATCGAAGCCTCTGGGAAATACGGATTTTTACCTTATGAGAGCGGAACCCCTATACTTTGCGGGGTGCATGTGCCTTTTTGGTATGTGTGTGTCAGTCAGGAATGCCGGACAATTTTTGGGGAAACCTGCATGCCTGTCCCAGCTTGTCTGCCTGCTGCCGTTGGTCTGCAAACGTTAAATAATTGCATTATTATTACTTTTCTTTTATTATATGATTTCATACGGCTCCTCCTCCCCAGAAAGGGACTCGAGGCGGCTGGCAAATAAAGCACAGGAAGCAACGATTTAAAAAGCAATTGAACGTTCAGGCCTAGGATTGGAGAGTTGGGTGGGACGCCCTGAGATCCTCTAGTCCAATGCAGGAATCTCAAGAGTTGGGAGGGACAATGGGAGTCATGTAGAGCATCCCTTGCTCAAGCCCACGACCCTGAGATGAAGTGGGACATGAATTCAATCACTGTTCAATCACTTTGTTTTGTTGTTGTTGTTTAGTCTTTATTTGTGTCCGCCTCTTGGTGACCCCCTGGACCAGAGCACGCCAGGCCCTCCTGTCTTCCACTGCCTCCCGCAGTTTGGTCAAACTCATGTTGGCCGCTTCGAGAACACTGTCCCACCATCTCGTCCTCCGTTGTCCCCTTCTCCTTGCGCCCTCCATCTTTCCCAACATCAGGGTCTTTTCCAGGGAGTCTTCTCTTCTCATGAGGTGGCCAAAGTCTTGGAGCCTCAGCTTCAGGATCTGTCCTTCCAGTGAGCACTCAGGGCTGATTTTCTTCAGAATGGAGTGGTTTGATCTTCTTGCAGTCCATGGGACTCTCAAGAGTCTCCTCCAGCACCAGAATTCAAAAGCATCCATTCTTCGGCGATCAGCCTTCTTGATGGTCCAGCTCTCACTTCCATACATCATGACTGGGAAAACCATAAAATCACTGTTTTACAAGCATGAAATCACTGCAGGACTCTGAGTATATTTCTTTCTCTTTTTTACATTTTATTGGTTTTTTTACATATCATTTTCAACAATCATTTAACCGCTTCTTATCTTATACAATATTTTAGACTTCCGTCAACCACCCCTGATGATTTCCCATTCTTTATCACTTAATCTGCCTTTCTTAATTTCTCAGTTACTCTTAATTATCACTAACTAATCATTCTCTTCATCGTCTTCCTTGCAATATTTCAAATCGTCCTCCTTACAGAACTTCTTGCAGTCCTACTAGCGTCATCTGTTCGTTACAATTGCTTTTCAAATAGTTCATATATTTACTCCAATCTTCTGAGAATCTCTGGTCCCGCAGGTTTCGAATCCTTCCTGTTAATTTATCTAATTCTGCGTAGTCCATCAATTTCATCCGCCGTTCTTCTTTCGTCGGTAATTCTTCTTGTTTCCATTTTTGTGCCAAGGACTCTGAGTACCGTATATTTCAGTCGCCCCTCTCCCTGCCCCTGCCACAGCTGTCCAGGGAGGCAGGAGAGGATATATATTGTTTATTCATATCCTTCCTAACTTGCTCTAGCAAGTTCCTTTACGTAGCAGACTTCACATTCCCCTTCCATACATGCGCAGCAGATAACTGGTTGCAGGCTCGTGTGAGCCGCTCAATATACACAATTAAATCTGGCTGGTCCAGATTGGGAAATAGGGATTCTAGACGCTGGACCCAGGAATCCCTTGCAGACAGCCGAAGTGCCTGGAGACGGGCGGTCAAGTCGTGTATCCACAGCAGTGACCAGTGGTGGAATGACCACTTGGAGGAGAAACGGCCTGGGGTATCTGCAGCAGAACATCCAGGCACATTTGGTGGGTCTCCGACAGCCGTTTAGAGATGCCGACGGCAAAGATGGAGCCTTCTGCGTGCCAAGCAGGGGTCCCCATGGCCCTTGCCCGTCCAAGGCGGTGGCATTGACACGCTGCGACTCACTCCAGCCTGCGGTTCTTGGGCCCTGGCCAGCCACAACTGTAGGAATGTTCACGGAGGCAGGAGAGGATATATATTGTTTATTCATATCCTTCCTAACCTGCGCTAGCAGATAACTGGTTGCAGGCTCGTGTGAGCCGCTCACTAGACACAATTCCATCTGGTGTTCTAATATTTTCCTGCTAAGACCCCTTTGAATCTCTCCTAAAAGAATGAGGATGACACAGTATTATTCGTAAGTACCGTATATTTCACTCTATAAGACGCACCAGACCACAAGACGCACCAATTTTGGGAGGAGGAAAACAAGAAAAAAACATTCTGAATCTCAAATGCCAGAAGAGCAAAAGGGATCGCTGCGCAGTGAAAGCAGCAATCCCTCTTGCTGTTCTGGCTTCTGGGATAGCTGCGCAGCCTGCATTCGCTCCATAGGACGCACACACATTTCCCCTTACTTTTGAGGAGGGGAAAAGTGAGTCTTACAGAGCAAAAAATATGGTAAATAAAAGAAGTTTACTTACACCAGGCAGAGCACAGCGCGATCCCTGAAGACAGACTTAGTTACAAATATGTACATGGGGCTCTAAACCAGGGGTCAGCAACCTTTTTCAGCCGTGGGCCGGTCCACCGTCCCTCAGGCCTTGTTGGGAGCCAGACTATATTTTTTGGGGGGGGATGAACAAATTCCTATGCCCCACAAATAACCCAGAGATGCATTTTAAATAAAAGGACACATTCTACTCATGTAAAACCACCAGGCAGGTCCCATAAATAACCCAGAGATGCATTTTAAATAAAAGGACTCATGTAAAAACACGCGGATTCCCAGACCGTCCGCGGGCCGGATTGAGAAGGCAATTGGGCCGGATCCTTTGGTGGATCTCCCACAGGGAGGTGAGTCCCAGCCCTGTTTAGAGATGGAGCCTTCTGCATGCCAAGCAGGGGTCCCCATGGCCCTTGCCCGTCCAAGACGGTGGCGTTGGCACGCTGCGACGCGCTCCAGCCTGCGGTTCTTGGGCCCTGGCCAGCGCATCTCTTTAACCGTGGCTCGTGTCGTCCGGAGGAAGAGGCCCGCGACTTTTCCGCAGGGTCCGGCAACTGGTGGGGGGGGAAAGGGAACGCGCCCCGGCCTCGGGGATCAAAAGGCGCCTTTGCAAAGACTCCCGTCTTCTTCTCTCCCCGGGTTTCGGCGCGGAGCAGAGACGGTTTAATTAAAGGCAATTAAACACGCTTAGCCGGTCCGGAGAGAAATGGAAACACTTAATTAGCAGTGGGGAAGAGGTGGGGGCCGGCCGGCAGGAAGGCTGACCCCGGACCCCGGAGGAAAGGGGGTAGACGGCGTCTCGTCACATCCGATTTGTACGGTTTGCAGCCTGCGCAAATCCGACAAGTTGCGATGTCCCTCTGAGCTCGGAGTTCGGCTGAGCTCCACATGGATCCTAATGAGGCACAAAATCTCTTTCTCTGCTGGGTTTTCGTAGAACAGAGCTGGAAGGGACCCCAAGGGTCATCTAGTCCCACCCCTGCAAGGCAGGGGTCTTTCGCCCAACATGAGACTCGAACCCACAACCCTAAGAGCCCCGCGCTCGACCGGCTGAGCTATCCCTGGTTGGTTTTATCGGGCTTACGGGAGATTTCCAGCAAACATTTTGTAACTTCTAGGGTTTGCCACCCTGGATGGCCTGATTATTAATGAGTATTTGTCTTGATTTGCTCGCACGATGTTTACACAGAGGTTAGACTATCTTAAAATTTAAGAGTTGGAAGTATGGAAGAGGACGTCCCTTTTTCATGGGAGAAACATTGTAGGGGATGGAATAGGACTTTGAGGGGACCCAGGGTTGGATTTTGGTTTGATGAGGCCCTCTGCTACTGAAGGGAATGGGGCCTTTCTATGTCCAGCTGTCCTTTATCCACAACAAATTGTCGCTGTTTTTTTTGTGTTGAATATATGCTATATGGTAATTTATGGACCTAAAAGGTATCTCAAGCCATTTGCACATCACAAAAGATGTATTTTATCAAAGTGATTGTTGAACTGAAATACAATTCAGGAGAAGTATATGAATAGTGAAATACAATTAAGAAGAAGTATATTCATAGCGAAACAATTATTAAACTCTAACTCAAAATGATTTTTGATTCATAACAAACTGAATAATGCAAACACACTGGCATTTGGCAAGATCAAAAGTTCCTTTAGAAACACCATTTACAAAGACTCATCATCTAGTCTCTAGAAACTTGCTATAACATGAAATAATAATAGGTGCAAATATATGATGCAAACTACTTTTTGTTGTTGTTGTTTAGTCGTGTCCGCCTCTTTGTGACCCCCTGGACCAGAGCACGCCAGGCACTCCTGTCTTCCACTGCCTCACCCAGTTTGGTCAAACTCATGCTGGTAGCTTCGAGAACACTGTCCCACCATCACGATGGAAACTACTAAGAATGATAAATAGTAGAATGCAAGCACCCTATATATAGAAAGGAGCAAACCAGGGATATTTGAGGGAGCAGGCAGGGGCCATGACTTGCATCTGAGGAGCCGACACAACACAAAACAAAACATGGTTGCTGTAAAGGTAAAGGGACCCCTGACCATGAGGTCCAGTCGTGACCGACTCTGGGGTTGTGGCGCTCATCTCGCGTTATTGGCCAAGGAAGCCGGCCAGCAGGGCTAAGCCGCTTCTGGCGAACCAGAGCAGCGCACGGAAACGCCGTTTACCTTCCCGCCGGAGCAGTACCTATTTATCTACTTGCACTTTGTGCTTTCAAACTGCTAGGTGGGCAGGAGCAGGGACCGAGCAACGGGAGCTCACCCTGTCATCGTGGGGATTCGAACCGCCGACCTTCCAATCGGCAAGTCCTAGGCTCTGTGGTTTAACCCACAGCGCCACCTGCATTGTGGTTTTATTCTGTTTTTTATCTTATATTTTGGAAATGTACATCCAGGTTTTCCCCCCCTTTAAACTTTTTGGGGGCCTCCAAGAGAGTGGGGCCCTAAGCTAGAGCTTGTTTAGCTTATACGTAAATCCGGCACTGATGGGACCCCCAGTCTCTAGGGGCCCAGATCCAGTGGGGAGCTTTCGACATCCTTCTGGACTTTCCCCAAAACTGGCGCGTCTCCGAAAGTTGGTTGTATGCATTTTTCCTTTCCTCATTCTGAGGGTGGCATGCCGTCCCCCTGAAGAGGAAACAAGATCCGAACAATGGAGGGAACATCACTTTGAAAGGCCCCCGTACGTTTGACAGGAGATAACGGGAGACACGAGATATAAACAAGGCCAGGAATTCCGTGCGTGAATCTGGGCACAGAGGCGAACGTAATGCCTGGAAATGTCTTCCGCTGCTTCACTGCGCTAATGCCCGCCGGCCTCTCAGATCTTTGGCCGGCTGGCTCCGGGGGCACAGCTGGCCGTTTGTTGACCATTCGGAGTGTAGCTTTCCGGATCTCCGGAGGGGGTGGAAGGAAGGCAATTTCATGCCAGGCATAAGGAAGTAATCCAATCAGAATCCCAGTGGCCTGGAAAGGCAGAAAAATTCTGCCCGGGTGTGTATGTGCGAAAAAAGGGGGAAAGTTGCCAGATTTGGTGAAAAACTGCAAACTGAAAAACTCCGTATGCAGTTTGCAAATTCTACAGCAATTCTACTTTTGGAAATCATTTTTATTTGATTTTACAATTGTTGTTTTGTCATTTAGTCGTGTCCGCCTCTTCATGACCCCCTGGACCAGAGCACGCCAGGGCCTCCTGTCTTCCACTGCCTCCCGCAGTTTGGTCAAACTCATGTTTGTAGCTTCGAGAACACTGTCCCACCATCTCGTCCTCCGTCGTCCCCTTCTCCTTGTGCCCTCCATCTTTCCCAACATCAGGGTCTTTTCCAGGGAGTCTTCTCTTCTCATGAGGTGGCCAAAGGCTTGGAGCCTCAGCTTCAGGATCTGCCCTTCCAGTGAGCACTCAGGGCTGATTTCCTTCAGAATGGAGAGGTTGGATCTTCTTGCAGTCCATGGGACTCTCAAGAGTCTCCTCCAGCACCAGAATTCAAAAGCATCCATTCTTCGGCGATCAGCCTTCTTGATGGTCCAGCTCTCACTTCCATACATCACTACTGGGAAAACCATAGCTTTTACTATACGGACCTTTGTTGGCAAGGGGATGTCTCTGCTTTTTGAGATGCTGTCTAGGTTTGTCATCGCTTTCCTCCCAAGAAGCAGGCGTCTCTTAATTTCGTGACTGCTGTCACCATCTGCAGTGATCATGGAGCCCAAGAAAGTAAAATCTCTCACTGCCTCCATTTCTTCCCCTTCTATTTGCCAGGAGGTGATGGGACCAGTGGTCATGATCTTCGTTTTTTTGATGTTGAGCTTCAGACCATATTTTGCGCTCTCCTCTTTCACCCTCGGGATGCGGGTGGCGCTGTGGGTAAAAGCCTTAGTGCCTAGGACTTGCCGATTGAAAGGTCGGCGGTTCGAATCCCCGCGGCGGGGTGCGCTCCCGTTGCTTGGTCCCAGCGCCTGCCAACCTAGCAGTTCGAAAGCACCTCCGGGTGCAAGTAGATAAATAGGGACCGCTTACCAGCGGGAAGGTAAACGGCGTTTCCGTGTGCGGCTCTGGCTCGCCAGAGCAGCGATGTCACGCTGGCCACGTGACCCGGAAGTGTCTCCGGACAGCGCTGGCCCCTGGCCTCTTGAGTGAGATGGGCGCACAACACTAGAGTCTGTCAAGACTGGCCCGTACGGGCAGGGGTACCTTTACCTTTACCTTTCACCCTCATTAAAAGGTTCTCTGGTCCATGGGGTCACGAAGAGTCGGACACGACTAAACGACTCAACAACAACAACAACAAAAGGTTCTTTAATTCCTCCTCACTTTCTGCCATCAAGGTTGTGTCATCTGCATATCTGAGGTTGTTGAGATTTCTTCCGGCAATCTTAATTCCAGTTTGGGATTCATCCAGCCCAGCCTTTCGTATGATGAATTCTGCATATACGTTAAATAAGCAGGGAGACAATATACAGCCTTTTGAACCAATCCGTTGTTCCATATCCAGTTCTAACTGTAGTTTCTTGTCCCACATAGAGATTTCTCAGGAGACAGATGAGGTATCAGGCACTCCCATTTCTTTAAAAACTTGCCATAGTTTGCTGTGATCGACACAGTCAAAGGCTTTTGCATAGTCAATGAAGCAAAAGTAGATGTCTTTCTGGAACTCTCTAGTTTTCCGATTAGTTCTACTTTTAGTTTAGTGTTTGTTTAATTTACTTGATTTATTTCTTTGCCCCCCGCCCATGGCTGAGCCCCTCCACCTGCCACAGCAGGGTGGGGCCTGAATTGGGTCGAGGGGGACCCGAGAGAGGACGTCAGGCGGAAAGAAGGTTCGATTTGGCCGAGGGCCCGGCAAAGGCTTCCCCCGGCCCCCGCTTTGCTGACTCAGCTTCTCCATGAGCTGGCCGGCTTGTCATCACGTTTTGGAGGGGCTCGCCTGCGGCAGCTGGGCTACTCCGAGCACCATTCGCACCTGCAGCTCTGAGCTCATGCGCCGGTGACACCCAGGGCCTGCTCCACCCGGATGACTGTGTGGGTGCATACCCTCCAATATTTCTCCCCTGAAAGGAGGGGCGTCCTATTCCTTCCCCTCCGATGTTTCTCCCCTGAAAACAGGGACGTCCTATTCCATCCCCTCCGACATTTTCCCCCTGAAAACAGGGACGTCCTATTCCATCCCCTCCAACGTTTCTCCCATGAAAATAGGGATGTCCTATTCTATCCCCTCCAACGTTTCTCCCATGAAAACAGGGACGTCCTATGGGAAAGAGGGACGTTCCGGTATCAAGTCAGGAACTGGGACGTCTTCTGTATATCTGGGTCTGTCCCTGGGAAATAGAGGGGCCTACACAATACAAAACACTGTTGCTGGATATAGGTTTTATCTTATTTATTTTTTATCTTATATTTTGGAAATGTACATCCGGGTTTTTTCCCTCTTTCATTTTTTGGGGGCCCGCTAACAGAGTGGGGCCCAAAGCTAGAGCTTGTTTAGCTTATACGTAAATCTGGCACTGATCCACTGAGGAGAGTCCAGAGGCCGCACTGAGAATCTGGACGGCCACATTCGGCCCCCAATATCCTTCGCCCTAGGCATGGGCCCCCTCAGCTGACATTATCGTGAGTTTATGCCCTGAGAAAGAGGCATATCGGAGACCCCTCCACCCCAGAACAATTTTTTTTTTTTTTTGCTTTAGGCAAGACTACAGTAATTCCCCACCCAAGAAATCCATCGTTCGTGCCAAATCTGGAAAACGCCGCAGAAAGGGATTTATATTTCCCCGTTTGAACAAAGCCTGGCTCCAATTTTGTCCACGCGTTTTGCTAATATCGAAACCCTAGAGAGGGGGGTGGGAAAACCGAGAGGCGGGGTGGAGCCCCCCCCAAAAAAAAAATCCTGACTGCATGAGGCAAGTGTCCTTCCCCCCACCCCAGTCACAGTCTCCCCACGCCCAATTCCAGCTTTGAGGAGTTCCCATTCCCACAGAAATTGGGGGTGGAAGCCAGCCAAGACTTTGAGGGGGGGTGTCCTTTGGGGGTCCCCCTCCTGGGCCTGAGCTAATGGTTGGTATTCCAAATTATAAAAGGCGTGTATTTATGACCCCCTCATTCCTTGACCCACCCAGCAAGGAGGAGGAGGGGAAGGGGTCCAAGATATCCGTCACTGGGACGCATCCTGGCAACAGGCCGGGCGGTGGAGCCTGGCTCCGCGCCGGCTTTCTTCAACTCCCAGCCTCTGGCAATCCCCAAGAAGAGCACCGCAGGACTCGAACCCGCAGCGACTCTCTCCCCTCTGGGTGTTCAGAAGCAGGGCCCCGTCCCTGACCAGCGGGGAGGGAGAACATAGTTTGCAGCCAACGAGAGCCATGGATTTGCCGGGTCCTCTTTCAGAGACAGCCGGGTCAGTGGAATCCTGGGGGCGGGAGTTCCACAGGTTAACGCAGCGCTGAATGAAGCGTAGAATTGCAAAATTGTAGAAATGGAAGGGCTGCCCAAAATAATTTTCAAGGAGGGGGCTAGGCTCCCCCAGTATCCCACCGCCTTCTCGTAGCTGCGTTGGGCCCTAAAGTTGGGTGGAACCCAGCAGCTATGACCCCCCAGCGGTCATCTAGTCCACGCCCTTGCAATGCAGGAATCCCAGCTAAATTGTACATGACAGATGGCCATCTGACCTCTGCTTAAAAACCTCCAAGGAGAGGCCACCGCCTCCCATCCCAAACAGCGCTGACTGCCAGAAAGTTCTTCCTGATGTTGAGTCAGGATCTCCTTCCTCAGAACTGGGACCCACGGGTTCGAGTCCTGCCCTCCAGGAGAAAACAAGCTTGATCCCTCTCCCACATGACACAGCTCTTGAGATATCGGAAGATGGCTCTCCTATCTCCCCTCAACCTCCTCTTTTCCAAGCTAAACATCCCCAGCTCCTTCGACCGTTCCTCATCAGGCTTGGTTTCCAGAACCTAAGGACTAGAAACCTGTGCTGTTTTTGCAAAGCTTTAGCTAAGCGGCGGAACAGGAGCTTCTCGCATGCGATATATATCAGGCCATTGGTTTTAATCTGGTATATATGGATACATCAATGTATATCTTGATGCGTGTCCATAAAAATAGCCATATTTGTTTTAATCTGGTAGGTATTGATCCTTATCAGTATCAATAACTATCGATAAAAGCAGGCATGCTTCTTTAATTCTGTAATCACAAAGAAAAGATACTTTGCATTGGGTATGAACGTTTGTTTATCTTTTGATAACAATCAATTAAAGCAGACCAATTTGTTTCCATCTGGTATATATGGATACATCAATGTAAATATTGATGAGTGCCCACAAAAATAGCCCTATTTCTTTTAATCTGGTATGTACCTATCCTCATTAATGTCGGTAAATACAGTGGTACCTGGGTTCCAGAAGTCCGTTCCGAAACCAAAGCCTTCCAAAACCAAGGCACACTGCTTTCCCATAGAAAGTCACACAAAACGGGTTAATCCATTCCAGACTTTTAAAAACAAGCCCTAAAACAGCAACTTAGCATGGATTTTACTATCTAGCGAGACCATCGATCCATCAAACGAAAGCGAGAAACAATGTGCCGTGCTATAAAATAAACATTTCTGTATCAATAAAAACAGGCAATGAAAAGATGCTTCGAGGTGGGTACCAGCTTCCCACTACGAACTTTTGGGAAGCCTCGAACTTTTGGGAAGCCTTGCAAAAAGCGTGGTTCCAAAAGTTGGAGCGGCGCAGCTTCGGAGAATCACGATTTTTACGCGCGGCACTTTTGCGCGCGGAAGGAAGGAAGGAAGGAAGGAAGGAAGGAAGGAAGGAAGGAAGGAAGGAAAAGAAAGAAAGAAAGAAAGAAAGAAAGAAAGAAAGAAAGAAAGAAAGAATCTCGTGGGAGAGGAGGGGAAGAAGAAGAAGACCCCCGGGGGTCTGTCGCGCGCCTCCCCGGAACAAAGGGAGCGCGCGTGGGAGGCGGAGCGCGGAGGCGGAGGCATCGGCGGGCCGCCCCGGGCCGAGGCGGGGCTGGAGGCGGCCGGGCAGCGGCGGAGGCGCAGGGCCGGGGCAGAGGCGCTGCTGGCCGGCTCGGGCGTCGGCGGCCTCCCGAGGGAACAAAGGGCGCCCGGCCATGCCTCCTCCGGCCCGCCGCCCTGGACGCGCGCCCTGGACGCTGCTGCTGCCGCTGTGCAGCCTCTGCGGGATCTGCACCCCGAGCCCGGACCGGAGGTGAGGGAAGCGGCGACCGAGAGACCGAGGGGGTCCCCCAGGCGCCCCGGCCCCGGGCTCCGGAGCGCGCGCAGAGCGCACAGGGGTTCCTGAGCGCGTGCAGAGTGACCTCTCGCTCGCCTCCGGGAACCCAGGAGCAGGCAGAGGGGGAAGAGCCAAGGGGGGTGTTCCAGAGCATGTGCAGAAAGCCCAGGGGTTCCTGAGCGCGTGCAGAGTGACCTCTCGCTCGCCTCCGGGAAGCCCTCGCTGCAAGAAGCAAGGAGAGCACTCCCGAGCGTTTGCAGAGAGCCCAGGGGCTCTTGAGCATGTGCAGAGTGACCTCTTGCTCGCCTCCGGGAACCCTGGAGCAGGCAGAGGGGGAAGAGCCAAGGGGAGTGTTCCAGAGCATGTGCAGAAAGCCCAGGGTTCCTGAGCGCGTGCAGAGAGACCTCTTCCTCTGCTCTGCGAATTCTTCAGGGGGAAGAACAGAGGGGGGGAGTTCTGGGGCATGTGCAGAGAGCCTTCTTCCTTGCCTCTGGGAGGCTGTAGAGAGGAACGAGCCCAGGCTTTGTTCCTGAGCATGTACAGAGAGCCCTCTTCCTCGTCTCCCAAACCCAACTGATTGTGGTTGTGAGCCGAGAGGAACACCTTCCTGCCTCAGATGCTGGGTGGAATTTGGCCGCATCCGACCCACGCAAAGGATGGGGGTCCAGGAAATGTGTTTCCCCCCCCCGCCAAACTGCACCCTGGCCAGCCCCACAGAGCCCCTAACTTAAATGCACAACATTGCACCGTTTTTGGGGGTGGCGTATAATTTTGACTCCTGCTTTACCTCCCCAACACCCTTCCTTTGCCCTAAGGGGGTGTGGGAAAGGTCAGGGACCCCCCCCCCCATTTCCGAACTGGTCCATTAGGACAGAACAGCTCTCCTCTCGCCCCCAATCTGACGGCCGGCTTCTGGGCCTCCCCAGCAGGGAGTTTCTGAGCTGCTGTTTTCGCACTCGGGTCCCCGCTGCCGGGCTTCCCTCTGAGGCAACCTTTACAGCAGGGCTGAAGGAGCTCCCTTTGGCCTCATCCAGCGGGCCAGGCTCCCCTTAGGATTCCTAAGTGGAGCCTCCATAGACAGAGCCAGTCTATCTCAGAGGAGAGGAAGGCTTAATCCTCAGGGCTAGTTCTGACGCGTGGCTTTAAAAAGGCCAATTCACGGCGGACAAGGCTGCCCATGGCTATTACGCTCCGGTGTCCCCGAATCGTAGATTTGGAAAGGGACCCCCAGGTGTCATCCAGCCCAACCCGCTGCAGAGGCAGGAATCTCAGCTGAAGCGTCCATGACTGATGGCCTTCCAACCTCTGCTTGGGCGTCCGCCAGCTCCCATCCCACATCTCTTGACCGCCAGAAAGATTTTCCTGGTGTTGAGTCGGAATCGCCTTGCTTGTCGCTGGGAGCCGTGGGTTCGAGTCCTGCCCTCCCGAGCAGGAGGAAACAAGCTCGCTCTTCCACGTAAGATATCAGAAGGTGGCTCTCCCATCTCCTCGCAGCCTCTCCTCTTTCCCAGGCTAAACATCCCCAACTCCTTCGACCGTTCCTCATCAGGCTTCCAGACCCTAGACCATCTCGGTCTCCCTTTCTTCCCACCTTCCAGCTTCTCAACACCCATCTTAAATTGTGGTGCCCAGAACTGGACACAGGATTCCAGGTGGGGTCTGTCCACGGCAGAATACCTTGGCGTTAATGGCTCTCCTTCCTTGAAGATTTTTAAGCGGAGGTCGGACGGTCTCTGTCCGCTATGCTTTAGCTGAGATCCCTGCACTGCAGGGGTTTGGACCGAATAGCCGCTGGGGGATCCCCTTTCCAACTCTAAAATTCCATGATAGTCTAACCTCTGCATGAACGTCGCACAAGCAAAGCAAGACAAATACTCCGTAATACTCAAAATAGTCCGGCATGAAAAGCCCCAAACACGGTTCCATGGGTGATTCTGAGTCAACTTCCTGGGACAGTTTATTGTTGGACATTGTTTCTAAATTTAGTGTTGTATGTTGTTTTATTTGTCTGTTTAACCATATTTGCACAGCAGTTTTTAACATTGTGGGTGTCCTCTATTTAAGAGGCTTCTACTCTTCAGCCTCTTATAGTTGTTTTATCTGCGAGTCTTTTAGTTCCTATGGTCTTACAGTTGTTTTAACTGCGTGTCTTTGTTGGTTTTTAGCTCTTATCTGTTTTAATTATTAGTTTCTTATCCATCCATTATCTGTGTTTAATCTTGTATTTTATTCGGATGTTTTATGCCTGTTTCCTTGTCCTCATTTGCCCTAACAATTATCGGTCAAAAATCCCAACTGCTATTTTATCTATATGCTTTTCTTAATCCTGGTCTGTGACCATAATAAAGTTCATTCATACTCTGTAATAAACCGGCCACCCAGGGAGCAAGTCCTAAAGTGACAAAACTGGAAATCTCCCATAAGCTGGACAAAACCAGCCAGGGATAGATCAGCCGGTCGAGAGTGAGGCTCTTAGGGTTGTGGGTTCGAGTCTCGCGTCGGGCGGAAGACCCTTACGCTGCAAATATTTACTCGTTTTTTGCCCTCTTGCTAGACCGGTCCAGAAAAGGCGGTCGAGGTTTTGCAGATTTGAGCTTCTCATTGCTGGTTTCTTGATCTGGGCCGGTCCTAAGCGCTGCCTGTCGCCCAGGAGATCTCTTGCAATGATCTCCATGGCGATTGATCCCGCTGAGGGGGACGGAGTGTGCAATGTTTGGAATTTGGAGGGGAGGAGGGGAAAAGGCAGCCTTCGTTTCTCCCGGGGCGCCTGTTAACCTCCGGCGAAAGAGACCCAGCCGGCGAAGCTGAATTATGTTTCCAAAAGCATGTGACGCGAAGAGCTGTCTTGCACGAAGAAGGCCCATTGGGGATGGGATGGGCTGAGCAGCGGGGAGAGAAGCTGCGGAGGAGAATCACGACGGAGTCCGGAGAATTTGAATCGCATGTGTGTGCCATACAATGTGCCGCCGGCGCCTTAGCGGTGGGTTTGGACTAAAAGACGCAGCACAAAAGGGGAAGGCAGCGAGGCGGGAGGAGGAAAGACGAGCGCTCTGGCAAAGGGGGAATAGTTAACTTTGGGGGGTCTTCCCTGGGCTGGCGGGCTTTCTTCTGTTCCCATGCATTCTGCCCCACTGATGACACAAATGCAATAAGGGTTAAGGCGGGACCACATGGGTCTACATGCCATTCCGCTTTTTTAAGTTGTTCCTACCTGGAGGGGCTGGGAAGAGGGAACAGGGCTTTGTGAGCGGGGAGAATCGGTGGCAGAGAGAGTTCAGAATCGGAGGCAGGAGCGGAAGCAGGAGAGGAAGGAGGCCAAGAGGCAGAGATGGGTTTCTTCCCCCTCCTGCGGCAAGAATCTCCCTTCCCTACTGGTCTCCCAGGACCAAGAGAGGCAAGAAAAGGGCGCAGGAGAGGTGGGCTAGCTGGCAGGTGCAGTCTCCGATTGCTTGGGGAAAGCACCGCAGAGAAGGGGAGGCAAGGAACCTCAGTCTGTGCTGGTGATTTTCTAGTGAAAGCCCTAAACAGCGTCTCCACCCCGGACACCAGGGTCCATCTCCCGAGGACCTTCTGGCGGTTCCCTCATCGCAAGAGGTGAGATTACAGGGAACTAGGCAGAGGGCCTTCTCAGTGGTGGCGCCCGCCCTGTGGAACGCCCTCCCGTCAGATGTCAAGGAAATAAACAACTATCTGACTTTTAGAAGACATCTGAAGGCAACCCTGTTTAGGGAAGCTTTTAATGTTTAATATTGTATTTTAATATTCTGTTGGAAGCCGCCCAGAGTGGCTGGGGAAACCCAGCCAGATGGGCAAGGTAAAGGTAAAGGGACCCCTGACCGTTAGGTCCAGTCATGGCCAACTCTGGGGTTGCGGCGCTCATCTTGCTTTACTGGCCGAGGGAGCCGGCATACAGCTTCCAGGTCGTGTGGCCAGCATGACTGAGCCGCTTCTGGCGAACCAGAGCAGCACATGGAAACGCCGTTTACCTTCCTGCTGGAGCGGTACCTGTTTATCTACTTGCACTTTGACGTGCTTTCAAACTGCTAGGTTGGCAGGAGCAGGGACCAAGCAACGGGAGCTCATTCCGTCGCGGGGATTCGAACCGCCGACCTTCTGATCGGCAAGTCCTAGGCTCTGTGGTTTAACCCACAGTGCCACCTGCATCCCAATAATTATTATTATATGTGGATGGCAGCGGGGATGGAACCCGGGGCCTTCTGCCTGCCAAGCAGCTGTTCTGCCGCAGAGCTGCCCCCTCTCACCTCCTTCCTCTCTCCCTCTTTTTCCCAGGGGCTACTTGGTGGCCGTGCCCTCGGTCTTCCGGGCAGGGGTAGTGGAAACCATCAGCGTGGTCATCTTCAACCCGGCCAAGGAGACGACGGTTCAAATCCAGCTGACGGTCAAAGGGGAGACGGTGGCGCGAGGGCACGGAACGGTTTTGGGTAGGCCCCCATTTACGTACGTGCAAAGGGCGCCCGGGCACGGCTGCGTGGCAGCCTCAGAGCCCTTATTTTGCCAGAGAAGGGGCTTGAGTTTGGTGTGTCTGTGTGTCTTGAATATCGTAGTTAAATCTGGCGTGTTTGCACGATATTCTTCGGCTTTCTGAATCTTACATTTTTCCCTCTCTTTTTCTTTCCGGCGTTTGTGTAGGCAAAGGAACCATCAAGCTCAAGGTGAGTATATACCAGGGTGGATTTAAAAATAAACTATTTTTTTTAAAAAAGAGAAAAAAAAGGGTTTTTAAAAAATGTAAATCGGATTAAAAAAAAAATTTAAATTGGATTTTTAAAAATAAAATGCTTTCGGAGGAAAAGCCTTTCTAAAGATTTTCTAAGTTACATTGTAGCCCAAAGGCTGTTCATCAGGAAATGATTTGTTTTAAGTTTCTTATGAGTGCTAAAACTCAGGTTTTTTTTAAATTGTTTAACTGCAACAGTTAACAAACATGGATACATATGCTATAATGTTGGTTTTTTCAGTTAAATAGTTACTAAGGAAATGATTGTTTTTCTCCTTCCAATAAAGTACAGCAGAAAAGTTATCCAAAAATAAACAGTTAACTCAGGAAACCTCACCATAATTTCACAATTATCTGTCTATGTGTTTCTAAGAGTAGAACCAAATCTGTAATTTTTGATATAACTGCAAAAACTACTTATTATTCCAAAAACGAAGCCTTCATCCGGCTGTCAATATTAAGATTATACCAGCAAGAATGAGTCTTTCTGTAAAAAAAATGATTTAAATGAAGTCTTACTGACTAGTGATTTAAATTGATTTGATTTCGATCAAATCCACCCTGATGCAAATTGGTGGGCAGAAAGAGCTCTTATAACCCCGCCTTCTTTGCTCCTGTTTTAAAGCCATTCAGGTCGGTCGGCATGGCGGATTCCAGTGGCAGCAGGTTCCGCAGGCTAACCATGCACTTACTTTTTTTCCGGCGTTACACCTGGGAGGGAGAAAGCACATCTGATTTTATAAACTCCTGGCCTTCTCTCTGTCCTGGGCGCTCCAGCTGAGATCCACAATTCTTTTTTTTTTTTTTTTTTTTAAATTTTTTATTAAATTTTGACATAAATATATTTCACAAACATACAAAAGACAAAATGAAAAAGAAAAAAACAGAAAAAGAGAAAAAAAACAAACAAACAAAACATGAAATACATACAACTTTGATGACATTGATCGACTTCCCTTTATCTCGATTTCGGAAATTATTATCTTGTTTATCTATCTGCTGTGTCTATTCCTTAATAAAACTTTTTACGTAGTGAGCGTTATCTCATGCCTACTGTGATTTCTATAAGTACATATGTGTTTCTGATCAACATTTTAATTTTCCCCTTGTCTCTATTTCCATATATATCCTAAATTTATCCCATTCATTGTTAAATTTTGCACTTCTTTGATTTCTTATTTTCTGTGTCAATTTAGCCAGCTCCAAATAATCGGATAATTTAAGTTGCCACTCCTTTAGTGTTGGGATTTTTGGTGTTTTCCAGTACTGTGCTATGAGGGTTCTGGCGGCCACCGTTGCATATTGAAAAAAGGTTCTATCTTCTTCTTTGATATCCTTACCAATTATCCCCAGCAGGAAGGCTTCGGGTTTTTTAACAAACGTGTATTTAAGAATTTTTTTTAATTCATTATAGATGGATTCCCAAAATTTTTTGAGAATCTCGCACGTCCACCACATATGAATGAATTCGCCCTCCTTGCTCTTACATTTCCAACACAGTTTATCGCCCGTTCTATACATTTTATGTAGTTTTACCGGCGTTATGTACCATCTGTACATCATCTTATACATGTTTTCCTTTAGTGTCGTGCATGCTGAAAAATTCATATCTTTACACCACAATGCCTTCCATTTGTCAAACTCTATGTTGTACCCTAGGTCTACCGCCCACTTCACCATTACATCCTTTACTTCCTCGTCCTTGGTGTCCCACTCAAGTAACTGGTTGTACATTTTTGATAATAATTTTGTTTTACTTTCTATTATTCTATTATTTCAATCTGAAATCTAGATTTCTTGTCATTTATTCCGATCTTATTATCTTCTCTCCACATTGAATTAATTTGATGGTATTGAATCCAGCCAGTCAGCTTGCTTTTTATTTCTTCATAAGTTCTAATCCTCCACCCGGATTCTGTTTTGGTTAGTAAATCTTCATATGTCCATCTTTCCCCCTCTATATTTAATTTTTTAATTGTTAAAATGTCTATTGGTGATAACCACCAGGGCGTTTTCTGCTCCAGCAGTTTTTTATTCCTTTCCCACACTTCCAGCAGTGGCCCTCTGAAAATGTGGTTAGAAAAACCTTTATGAACCCTTCCCTTGTCTCGCCATAAATAGGCATGCCAACCGAATCTTAGATCCACAATTCTAAGCTTCGTCGGCGCCAGGCGCAGCGCTATAACTCCCTTTTGCCTTCCCGACCAGGTGCCCCCGGGGCTACGGGGCCAGGCTCACCTCAAAGTATGGGGCAACCGGCACTTGGCAGAAGAGGGCTACATTTTCCACAACCACACCACGGTCACCATCGACAGCAAAGGCGCCTCCGTCTTCATCCAGACCGACAAACCCGTCTACAAGCCAAAGCAGAAAGGTGGGCATTTATTCTTTAATGTGGGAATGTTCCGGGTGGCAGGAGAGGATATATTGTTTATTGATATCCTTCCTAACTTGTGCTAGCAAGTTCCTTTACATAGCAGAGTTACATTCCCCTTTTACATGCACGGCAGATAGCTGGTCGCAGGCTCGTGTAAGCCTCTCACTATTATACAGTTTGGTCTGTCTTCAGATTGAATTGTACATTCCTGGTAAGTTCCCTTCAATCCCTAATAACAATAATAATTTATTATTTGCACCCTGCCCATCTGGCTGGGCTTCCCCAGCCACTCTGGGCAGCTTCCAACAAAGATTAAAAATACATTAGAATGCCACACATTAAAAACTTCTTAAAAGAACAAAGAAGCCACAATCTTATTCAAAGTCAATAAAGGAAGTTGACTCACATCAGTTCACAGTTGGATCCCTGAAGGCAGACTTAGTTACAAAGATGTACATGTGGATCTGCCCCATATGGGGGGATAATCCCAGTGACTCTGCTGGGGGAGCAGTCCTAGCTAAAAGCTGGTCAAACGAAGAAGGAAGTCAAAAAGAGGGAGGTGTGCTGTGTGACTCGTCCTTTGTTACCTGGACAGGTAAGGTCACATGCAAAAGGGAGGATGCCAGCTCTCCAATTCCACAATTCTGCAATGCTCCTTTCCTTCTCTCCCTCTCTCTCTATTTCTTTTAAAATTCAGTTTTACGTTATACAATTAAATTCAAACGTGAACCGCCCACATTTAGGATGCCCTGAAGCCTTAGCCTTCCCTCCATGGTTTTCATTATGATCAGCCTTTTATCTGCTACATCTTATCATTTTTCTGTTTTGCTTAAAACCATCCTTTTTTCTTTTTCACCCTAATTTTTAATACGTTGCAAGTGTCCCTAAAACCCTGGCTAAGTTTTTAGCTGTTTACAGTGTAGCTTGTAGATTTTTTCCCCATTCTTAATTAAATTTTCTCTGGTTTCTCGTTTCCCCCTCTCCTTCTCTGTTTCTAGTGCTGATCAACCTGTTCACCGTCAACCCGGACTTGCGGCCCGTCGATGAGAAGGTGAGGAAGGGGCTGTAATAATATATATTTATCCTGGGTTTGTTTCCTCTGGGGTCTTCGAAGGAGAAGGAGCTGGCCAGGCTGGAGGCCTGCGGAACTCCCTGCCACTTGAGGCCACCGCCAAATTTTATGGCTTTAAAAAAGGACTGGGCAAATTCACGACGGAGGAGAGGCTCTTCCTACGCTCCCAGGGCAAAAGGGCCGTAGCTCGGCGGCTGGAGCAGCTGCTGGGCATGCAGAAGGTTTTGGCTTGGGGGGGTATTTCCCGGTTGGAAATCCTGCAGAGGTGCTGCTGTCGGTCAGTGTAGGCTGCCCTGAGCTAGACTGTTCAAGGGGACTAAGCGGTGTCCTAAATTCCTATTTAATTCATCCCTCTTTTTGTTGAAAACCATGAGGACTATAATCTTACATTGTTCTTAATGGCTCAGTGGTAGGACACCTGCTGGGCATGCAGAAGGCCCCATTTAATTCAGCCCCCTTTTAAAAAGCAATGGGGACTAGCATCTTACTTTGTTTTTAATGGCTCTCCGTCCGAACACCTGGGAAGCTGCTGCCAGTCCGTGTAGGCATTACTAGCTGACCCAAGAACTAAATAAAAGCTTCTTTGGGTTAAGTTTTGTGCAGGATTCCAAGCGAGTAACTCGCCTCTCTTTTCCCCCTTCCAGGTTGAGGCCTACATTGTGGTGAGTACCTGCTTGGTTCTCAAACTGAATCCGTTCCAGAAGTCTGTTCCAAAACCAAAGTGTTCCAAAGCCAAGGCGCGCTTTCCCATAGAAAGCAATGCAAAACGGATTAATCCGTCACAGACTTTTAAAAACAACCCCTAAAACAGCCATTTAACATGAATTTTACTCTCTAACGAGACCATTGATCTGTAAAATGAAAGCAAGAATCAATGCACTGTACTATAAAATAAACAAGACGGTATTGTAGATGATAAAGATAAAAATTAATTTTCCCCCTTACCTGCACACATGACGGTCATTCTTTGTATGGGCGGCTTTTATCCACTTCCGCAATCAATCCATCAGTCGCTGGACTGGGTTCCACACAGTCACAAAAACAAATGAATCGAAAAAGCCTCAAAAACAATAAGGCAAAATAAAGAGCAAAAGCAAAAGTGCCAAATACTGTATTATTATTATTATTAATAATAATAATAATAATAATAATAATAATAATAATAATAATAATATCTTAAAGACTAAAATGAAATTGAATGAAATTGTCTCTCCCCAGGATCCTCGTGGGTCTCGGATGATCGAATGGAACAACCTAAAGCCAGTTTGTTGCGGTGAGTCTGGAGGGAGCGGCAATGGGCTACCTGTCTCCCCGAAAAAGAGAAAACAGAAAGAAATAGGGGCCAAATCTCTTTTCTCCCCCTCTTTTGCCGGAAGCGACCCAGCGCCTTTTCGGCCAAACTTTGCCGACCATCCCCTTTTCTCTACCGCAGCAAGCACGCCAACCAACTCTATCATGACTTTCCAAATCTAATAAATCTGTATTTTTAAAATTTTTATCCATTCCCGGATCCAGCAAATACAAGAGGCTTCATCATATAATTTCAAATCTGGGCAAGGAGAAGCCTCCTCTATCTTTAGCATCAGTTAATAACTTATATTTTATTCTCGGCTTCTCACCCCGGCCGCAGGCGTCCTCAACGTCAGCTTCCCTCTGTCTGACCAGCCTGTCTTCGGAGAGTGGGTCATTTTTGCCACATTACAAGGCCAGGTGTACAACAAGACCTTCGAAGTCCAGAAGTATGGTGAGATTTTGGCGCAGCGGCTGGTGGAATCACTGGGGGGGGGCAGAGCCTTCTTTCCTTATTTTATATATATCGTTTTTACTAATTCTCCAATCTTTCGAAGCATCGATCGGCTTTTTTTATTATTATTTTAATCGTGCAAAGTTTCTTTTGTCTGCCACCAAATATCACCGGAACAGTTTCCGGATAACCAATCTTCATCAGCCAATCTTGATCGATTCTTCATCAGCCAGGCTTGTGATAATTAATACGAGAAGGATGGCAGTTTCGTTGCTTAACAAGCTGAAATTACAATATACACACGATGAAAGCCACGTCTGTATAAAATAAAATGCATAATACAATATGTACAACTAAAATACACACCCAAACTTACATGTAAGCAGATACGAACGCTGTAGAAAATATACTCTGGATCAGTGTTCATGTGATACTGTGGTCACCGGTGCTGGTAACCAATTGTAAAGAACATAATATACTTTCATAATATAATTTCAGCCACAGGTGAAACTAATATACTGTAAGGGAAATTAAAGACACGGCACAACATTAACTGCAAGAATGCCAAATGGAAACAGTCCCCCATCCAGTCAGTGGATCATGGCAGATCATGCAATTAAATAAAACAAAGAAAATCTAACCCATCGTCATCCATATTATTTGATATTTCAGTATTTGTAGCAGAACTCGTTTATTCTAATAGAAGTTCTGGTTTCTCAGTATGATTTTGCAAATATCCTTTAAACAGCTTCCATTCCTCGTCTATCTTCTCTTTTGAGATCCTTCCGACTTCTCCCATTGTAATACTCCAATAATTTGGCAAGCCGCTCTGTGTTGGTCGGTATAATACCACTTTTCCCGTTTTTAGAAATGGGAAATCCAACCCATAACTCAATCCCCACGGATGAACAGAGTTGAAGGAGGGAAAAGGCTGCTTCGATCTCATTGGGGGGGTCTCAAGAGGCCGGCCTGGGAGACCCCACCTTGGGCCTGACCCCCTTTGCAGAGGGGCTTTCGGGACGCCCCCCGTTGGCAGCGGTCAACATCTCCCCCCACCCTCCTCTCCCCCACCAGTTTTACCCAAATTTGAGGTGCGCATTGACCCGCCACGCTACATTCGGGACCTCGGCGCATGCGAGAAAGCGACCGTCCACGCCAGGTAAGGATGGGGTCGGGGGAACGATGTATATGCAAGGACCTTGGCCGGCCACGGGGGGCAGAGGGTCCGGAGGCGAGGGCCGGATTGGGGCCCCCTCTCTGAAGCCGCTTCTTTTTCCCCAGGTACACTTTTGGGAAGCCGGTCGCCGGCAGGCTGGCCGTCAACATGACGGTCAACGGAGTCGGCTACTACAAGCATGAGTCCGGCCACCCGGTCCTCAAAACCTTGGAGGTGAGCGGGAAAGGGGGTGATGGACAGCGGCTTGAGGAACGCGGCTAGAACCTATTCCGGCCATTTTTTTTACAAGTATTATAATTATAAATCTGTGCGGAATACAGTGGTACCTCAGGTTAAGTACTTAATTCGTTCCGGAGGTCCGTTCTTAACCTGAAACTGTTCTTAACCTGAAGCACCACTTTAGCTAATGGGGGTCTTCTGCTGCCGGAGCACGATTTCTGTTCTCATCTTGAAGCAAAGTTCTTAACCTGAAGCACTATTTCTGGGTTAGCGGAGTCTGTAACCTGAAGTGTATGTAACCTGAAGCGTATGTAACCAGAGGTTCCAGTGCATTTTTCATTTTCTTCTCTTCGTTCTCCTGCTGCGATCCAGAGCTCTCGGCGTCGGCACTTTCAATTCCTGCACACAAAGGGAATTTTCAAATGTGTCACAACTAAGGCAAAAGGAAATCTAGCCTTCTGCAGTAATAATAATAATAATAATAATAATAATAATAATAATAATAATATACTTATACCCTGCCCATCTGGCTGGGTTTCCCATTAGCGCCAGGCAAATACCCCAAATTCCCTTCTGGGATCTCACGACGGCGCCCACTTTGACTTCTGGCAGCCTCCCTGGGGCGAGGGCTAGGGAATGGCCCCTGCGGACCCCGGAGAGGCGCTGCTGCTGGCCAGTGCGGGCAACCCTGACCCCGCGCTCCCTCCCTCCCTCAGATCGACGGCTCTGCGGATTTCGACGTGTGCGTGAGTGACATGATGCCGGCCGACGTCCCTGAGCACTTTCGCGGCACCGTGAGCATCTGGGCAACGGTCACGGGGGCCGACGGCAGCCGCCAGGTCACCTTCGACGACTCCACCCCTGTCCAGAAGCAGCTGGTTGACATCAAGTACAGCAGGGGGACCCTGAAACACTTCAAGCCGGGCCTGCCATACAGGGCGAAGGTGAGCGCTGTGGGTTAAAACACAGAGCCTAGGACTTGCCGATCAGGAGACCGGCGGTTCGAATCCCCGCAATGACAGGGTGAGCTCCCGTTGCTCGGTCCCTGCTCCTGCCAACCTAGCAGTTCAAAAGCACCTCAAAGTGCAAGTAGATAAATAGGTACCACTCCGGCGGGAAGGTAAACGGCGTTTCCGAGCGCTGCTCTGGTTCGCCTGAAGCGGCTTAGTCCTGCTGGCCACATGACCCGGAAGCTGTACACCGGCTCCCTCGGCCAGTAAAGCGAGATGAGCGCCGCAACCCCAGAGTCGGCCATGACTGGACCTAATGGTCAGGGGTCCCTTTACCTTAGGACATCAAGAATGAATGGATGAATCTTTATTTGCATCAGCTGTTGGCCAGGGCAATAAAACAACAATACGATATACCAGGCATAAGCAAACACGGCCCTCCAAATGTTTTGGGACTACAAATCCCATTATCCCTAGCTAACAGGACCAGTGGTCAGGGATGATGGGAATTGGAGTCCCAGAACATCTGGAGGGCCGAGTTTGCCTCTGCCTGCAGTAGTACCTTGGTTCTCAAACTGGCCATTCCAAAACCAGGGCGTTCCCAAACCAAGGCGCACTTTCCCATAGAAAGTCGTGCAAAACGGATTCTATACTTGTAAAAACAACCCCTAAAACAGCCGTGTGTCATGAATTTTACTATCTAGCGAGGCCATTGATGCATAAAATGAAAGCAGTCATCAATGTGCTGTACTATAAAATAAATAAGGCAGTATTGTAGGTAATAAAAATAAAAATTATTATTTTTTCTGACATGCACTGATTACAGTCATCATTTGGATGGGGGGGGCTTTTATCCATTTCTGCAGCCACACAGTCAGTCAGTAGCTGAACCGGGTTCCACACAGTCACAAAAACAAATGATCAAAAAAAGCCTCCAAAACGCAAAATAAGGCGCCAAACTTAATCCGTTCCAGAAGTCTCTTTGACTTCTGAAATGTTCGGAAACCAAGGTGCGGCTTATGATTGGCGCAGGCGCCCCAGAAACAACAGCTGTGTCGGACGTCCGGCTTCTGAAAATTGTTCAAAAACCGGAACATTAATTTTGGGTTTTTGGCATTTGGGAACCAAGGCCTTTGAGAACCAAGGTCCCACTGTATTCCTAAAACCCCACGCCTCCTCTCCGATCAGCTGCTTAGCTAAACAACCTGCATGTTCTTAGTTTTCTGTTTTGCGGTAATTTAATTTTTTTTCCCACTTTGGGGCTGGAGGCATCCTTCCCCACTCGCCGTAGTTGCTGGATCCGTCTCCCCCCACCTCTCCTTTTCTACGCCCCCCCAGGTGGAAGTCACGTACCCGGACGGGAGCCCAGCGGATGGCGTGAGGGTCCGGGTCAAGGCTGAGCTCACCCCCAAGGACAACATCTACACCAGCGAGCTGGTGTCCCGCGGCGGATCGGTGGAGTTCGAAATCCCCTCCATTCCCTCGGCTGCCCAGTACGTCTGGCTAGAGGTGGGTGACAGCCCCGGATGGGGCTGGGGGGCTCAGGAGACCCCCACCGAACGACCGGGGGGCCGGCGGAAAAGGCAGAGCGGGTGTCTCATATCTCTGGGGCAGGGGGCTGGATGCTCCCTGGGGGGGAGGAATCCCTCCTTAAAAAAAAAAAAATACTGCATTTTTCCTAATAATAATAATAAATGTTATTTATACCCCGCCTTCCCCAGCCAAGACCGGGCTCAAGATCAAAATACAACATTAAAATGCAGCCTCATTTCAGTAGAAATGCAAATTTAAAACTTTTGGGGGATGAAAACGCCAAATCTAGTCTTGTATAAGGCTCTATTTCCCCCCAGTTTTCTTAAGTTTAAAATTGGGGGTCTTCTTATACATGGAATGTTGCCATTATTTATTTCTTAATTTGGGGCTCAAAAAATATAGACGGAAAAATATGGTATATTTGTCTCGGGGAGGGGGGGGTCCCTTCAATGATTCTAAGAGGCGAGGGGCTGGGAAGGGATCAAAACCTGACCTCCCTGCCTCCCTCTCCCTCCCCCCAGACCAAAGTCACGGCCCTGGGAGGGGCGTCCGCCGGGGACCAGTATCTCCCCAATTTCCTCTCCATCAGCGGCTGGTATTCCCCCAGCAAGTGCTACATTCAACTTCAGATGCCGGAACAGCCTTTTCAGGTGAGCCTCTCCCCGGTTGCCAAGGTTGGGGGGCTGGGGGTTGCTTGGTTTGGGAGCCCCCTCATTGGCCCTCCTCCGTTCGGAGCGACTCATCTCCTGGTGTGGGTGGCACTGTGGGTTAAACCACAGAGCCTAGGGCTTGCCGATCAGAAGGTCGGCGGTTCGAATCCCCGCAATGACGGGGTGATCTCCCGTTGCTCAGTCCCTGCTCCTGCCCACCTAGCAGTTCGAAAGCACGTCAAAAGTGCAAGTAGATAAATAGGTACCACTCCGGTGGGAAGGTAAACGGCGTTTCCGTGCGCTGCTCTGGTTCGCCAGAAGCGGCTCGGTCCTGCTGGCCACATGACCCGGAAGCTGTACGCCGGCTCCCTCGGCCAGTAAAGCGAGATGAGCACTGCAACCCCAGAGTCAGCCACGACTGGATGGTGGCGCTGTGGGTTAAAGCCTCAGCGCCTAGGGCTTGCCGATCGAAAGGTCGGCGGTTCGAATCCCTGCGGCGGGGTGCGCTCCCGCTGCTCGGTCCCAGCGCCTGCCAACCTAGCAGTTCGAAAGCACCTCCGGGTGCAAGTAGATAAATAGGGACCGCTTACCAGCGGGAAGGTAAACGGCGTTTCCGTGTGCGACTCTGGCTCGCCAGAGCAGCGATGTCACGCTGGCCACGTGACCCGGAAGTGTCTCCGGACAGCGCTGGCCCCTGGCCTCTTAAGTGAGATGGGCGCACAACCCCAGAGTCTGTCAAGACTGGCCCGTACGGGCAGGGGTACCTTTACCTTTACCTTTACCATTACATTAAAGGGGAATTACCAGGAAACTTATTTTAGAGACTTAAACAAGCCTGGCAAAGACGTTATCCGCTGTATACGTTTAAAAAGGGGAATGTTACTCTGCTCAATTGTAGAACTTGTTAACACAAGTCAGGAAGGATATAATTAAACAATATATCCTCTCCTGCCTCCCTGAACATTCCCACAGTCACTAAGCACGATTACTTGGTAGGAAGTGTTACTTTCTTTTCATCTCTGGGCAGAAATCATTTGAGCCGCTGTTGAGCAGCGTGCATAAACAGACACAGATAAGTATGTGAGAAGTATGTCACACCCTTTGCAAATGCCGCAAGGAAAATTAGAGCAAATTATATAGCCAAGATAGCCACCAACTGTAAAGGAGATGAATTTATTTGACCCTAAGCTATATTCTATCTTTATCACCAAACTCCGAATATAATTGCACATTGTATTAATTAACAGTATTTTTAAAAATATATTAGTGGCCATGTGGTGATTTTAGCCTATCAGTTTTATTGTTTAATGTCTTAACCCGTATATTAAGGTACTTTTATAGCTCTCTTTAGGTAATGTCTTGCTAATATAAATGTTTTTTGTATTAATCCAGCATATTTTCTTTTAATTGTTGAATGGTTCTGTGTACATTGCGGAAGCCTTAGGCTATGTGCAATAAAACTGACTGACTGAAACAAGGTGTTTTTGGGGGCGTCTTTGGGGATCTCTGACCCCGATATCACTCACATCCCTTCTCTCTCCCTAGGTGGGCGACGAGGCGTCTGTCGTGCTGAAGTCCACCTGCCCGTGCAATTTCACCCTCTACTACGAGGTGGTTTCGCGAGGGAACATCGTCCTCTCGGGGGTGCAGCCCTCAGACGTCACCCGACAAAGGAGCAAGAGGGATGTTCCCGGGAGCGGAGGCGTCACCCACGTCCCAGGCATGGCTTTGCGGCAGGGCCGTCTTACCCATAGGCGCAAGGGGTGCAGGGCACCTGGGCGCTGGGCTCTCAGGGGCGCCAGGCCAAGAGTCCGGGGCCCGAGAGTTGAGTCGGGGAAGAGGCACGAGTTCGGGCGCGACCGAGACGCTGAGGCAGCCGGCCGACTCCACCCTTCTGCGCGCCTGGGACTGGGGGCACCAGGTGGATCTTTGCACCCTGACGCCACATATCCTTAAGACAGCTCTGATTTGCAGTTCGGTATCGGGCAGCGGGCAGTTTCGTGCCCCCCTTAATAATTTTTATTTGCAAGCAAAAAGACCCAGGTTGTGCCAGTTCAGTGCAGATGGCAAGCGCCCGGTTGTGTCTGGCTCAGAGGTGTCTAGGGGGCATCGGAGGGGCTTTGTGGGAAAGAGACGTCCCCATGGGGGTCTCTCAGCTGGTAGCCCATCTCCTGGGTGCCCCTGTGAGCTGGGGGAATGCGTAGCATTGGGGGGTTGGTCTAGATGGCCCTCGGGGGCTCCCTTCCAAGTCTGTGGTTCCGCAAGCAGATGGTGAATTTCAGTCTGGTGTGCTCTGAATTATTCTGCATCATAACGGCCCCCCCTAAGGTCTTGGGGGTCTAAGGCAGTGTTTCCCAACCTTGTGCCTCTAGCTGTTTTTGAACTACAACTCCCATCATCCCTGACTAGCAAGACCAGTGGCAAGGGATGATGGGAATTGTAGTCCAAAAACAGCTGGAGGCACAAGGTTGGGAAACACTGGTCTAAGGGACCCGGTTCGTCCAGCGCCTTGCAAATCAACGCGTTTAATTTGATGGCATCGTCCTGATACAAGATTGCTGCCTTTCCACCCCCTCCCCTTAGGCCCGACAGACCCTCCTGCGCCCGAGATGAACACCTGCGTCACCTCGGTCCACTTCTCCGTGACCCCCAAGATGGCCCCCCTGGGACGCCTCCTCGCCTACTACGTCCGGGAAGATGGGGAAGGGATCACCGACAGCCTGCAGTTTGCTGTCAAGCCCTCTTTCGAGAACCAGGTAGCGGCTGTGGGTGGCCGTGCGGGGGGGGGGGTCTCTGGGGTGGATGGGGCTCCTCCTCCTCTTTCTCCTTCATCCTTTTCTCCTTCTCCTTTCCTTCAACATCTCTTTCATTGCCTTCTCCTTCCCAACGTGTCCTCCTCCTCCTGTTCCTCCTCCATCTCCTCCTCCTCCATCATCCTTTTCTTCTTCTTCTCTTTCCTCATCTTCTCCTTCTCCTTCATCTCCTCCTCTTCTCTTTCTTTTCCTTCTTTATCATCTCCTTCACAAGCTTCTCCTTCTTCTCCTTTCCTTCAACATCTCCTCCTCCTCCTGTTTCTCCTTCATCTCTTTCTCCTTCTTCTTCTCCTTCATCACCTCCTTTGTCATCTTCTCCCTCTGCACCATCTTCTTCTTTCTCCTTCATCCTTTTCTTCCCCTTCTCTTTCTGCTTCATCATCTCCTTCTTCTCTTTCATCATCTCCTTCTCTTGCTCCTTCATCTTCTCCTTCATGAGCTTCTCCTTCTTCTTTCCCTTCTTCTCCTGTCCTTCAACATCTCTTTCAACGCCTTCTCCTTCCCACCACCTCCTCCTCCTCCTGTTCCTTCTCCATCACCTTCTCCATCATCATCTTCTCCTCCTCCAGGTTTCCGTGGCCTTTTCCACCAACGAGACCCGGCCGGGAGACACACTGACCCTCAAGGTTTCCGCAGCCAAGGGGAGCTGCGTCTGCCTGGCCGTGGTGGACAAGAGCGTCCACCTCCTCAAGCCGGGCTTCCAGCTGACCACGGACCAGGTGAGTGCTGGTCCTCCATGTGTCCAAACAGACGTCGGGTGACACTTTAAGAGTTGGCACCAAGAAGGGCTGTCTCCCCATGGCAGAGACCTTGCTTGGCGTACAGAAGGCCCCAACTTCAACCCTCAACAGCCATTCTGTCTCCTGCCACAGATCTTCCAGGAGATGGCGGACTATGACGTTTTGGACGCCTTTGGCGCTGCCAAGGAAGACGGGCACTTCTGGTGGGCAGGGATGTCTTCCCGCCGGCGCCGTTCCTCCATCTTTTCCTGGCACTGGGACATCACCAAGGACGCCCGCTTCGCGTTCACGGTGAGGGGTGATCTTCCTGCATGTTTGCTTGCTAAACTAATCGGGGAAAGTCATAGGTTTGCGTACAAAAATGCACAGAAACTTCATTCGTGCCATAGCAATAAAACGAAAATGGAACATACAGTGGTCCCTTGGTTCTCAGACTTAATCTGTTCAGAAAATTCCATTCCAAAACCAAAGCGTTCCAAAAGCAAGGCGCGCTGCTTTCCCATAGAAAGTCATGCAAAATGGATGAATCCATCCCAGACTTTTAAAAGCAACCCCTAAAATTTAGCATGGATTTCACTACCTAACGAGACCATCGATCCATAAAATGAAAGCAATAATCAATGTACTCTATTATAAAATGAATAAGGCAGAATTGTAGGTGTTAAAAATTACAATTTTTTTTTTCCTTACCTGCGCTGATGACGGTTGTTGTTTGGATGGGGGGCTTTTATCCATTTCCGCAGTCACACAACCAATCAATCAATCAGTAGTCGAACTGGGTTCCGCACGGTCACAGAAACAAATGAACCAAAAAAGCCTCAAAAACACAAAATAAAGAGCAAAAACAAAAGCGCCAAACTTACTCCGTTCCAGAAGTCCGAAATGTTCAGAAACCGGGGCTCAGCTTCTGATTGGCGCAGGCACCCCAGAAACAATAGCCGACAGCCACGTCGGACGTTCGGCTTTCGGAAAGCGTTCAAAAACCAGAACACTTCCTTCCGGGTTTCCGGCGTTTGGGAACCAAGGTCCCACTGTATATCTATATACAGTGGTGCCTCGCAAGACAAAATTAATCCGTTCTGTGAGGCTCTTCGTCTAGTGTTTTTTTTGTCTTGCGAAGCAAGCCCATTGACAGCTTAGCGGATTAGCGCTATTAGCGGTTTAGCGGCTTTTAGCGGATCAGCTGATAAGCGGCTTAGCGGCTTAGGAAAAGGGGAGGGGAAGGGAAAAAACCCCGCAGGAATTCGCAAGACATTTTCGTCTTGCGAAGCAAGCCCATAGGGAAATTCGTTTTGCGAAGCGCCTCCGAAACGGAAAACCCTTTCGTCTAGCGGGTTTTCCGTCTTGCGAGGCGTTCGTCTTGCGGGGAACCACTGTAGTTCCATGGGGGTTCCTTGGTGCTCTGCCAAATGGGCCTTCCCGGGAGGAGATTTGGGGGAAGAGGGATAACGTCCGCCCTGCAGGCACAAGATCCCACCTTTGATCCATCCAAGGCTTCGATTTAAACCAACCTAAGAAGGACCATGTGGGACGCAGGTGGCGCTGTGGGTTAAACCACAGAGCCTAGGGCTTGCCAATCAGAAGGTCGGCGGTTCGAATCCCTGCAATGACAGGGTGAGCTCCCGTTGCTCAGTCCCTGCTCCTGCCAACCTACCAGTTCGAAAGGACATCAAAGTGCAAGTAGATCAATAGGTACCACTCCAGCAGGAAGGTAAACGGCATTTCCGTGCGCTGCTCTGGTTCGCCAGAAGCGGCTTAGTCCTGCTGGCCACATGACCCGGAAGCTGTACACCAGCTCCCTCGGCCAATAAAGCGAGATGAGCGCCACAACCCCAGAGTCGGCCACGACTGGACGTGACGGTCAGGGGTCCCCTTTACCCTTTACCTTTAAGAAGGACCATGGACCCTCTCTCTCTCTTTCTCTCTCTCTCTTATGTCGTTTGCGGTTTGCCGCCGCCCAGGAAACAGGCCTGGTGGTCATGACGGATGTGGTCAGTCTCCACCACCGGCAGCACGGAGGGATGTACACGGACGAGGCCGTCCCAGCTTTCCAGCCCCACACGGGGACCCTTGTCGCCTTGGCCCCCTCCCGGGTGGTGCCCAGGTAAGCGGAACTGTGGGCTTGGAGCAAATGTCCAAATGTACCTGTATTTTTCGCTCCATACGACGCACCTGACCATAAGACGCACCTGGTTTTTAGAGGAGGAAAACAAGAGAAAAAAATACATTCTGAACGAAACAGGTGGATGTAGGATTTTTGTGGTTCATGCCGTGGCCACAGATGTGTGAGTTTGGGGTAGCCCAATGCAAAAATCCTGAGGATCCATATAGATCCGTGCTTTGTAACCACATTTTTGCGCCATTGTGGCCCCACGAAACAGTGAGTGCAGGCTGTAGCCATGGGCATGCTGTGGGATCTGATGGTGAATTTGGGGTGACCTGATGCAAAAATCCTGAGGATCCATGGGCTTTTACCTCCCCCCTCCCAGGCAGCCTCCTTTATCGCTAGCGTCCCTTATTTCCCTCCTGATCGCTTGCCAATCAGCTGCTTCCTTTCCCTCTTGTTTCCCTTAGTGTCTTCTCCTTAGCTGGAGCAGTTTTTTGCTCCTCCTTTTCTTCTAATTTCTCTCCTCATTGCTTTAGATGGTCCAGCCGGTGATGGTTTGGGGAGCTGGCTGAGAGCTGCTGGTTTGAACTCCCAGAATCGTGGAGATGGAAGGGAACCCTGTCTCCTCAGGGTGGCGGGTTAGCTGTGCCCATTTGACCCCGCAAAAGTCCTTCAAACTCACGGTGCGTTTCGCCCCCTGCCTGTCCTCCCGAACCTTCAACCCTCCTGTCTCTCTTTCCACTCACAGAGCAGATAAGAAGAAAAGGACCTTCTTCCCCGAGACGTGGCTGTGGCGCTGCTTCAACGTCAGGTATGTTTCCAGGGTTGGGCACCACGCTGGCAGACAACGGGCTCCATCTCCTGTGGGTCTTCTGGCGGTTCCCTCCCTGCGAGAAGTGAGGTTACAGGGAACCAGGCAGAGGGCCTTCTCGGTGGTGGCCCCTGCCCTGTTGGAACGCCCTCCTATCAGATGTCAAGGAAATAATAAACAACTACCTGACTTTTATGAGACACCTGAAGGAAGCCCTGTATCGGGAAGGTTTTTTTAATGTTTGAGGTTCTACAGCGGTCTCTTGGTTCTCAAACTTAATCCGTCCCGGAAGTCCATTCCAAAACCAAAGCGTTCCCAAACCAAGGCGCGCTTTCCCATAGAAGGGAATGCAAAACGGATTAATCCGTTCCAGGCTTTTAGAAACAAGCCCTAAAACTGCAATTGAACATGGATTTTACTATCTGATGAGACCATCGATCCATAAAACAAAAGCAAGAATCAATGTACTGTACTATAAAATAAATAAGGCAGTATTGTAGATGATAAACATTTAAATTTATTTCTTCTTCTTCACCTGCACTGATGACGGTCATTGTTTGGATGGGGAGGCTTTTATCCATTTCCGCAGTCCCACAATCCATCAATTGAAGATGGATTTTACTGTCTAACGAGACTACTGATCCATAAAATGAAAGCGATAAACAATGTACTGCAGTCACACAATCAGTCCATCAGTAGCTGAACAGGGTTCCACACAGTGACAAAAACAAAACGAGAAAGAGCCGCAAAAAACAAAAACACAAAATAAATAGCAAAAAAACAGACAGACCTCAGCATAGCACTCAAATCGGAAGCGTAACACTCAAAGCGGAGCACGTTCAGCTTCCAAAAATAGTTCACAAACCAGAACACTTACTTCCGGGTTTGCAATGTTCGTGTTCCAAGTTGTTCGAGTACCAAAGCGTTTGAGAACCAAGGTAACACTTTATTGTGTTTTTAATGTTCTCAGAGCGGCTGGGCCAACCCAGCCAGATGGGCGGCATACAAATAATCAATTATTATAATATTATTATTATTTTGGCGGTTCCCTCCCTGCGAGAAGTGAGGTTGCAGGGAACCGGGCAGAGGGCCTTCTCGGTGGTGGCGCCCGCCCTGTGGAACGCCCTCCCACCAGATGTCAAGGAGATAAAGAACTATCTGGCTTTTAGGAGACATCTGAAGGCAGCCCTGTTTAGGGAAGTTTTTAACATTTGAGGTTCTATTGTGTTTTTAATATTCTCAGAGTGGCCAGACAGGCGACGTAGAAATAATAAAATTTTTATTATTATTGTTGTTGTTGTTGTTGTTGTTGTAATAATTTTTATTAGTTTTCAATACAAATATACATATAATACCATATCAAAAATTTATCACAAATTTTCTCTTTTGGACTTCCTTCAGCTTATCTGCCAATCATCCGCAATTAATTTTTAGTTACGCATTTCCTAAATTTAATACTGCCTTTTAATATACCCTCCCGATCTTATTTTCTTTTTTACAATACTCCTCAGACTTTCACAGAGCTTCTTGAAATCCCACCAGCGTGGTTTGCTCATCACATATATTTTTCAGATACTCTACAAATTTCCCCCAGTCCTCGATGAACTTATGGTCTCGTTGGTAGCTAATCTTCCCAGTTAATTTGTCCAATTCTGCATAAAATAAGATTATTATTTTTATCATTGTTCCCACGACTCCTTCTTGGCCCCCCGGCCGTCTTATCTCTCTCCCTCTCGACGCAGCGATGTTTCCGGGGAAGCCCAGCTGCGGATGGAGGCGCCCAGCTCCATCACCACGTGGCTGGCGGAGGCCGTGGGCGTCTCGGAGGAGAAGGGTTTTGGCCTGGCCCCCCAAGCCCAGCTGAACACCTTCAAGCCCTTCTTCGTGGAGTTCTCCCTGCCCTACAGCGTCATCCGTGGGGAGCAGACCAAGGTCCCCCTCACCGTCCACAACTACCTGCCCGTGTGTGCGGAGGTGAGAAACCCCGGCGTCATTCCCAGCCTGGAAGGGCAAGGAAGAAGGGAGGGTAGCGTGGCGTAATGGTTAGAGTTTTGGCCCAGGGTTCAAATCATGGGTAGGCAAACTAGGGGCCAGATCCGGCCCAATCGCCTTCTCAATCTGGCCTGCAAATGGTCCGGGAATCTGAGTCTTTTTTACATGAGTAGAATGTGTCCTTTTATTTAAAATGCATCTCTGGGTTATTTGTGGGGCATAGGAATCCGTTCATATTTCCCCCCCAGAAAAATACACCTGGAAGAGATCGTGCCCTTCTGAATTTGCTTGCGAGGAATACCACCCAGAAACCTTTGAACAGGGCAAGGTTTGGGGATTTTAATGCCTTGTGCGCAAAGCTACTCCGGGGGACATTCCTGCCTTTCCGGGGGCGGGTTGGTCTAGATGTCCTTTGGGGTTCCCTCTGCGATTCCCAAAGCGCAGAAGCTGCAGCCAAGCCGACAAATCCCCGCTGCCCTCATTTCTGCACAGGTCCACGTGAAGATCTCGGTGCCCAAAGGGATCAAGTTTGTCGGCCACCCCGGGAAACATCTCTTGACCCGGAAGAAGTGCGTCGCCCCCGGGAAAGCCAAGCCGACGTCCATCGTCCTGGCCTTTGCTGAACTGGGGCAGAGCAACATCACAGGTGCCATTAAAATAATATATCGGGATATATATGAGGGTTTATACAGTGGTACCTCGGGTTAAGTACTTAATTCGTTCCGGAGGTCTGTACTTAACCTGAAACTGTTCTTAACCTGAAGACCACTTTAGCTAAAGGGGCCTCCTGCTGCCGCTGCACCGCCGGAGCATGATTTCTGTTCTCATACTAAAGCAATGTTCTTAACCTGAAGCACTATTTCTGGGTTAGTGGAGTCTGTAACCTGAAGCATATGTAACCTGAAGCGTATGTAACCCGAGGTACCACTGTAAAGGAAAACAGAAAGGTTATCGTCCAATGCCTTTGTTTTGTCCAAATGGGAACATCCAAGCTAAAGGCAAAACAGAGAATGAAAAGAGGAAGGAGGAAGGAAGAAAGGGAGAGCCAGAGAAAATGGAATAGGAAGATATTTAAAAATGAGAGAAAGAATAGTTAAGAAGCTAAAGATCTTCTGATTCTTCGTCTGTCGGCTATATATAAACAATATTCCCTTCGCTCCTAATAAAGCCACTTTCTATTAATCCTTGTCTTCTTCTTTTAATTTTTAATTTCTACTTTTTAGGTTTATACATTTCATTAACTTCGCAGTCATTTTAACATTTCCAAACTTGGAGTTCCTTCCCCCTCTTTCTGCGGCTCCTTAAATTCATTTTTGAATCTCTTCTGCATATCCAAATTGATTTAATTTGCTCATGTAATTATCTTCTTTAGATATATACTCTTTTATAAAACGGCAGGCTGTTCCAATAATCCCGCCAATGTCTTTATCTGTTTGCAATTTATCTGCAAATATTCCACAAACCATTTCCATCCTTTTATAAAAAGTTTATCTCGATTTCTTCGTGTTCCGGTAAATTTCGCCGTTCATCCTTGCCGTCAATCCTCAAACCCAAATGCCATCATTCACTTTTTCTTTCCCACGCCGAAAGTCTATGGGAGCTTTTCCCGTTTTTTAACCGTGACTTTTCTCCAATTAAACATGTTTTTGCCATTTCTCAGCTCGGTCTGCTCATTTTGGCCACCCTCCCTCCGTTGCGGTCAGCGTCGGGTCTTTACGTCTGGACGCACGTCAAAGTCTCACCGCCGTGATCATGGCTTGGCGGCGACAGCGGCCATAATTGGGATTCCCGCTTTGTCTTTTAGCCAAAGCCTTTGCTTACACCGGGAGCTGCTGCCAGGACAGCTCTCCGTTCGCCAAGAACGGGAGGCACCCTGAGGTCTATCCCGACAAGAGGACGCCGATCGGGACCGACTATGTCCGGAGGAGCGTCTTAATCGAGGTGAGCGGATCCCAGCAGCAGGGCCTGCCCAGTGTTGGCCCCTCAATCTCTTAATTTTTTTCCCTGAGTGCAGAATGAATTAGGGGCAAGACCCGATTCAATGCGCCACATTCTCTTAGACTGCCCTTTGCGCAGCAGACCTCGCCAACTGATGCTGAGCAAAATGTCGGACCTCCGGCCCATAACTCCGAGAAGAAGCCAAAAGAGGTCTCTCCTGGCAGACCGGGACAAAGATATCACTAATAACAATAACAATAACAATAACAATAATAAATTTTATTTATATCCCGCCCTCCCCAGCCGAAGCCGGGCTCAGGGTGGCTAACAACAACAAAACAGTACAAAAGTACAACACAACACAACACTTTAAAATCATTCATTATAAAATTAAAGCTTTAACAGCTTCCTTTTTAGCCACAATTTTACCCGAAAGGATTCCCAATGAACCATCCTGGTTGGGGAACAGGCAGGGCAAAGCACACGATCACAGCTTTATGACCTTTGACAGCTTCACCCTGGTCCTTTTCATTATCCCGGTGATTTTAAATGTTTTATACTGTGATGCCCGTAAAGGGATTTGATTTGATTTGAATCTCTGTGTTGTTCTTTTGCTGTGATCATTAAACACTCTTAAACTGGCAAGGGACAATAATTGCTTTGGTGGTTATAATTATAATTATAATTATAATTATAATTATAATTGGGTGGCTTCCAACAAGAGATTAAAAATACATTAAAGCATCAGTCATTAAGAGCTTCCCTAAACAGGGCTGCCTTCAGATGTCTTCTAAACTTCAGGTAGTTGTTTATTTCTTTGATATCTGATGGGAGGGCGTTCCACAGGGCAGGCGCCACCACCGAGAAGGCCCTCCGCCTGGTTGCTTGTAACTTCACTTTGGAGGGAGCCAAAAGCGGGCAAACGGCCCCAGAAGGAGCACACTGTGCCCCCCAAATAACACCCTATATACCCCACAGGTGGCTTAATATTTGCAAGAGAAACACGCTTCATTGTTCTGCAAGCTTGTGCCAAACCTGCTCACGCCGCCTGCTTCTTAACCTCAAGAATGATATTGGGAATAAATTTAGCTATCTTTGACCAGCACTGTTTTTTAAAAAATCAAGGTACGCAGGCGAGATCTTTGTCTCCAAATGTGTGCGCACAAAAGCGGACTGGGGAAATGTCAATCTCAGCGCACTCTCAGAAGCGAAGGAAATTCGTCTTTCTGATCCTCGGCAGCATCACCCGTTGAACCTTTTAATTATCCCAGTGGCCTGAAATGTTTTATACTGCCATGCCAATGAAGGTATTTGATTTCTCAACGTTTTCCTTTTCTTTTCCCAGGCAGAGGGCCTCACCAGGGAATACACCTACAGCGTCTTTTTCTGCCCTAATGGTAAGTTTGAGGAGTAGAATATATCTCTGCCGTAGACGGAAGAGTTTTCCCCTTCTGGGTACGGACAGAGGTCATTTCGGACGTGCTGAATATTCTGTCCTGTCTCTCCCATGCCATCAAGGTGACTTGATTCAGTAAGCAGCCTTCCCCCCCCCCAAAAAAAAAACCTCTGGCATTCTTGGGTCTTGAGTTCGAATTGTGAGGCCGCCTGGTGCGCAAAGGGGTCCATTGTGGAGCTGGGTACATGTGTTGCCTTTACACGGAGAAAGACGCCCGTGGGGAAAATAACCCTGCTCCCCGTTTTAGTCCCCGGCTATGGAAAATCCAGGGATACGGGTGGCGCTGTGGGTTAAACCACAGAGCCTAGGACTTGCCGATCAGAAGGTCGGCGGTTCGAATCCCCGCAATGACGGGGTGAGCTCCCATTGCTCGGTCCCTGCTCCTGCCAACCTAGTAGTTCGAAAGCACGTCAAGTGCAAGTAGATAAATAGGTACCACTCTGGCGGGAAGGTAAACGGCGTTTCCGTGCGCTGCTCTGGTTCGCCAGAAGCGGCTTAGTCCTGCTGGCCACATGACCCAGAAGCTGTACGCCGGCTCCCTCGGCCAGTAAAGCGAGATGAGCGCCGCAACCCCAGAGTCGGCCACGACTGGACCTAATGGTCAGGGGTCCCTTTACCTTTACTTTAGAGAAAATCCACATTTTCACCCCCAACAAATATGAGTACCAGTACGTGAGGAAGCCGGCCTGGATGGGGCATTTTGAGGTGTCCGTCAAAGCCCACCACAGTGCCCACCTGGCGCTATCGGCCGGACCCCACGACATGGCCGAGATGACGGAGATCGTGATCGGCGGCCGCCAGAACACCAAGACCTGGATCTCGACCAGCAAGATGGGGGAGCCCGTGGCCAGCACAGAGACGCCTGCCATCCTCTCCTGGGACGAGTTCCGGAGCTTTTGGGTCAGCTGGGCCAATGGGGTCGTCCAGGTGAGAAATTTGGGCATTTCGGGGGGGGGCGAGATTGGGAGCGGGGTTTCTAGAAGCCCAGAGAGCATCCCTGACTCCACAGAAATTTTCTTACCCGGGGGGGTGGGCATTCAGCTGAGATTCATTTCATTTCATTTCATTATTTATTTATTGTGCTTTTAGATTACGTTATTTAACTTAAAAGGGAAAGAAAAAAACATAACACAAAATCATGCACTACAAACAAACATCGAAAAATTGTCCATATCTATTACACCTTGTCACCTTCTAGTTCCGTTGACTTCCCTCCAACTCCATCTAGCTTTAAATTTATATTTAATAATAATAATAATAATAATAATTTATTTTCTAGTTCCATTGACTTCCCGACAAATCCATCTAGCTTTAAATTTATATTTAAAAATAATAATAATAATTTATTATTTGTACCCCGCCCATCTGGCTGGGTTTCTAGCGCACTGTTTGTGTCTGTATTAAATAACTAAGTCTGAAGGCAGACTTGGTTACAAATATGTACATGTGGATCTGCCCCATATGGGGGGATAATCCCAGTGATTCTAAGAGCTAGCAGAGCAGTCCTAGCTAAAAGCTGGTCCAACGAAGAAGGAAGTCAAAAAGAGAGAGAGGTGTGCTGCGTGACTCGTTCTTTTATTACCTGGACAGGTGAGGTCACGCCCACCTTTGATCACATGCAAAAGGAATGATGCTCCAGCCAGGAGGAACAGGAAGTTTCGACCGGCTGGACCAAAAATTCCCTCGCATGTCTTCTCTAGCATTGCAAGGAATGTTGTACTTGACTGCCTCTCATGAATCACGTCGCACACTTAATGAAACGGTTGGGATTTGTTCCCTAATGTGAGCCCCTCGCTGGGACCCCGGAAGCAAAGGGGGGTGTTTCCTGATGGCCGGTGTTTTTCCATCCCCACAGGTGGGCCACGGCCCCTCCGCCCTCAACGAGTCGGTCATCGTGAGCTGGGCGCCCCCCCGGCCGCTGGACGTGAAGTACGTGGGGTTCTCCACAGGCTGGGGCTCGGTCGGCGAATTCAAGATCTGGAGGAAGAAGGAGGCAGACGAGAACCACAACGAAGCCTTCACCCTGGGGGTCCCTCAGAACGTCATCCCCGGGTCGGAACGGGCTACTGCCTCCGTCATCGGTACTGGACGGCGCAGGCGGATCAGCTGGGAGGGTGCCGAATTCCTGCATGTTCACTTGCTAAACTAGTCGGGGAAAGTACTGTATTTTTTGCTCCATAAGACTCACTTTTTCCCTCCTCAAAAGTAAGGGGAAATGTGTGTGCGTCTTATGGAGCGAATGCAGGCTGCGCAGCTATCCCAGAAGCCAGAACAGCAAGAGGGATCGCTGCTTTCACTGCGCAGCGATCCCTCTTGATGTTCTGGCTTCTGAGAGGCAGAATATTTTTTTTCTTGTTTTCCTCCTCCAAAAACTAGGTGCATCTTGTGGTCTGGTGCGTCTTACAGAGCGAAAAATACAGTTACAGGTTTTACATACAAAAACAAACGGAAACTTCATTCGCATCGGCCAGCAGCCATAGCAATAACACAAAAATGGAACATACAGTGGTACCTTGGTTCTCAAACTTCATCCGTTCCAAAACCAAAGCATTCCCAAACCAAGGTGCACTGCTTTCCCATAGAAAGTCATGCAAACCAGATTAATCCATTCTGGACTTAAAACAACCCTTAAAAGAGCCATTTAGCGTGAATTTTCCTGTCTGACGAGCCCATCGATCCATAAAACGAAAGCAAGAATCAATGTACTGTACTAGAAAATAAAGAAGGCAGTATTGTAGATGATAAACATTACAATTTGTTTTTTCGTCTTCACCTGCACTGATGATAGTCGTTGTTTGGGATTTTATCCGTGTCTGCAGTCACACAATCCATCCATCACTAGGCAAACTGGGTTTCCACACAGTCACAAAAACAAATGAACCAAAAAAGCCTCAAAAACAAAAACACAAAATAAAGAGCGAAAACAAAAGTGCCAAACTTAATCCGTTCCAGAAGTCCATTTGACTTCCAAAATGTCCGAAAACCAAGGCGCGGCTTCTGATTGGTGCAGGCGCCCCGGAAACAATAGCCGACAGCCGCGTCGGACGTCCGGCTTCTGAAAAATCATTTGAAAACCGGAACAGCCACTTCTGGGTTTTGATCGTTCGGGAGCCGATTTGTTCTGAAGCCAAGGCGTCTGGGAACCAAGGTACCACTGTATGTAACGTTGGGGAAATGCAAAATAAATGGCTTAAATTTCTGTCGTCTCGCTTGCCCGCAGGGGACGTGATGGGCCCGACCCTCAACAACCTAGACAACCTCTTGCAACTGCCTTTTGGCTGTGGGGAGCAGAATATGATCCATTTTGCACCTAATATCTTCGTCCTCAAGTACCTGCAGAAAACGCGGCAGCTCAGCCCCGAGGTGGAAAGGGAGGCTACAGATTACCTGGTGCAAGGTTAGAGCTCCATGGGGCAGCTTTATTTATTTCTCTCTCTTTTTTTGTTAAATTTTCCACTTTACCATTTAAAACGCTCCTTTTTAAATCCCGGAGATATCCATGACTCCCTTTCTTCTCTTTCCACGGTTCGTTTTGCACATCATAAATCCCTGCATATTTTACATAAACTGCGCCGTTCGGTTATTCCATTGTTACAACCACCGTGGCTTAGTTACGCTGGTAAATTTATCTGAGTGCTGCCAGCGTTTTCAAGGGTACGCTATTTCCCCCCATGTATTCCATAAACATTTTCCAGTCTTCTCCAAACTTCTTCTTGATCTCTTATTCTATATGTTAAGTCCATAAGCTGCTCATATTCCATCCTTCTTCTTTAGCCGGACCTCGCCTCCCACCATCTTTTGTGCTCTCTGTCGGAACGTTCCGGGTGGCGGTAGAGGATATATTGTTTATTCATATCCTCCCTAAACTTGCGCTAGCAAGTTCCTTTACTTAGCAGAGTTACACCCCCCTTTTTACACACACAGCAGATAGCTGGTTGCAGGCTCGTGTGAGCCTCTCACTATTATACAATTCAACCTGTCTCAGATTGAAGTTCCCTTGAATCCCTCTTAAAATAATAAAGAAGCCACAATCTTATTCAAAGTCAATGAAAGAAGTTGACTCACATCAGTTCACAGATGGATTCCTGGAGGCAGACTTAGTTACAAAGATGTACATGTGGATCTGCCCCATATGGGGGAATAATCCCAGTGATTCTAAGAGCTAGCAGAGTGGTCTTAGCTAGAAGCTGGTCAGACGAAGAAGGAAGTCAAATAGAGGGAGAGGTGCTGCGTGACTCGTTCTTTTATTACCTGGACAGGTAAGGCCACGCCCATCTTCGATCACATGCAAAAGGAAGGGTGCTCCAGCCAGGAGGAACAGGAAGCTTCGACCGGCTGGACCAAACATTCCCTCGCATGTCTCCTCTAGCGTTGCAAGGCATGTTGTACTTGGCTGCCTCTCATGGATCCTGTTCCACGCTCTCTCCGCAGGGTACCAGCGCCAGCTGACCTACAAAAGGCAGGACGGCTCCTACAGCGCCTTTGGCGAGAGGGATTCCTCAGGGAGCATGTGGTAAGGGGGCAAATGGGGTCCTTTGTGGGGAAGGGGGACTGGCTGCCCGCTGGGACCGGCTGCCCTGGGGGGGGGGGCTTTCCGGGTGCCCAGACGACAACGCCCTCCTCTCTCTTGGCAGGCTCACTGCCTTCGTCCTGAAGTCCTTTGCCCAGTCGCGCGGGTTCATCTTCATCGACCCCAAGGAGCTCTCGGCCGCCAAGGACTGGCTCATCCGGCACCAGAAAGAGGACGGATCGTTCCCAGCACGAGGGCGGATTTTGAATAAGGACATACAGGTATCGGAAAAGGGACAGGAGGCCGGGGCAGCCGCTAGGACCGGCCGATAACCTGGTTATCGCGATATGTCGCCAGCTAAACATCACAGCAGGTGATGCTGTGGGTAAAACCTCAGTGCCTAGGACTTGCCGATCGCATGGTTGGCGGTTCGAATCCCCGCAATGACGGGGTGAGCTCCCATTGCTCGGTCCCTGCTCCTGCCCACCTAGCAGTTCGAAAGCACCCCTAAGTGCAAGTAGATAAATAGGTACCGCTTTCTAGCGGGAAGGTAAACGGCGTTTCCGTGTGCTGCGCTGGTGCCGGTTGGCCGGAGCAGCTTCGTCACGCTGGCCATGTGACCCGGAAGTGTCTCCGGACAGCGCTGGCTCCCGGCCTCTAGAGTGAGATGAGCGCACAACCCTAGAGTCGGACACGACTGGCCCGTACGGGCAGGGGTACCTTTACCTTTACCTAAACATCGCAGCACACTGGTATATCACAATATATCAATACACCATACTTTTTGGTGTATAAGACTAGGTTTTTTAAAATTCAAAAATCATGTTAAAAATTGGGGGTCATCTTATACATGGAGAATCCCCCCCCTTTCTTAATTTCGAGTCCCCAAAAATAGGGGGTGTCTTATACGCGGGGCGTGTTGTACACGTAAAAATATGGTATCACGGTCAACCTCTTGGTATGTCGCAATATATTGGTATACTGATATATCGCGATGTCTGCCAATCTGGGGTGGATTTTTTTGTGTTTTTCGAATTCCAGGGAGGAATCCACGGGAAGATATCGCTGACGGCGTACGTGGTCGCTGCCCTGCTGGAGACAGGAGTCGCCTCCGAGGTAAAACTCAATGTTAAAACTTGGAGGGGGCTGGGATTCCCTTTTTTTTGGGGGGGTGCTAAGAAGCCAGGGTGCGGCGGGTGGTGCAAAAAAAGACTCCCAGACTTTTAAAACACCTGCTCATCTTGATCTGCCAAGAGAAAGGACCCTGGGGCAGTGGCTGGGCGACCTGGAATGGGCAATAAAAGAGGGGTGATAATTTCATTCCTCAAGTCTTTATCAAGAGGGCAAGCCAGAAGGGCATGTGCCACCGATTCGGGACGGCCGTCCCCGCACGGACGTTTTTCGTGTGGCGTTTGTTGGCATCGTCCATCAAGTCCAGCCAAGGGCAAGACATTCAATCTTGCGAGAGTCAAAGCACGTCTATATTTTGGAATTGCTCGGTTATGCAGATAGGGTGCCGGAGAGTCGAAATGGGAAGGTGGAAAATAGTCATGCCATGGGCGAAATCTTCTTATTGTGGCCAAGTTGTTCTGGCACTCGAGATCATTTAAGCCAGGCATAGGCAAACTCGGCCCTCCAGATGTTTTGGGACTACAACTCCCATCATCCCTGACCGCTGGCCCTGTTAGCTAGGGATGATGGGAGCGGTAGTCCCAAAATATCTGGAGGGCCAAGTTTGCCTATGTCTGATTTAGGTGCTGACAAATTGGCCTGTTTGCTTTGCTGGAACCCAAAGTGAGCGGCTGTTGTGGGGATAAACCACCGGAGTGAAGTTTTTTGAGGAAGACAGTTTTAGCAGCTCAAAGAATCCCTGCCGGGGAAAAACCTCCGAGGACGGGGGACCTGAGCGCCTGCTGAATTTGGGGTTTTCTTCCTCCACTCTCACCTTCCTTCCCGGCATAGGAAGAAAAGAGTTCGGTGGCAAAGGCCAAGCACTTTTTGGAATCCAACTTCTTCTCGGCCAAAGACCCCTACACAGCTGTGCTGACCGCCTATTCGCTCACACTCCTGCGAAGCCTGTCTGCGCCCGCCGCCCTGCGGAAGATGAACGCCATGGCGCTCACACAAGGTGAATCAGCCTCCCGGCCGCCTTATTCTGTTATAATAATAATAATAATAATAATAATAATAATAATAATAATAATAATTTTTTATTTGTACCCCGCCCATCTGGCTGGGTTTCCCCAGCCACTCTGGGCGGCTTCCCACAAAGATGAAAAAGACATTAAAATGTCACACATTAAAAACTTCCCTGAACAGGGCTGCCTTCAGATGTTTCACCTTATTTATATGTTTCAAGAGTTTCCAAATTTAACATCGAACGAAAGCCGTTGAAATAACCGCTCGACCCAACGGAGGCTTCCCCTCAAATTTTGCTGGGAAACACAACTCCAATTGGCCCTTTGCAAACAGCAGAAAGTCTGAACCAACACTGCGGCTGTTTCCAATCTTACCTGAGTTTTTACACCTTTGCAATAACTCCAAATATTCTACCGAAGGTTTCCAACCCTCCTTCAAGTCTGCCTGGTTTTGCTAGTTAAGATTTGCCAATGTGAATGTGAATTTTATTATTACGGTCGCAGACCAGTTCCGGCTTACTTACAATATCGGAAAAATCACAAAACACAACAGGAATACATTGAATTGCAATTGGGTTTAACAGAGACAATTCAGGTATAACAGCAGTTAAAAATACACATTAAATCTTGATCGCTAAAATATAACCTCAAATTGTCATTTAAAACCTTAATCATGATTTGCCAGTGTGGCGTATTCCATTTCAAGCGCCGTTCTGCTTTGGAGGGGTATTGCCTCGCCATTTCTGCACATATAATATCCCTGCTGCCATTGTTCCGGATAATAGAAATAAGTTCACCTGCCTTTTGGGGACATCCGTCGCAGTTCCCCTGGGAAATTCACCTTAAATATTCTCTTTCATCCGTTATATAAATCTCCCCCAAAACCCTTAACCACTCAGGTGCCCAGCTGCCTCAGCAAGGCCCTCCCTCTCCTGTCCTCGTCCGTTCTGTGCCCGCTGAGGACCCCCGGGGGCACCCCTTTGGGGTCCTTATCAGTCACTTGCAAAATCGGCCCGTTCTGGATTTGTGCCCCCCTCCTCCATATTGCATGGGACGCGGGTGGCGCTGTGGGTTAAACCACGGAGCCTAGGACTTGCCGTTCAGAAGGTCAGCGGTTCGAATCCCCGCAATGACGGGGTGAGCTCCCGTTGCTCTGTCCCTGCTCCTGCCAACCTAGCAGTTCGAAAGCACGTCAAAGTGCAAGTAGATAAATAGGTACTGCTCCGGCGGGAAGGTAAACGGCGTTTCCGTGCGCTGCTCTGGTTTGCCAGAATCGGCTTAGTCCTGCTGGCCACGTGACCCGGAAGCTGGACGCCGGCTCCCTCGGCCGGTAAAGCGAGCTGAGCGCCACAACCCCAGAGTCGGCCACGACTGGACCTAACGGTCAGGGGTCCCTTTACCTGTTGACCTCCATATTGCCCTGTCCTCTTCTGGACTGTTGAGTTTCCCCCTCCAAAATTAAAAGGATATATAGATATCATATTATTTATGCAAATTGATTTTCTCTGGAGTTAAAGATCTGACTGGGACAAACCTTGTTATGCCGAGCTCGTATTTTGCACAATTTGCATACGGTGTCTGTTTGATAATGTGTGGTTTGCTGTGCCTAATAAAGGACTGACTTTAAAAAATAAAATAAAAGGATTCCGAGTTCCCCCTGACTACCCGCCTCCTGTTTTCCAGACGGCTTCACCCACTGGAGTCTAATGGGCACCCTGGCGACGGACGAGGACACGTTCATGGGCTTCAACGACGGGCTCTCCCAGTCGGGTGAGTCTTCGCAGTTTGCAAGGGCGAAACGTTAATAAGAGAAGGGTCTCCCTGGTGGGCTTTCCTCTGGGGTTGGGGGGGCATTTGAGGGTAGCGGGTGCGGATTCTGCAAAGACGTGGAGAGCGGGTTGGTGTAAAGCCAGGAGTGCAGGTTGCTGGAGGGCAGAAAAGGACTATTGGCTCGGGGGGTGGGACACACGCCGTGGGTTGCCCCTGTCCCACAATTCCCCGCTCTTCTGCACCCCCCCCCCCTGCAGTGGTGTCGGCCGAAGTCGAGATGACAGCTTACGCCCTCTTGACGTACACCGCCCTGGGGGACGTGGCGTCGGCGCTGCCCGTCGTCAAATGGCTCTCGCAGCAGAGGAACGCCCTGGGGGGGTTTTCCTCCACCCAGGTGAGCCCTGTCCGAATCCGAGAGGGGAGAAAACGCCCAGAAACAGAGCGAGCCCCCTAAAGGAGGGGGTGGGAAGCATGGCAGCAGGGATCATCAGGTCGGGGACCGAGGGGTTAATCCTGCCGGGGGTGTGGCAGAAGAAGGGTTGCCCGGCAACCGGCCAGAGCGGCATGATGCTTGCTGCGGCCGTTTCATAGCTCAGTTGGGAGACTGGGAGACTCTGAACCGTGGGGTCGTGGGTTCGAGTCCCACGTCGGGCCAACGTTCCGTTGCATTGCAGGGGGTTAGGCTAGATGACCGCTGGGACCCAACTCTGTGATTCTATTATTCATTTGCACAGCATTTTTTTTAGGGGGGGACACAGGCAAACAAGCCTTTCAACAGTCACAATCCAGTAATTCTGTGGTGATGGATGCGCCAAACGTTTGGATGGACTATTTTGTTCCTGCAACAGCGGTTGACTTTTCTTATTTGCGGAAAGGCTTGTTTCCCTCTTTGATACTGATTGACGACTTTCTCTAATTATGTCCATGCAATTGATGATGGTTATTTTTGTGTGACCCCATGACGTATTTTCTGTTTAAGAATTGTGAAACAATTGTCGAACAAATACTTTGTTCGAACATGATTGGCCGCGTGTTGCCTGCGGTTGCTTAGAGCTGCAAGCGGGTTGGGCTAGATGATTTCTGGGGGTCCCAACTCTGCGATTTCTTTTTATTCTCCGTCCCTGCCACCGCCCACAGGACACCTGCGTGGCCCTCCAGGCGCTGGCCGAATACGCCATCCTCTCGTATGTCGGAGGCGTAAACCTCACGATCTCTCTGGCCTCCACCAACTTGGACTACCAGGAGACGTTTGAGCTGAACCGGGGCAACAAGAAGCTTCTGCAGACGGCCAGGGTATAAAAAAGGGTTTTCCACCCCGGGGGAAGTAGAAGGGGCTCTGGGCCGCTGGGGACCCTGCCTTTCACAGGGGGCACCTGGTCTCCGCTTGGGAGTTTGCGGAGAGGGTCGGCGGTTCGATACGCACGGTCCTGGGTTCGTTTTCCGATGATGCCCAACGGAGCTGCGAAAGACATCCTTCCAGGCATGAATTCCTGCTGCTGCTGCCGGCCCGTGTGGGCAATACTGAGGTCTATGTTTCCTCGACAGATCCCTTCGCTCCCCACGGGGCTGTTTGTGAGCGCCAAGGGAGACGGCTGCTGCCTCCTGCAGGTGAGGGTCTCCCTGGACTCGGGGTCTTCTGTTCCTGGACTGGGCCTCGTTCTGTATCCTACTACCCCCCCCAAAGAAATCAGAACCCCTGGGAAGCTGCTGCCAGCCTGTGCAGACAACGCACACCCGGATGGAGCGAGGGCGTAAGGCTCTGATTTAATTAAGCCCTTTCCGGAGAACGGTGAGGACTAGCCCCTTGCTCTGTTTTCAGTGAGGACGCCTGCTTGGAGTGCAGAAGGGTCCCAGGTGCAATATCCCAACTGTGGAGTTTGCCACGAGTTTGGAACCCCAGGGTGCCGCTTCTGCCCGCCCGTGTCAGCAACATGCAGCCCGGCGGACCCGGCGGTCTGACTCCGTGCAAGGCAGCTTCCCCTCTACCTTTTGCCATTTTTAAAATAATTTTTATTAGTTTCCATTTGCAAAAGCCCAAAATACGCCTCATTGTATCCGTATCAAATCACAACACCCAATCAAACATCCATTAATCAAATATCCAGTTGTATAAATTTGGTGGCTAGAATTACAGGTTTAATCATTTTTTTGTTAATTCCACTCCCAAAGTCTTATTTAACCCAGTTGTATTCCGGTCATAATAACGATCCCTTATTCAACAGCTGCAATATTTATAACTTCTATTTGTATTCACATATTCGATAATTTATTAGTGAAGATCTATATCCTTCCACAGGCAGATTCCTGTTAAAATCGGCGTCTCTGCTCTTTCATGAGGACTAAAAACTTTTTTTTTTTTTAAATCGCGAGGGCTGGAAGCTTTCCTTTTTAAGGGAAGCGTGCCTGCCTGGCATGCAGAAGGGCCCGTGATTAAAAAAGCAAGTTTCTAATCCTCGTGAAAGAGCAGAGAAGAAGCTTATTTAAACGGGACGTTGCCTGAACCCCTGCTGCTGCCGACCCGTGCGGGCAGCACTGAGCCGGGCGGAATAAAACCAGAGCCCGTTTTCGTTTCCAGATTGACGTTGCCTACAACGTCCCTGACCCGGTCGCCAAGCCCTCCTTCCAGCTGCTGGTCAACCTGCAGGAGCCCAAGATGAAGAGGCACCGGAGAGCCCCCCCGCGGCCCCCCAAGCCCGGCCCCCCAGAGGAGACCCCCCAGCGCAGGGCTGAGCAGGCGTTGGGGGACGACGACGACCCGGCCGCCGACCAGGACCAGCAGGAGTACCGGGTGATGGTGGAAGCCTGCATGAGGTCAGCTTGGGCCTGGGGGGCTCAGGGCGGGGGGCTTGGGGTGGGGGGCTGACAGGGCTGGCCTACCTTGCATAGACTGACATAAATAGATGATAGATAGATAGATAGATAGATAGATAGATAGATAGATAGATGGATAATATTTTGGAAATGTACATCCAGTTGTTTTTTCCTTTAATTTTTGGGGGACCCCCAAGCAAGTGGGGCCCTAAGCTAGAGATTGTTGAGCTTATACATCTATCCGGCATAGATAGATAGATAGATAGATAGATAGATGGATAATATTTTGGAAATGTACATCCAGTTGTTTTTTCCTTTAATTTTTGGGGGACCCCCAAGCAAGTGGGGCCCTAAGCTAGAGATTGTTGAGCTTATACATCTATCCGGCATAGATAGATAGATAGATAGATAGATAGATAGATAGATAGCTTATACATCTATCCGGCATAAATAGATAGATAGATAGATAGATAGATAGATAGATAGATAGATAGATGATAGATAGATAGATAGATAGATAGATAGATAGATAGATAGATAGATACATACATACATACATACATACATACATACATCGAGATAGCTGGTTGGATAGTTGATAGATATAGATAGATAGATAGATAGATAGATAGATAGATAGATAGATAGATAGATATAGATATAGATATAGATATAGATATAGATAGATACATAGATGATAGATAGATAGATAGATAGATAGATAGATAGATAGATAGAGATAGCTCTTTAGATAGTTGATAGAGATAGATGATAGATAGATAGATAGATAGATAGATAGATAGATAGATAGATATAGATATAGATATAGATATAGATATAGATATAGATATAGATATAGATATAGATATAGATATAGATAGATACATAGATGATAGATAGATAGAGATAGCTCTTTAGATAGTTGATAGAGATAGATGATAGATAGATAGATAGATAGATAGATAGATAGATAGATAAAGGTAAAGGGACCCCTGACCATCAGGTCCAGTCATGGCCGACTCTGGGGTTGCGGCGCTCATCTCGCTTTACTGGCCAAGGGAGCCGGCGTACAGCTTCTGGGTCATGTGGCCAGCATGACTAAGCCGCTTCTGGCGAACCAGAGCAGCGCATGGAAACGCCGTTTACCTTCCCGCCAGAGCGGTACCTATTTATCTACTTGCACTTTGACCTGCTACCTCGCAGGGGGAAGAGGAAGGCGCTGCCATGGCTGTCCCGTATGGGAATTGAACCCGCAACCTCAGTAGCATCAGCACCAGGCTCTAACTGATATACCGTATTTTTCGCTCCATAAGATGCACTTTTTTCTTCCTAAAAAGTAAGGGGAAATGGCTGTGCGTCTTATGGAGCGAATGCGTGGTCCCTGGAGCTGAATTGCCCAGGGGCAAAAAGCAGATTTTCTAGAAAGAGGGAAGTGGGTGTTGATAGGAGCTGCTGATTGTTTGCTGATCGGGAGAGAGATAAGGGACGCTAGAGATAAAAGAGGCTGCTGGGGGGGGGGGAGGTAAAGGCAGAAAACTTGCAAAGGAGGGAAACTAAAGCAATAAGGAGAGAAATTAGAAGAAAAAGAGGAGCAAAAAACTGCTCCAGCTGAGGAAAAGACACTAAGGCAAACAAGAGGGAAAGGAAGCAGCTGATCGGCAAGCGATCAGGAGGGAGATAAGGGACGCTAGCGATAAAGGAGGCTGCCTGGGAGCAGGGAGGTAAAAGCCCCTGGATCCTCAGGATTTTTGCACTGGGTCACCCCAAATTCACCATCATATCACATAGCATGTCCATGGCTACAGCCTGCACCAAAAAAATCACGCACTCACTATTTCGTGGGGCCGCAATGGTGCAAAAACGTGGTTACAAAGCACGGATCCACGTGGATCCTCAGGATTTTTGCATTGGGCTACCCCAAACTCACACATCTGTGGCCACAGCATGAACCACAATAATGATACCTCCAGTGTTCCGTTCAGAATATTTTTTCTCTTGTTTTCCTGCTCTAAAAAACTAGGTGCGTCTTATGGTCAGGTGTGTCTTATGGGGCAAAAAATACTGTAAAAAAAACCCTGGAGCACCGTTGCTGCCAGCCAGTGTTGGCACACAGAGCAGTGGTCTCCCTCGGTAGAACCTTAATTTTTGGAGGGGGGCTGGGAGAGGCACACAGCCTTTCCTGGGCTAGTGGGACTCGGTCAAAGGCGGCTCCCTTATACCCACGAAATCCTTTCTTCCTTCTCTTCTCCCCTCGACCTCCCTCTCCATGGACCCCCGGGTGCCTCTGGGGCAGGTGGCTGCATTTGGGATCTTCCAACATGGCCGTCCTGGAGGTCCCCCTCTTCTCGGGCTTCCGAGCCGACCTGGAAAGTCTGGAACAGGTAAGCGCCCGCCCCGGCTGCGCACCCTGGCTGCGCATCTCTGGGGTCTCTGGGGTCATCTAGCCCAACCCCGGGCAAGTTGGGGGGCAGACCCAGCCGCCAGGTCTGGCTGACCCCTTTCCCCCCCTCTCCTTTTCCGCCTCTCCAAGCTCCTCTCCAACAAGCAGATTGGCCTGAAACGCTACGAGGTGGACGGCCGGAAAGTCCTCTTCTATTTCGACGAGGTGAGTCGGCAAGGCTGGGGAGCCACCACTCGGAAGGCCCTGCCGGAAGTGGGGGGGGAATCCTGGGGTGGGGTTAGAGGGTGGGTGGCCCCTTTTTGGAGGAAATGGGGGATTTGGAGGGCTGGAAACCCCCCCCCCCAAAGAGGAGAGGGCCTAAATTGCCGTTTAGACATAGGGGAGCAGCTTTGGTTCACTTTTTTACTCTTCTGGGTAGAATTCCTTTATAATTTTATTTTCCCTTTCCTCGTTGTGCAATTATTTCAATGAAAAACAACATCTTTACATAATCACTCTTTGACTTCCCTCCTTTCTGCACAATTATTTATTTTATATCTCCCCCCCCCCCTCCACGGCGTCTCTGATTCAAATCTAATTTCCCATTAGTCTCCCTTTTAGTTTAATTTCTCAACGGCACAAGTTGAAGCCAACCTGGCTAATGCTTTAAGTTGTCTGCATCTTCAAATAATCAGTAATTCTCCGTCGGATTTTTAAAAGTCTCTCTCCTTGGTTTCTTATTCTTCCGGTACATTTCGCCATTTCTGCATATTCCATCCATTTTCATTGCCAGTCCTCCGTTGTAACTTGTTAATTTTTTTCCATGGGGTAGGGTTTGTGTGTGTTTCTTCTCGCCCCCCCCAGGGCTGCAATATATCACCAGCTAAACATCACAATATACCGATACGTCACTTCAAACTGGTTTGGGATGATAAATCGATATATCGTCCTAACACACATCACAATTTGCAATATATTGCCAGGTTCAAAAAAACCATTTAACCCATATTACGATATGGATTTCAAACTGGTTTGGGATGATAATTTCAATATATCGCCTGACCCTACTAGAAACTAACCTAAGGTAGAAATAGTTGGCCCCCGGCCCCACACACCCCAGCATGTGGCCCCAGGAACATCACCCGTCAGCTTCCGAACACAAGAGACGGCCCTATTTTATGGAAAGGTTGTGGGTTTGGGGCGGCGAGCCCCTCCTGCAGATGCCCCCCTCTGTGGTGGGTTGGCGGGGGCCGCGTAAAACGGCCCTCGGGACCTCACCGAATCGCCTCCTCCCCAGATCCCAAGCCAGTGCGTGACCTGCGTCAAATTCGTGGCCTTCCGGGAATACGTTGTGGGGAAGACGGCCCCCGTCCCCATCAAAGTGTACGACTACTACGAACCAGGTACGTCGGACCCACCTGTGCCCCCCGCCCCCCCCCGCCCCTGGCAGCCCCCTCTTCTGACCCGCCTCTCGCACCCGCAGCCTTTGAAGCCACCCGCTTCTACAACGTCAGTGAGAACAGCCCCCTGGCCCGGGAGCTCTGCGACGGACCCCTCTGCAACGAGGTGGAGAGCGGCGCCAGCCACTGGGTCGGTGAGTCCCGAAGGCAGGCGGGTGGGCGGGCGGCTAGTCTCACAGGTGTAGCCCCTTCTTGCGCCTGCCGGGCTCAGAAACGCTGTTCTGCCTTTTCCCCTTAAAAAAACCCAGAACGGCTTAGAAATCTCGGCAGTAAAGGGCAGGCGCTGGCACGGCACGAAAGGAAAGGGAGGGAGGAAGGAGGAGGAAAAAGGAAAGGTGGGCCAGTGGTTAAGTTTGGCAGTGGGTCTTTCGCTGGGGGGTCACAGGGCCAGATCAGAATGGTCCTATACAGTGGGATCTTGGTTCTCAAACGCTTTGGTTCCCAAACTCCGAAAACCTAGAAATAAGTGTTCCAGTTTCCGAACGGTTTTTGGACACCGGACGTCCAACACGGCAGTCGGCTGTTGTTTCTGGGGCGCCTGCGCCAATGAGAAGCCGTGCCTCGGTTTCCGAACATTTCAGAAGTCAAACTGACTTCCAGAACAGATTAAGTTTGGTGCTTTTGTTTTCACTCTTTATTTTGTATTTTTGTTTGGGAGGCTTTTTCGGTTCATTTGTTTCTGTGACTGCGTGGAACCCAGTTCAGCTACTGATTGATTGATTGATTGATTGATTGTCTGACTGTGGAAATGGATAAAAGCCCCCCATCCAAACAATGACTATCATCAGTGCAGGGAAGAAAGAAAAATTAATTTTCATTTCTATCATCTACAATACCGACTTATTTATTTTATAGCACAGCACATTGTTTATTGCTTTCATTCTATGGATCAGTGGTCTCATTAGATAGTAAAATCTGTAAAATTGCTGTCTTAGGGGCTGTTTTTTAAAAGCCTGGAACGGATTATTCCATTTTGCATGACTTTCTATGGGAAAACGCTGTTTTGGTTTTGGAACGCTTTGCTTTTGGAACGGACTTCCAGAACGGATTCCGTTTGAGAACCAAGGGACCACTGTATTATTATTATTTATTATCAATGGTCTGGTTAGATAGTAAAATTCATGTTCAGTTGCTGTCTTAGGGAATTGCTTTTAAAAGTCTGGAACGGATTAATCCGTTTTGCATGGGAAAGCAGTGCGCCTTGGTTTGAGAACACTTTGGTTTTGGAACAGAATTTCTAGAACGGATAAAGTTTGGGAACCAAGGGACCACTGTATAAGAGGGAAGGTGATCGCGCAGGCGAACTTCCTGCCTGGCAGTGGGTTGGACTAGATGACCGCTGGGGGTCCCTTCCATGGTTCTGCACCTGGTTTCTCTCCTTGCCTGCCCAGGTTTCGTCCACACGGGGCTCTGCAACAGCCTCTCGGGCTGCCAGGAGGAAGGCTACTTTGAGCAGTGTGAGTGTTCGCGGGATTGCGGCTCCGGTGGGGACCCCGTCTGCGGCTCCGACGGCCTCGTCTACCCCAACCACTGCCAGATGGAAGTGGCCGCGTGCGGGAACGGCACTCGGATTGAGCAAGTCCCCCTGGCCCAGTGCGCGGCCGGTAAGTCGCCTCCCCGATCTTCTGGATCCCCTTGATGGGGTGAGCTCCTGTTGTTCGGTCCCTGCTCCTGCCCACCTAGCAGTTTGAAAGCACAAAGTGCAAGTAGATAAACAGGTACCACTCCGGCGGGAAGGTAAACGGCGTTTCTGTGCGCTGCTCTGGTTCGCCAGAAGCGGCTTAGTTCTGCTGGCCACATGACCCAGATCTCCCTCGGCCCATAAAGTGAGATGAGCGCCGCAACCCCAGAGTCGGCACGACTGGACCTCATGGTCAGGGGTCCCTTTACCTTTATTCTAGCTATGGTCTAAACCACTGAGCCTAGGGCTTGCCGATCAGAAGGTCGGTGGTTCGAATCCCCGCAATGACGGGGTGAGCTCCTGTTGCTTGGTCCCTGCTCCTGCCCACCTAGCAGTTCAAAAGCACGTCAAAGCGCAAGTAGATAAATAGGTACCACTCTGGTGGGAAGGTAAACGGCGTTTCCATGTGCTGCTCTGGTTCACCAGAAGCGGCTTAGTGACCCGGACAAACTGTCTGCAGACAAACTCCGGCTCCTTCGGCCAATAAAGCGAGATGAGCGCCACAACCCCAGAGTCGGTCACGACTGGACCTAATGGTCAGGGGTCCCTTTACCTTTACCTTTAAGGTGTTTTAAATTTGTTCTTAACCGCCCTGAGCCTGGTTTTTGAACCAGGAAGGGTGGGGTATAAATAAAATTTATTATTATTATTATTGTTATTATTATTATTATTATTATTATTATTAACCACGGCCATTGCCCTAGGAATAAGCTACATTATGGACTGGAGAATGGGTTGATGTAAATAGCTGCACCGGGCACCGTGAAATCTTCTTACATTCTTATCATTTCTATACCAACGGAAGTCGAGGCCTTCTGCATGCCAAACAGGTGCTCTTGTCACCGAGCGAAGCGCCGCCTTCCCCTCAAAAGCCTTTCAAGATTCCGGTCCTCAGGGTTTCCGAATCGAGAGGCGGCTTAAATAGGAGCATGGGAAGCTGCCTTGACGTGGAGTCGGACCAGGATCTGGCTCCACGCTGACCGCACTGACCGTGTTCCTCTTCGCAGGCCAGAATCACCCGGGAGAGGCAGAGACTGACTTCCGACCTCTGGAGCTGCCTGGTGTCTCGGAGCAAGAAACCCCAATCGGTGAGACCCCTCGACCACTGGATCTCTGCTTCTGGAGATATATATTTGATATCTATCTATCTATATCTATCTATCATCTATCTATCTGTCATCTCTATCTATCTCATCTATCTATATCCATCTCATTTTTCTATCTCTATCATCTATCTATCTATCTTATATATTTTATCTATCTGTCTATCTATCTATCTATCTATCATCTATCTATCTATCTATCTATATCTCATTTTCTATCATCTATCTATCATCTATCTATCTATCATCTATCTATCTATCTATCTATCTATCTATCTATCTATCTATCTATCTATCTATCTCTATCTATCATCTATCTATCTATCTATCTATCTCATTTTTCTATCTCTAGCTATCTATCTGTCTGTCTATCTATCTATCTATCTATCTATCTATCTATCTATCTATCATCATCTATCTTTCTATCATCTATCTATCATCATTCATCTATATCTATCTACCTATCTATCTATCTATCATCTATCTCATTTTTCTATCTCTATCATCTATCTATCTACCTATCTCTTTCTATCTATCTCATCTATCTATATCTATCTCATTTTTCTGTCTTTATTATCTATCTATCTATATCTATCTATCTCTTTTTATCTATATCTATCTATTTCATCTATATTTATCTCATTTTTCTATCTCTATCATTTATCTATCTATCTATCTATCTATCTATCTATCTATCTATCTATCTATCCATCCACACGCATTTATATCATATCATAATCAGGCTTCCAAACCGTTTTGCGCTACAGTGGGACCCTGGTTCCCAAACACCGAAAACCCGGAAGTGAGCAACTACTGGCAAAAAACAAGAGAGCGTGGGAAAGATTAGAAATTTGGAAAAGTAACCCCGGAACCGTTTTCCTGCTGATGGTTCCCTTTTGGCTCCGGGGGGGGGGCGGTCCTGGCCCCCTTTGACCCCCTTTCTCTGCCTTTCAGAGGAAGCCCCCACCTCCCAGCTGGACTTCTCCTACTACTCCTACGAATACGAAGTCGACCCCTACGCCATGTCGGAAGGGGACGCCTTTGAGCTGACGGCCCCCAGCAGCACCACAGCAGCAGGAGGGGGCCGGTTTCAGGGGACGGCGGTGCCCACGGGGGAGTGAAGGGTGAGTGGGGACCCCGGGGTGGGGCGGAGGTGGGGCAGGGGCTCGTGACATCATCCTTCCCCCCCCTCCAGCCCACAGGGCAGCAGCAGCTGCAGCACCCAGGAGCCAGCTGGCCTTTGCGGTTCCAGCTTACAGGAGTTATTGACCTATATTTCAAGAAATATATTTACCTCTTAACTGGGAAAAAAGAAAGCCCAGGGCCAGATTCAACTCCTGAACGTAATGGGGCCTTTTATAAGTCCAGCTGTCCTTTGTCAACAAAAAATTGTTATGATTGTTATTAGGGGAAGTAATTTGATTATACTATAACTGAAATAGGAATTAGTAATTATTAGTTGTTGTTATTATCAGGCGGAGTAATTTGATTCCGTTCTCATTTCAATTATTATTATAATTATTATACTGTTACAGATATAGGATTTAGTAATTATTAGTTATTAATCAAGGGAGTAATTTGATTCCATTCTCATTTCAACAACAGTAGTTGTAGTAATAGTGATCATCATCATCTATTAATGAAATGGAAATTAGTAAATATTAGTTGTTATTATTAGGGAGACTAATTTGATTCCATTCTCATTTCAATAATATTAGTTGTTGTTATTTTATACTATTACTGATAAAGGAATTAGTAAATATTACTTGTTATCACTAGGGGGAGTAATTAGATTCCATTCTCATTTCAACAATAGCAATTAGCAATTATTTGTCATTATTAGTAATCATTATTATTGATATGGATTACTTTGGAATCAAATTGCACCTTCTAATCCCTTCCTTCTCCCCCTTTCTTTCTGTTCTCCTCTAGGGCTCTCTTCCCCCCAATCCAGCAGAGGCTGCCCCATGCCGGAGACCCAGCCAGGCTTTTCCCTCTCTATGCCGAGCCGAAGCCCAGCTGCCCCCCTGGCAAACTTTGCCCATCCTGCCCGCCCCCCCAGGCCCTCCGTGCCAACCCCTTGCCCCCTTGCGCCACGCCAACCCAGGAGCTATTCTGCCGCAGAGGTGGAGCACGGACTCCCTCCCTCCCCAGCCAAGCCTCGCTCGGATCCGGACCCTGCTTCCTCCCCACCTCACCCAGTTTTGAGAGGCAAAGGTGGGCAAGGGGAAGCTGCCTGCCCGTGCCCGGCAAGATCTCACGGCACCCTCAAGACGCTCCCCGAACCTCACCCGCCCAAATTGCCACCCTTCGTCAGAACTTTTCCGTCTCTGCTTCTGTCGTGTTGCGGCGGGTCAGGCTGGATGACCCCCGGGGGTCCCAACTCTGCAATCGAGGAGCCAGGGCTAGGCTTGGGGGGTTTCCTGCCTCCCCATTCCCACCAGATTCCTGGAATCGGTCGTTCAGGATGTTCCCTTCCTTTCCACTAGGAAACGTTCTCCGTTCTGCATTTCTGTCCTGCCTTCCTCCCCGAATGCTTGGTGTATAAACCTGCCCCGTGAAAAGGGCTTTTTTCCAACCCACCCGGGGGCGCCAAACAAGCCCCTTCCCCTCTTGAACCCACAACCCCTCGCTTTTCGCTTTAAAAAGGGCGGGGGCCACAGAGAAAAGGTTTCCCATATTGTTGGCAGATCCCGAGATACGAGCCACAACTTGGGGATTTTCTCTTTTTTGGAGGGTGAGAAATCAGCCTCCCCCCCCATGTTGTTTTCTTTGCACAAACACCCCCCGCAACAATCCCAGGGTGCCAGGACCCCCTCTGCCCCACCTCTGAGCAAGGCAGAATGTGCCCCCTTCGCTCGGCGGCTACCCAGAACCCTTTTGCTCTGCCGGTATTTATTTTGGAAACGGCTGTTCTGCCCTTCCAGGGTGTGTGGGGGGGTGACCAAGTGGGGCAGGCGAACCCCACCCCATGGCATCCGGCAGCCCCTCTCGCTTTCTCCCATTTCTGCCCTAGACCGGGGACCCCCCCTCTTCCGGCACGACCAGCACCTGCACCCCAGAAGAGCTGGGAAACCCCTGCCCTCCCTCTCCCCCCAGCCCCATTTCAGTAGGGCGGCCCACAAACCCGAGGCACGCAGAGAGGGGACTGCGGACCTTGGCACACATTTCGGTAGCGAGTTCGAGTGTCCAGGTTGTGGGCAGGTGGGGGCACGGGAGAAGAAGTTTGATTTAGATGCTGATAAAATATTTTATTAAAAACCAATGTCTAAAAATCAAATGGCGCCTCTTGTTTCTTTCCGGAGAAAGGCAAGGGTTAGGACTTTGGTACAATCCGGCGTTCTCGTAGGTCCGTTTGACGAACTTTTGCCTAAAAACGACGGAACGGCGTTTCGAAATCTGGGGGGTGGTGGAGAAGGTCGCCCCAAAAATCAGCAAATGAATTTTTTGTTTCTCTGTGTGCCTGCATCATGTATCAAAATTATCCAGCGCCCGTTGCAAATCAGGTTTGCGAACAAAATCTACAGGCTTCCCGCTGTTTGCAAAGGAGCAAATAAAAGCTGCGTTTTCAGCTGAATTGGGGGGGGGGCACTTGTGCTGAGCTATTTCCATGGTTTTGTTCTTTCAATTGCCCCCTACCCAAGTTCTGAGCGAAAGCTTGTCCCTTTACAATGCAGCAGACACGTCCAATCGGTCGATCGCAATCCACTGGTCGATTGCAGGGTCAATCCTGGTTGATTGCATGATCCTGATTGATCACCCCCCCCCAAAAAAAAAAAAACTCAGCAACTTTGGTCAATCCAATGAGTACATCACTGCCAGCTTTGTCATAGCGGGAGAGTAGATTGCAGTCTCTTGGGAGATGGGCATGCAAGGCAGTACAGGAAATTGTGGGGGTATTTTTTGGGGGGTGGGGGAATCAATAAGTTATGATACTGTATTGTCCGGTGCCAAGGGCTTTCTGGTGGTTCCCTCCCTGCAAGAAGCCAAGTTACAGGGAACCAGGCAGAGGGCCTTCTTGGTGTTGGCACCTGCCCTGTGGAACTCCCTCCCACCAGATGTCAAGGAAATAAACAACTACCAGACTTTTAGAAGAAATCTGAGGGCAGCCCTGTTTAGGGAAGCTTTTAATGTTTAATATTGTATTTTCATATTCTGTTGGAAGCTGCCCAGAGTGGCTGGGGAAACCCAGCCAGATGGGCGGGGTAGAAATAATAAATTATCATTGTTTTGTTTTCATGCCAGGGCCTGGGAGCATTTCGTGGGCAGCGTCTCTTTGCTGGTTTTCAGGGAGACGGCCGAGTCCTTCCTTGCGCCGAAGATCCTCCCCGCCACCTTGGCGCGGAATTCCTCCGAGGCATAATAGTACACAAAGGGGTCTACGCAGGTGTTGCCGGCGCTGGCTGCCAGGGCCCCCATGTACGCCATGTAGAGGGTCCCTCGGGCCCCGGCGCAGCGGTGGGAGTAGTGGAGGAGCAGGAGGACATGGCTTGGGGTGTACAGAGCCACGACCGATGCCACCACCACGACGGTCAGCTTGATGGCGGTGGCGTAGCGGTCCCCTTTCCCCGCCAAGACCCGCAGGGTGGCACCCGAACACAGCACCATGACCAGCAGCGGGGCCGCGAACCCGCCGGCCACCAGGGCGACGAAATAGGGGCGGAAATAGGTGGCGTCGTCTTCAGCGGGCAGGGCGTCGTGGCATAAGACGCGGCCCGTGCCCAGCAGGGGGAACGACTGGCGCCTCAGGGCCAGGGGCAGCGCCGAGAGGATGGCAGCCCCCCAGGCGGCGCCGCAGGTGCCCGCCGCGAAGGCCGGGCTGCGGAAGGAGCGGGCGAGGAAGGGGTGCGCCACGGCCAGGTAGCGGTCGGCGCTGATGCAGGCCAGCAGCAGAAGTGAGCAGTACATGTTGGCGTGGAAGGCGGCTGTGTTGAGGCGGCACATGCCCTCGCCAAAGGGCCAGTGGTTGCCCAGGTAGTAGTAGGCGGCTTTGAAGGGCAGGAGGAGGCCCAAGAGGAGGTCGGCGGCTGCCAGGTTCATCAGGAAGACGGTGGACGGGAGCTTTTCGATGCGCGTGGCCAGGACCCAGAGCGCCAGGGCGTTGGCGGGCAGCCCCACCAGGCAGAGCAGGGTGTAGAAGGAGGGCAGCAGGAGGGTGGTCAGGGGGCTGTCCAGCTGCGCCTGTGAGGATGGGGGCAGGGCCAGGAAGGTGGTGAGGTTGAGGGTCACCTGGGCAGAGGGGATGGCACGGGGGCACAGGCCAGGCGGCGGGCGCTGGGGAGCCTCTGTCCCGTTGGGGGTGGCATAATCTAGGGAGGCGGAAAGAGGTTGGGTTAGTGGTGTTGGCACCAAAGCCCGCTGCCCATGTCCTGTCAAGTGGGGTTTTCAGAGGGGGGCACCACCCCCCAGCTTCCGTGGGGCAGCAGCTGTGTGAATTATGTTTGAGATATCTCTGCGAAATTTCAAGTTGAAAAACTCAATCATTTTCAAGAAAAGGAAGTCCCGACACCTGTCTGCCGCAGCACCCGGGCCAAAGGCAGAATCCTGCACCCTCCTGCCCAGCTAAAAAGGGGGGGGGGGCCGGGGGTCTTCCTTGCCACTTACCATCGTAGTCGTCAGCCGCCGCAGCCTTCGCCGGCTGCCCGCACAAGAGGAACAGCGTGAGCAGCCGGAGAGGCAGGCTTGGCCCCGCTCCGCACAGATGCATCCTGCTTCGGAGAAGTCGCTGCTGCAAGGAGCAACATCCTGGCTCAGCCTCTTAACTCCAGGAAACACTCCCCACCCCAAACCCAGTGACTCTGCAGGGTCGCCCCCCCGCCCCCCGCAACTCCCTTGCATGCAACAAAAGTCTTATATTTCGCGGAATCGGCAGAGGAAGAGGCAGGCCTCTGCCAGATGTTGCTCAGACCACAGCTAATCTCCCCTTGGTAGAATGACGGATCTGGCGCAGGACGCTGAACTCTTGGCTTCGCCTAAACTCAAATCCCCCCTCGTCTTAATATCCCAAGTGCTGCAAGATCCCAAAAGCGCCTGGACTAAAATTGTCCGTCGAAAACTTCACTCTTGTGGTTTATCACCATGGCGGCTACTCACTTTGGGTTTTAGCAAAGCCAACAGTCTTAATTTGTCAGTGCCTAAATGATCTCAAGAGTCGGAACAACTTGGCGACAATCAGGAAATTTTGCTCGTGGCACGACTATTTTCCACCTTCCCCTTTCGACTCTCCGACACCCTCTCTGCATAACCCAGCAATTCCAAAATATAGACGCGCTTTGACTCCCGCAAGACAAAACTCTTCTCTTTCGCGGAATTGGCAGAGACCTGTCCCAGTCGTTTCTGAGACCACAGCTGGGAGAGGGAGGGCAAAAGGCTTTATTCCATTTCAGCCACAAATGGGGTTATCGAGGCTGTGGGGAGGCCAGGTCGCATGCTGGGCATGCAGAAGGCTGGCATGCTGAATGCCCAGCAGCACCTCCAGCCTGGAGCAGGGAATGAACGAAGGAATGAATGGATCTTTATTTGCGTCAGCCACCAACCATTGCAATAAAACAATTCGATATACAAAGAATAGAAACAAAAAGTCAATTCTATAAAATACATTTTAGGGCAGGCATAAGCAAACTCTGGCCCTCCAGAGGTTTGGGACTACAATTCCCACCATCCCTAGCTAACAAGACCAGTGGTCAGGGATGATGGGAATTGTAGTCCCAAACATCTGGAGGGCCGGAGTTTACCTATGCTTGTTTTGGGTTTTGAATCAACGGTCAAATAGTGGATCTTATTCCGATTGCCCCGGCTAAAAACCTTGCCACCTTTGCCGTCACCTGCTCATCTTGATCAGCCAAGAGAAAGGACCCTGGGGCGTGGCTGGGCGAGCCGGAATGGACGGAAAATAAAAATAACATAATGGAACATCACGAGCACAGCACAAATCGTATAAACACTGGGCAAATTGTCAGTAAAACAATCCCAAACACATCATTGCGCCTAGAGGCTAATCTTCCCCGGTAGAATTACGGATCTGGCGCAGGACACTGAACTCTTGGCTTTGCCTAAACTCAAATCCCCCTGGTCTAATATCCCTAGTGCTGCAAAATCCCAAAAGCGCCGGGACACTTCTAGCCCCACCCCGGAGATTCCACCAGGGATGGAAATCGAGACGTTCTGCAACCCAAACAGCTGCTCTGCCTCTGAGCTTATGGCAATGGCTCCAGAAGTGGCCCCGGGTGCAGTTCCCAAAGGGGGGCCGTCTCCAAGGGGCATATTGGCGAGGGACGGAGATCAGCCGCAGCTCTCCCACCCCCCTTGTTATAAACATCCTTCGCGCCCCCACAAAGGCTTGTCTTTCTGGTGCTGATAAGCGCTAGGAAATGACCTCGATGCAGAGAAATGGAGGAAGAGGAAACTTCTGGCGGCAGATAGCAGACTGTGTACGGCACAGGAGACCCCCACGTGTGGGGGAGAGCTCTGGGGCCAGGCAGCCCCTTAAATCGGTGGCGGCAAACCTATGGCACGTGCACCAGATGGGGCACTCAGAGACCTCTCCATGGGCACACATGCCACCGTCACCCCAGCACCAAGTTCGCCAGATTTTTACGGTTCTGTGAGACAGCGACAACCTTGTGTTTTCTTCCTTCTCCAGATGAAGTCCAGTGTGACCAACTTGGTCTTTCCGGCTGGTTAGATTGAGGAAATTGGGAGAGGGGGGTATTGGAACATGAAGAAAGCGCTATAAAATAAATCCCGTGCCCTGAGTGAAACACTTGAGAAGACGAAGAGGAACGACGGACAGCAGCAGCGTCCGTTCTGAAAGTATGACAAAATGACCAGCATGCACACAAAAGCAAAAATCGTATTAATTGTTCCAAACTTTTGCCTTTCAATAAAAATCGCATTTGTATAATTGGAAGCTCTGTTATTGTGGGTTTTTTTTAAATTTTATTTTGTTAATGTGTGAGTTGTTTTTTCTCCCTAAACTAAAACCTCAGTATTCAGGTTAAATTGCTGTGTTGGCAATAATGAAGTGGGTTTTGGGTTGTGGTTTGGGCGCTTGGTTTGTAAAAGGTTCACCGTCACGGCCATTAATATCTTCCTTGACACCCCCCCCCCCTTAAACTGGTGCAAACGTCTTCCAGTCTAGTCTGTGCAGAGATCGGGTTCTCCCTCTGGGAACTCGCACACAGAACCCATCTCCCCCCAAGGGCTGGAATTGTGAACATTGCACCCGGTCCCGAGAAGGGGGCCCTCAGGCGACCTACGCCCCTCGCATGGGGGCCCCACCGCCTGTTCCGTGGGGGAAGGAAGAACACGAGGGAGCCTCTGGCGTTTTCAAAATTAATATTTTATTTTTACTTGATGTGCAAATAAATAATTTCTTTTAAAAACTACATTCAAAGAGTTGGCAAAAGCAAATACAAAGGCGGAAGGAAGCCGGGGGGGTGCGGTGGGGGGGGATAGAGGAAGAAGAGAAGGAAGAGAGATCCTTCGGAGACGAAATAAAAATGGAAATTTAGGGGGGGGGACCCAGAAGCATTGTCTCTCGTGTTCTCTGCTACGGACAGATCTTTCCCGGCTTCCGGAAGCACCCCCCCCCCGTTGCTTTGCTGATGCCCCCCCCCCCTGGAGAGATGGACGCTTTGCCCGCCCAGATTATAAATTAAATTGGGTTTATTTATTTATTTTTAAAAACAACGGGATGAAGAAATATGGCCAGTGGGAAGAGGGGGGGGCTGGGTAGAGGAGGGTTTCTCCCCCCCTACAAACCTCACCATGGCCCCCCAATTAAAAAAAGAAAGAAAAGAAAAACGACACGTTAAGCCACAAAGCTACCATTTAAGTCATCGTTTCGTTAAGAGAGATTTTGGCACAGTCGGTCCCCCCGCCCCCCGCTTGGGAGAATAGCAGGTATGGGGGGGGAGATATGGGGAGGGGAGCCTTCCTGGAGTCCAAGGAGGGTGAAGGGGGATCTGATATTTTTTGGAGGGGAGGTTTGAACCATTCAATTTCCTTGGGGGGGGGGTCTTCCATTCCTTGGCAGTGATTGGAGGGAGAGAGACGAGGGAAGGGGCACAAGTGTGTCTTTTGTTGCCAAATTTGGAGGGGGGCGCAGAGAGAGAGAAATAAAAAGACAACAGAGTCCCCCCCAAAGATTATCTCGCAAAAGAAAACGGAGAAACCAACCCCCCCAAAAAAAGAAACCACTCAGGGCAATGGCCTCCCCCCACTTTGGGACCCCAAGAAATAAACCCCTGGAGTGTCTTGGAGGTGGCAGGGGGAGGAGCAACCCCTTGATCTTGTCCCCCCCCCAAAAAAAACCCACAGCCAGGATGGTCCACAAAGTGCCCACGGCGGGAGACGACCCCCCCCTTCCAGGTGGGCTTGGCCACCTGCCCCCCCAACCCACCAGATGCACACAAGAGGACACTTTAATTTTTTGCACCAAAAAGGCCACGCAGTCCATGGGGCGGGAAGGGGGGGCGTAGAAAGGAAAGCCCCCTTTGCTTCTCACAAGGCCTTGCGTTTGGGCGATAGGAAGTGCTCACCGTACAGTGACCGATGGGGCTGGGGGGGTCGGGAGAAAGGCCTGGCGGTGGTGGTGGGGGGCTCCGAGTTTTCTCTCCTGGGTCCCTCCTTGCCCCCCCCTCCTGGGCCAAAACAAAGCAGTCCGAGGCCTGGAGAGCTCTGGGAAGACCCCCCCCCAGTCCGTCCCGTGCCACGCAGGGAGGGCGCCCGAAACGAGCCGCCCCCCGCCCCCCAAAGTCACAAACCAAACGGAGAAAATGACACTTTGCCCCCCGCAAAGCTGGTCAGATAAATACCAGGGGTGGGCTGGCTGCAGGTCACCCACTGCCCCCCCCCCGGCCAGAGGGAAGGAGGGAGAAAAGGGGTTCAGGGGGAGGCCGGCTGGCGGCTGTACTGGACGCGGTAGCGGTTGACCGGGACGCCGTGGACGCTGAGCGTCTCGCAGGTGGTCTTGCAGGGCAGCAGGTCCTCGTCGTCGTCGCCCATCAGCCAGTCCTGGACCAGCTCCGACGCCTCGCGCCCGGCGTGCCGGCTCAGCCAGCCCAGGTGCCAGGCCTCAAAGCGCCGGTGGTAGCGCAGCAAGACCGACGGCTGTGCCTGCCCAGAGACAGAGGGAGGGCAGGGTCACCGGCGGAAATCTGCCCCCGCAAGCCAGGGAGCTGGACCTGAGCTCACCACCCGAGGCCCTTCTCCTTTGTACCTTTTCTGCCAGAGGTCCAGAACAGGGCCTTTTCTGAGGTGGCTCCCTGCACGTGGGATGCTATCGCCAGGTATTTACAGTGGTACCTTGGTTCTCAAACACCAAAAATCCGGAAGTGTTCCGGTTTTGGGACGTTTTCCAGAAGTCCTTTCAAACTGCTAGGTGGGCAAGAGCAGGGACCGAGCAACGGGAGCTCACCCCGTCGCGGGGATTCGAACCACCGACCTTCTGATCGGCAAGTCCTAGGCTCAGTGGTTTAACCCACAGAGCCACCCGCGTCCATTATTATTATTATTATTATTATTATTATTATTATTATTATTATTATTTTAACAGTAGCCCATAGATCAAGACCATAAGGGGAGGGAAACATAAGGGTCAGACTGAGTCCAAACCAAAGGCCAGGCGGAACAGCTCTGTCTTGCAGGCCCTGCGGAAAGATGTCAAGTCCCGCTGGGCCCTGGTCTCTTGGGACAGAGCGTTCCACCAAGTCGGGGCCAGTACTGAAAAGGCCCTGTCCCCAGTTGAGACTGTACCGCTGTAAAGGTAAATGAAAATAGCGCCCCCCCTCGAGACCCACCTGCCTGGCGCGGCCCAGGGCCCCCCGCCGGTACATGTAATCCTCCGCGTTCATGACGAAGAGCATTCGGTGCGTGTTGAGCTTGAACTTGCAGTCCACGTTGCAGGCGCTCTCCACCCCCACGAGCTGCTTCCAGGAGCCCCGGGCCTTGTCTCGGGCGGCCTGCACCTGGGCGCACTGCCAGCGCCGGAACTGCTTCAGGTTCCTGGGGGGCAGGAGAGAGGCAGGAGGGAGAGAGGGATGCCACCTTTGCCCACCCACCCCGGGTCCCTGCTCTGGAGGCAGGAGCGAGACCCGCCCCCCTCGTGCGCCGGAGGGTCCCTCACCTCTGCAGAAAGACGGGTTTGAGGAGGAAGCCTTCGTTCTGGCCGCTGGGGGTTCCCTCCACCCCCACGTACTGCTCAACGTAGTTGGCCAAGTGCTGGAGGAGAGAGGAAAAGGTAGGAAGCAAAGGGGGGGAGAAACACTCGGAGGTTTGGGGGTGGGGGCTCGAGCTGGATAACCGTGGGTCAAACCGGGGTTTGTGGTTTGGTCCGTGCTAGCCCACCCTGCATGAACCGGGAGCAGGAAGGCACGGACAAAACACAGGTTGGCTGCGGCGCAGCAAACTGCTGTCCCAGTGCAGCTGCCAAGCTAAACCGGGGTTTGCGGCTGTGGTGTTAAACCGGGGATTGAAACTGCAATGCTAAACCAAGGATTGGGGCTGCAGTTCTAAACCGGGGACTGAGTCTGCTAAACAAGAGACTGAAGCTGCAGTGTTAAATCGGGGATTGAAATTGCAACGCTAAAGCAAGGTTTGGGGCTGCCACGCTAAACTGGGGATAGAGATTGCAATGCTAAACCCAGGATTGAGTCTGCAATGCTAAACCAGGGATTGCAACTGCCATGCTAAATGCGGGGTTGCAGCTGCACCACTAAACCAGGGATTGCGGCTGCCACGCTAAACTGGGGCTTGCAGCTATAATGCAAAAGCAGGGATTACGGCTGCCACACTAAACCAGGGATTGCGGCTGCCACTAAACCAGGGCTTGCGGCTGCCACTAAACCAGGGCTTGCAGCTGCCACTAAACCAGGGCTTGCGTCTGCCACACTAAACCAGGGCTTGCGGCTGCCACTAAACCAGGGCTTGCGGCTGTAATGCAAAACCAGAGATTGCAGCTGCCAAGCTAAACCGGGCCCAACCCAGCCAGATGGGTGGGGTATAAATAATAAAATTGTTATCCTTGTTGTTTTCGGTCTTCCCAACAGCAGCAGAGAAGCGCAAGGGAGGCTGGCTGTGGTTTGCAGCCCACCCATTGGGACGCAACGCCTGACGACAGAAGCAACCGGCCGCGGGGTCCGCACCCCCATCAGGGAGGGATCTCACGGCGCGCGTGATAGGGAGGCCGGGAATCACCTGGACTTCCAGGGGGTCTTCTGTCTGGGTCTCCTCCGTATCCAGCAGCTCGATGGTCATGATCACTTGGTCCTTTCTCTGAAGGAACATCACCTGCGGGGAGGCGAGGCAGGTGGTCACACACATGGGCTCCGGCCACAAGCAGCATTCGAGGGGTCTCTCCCCAGCCCCCCAGCGTGGCCGACCCCCCACTTCCGGGCAAGCCGAGCCCCAGAGGGTGGAGGGCAGGGGGGCCGCACCTTGAAGCAATTCTCGTCCGCCATGCACCGCTCCGCCTTCCACTGGTAGCTGGTCTCCTTGGCCGCCCGGACGCACTGGGAGGACAGGTTGCCGCCGGCCGCCCCTCGCTTCCGCTCGCCCAGGTAGAGCTCCACCACCTTCAGGCAGACATCGTCGCTCACCAGGTGGTGCAGCTGGAGCCAGGGAGAACGGGGTCAGAATTTTAAGGTCTCAAATATAGAATAAAAACTCTTAAACGCACACATATCTAAACGTATGAACCATGTGCCTGGAATAATTCGGGGGAGCAATCCTGAAGCTATTTGGAGCAGCCTTTCTCAACCTGTGGGTCCCCAGATGTTGTCGAACTACAACTCCCCTCAACCCTAGCTAGCAAGGCCAGACCCCAGGGATGATGGGAGTTGTAGTCCGACAACATCTGGGGACCCACAGCTTGAGAACCGCTGAATTTTGGACTCTCCCAATGACCTCCAAATATTCCTCTGCAAATGGAGAAGCCTTGCCATTGTCTTTTCACTTGCAAATCCTGTCTTAAGGGCGCATTTGTGTATGAATAGGGTGAGGTTGTGACCTGGACTCAGGAATAAAGTATTTACCATCACAAAAGAACGGCCAGGATGCCCAGGTAACGCAATCAGTGACCATTATCAGGTATTTTTTTATTTTTATTATTATTATTATTATTATTATTATTATTATTATTATTACTACTACTACTATTATTATTAGTGCAAATTCTTCAAACGCCTTCCGTATCTCCTCAGAATCTTTTCTCCCACACGTTCCCCACCTTACCTTAATGGCACATGTTAATCGATCATTAATAGCTATATATCCCACACCTCTTTATACCATTCTTCTGTTTCATCTTCTGCTTGCCCCTTCCACCTCCTGGCCATCAGCTGTCCATAAATCTGTGAGCCAGTCCTTCATAGCCTGTGAACCTTCTGCCCTGTCGTAAATCGATAACAACGCTACCTCTGGGCTTCTGGTCAGCTTTTAACCCAGCGGTTTCTGTCCTCTCCTTAAACACCCTTTGTCAGAAAAATTGGACACTGCAATTCTGTGATTTGAAAGTCCTAGGCAAGGTAAAGGGACCGCTGACCATTAGGTCCAGTCGAGACCGACTCTGGGGTTGTGGCGCTCATCTCGCTTTATTGGCCGAGGGAGCCGGCGTACAGCTTCCGGGTCATGTGGCCAGCATGACTAAGCCGCTTCTGGCGAACCAGAGCAGCGCACGGAAACGCCGTTTACCTTCCCACCAGAGCGGTACCTATTTATCTACTTGCACCTTGACGTGCTTTCGAACTGCTAGGTTGGCAGAAGCAGGGACCGAGCAACAATGGGAGCTCACCCCGTCACCGGGATTTGAACCGCCAACCTTCTGATCAGCAAGTCCTAGGCTCTGTGGTTTAACCCACAGCGCCACCCGCGTCCTAGGCAGAGGCTCCCCAAACACTGGGGTCTTCCTTCCTCCGTGTGGAGCAGGGCAGGGGGCCCGCCTGCGGCCGGCCTCTGTCCCCCACAACTCCTGTCCAGAACCCCCCTGGGGTCAGGGCCTCCCCCTGCACACCAGTGCCCCCTACAGCCCCCCCCAGGAGGCAGCCGGTACCTGCCGGACGATGTTCTGCACCAGTTTGTCCATGGTGAAGCCGACGTAGGCGTGGATGGTGAACATTTCCCGCAGGGTGTCTTCGTACTGGGTGGGGTCGATGTTGCCGTCCAGCAGGTTTCGCACCAGGTCCAGGAAGGCTGGGTAGTACTCCTCCAGCTCCACTTCGCCTGGCAAGAACGCACACACACACACGAGACACAAAACCCCTCTGTGGCGTGCCAAGATGGGACACCCAGCATCTTGGCACGCCAGGACTCCTATTCCCCAGCCCCCCATCAGGAATTCTGCACATTTGGGGGTTGGGATAGGTGATCGTTGGGGGTCCCATCCGAATCTACAACTCTAGGATTCTGCGATCGCTTGAGTCCGGAGGGTAGGGGAGGCAGTGTGGCCATTGAGCAGCAGGAGAAGACTGCCTCAGATCAGCGGTCTGTCAAGCCCAGAGTCGCCCATGTTTCAGACTTAGGGTTGTACTGCCAGCCGTGTCTGGAGATTGAAACGGGCACCTTCTGTGCACAGAGGACACTCGACTGCTTGGGGACAGCTCTTCCCTTAAAGGCAAGCTAAGGTTCTGGTCCTCATGAATAAATAGGAACAGAAGGAGCTACCCTATCTTATCATTAGGCTATGTTATCATTAGAAGGCTGATTGCCGAAGAATTGATGCTTTTGAATTCTGGTGCTGGAGGAGACTCTAGAGAGTCCCATGGACTGCAAGAAGATCCAACCTCTCCATTCTGAAGGAAATCAGCCCTGAGTGCTCACTGGAAGGACAGATCCTGAAGCTGAGGCTCCAAGACTTTGGCTGCCTCATGAGAAGAGAAGACTCCCAGGAAAAGACCCTGATGTTGGGAAAGATGGAGGGCAGAAGGAGAAGGGGGCGACGGAGGACAAGATGGTGGGACGGTGTTCTCGAAGCTGCCAGCATGAGTTTGACCAAATTGTGGGAGGCAGTGGAAGACAGGAGTGCCTGGCGTGCTCTGGTCCAGGGGGTCACCAAGAGGCGGACACAACTAAACAATCTTATCATTATGATCATAGCTGGCGATGTGTCACAGCTCTCCAGCTGCTGCCAGCACGACGGGAGCAAGCGCCACACCGGTTTCGCACACTCGCAATCCCCGCACGGCTCTAGCTAGGAGGGCCAAGCGGTGAGGCCACTTCCCACCTCCTCCGCGACCCCCTTCTTCCCCTCCCTGGCCTTGCCGGGTGCCGGAAGCCAAGAGCCACCCCCTCCCCGGTCCCTGGCCAAACGCAGACCTCCTTCCCCGCCGCCCTGCTTACTGGGCTGCTTGAGGCGCAGTTCCATGGCCGGGTCGTTGGCCCTCTCCTTGCGGCCGTCACAGAGCAGTTTCTCCCTCTCCTTCTCGGCCCGGAACTCCAGGAGCTGCTTTTGCGCCTGCCGGTAGATCTTGAGCAGCCGGGAGCAGAGCGTCTGGTGCAGCCGCAAGAAGAAGTACCAGTTGTTGTTGGCGAAAAACAGCGCGTAGACGTTGTCCAGAGAGCGGCGCGGCTGGGCAGGGGAGGGGGCGGCCGGGGCGGGGGGAGAGGCCGCCGCCGCTGCGCCCTCCGAGCCGCCGCCGCCCTTCTCCCTGGCAAGTGCAGGGGGGTTCCTCTTGCGCAGCTCGTGCCCCTCCGGGGCGGGGGGCTTCTCGTCGGCGGGGGGCGTCCTTTTCCGCAGCTCGTGGGCTGCCTCCGGGGCGGCGGAAGGGGGCAGCGGCTTGTCCTCTGCCGGGGGAGCCCTTTTGCGCAAGTCGCGGGTGTCCGGCGGGGGTGGAGGGGCGGGGGGCCGCTTGGGGCTGCCCTTGCCGGCCTCGGGCGCCTCTTCCGGGGCGGGGGGCGGGGGGTCGTGGCCGGGGGGCTGGGAGAAGAAGAGGTCAGGGACAAAGCGGTGGATGATCTGCCAGATGGTGGCTTGGTCCTCCTTCTGAATGGTTGGCTGGCGCTTGACGTAGTAGCCCACCAGGGCGGCCGCGTCCTCCAGGATCTGCTGGTCCTCGTAGACGAAGATGAGGTGCGGCTCGTTCAGGGCGCCCCGTCCCTCGGAGTGCTGCTCCTGGTGCTGGAGGAGAGAGAGATGGATTTAACGACATCTTTATTGGCATTGTCCCACACAGAACAATGAAACTGACAAACTTTCAGAAACCCCTAACAACTCTGAAACCCCATTTTAAAATACAATGGAAAGCATGGTTCCCTGTATCATAAGGGGATGAACCTTTGCTTAGAAACACCAGAAAAAGGACCAATTTAAGGGAATGATTACTGCAATCATTTTATTATATATACCCCGCCCATTTGGTTGGGTTTCGCCAGCTCCCAATAGAATACTAAAAACACAGTAAATGATCAAACATTAAAAGCTTCCCTAAACAGAGCTGCCTTCAGATGTCTTCTAAAAGCCAGGTGGTTGTTGATTTCCTTGGCATCTTGTGGGAGGATGTTACACAAGGCGGGTGCCACCACCAAGAAGGCCCTCTACCTGGTTCCCTGTAACTTGGATTCTTGCAGGGAGGGAACCGCCAGGAGGCCCTCGGAGCTGGACCTCAGTGTCCGGGCAGAATGATCGGGGTGGAGACGCTCCTTCAGGGATACTGAGCCGTTTAGGGCTTTCAAGGTCAGCCCCAACCCTTTGAATTGTGTCCAGAAACGTCCTGGGAGCCAATGGAGGTCTTTCAGGACTGGTGTTATATGGTCTCCACTCCCAGTCCCCAGTCTGGCTGCCGCATTCTGGATTAGTTGCAGTTTCCGGGTCACCTTCAAAGGCAGCCCCACGGAGAGCGCATGGCAGTAGTTCAAGCGGGAGATAACCAGAGCATGCCCCACTCTGGCCAGACAGTCTGTGGGCAGGGAGGGTCTCATCCTACATACCAGATGGAGCTGGGAGACAGCCGCTCTGGACACAGAACTGACCTGTGCCTCCATAGACAGTTCCTTCAGGTCTACTGGGCCATTCAGGGCTTTCAAGGTCAGCACCAACACTTTGAATTGTGCTTGGAAACGTCCTGGGAGCCAATGTAGGTCTTTCAGGACTGCTGTTATATGGTCTCGGCGGCCGCTCCCAGTCCCCAGTCTAGCTGCAATGGCTGCCCCCCCCCCACGACCAAGGCACGGCCAAGCTCCTCTCCACCCGTTTGCAAATCCCCGAGCGACTCAGGGGGCACCCAAGCTCTCCCCGTCTCGACAACAAGAAACTGAGCCTCTAGTTTCATCCGCCCTGTCCTGTGGAACTCCCTGCCACCGGAGATTCCGGCAGGCGCCTCCGCTGCCAACTCTTGAAGCTTCCCATGCAAGGGGGGAATGTGGCCCTGAGAGGACCCACCTCGTCGTAGACGCTCTCAATCTCGTTGAGGAGGCTCTTGGAGCGCAGGGCCTTGGTGTCGTTCTGCTTGAAGTTGACGGCCTGGTGGTCGAGGGACTTCAGGTAGGCCTTCTCGTACTGCTCCCGCCAGATCTTGTTGAAACCCTGCTGGGCCTCCCTCCACTCCTCCTCCTTCGCCTTCAGCCTGCGGGACGGACGGACGGAGAGGAGGCGAAGGTGAGACTGCGGGAAGACGCGGGCGCCGAGCCCAACCCGGCCACCACCCTCCTTGCCCCCCGGTTTTTTAAATATACAAATCAATACATAATTGACAAATACCTACATTGATAACTTCTATATAGATCAAATGACATTAGACTATTTCATCTCAACACATGCAAAAGGAAAAAGGTAACGGAAGAAGACAAAAGAAAAAGACAAAACAAAGACAGTAACAAAATCAAATCAGAAAGGATCAATCTGCATTGTCCAATTCAATATGATTCAGTGCTCTTGTGGCCTTTCTCATATATACGTTTACATATAAATTGAATTTCTTATCCTTTATTTATTGTGTTGTGGTAGACTTCCATCTACCTTGTAGCGGTTCGTTTCACCTTACTAAAAAAATTCCCCTGTATTTAATATTTTCCCCTCGTCTTGGTATGTGGAAACGACGTATCCCTATTTACAGAGTTACAGTGCTACCTCGGGTTAAGTACTTAATTTGTTCCGGAGGTCTGTTCTTAACCTGAAACTGTTCTTAACCTGAAGCACCACTTTAGCTAATGAGGCCTCCCGTTGCTGCGCTATTTCTGTTCTCATCCTGAAGCAAAGTTCTTAACCTGAGGTACTATTTCTGGGTTAGCAGAGTCTGTGACCTGAAGCGTATGTAACCTGAGGTACCACTGTATTCCAAACACAACCAAATCTTAGAGGTGGAACCTTGTTTCCTTAAGCAATTGAGGAAACATTCCCACTCTTTTTTAAAAAATATTATCTATTGACTTATTTCTTCTGTCGTTTTTGGAACGGCTCACCTCTTGAGGACGATGGGGACGGCCGAGAGTGGGTTCTTCTTGAGGCTCTCGATGATCTCGGGCGCCTTGTCGCCGTAGATGCGGTAGATGGCGCGCCTCTGGATAACCTCGGAGGTGCCCCCCAGGCAGTCGTCCAGGCGGAATTTCTCCTGGTCCTCCAGCGACATGCGGCTCAGCTTCTTCTGCACGCTCTCCAGCACCCGGATCGTGGCCAGGTTCGTCTCCAGGACCACGTCCAGCTGGGTGGGGGAAGAGCGAGAAACGTGAGAAACGGGGGGGGCACACCACAACCCGGCTCCCCCCGTCAGGGAACTTCCTGCCCTCGTGGAGACCCCGACCCCCCAGGATACTGAGATAGCAAAAGGTGTTTCAAGGTGGCGTCAAACACTCCCTCCCCATGACCCGGATATTTTCTTTTTACGATATACGATATACGAGATCTTTATTGCCATTGTCCCATGCAGAACAATGAAATTGAAAAACTACATAAAAACTACATAAAACATTCAAAAACCCATAAAAACTCTGAAACCCCATTTTAAAATACACTATACCATAGAGACCCCTTATGCTGCGTTTAGAACCGAAGTTTTAGGGGTTATGGAAACGGATATAGCGAAAGAGTTGGTTTGTATACGTATTTGGCGGCAGCAGCAATAATACTGTATGCTCAAAGAGGGAAGGAATATTGCATGACTCTGGAGGAAGGAGGAGGGAAGCTTAACTGAGAGCGCCTTCACTCCGAGAATGGCTGCGTTGTTCTTTTGCTGTGATCATTAAACACTCTTAAAATGGCAAGGGGCAATAATTGCTTTGGTGGTGGTAATAATAATAATATTTCTACCCCGCCCATCTGGCTGGGTTTCCCCAGCCACTCTGGGCAGCTTCCAACAGAATATGAAAATACAATATTAAACATTAAAAACTTCCCTAAACAGGGCTGCCTTCAGATGTCTTTTAAACATCAGGTAGCTGTTTATTTCCTTGACATCCGATGGAAGGGCGTTCCACAGGGCGGGGGCCACCACCGAGAAGGCCCTCTGCCTGGTTCCCTGTAACTTCGCTTCTCGCAGGGAGGGAACCGCCAGAAGACACTCGGGAGATGGACCCAGGTGTTCGGGCGGAGACGCTCCTTCAGGGATACGGGGCCGAGGCCGTTTAGGGCTTTGAAGGGTTGCGGGGGGAGAGAAAGCAGTTTCCCCGAAGCCTGAAACCCCCCAGGGACTGAGCCAGCCTTGAGGAAGGACCTGGGGCCCTCCGCCCCCCAAGCAGGAGCCCTGAGCCTGCCCACGTGGCCGGAGGCACCCACCTCAAAGCGTTCGTCCTCACACCGGTGCAGCTGCTCCTCGTAGGGGGTCTTCTTGGAGCTGACAAAGGTGGAGTCCTCAGACCAGGAGGGGAAGGAGACCCAGGTGTCGTTCAGCACCTGCGGGGGCGAGAGGGGGCGCCCTCAGTCCAGGGGAGTCGCCGGGACGCCCCGCCGCCGCCGCCTTCCTTCTGCCGACGGCCCCCGGCCTACCTCTTTACAGATGGCTGTCCGTCCGCTGCACTTTGGCTGCTGATAGGTCTTGGGCAGCGCCCGGTAGCTGGAGCCGATGCGCTTGCAGGAGGCGTAGTCGATCTCGCGGCAGACGCCGTCCCCAGAGCGGTCCGCCATGGGGGACGCGAAGGACAGCTCCTTCACGCCCAGGAAGGACTTGAACTGAGCAAAAAGCTCTGGGAATTTCCTGCGGGAAGGAAGGTGAGGAGGGGGAAAGGCGGGCTGTGAGTGGCGGGACCCCTTGGAGGCGCGGTGGGGATTCGAATCGGGAAACTCGGGAAAGGCACAGCCCACGGGCCCCGAACTGGTGACGTTTTGCCTGCGGGCTCTGCCATATCTTAAATAAACTCACGAGCAGAGGGACGGGAATGAACGCAAGGTTTCTTAACCGAGGGGCAGAATTGTTACGTGTCAAAAATGTGCATGGGGGAGAAGGGAGAACAAAAATTTGGGGTGTTTTATGTGCAGCCAAGCTGACGTTTTCGGTGAGACACCAGAGAGGGCAGGCAGTGACTCTATTGAGAAATGGAGCCTTTTTAGAAGACACCCAACTTGGAAATTTGCCCCTGAAGGTTCAGTTCTGGCTATTCCCATCTACTTTTGCTTTCTTTCGCATGCCAGGGGTTTTACGCTCTCTTAACGTAAAAATATTTGGGTAAGGTAAAGGTAAAGGGACCCCTGACTCATTAGGTCTAGTCGTGACCGACTCTGGGGTTGCGGCGCTCATCTCGTTTTATTGGCCGAGGGAGCCAGAGTACAGCTTCCGGGTCATGTGGCCAGCAGGACTAAGCCGCTTCTGGCGAACCAGAGCAGCGCACAGAAACACCGTTTACCTTCCCGCCAGAGTGGTACCTATTTATCTACTTGCACTTTGACGTGCTTTTCAGCTGCTAGGTTGGCAGGAGCAGGGACCGAGCAACCGGAGCTCACCCCGTCATTGCGGGGATTCGAACCGCCAGCCTTCTGATCGGCAAGTCCTAGGCTCTGTGTAAATTTGCTTTGAGATGTCGCTTTCCCATGTGGAAAGCTATGCATAAACACAAACGGCAAGGAAACTGGGAAAGAGGCGAAGTGTTTTCTGGGAAGTTTGGGGGGGGGAGTTTTCTCCTGAAAATTGGGGAGGGGGCAGTGTTCCCCCTCCCTCCCTCCCTCTTTGCCAAGCCAACTAAGAGGAAGCTGTCTGCTTCTGCCTGGCTGCCGGGATTAGCCCCTGCCTGCCTTTTCCCCAAGGGAGATGGAGGACCCTCTGGCAGCCCCCCGACTCAACGCGGCCCCCACTTACCCCAGAAAGGGGGTGACCAGCTGGAGAAGCTCGGAGCCCGAGACCAGCTCCTGGTTGAAGAGGGCGATGCACCGAAGGAAGTTCTCGTACACCTCCTGGCTCTTCAGGACTCGCCGAACCTGAGCGGAAGAACCAGCCGGGGATGGGAGGGGGCACCTTGGGGCTGGGCAGCTCAGTGGTTAGAGCACCCGCTTGCAGAGATGGGAGGGACCCCTAGGCCTGCCCCCAGCCATGCAGGGTCCACAACAAGAGCGTCCCTGGCCAATGGCTGTTCTGCTTTGCTCCAGGCTGGGCTGCGAAAGGACCCCCCCCCAGTCGGTCTCAGGGAGGAAAGGCCTGTCTGTCCACCCCTCCTTTGGCAGAGTTGTGCAGGTTGGAGGTTCAGGGGGCCTCCGCTGTGCCCCCACACGCCTTATCATCATCATCATCATCATCATCATCATTTTTTATTTGTATGCCGCCTTTCCACAGTTAAAAGAAAATGCCCAAGGCGACTTGCAGCGTGACAAGATTTACTGTATTTTTTGCTCTACAAGACTCACTTTTTCCTTCCTAAAAAGTAAGGGGAAATGTCTGTGCGTCTTATGGAGCGAATGCAGCCTGCGCAGCTATCCCAGAAGCCAGAACAGCAAGAGGGATTGCTGCTTTCACTGCGCAGCGATCCCTCTTGCTGTTCTGGCTTCTGGGATTCAGAATATTTTTTTTCTTGTTTTCCTCCTCCAAAAACTAGGTGCATCTTATAGAGCGAAATATACGGTACATAGTTATGAAAGTCATAAACAATAAATAAACCACATAAAAAAAATACATAACCAAACGGGAAACCATTTCCACAGAAATCTAAATCTGAAATTTGACACACATCCGGCCTCCGTGCCGGACGACCCACCTTGTCGAAGAAGGAAAACTCCTGCAGGCTGCCGTACTTGCCCACTGCTGCAACCGAGAGGTCCTTCGTCCCCCGAAGCTTCATCTTCTTCTGCCGGGGGGGGGGGGAGAAAACATGCACGTATATGTGGGCTCGTGCGAGCACGCTTCCGTGTTTCACGAGTGGGGCTCAACGCTGCTCAATAGCCCACCCTGAGCGGACCCCGCCAAAACCCACCAGTCTCCCCTGGAAACAATGTGTCAAACTCCCTGCGGTCCACCTGAGCCCCCAGCAGGCTCCCTGGTCTCCCCACCCCTCCAGCCCACCCGCCTCCGCGTCCGGTTCGGATACCTTGGCCGGGCCGGGCACGGGTCGAAGCAACAGGGGCCTGGAACGTTTCTTACTGTGCTCCATGTGCTTTTCGTGCTCAAGTTTGGAGATGTTGTTGGCGTCGCAGGGCCCGTTCCCCGTGAACTGCGGAGAAAGGTGGAGGAGCCTCAGCGAGCAGGAAAAGGTGGAAGGAGAGAGGGACAGGGGGCAGCAGCGGGGGGGACACCCCCCACTCCTTTGCAGGGAGGGGGTCCCAGGCTGTGTCCCCGACAGCATCTCCCAGGAAAACCCCGTGTTCTCAGAGGGGTTTTCCGACCACCGGTTTCCCCCCCTCCTGCCACGTACCAGAGACCTCTTTGCCTCGGGAAGGAACTGCCCAAATTCGGAGAGCAGGTCCTCTTGGCCCCGGAAGAGGTTGGCCACTTCGGTGAAAACCTCCTCCTCCGACATGCCCCGGAAGGGGCGGCCTTTGGTGCTCAGCTGTTCTTTCTGAGAAGAGAGAGAGGGAGGGAGGAAGGGGTCAGCGTCGAGGGACGGGGGCCCCAGCTTGCGGGCAGAGCGGGTGAGGCAGAGCCGGGCAGCCCGCCACTCCCCAAAACAGGCACATGAAAAAGGGACAGTATTTAGACCTCGCTAAAATGACAGAGTTAACAAGAAATACATTGATAGATAAGGTGAAGGAGGATTGGGTATGCTTTTAAAAATTGCTTGGATCAATACGGTTCTTCTCTTTCTTTTCTCTCTCTCCTTTTACTTCTTTTATACAATACACATTTATCCCAGATTTCTCGACCACTTAATTACGCACATTGTAATAGCTATCTTAAGTCTAAGAATATTTAATGTAAGATTAGTTAATCTTTCATTTTCCTTTTGGTATGTAATGTTTGCTGTGGAAATGAAAAACTAAACTAAACACTAAACTAAAAACTAAACTAAACCTAAACCTAAACTAAAATAAAATGGTGGCAACTTATATCCAGGTCGGGCGAGGCAGCCCACAGACCACACCACGCGCACCAACCAGGGTTATATTTTGGGTTTTTTGTTTCCTGACCCCGGAACGCCGTGGGGAGAGAGGAGACCTTTCACCTGGTACGTGTGAAGGATCTCCAGGAAAGACCGGTAGATCTCCGGGTGGTCCAGGAAGCGGGTCTTGATCTTGTTGACGTAGCTGATGGCGTTGTTGAACTCCACCGAATCCGACTCCAGAGGCATCTGCAGCCGGCAGTCGTCCTTGCAGGGCTGTTGTTGCTGCGGCTGCTGCTGCTGGTGGGGCTGCTGGTGGCAGAAGTCCTCTGGGCAGTCGCCGTGGTTGTGGGCGTTCTCCTGGCAGTAGTGCAGGATGAGGCCGGAGCCCGAGAGGGGGCTTTGGACGGGGTCCAGGGACACCTAGGAGGAGAGAGGGAGTTGGGGGTCAGCAGCGGCTGAACACGGGTTGTGTGTGTGTGTGTGTGTGTGTGTGTGTGCACCTGGGTGGTCCTTGTTGCCTTGCTCCCGTGTTGTGGGGGGGCCAAGCTAGACGACACCAAAGTCCCTTCAATTTGATTTGGACCTGTTTTTCGGAGTGAATTTAATTATTGTTTCATTTTATACGAACGTTATGTGTCTGATGTTCGCCACCCTGAGCCCGACTTTGGCCGGGGAGGGCAGGATATAAATAAAAGTTGTTGTTGATGATGATGATGATGATGATGATGTCTTGTGCCCACCTGCCCCTTCCTCTGCCAGCTGCTCCTCGTCCTGCACTGAGACCAGGGGTCAGCAAACCTTTTCTGACCTTACTTCGGACTAAGTCTGACCCTTATGTTTCCCTCCCCTTATGGTCTTGCTTTATCAGATACTTTAAAACGAGGCTGCATTTTAACCTGTATTTTAAATTGGGTTTTTTCCTTTTCTTCCCCCTCCCCTTTCCCCCCTATTATGTTTTTACTGTGATTTTATTGGTGTTAACCGCCCTGAGCCCGGCTCTGGCTGGGGAGGGTGGGGTATAAATAAAATTTATTATTATTAATATTATTATAAAAGACTGAAAATGGTTAGGCGTGGAAAGGCAGAGGGAAGTCTAAAGATCCAGGGAATGCTGACGATTAAGTCTGCTGCTTGAATTTAAATGTGTAGTGTAAAACTGAATAAAAAATGTCTTTTTTAAAAGGGGGTGGGTGGGAATAAATCTCCCCATAGGAATGAGTGGATATGGTAAAAAAAAAAAAAACCCCAAGCCTGCTTCCTGGTCTAACCTGGCCGGCCAGAGGGGCCTGGATGCTCAGCTTCCCGTTCTTGGGGATCTCGATCCTGTAGCCCAAAGGCAGGAAGGCGTTGAAGCCGATGATGAGGTCGGGGTGCTCATGGAAGAGCTGCGAGACGCGGCGGATGACGCCGGGGGTGTCGATGCTGAAGACAAGGGGGATATAAAAACAATCAAGGATTTAAAAAAAAATAAAATAAACCAATTTTTTTTTATTTAAATCAATTTTTTAAAATAAAATGCTTTCGGAGGAAAAACATTTCTAAAGGCTTTCTCCTCCAAGTTACATTATACAGTGGTGCCCCGCAAGACGAATGCCTCGCAAGACGAAAAACTCGCTAGACAAAAGAGTTTTCCGTTTTTTGAGGTGCTTCGCAAGACGAATTTCCCTATGGGCTTGCTTCGCAAGACAAAACGTCTTGCGAGTTCTTGCGAGTTTGTTTCCTTTTTCTTAAAGCCGCTAAGCCGCTAATAGCCGTGCTTCGCAAGACAAAAAAACCGCAAGACGAAGAGACTCGCGGAACAGATTAATTTCGTCTTGCGAGGCACCACTGTAGTCCAAAGGCTATTCGTCAGGAAATAAGGATTCGTTTTAAGTTTTTCACGTTTGTCTTTTTTAATTGTTTAGCCACATCAGTTAGCGAACATGGATACATAAGCTACAACGTCATTGTTTTAGTTAAACAAATTGTCTAAATTGCTATTAAGGAAATGATTGTTTTTCTCCTTCCAATAAAGTGCAGCAAAAAAGTTGTCCAAATGTACACAGTTAACTCAGTGGGGTTGTTTTTTTTCTGGGGGGGGGGACGTATACCCCTAAACATTTTGTGAATCTATGTTTGGCCTCATTGAGGGGCAGTATTTCAATAGTAGGAAAATGAGAGTACCCCTGAACATTTTTTAAAGGAAAAAAAGCACTGAATTAACTTATTAAACCTCCCCATAATTTCATAATTATCTGTCTATGTATTTCTGATAGTACAACCAAATTGGTCATTTTTGACAGAGCTGTAAAAACGACTCTGAAAATTGATTATCCCCAAAACGAAAACTTCATCTGTAAATATTAAGACGGTGCCAGCAAGAATGAAGTCTTTCTGTAAAGAAAATAATGATTCCAATCGAGCCTTACTGACTAAAGATTTGATTTAAATCCAATCCACCCTGGATAGGAACAAGGCAGGACCCAAAATGAGAGTGGGAGGGAGATGATTTTGGGGGATGTTTGATGGGCAACAAAGAGGCCGGGTCCCCTGATTCGGGTGCAATTCCCATTCCCCTCGTTTCCGCCCTTTAGTTTAAAAATCCAGCGCCGGATTTATGAATATGTTATTATTGATTATGTATACCCAATGTATCAGCCGCCTGGGGGCGGGGGGTGGTTCACTGTGTTTTGTTGCTGGTAAAAAAGAAAACTTTAAATAAAGTAAATAAAACGTTCCAAGGTAACACTGGAAAAAAATTAATCCGCCGCCAGCCGGGGCGCTTCGTGGGTTGGGGGGCTGCGTAAAGATGGGGAGAGGGGCCCGGACCCCCTCCGAACCCGTTACCTCTGGCTCTTGAACTCTTTCATGATCTCCAGGAATCCGTTGTAGGTGGCCGGATCACTGCCAAAGCGGATCTTCACCTGGTCCAGGTAAGAGAGGGCATCTTCGACCTGCAGGAGAATTATTTTAGGGGAAGGCATCAAGGGGCCCTGATCTCCGTGGGCCCAGGAGGGGAGAGGCAGCTGCCCCGCTGACAGCCAGCCCCACCCCTGGCAAGGAATTGGGCTCCGTGAGTTGCTGTGGCTCAGAGGCTCTGGGTGCGGGTTCAGCCGCCAACGGCATCTCCCGGTACCCCCGCCCGAATCATAATAATAAAATTTTATTTATATCCTGCCCTCCCCAGCCGAAGCCGGGCTGAGAGCGGCTAACCACAGTAAAAATAACACACTTCACATAAAATCGCAATCAATTCATTGAAATACATTCTCAAATCAATTCAGAATCAATTTAATGGCAACCATTGGGCTAGAGTGCTATGAGGATTACAGAAAGAGGGGGTCAGACTGGCCAAAGGCCTGGGGGAACAGCTCTGTCTTGCAGGCCCTGCAGGGATTCGGGGAGAGAGCAGCCTCTGCTTTCAAACAGGGCTGTGGTGGGGTAGCTGCCCCCTTTTATGTGTTCGGAGACCCCAAGACGCAGCCCCTTCTGCCCGCTAGGCTTTGGCTCCCCTTCCCGGGGGAGCCCCAAACCGAACCTGTCTCTTGCCCCCCAAGACCCCCTCTTACGAGGCTGCAAATCCTCACCCCCAAATCCTCGCCAAGCCAGCCCCCTCTATGGCGGCCGCAGACTGCTGAGTAAGTGCTCGCAGGATCGGTCTGGAAGTAATCCAGATCAAACGTGCAAGAAGCTGGCAGATAAAGCGGACCGCTCTCTGCAGCTATATCTGCATTTTGAGGTGGGGGGGGGGAGGAAATATATCTATGCGCATTAAGCTGAAAATCTCTTATTCTTTACGGTCCGGGATCGGTTCTCTGGTGAATGTATTTACCCGGATCAGCGTTCTTGCGGCTCAGCAGCAGCCGCGCCTACTCTGCGGCAGGTCCTACTGAGATCCGTGGGGCTTACTCCCAGGGAAGTGGGGCCAGGCCTTCAGAGGGGGTTTGCGATACGGAAAAAGTAAAATAGAAAGACTAATGGGGGTAAACCCAACGTTTTAAACGCTAAATCCCGCAACTGACGCACGTTCGACTTGTGCATGATTCAGCTATATGCGCAATTTTAAAAATGCAAACTACAAAATAAATAAAAGGTGTGGTGAAAATGGGTAGGTTTTCAGGAGAGGGGAGATGATATTATTATTATTATTATTATTATTATTATTATACCCACAGGTCTTGGGGAGGATCACAGAATAAAATCAGACTAGGAAACCACAAAATACAGAATCAGAAGAAAAATAACAGCCGCCTTTGGCAATCCCAGCCACTCTTGAACCCAATGCGTCCTGACTATATGCAGTTTCGGCTTCGGGCCTGACTCCCCCAGAACGCAACTCCCCACATAAATTGTAGGTTTACTGTATATGTTTAACAGCAACAACCACAATATGTCCCCATCAGCTGTTTCAAACACAGAGTTCTCCCTACAGGAATGAATTGAAATAATTCCACATATGCATGGACACAACATTTAGCCATATTTAATTAAAGATATCCCCGCTTTTATTATTATTACTTGAAAGCTAAATTTCCAAGTGGTTTTGCTGGAAGCTTCGCAAATGAGTGCCCTTTAATGCGGGTATATACATAATTCGGGTTGCATCCCAAACGACTTATACTCAAGAGTAGCACCATTGAAATTAATGGGCATAACTTGCTTGGTTCCATTAATTTCAGGGTAGAACATTGGATGCAAACCAATGTAAAGGAACTTGGGGGGAGGCAAAGAAAGGAGGGTGGCATTATCCATAATGCAAAGCAACAGGAGAGGGTTGGGGAGCAAGGAGAAAGCGAGAGGCGAGTGCGAAGGCTTCACAAGAGACTCCCAACTAAGGGTTGTGGGTTCGAGTCCCGAGTTCGGCAAAAGTTTCCCGCGTTGCCGGGGGTTGGGCTGGATGACCCTCAGGGGTCCCTTGCAAATTCACCATTCTGTGATTCTACCTCCGTTAGATAAACACACCCACACGTTTACCTGCCGAAAAGGGAGTGGGGTGCAGTAGGGAAGCTTTCAACGTCTGATGTTTTAATGTTTTGTCGTTTGCTCCAAGCCAGAGGGGCTACGGCAACCCAGTGAGATGGATGGCATAGAGTAATAACAATTATTATTATTATTATTATTATTATTATTAGGGGGTGGAAACGAAAAACTGGAGAGGGTGAGGTTTTAGCGAGGGGGGTGTTTCCATACAGCAATATAATGCAAAGGAAAAGGAAGGGGGGGTTGTTTGGGGAAGAAATCAAAGGGGCTTTTTGCAAGGAAGTCTGCGATGGGGTTGGTCTAATGCATGCAGCTATTATTGATCATAACAACAATAATCATAATATACTCAATTGGATGGGGTCATCTAAGGCATGCAGCTTTTAATAATAATATACTCACTGGGGGGGGGGGCTCATCTAATGCATGCATCCAGGAAGAAGAAGAAGAAGATGATACTCAGTGGGGGTGGGGTGGTCTAATGCATGCAGCTATTATTGATCATAGCAATAACAATAATGATAATAATCCTGATATACTCAATTGGATGGGGTCATCTAAGGCATGCAGTTATTAATACTAATATACTCATGGGGGTGGGGGGGGGGCTCATCTAATGCATGCATCCAGGAGGAAGAAGAAGATGATACTCAGGACAGCCGGCCCTCTAAAACCACAACCTAAAATCCCAAAATGGCCTGATTAAAACCAAAAGCAAAAGCCCAAGGTGCGGGCTGGTTGTTCAGACCTATTTGCAAACTTCTCCCTGCATGGAGAAGAGAGTGCAAAAAACTCATCCTTATCCCCCCCCCCTTGCAAAGAAGGAGAGCTCTTTTGCCCTTTCCTTTGGGGGGGGGGGATTTTGGTGTTCAGGTCTTTCCCTGCCAATGCCTGAGGATGCAGCCTTCCTTTGGGGGGGGGGGTGTCTTTTCCCTAGCAAGAGCTGCAGGAGGCCAGAGGGTGGGGGGGGGTCTCTGTGCCTATTCAGCCCCCCCTTTGCAGGAAGGGGGGGACCTCAGACAGGGAGACCCCACTCCCACCCCATACTGGGGGGGTGTCTTTTTTGCGTGGGAGGGTGTTAATGGCCCCACTCCTCTGTGTGTGGGGGGGGTCTTTTCCCTAGCAAGAGCTGCAGGAGGGCAGAGAGTGGGGGGGTCTCTGCCTATTCAGCCCCCCTTGCAGGAATGGGGGACCCCAAGAGGGAGACCCCACCCCATATTGGGGGGTGTCTTTTTGTGGGGGGGGTGTTAAAGGACCCACTCCTCTGTGTGTGGGGGGTGTCTTTTCCCTAGCAAGAGCTGCAGGAGCGTGGAGGGTGTCTCTGTGCCTATCCAGCCCCCATTGCAGGAAGGGGGGACCCCACCCCATATTGGGGGGTGTCTTTTTGTTGGGGGGTGTTAATGGCCCCACTCCTCTGTGTGTGTGGGGGGGTGTCTTTTCCCTAGCAAGAGCTGCAGGAGGGCAGAGAGTGGGGGGGGGTCTCTGCCTATTCAGCCCCCCCTTTGCAGGAAGGGGGACCCCCAACAAGGAGACCCCACCCCATATTGGGGGGGGGTCTTTTTTGTGGGGGGGGTGTTCATGGCCCCACTCCTCTGTGGACTTACGTGGACGGGGAGCTTCTCCGAGGCGGGGGGCGCCGCTCCCCCCATCCTGCCCCCCATCCTGGGCCCGCTGCTGCTGCTGCTGCTGCTGCTGCTGCTCCCCCCCCGGCCGCCCCCGCCGCCGCCGCCGCCGCCCCCCGCCGCCATGTTGGCGCGCCTCCGTCTCCCCTCAGCCCCGCGGCCGCGCGCTTGCGTCACCACGCAGCCGCACGTCGCGAAACGTCTGAAGGGTAGGCGGGGAAAGGAAAGCAGGCGGAACCTTTGTGGCGAGGGGAGAGGGAGGAGGCCGGAAGGAGAAAGGGACCGGACCAAAACAGGAAAAGACCGGATGCGAGGGAGGAGGGGGAAGCCGGAAGGAGGGGGAAGAGAGAGGGAGAGGGCTAGAGCGGCCCGGACAGAGAGGAGCAGTAGAGAGGGGAGGAGGGAGCGGAGAGAGAAGCGGAGACGGAAGGGAGAGGGAGATAGGAAAAGGGAAGAGGGACACACGCACGCACACGCATGCAGAGGGAAATACTAAGGGCTTCTGGGTAGGGAAAGGGCTGTAAGAGAGGATAGAGGTAGGAAAGGGTAGAGGGGCCTCAGAGGTAGGAAAGAGGTAGAGCTCTATGGACCCTCGGCCACTTTTCTACCTCTGAGTCCCCTCTACCCTTTTCCTAGCTTTGTGACTCCTCTGCCCCTGTACTACCTCTCAGACCCCTCTACCCTTTTCCTAGCTCTGTGGCCCCCACTACCCCCAATTCTACCTCTGAGTCCCCTCTACCCTTTTCATAGCTCTATGGCCTCCACTACCCCCAATTCTACCTCTGAGTTCCCTCTACCCTTTTCATAACTCTATGGCCCCCACTACCCCCAATTCTACCTCTGGGACCCCTCTACCCTTTTCATAGCTCTGTGGCCCCATATACCCCCAATTCTACCTCTGGGACACCTCTACACTTTTCATAGCTCTGTGGCCCCCACTACCCCCAATTCTACCTCTGAGTCCCCTCTACCCTTTTCATAGCTCTATGGTTTATGTTCCTACCTCTGGGTCCCCTCTACCCTTTTCATAGCTCTATGGTTTATGTTCCTACCTCTGGGACACCTCTACCCTTTTCATAGCTCTATGGTTTATGTTCCTACCTCTGGGTCCCCTCTACCCTTTTCATAGCTCTGTGGCCTTTGGGACCATAGAGCTATGAAAAGGGTAGAGGGGACTCAGAGGTAGAATTGTGGGAAGTGGGGGCCATAGAGCTATGAAAAGGGTAGAGGTGTCCCAGAGGTAGAATTGGGGGTATATGGGGCCACAGAGCTATGAAAAGGGTAGAGGTGTCCCAGAGGTAGAATTGGGGGTATATGGGGCCACAGAGCTATGAAAAGGGTAGAGGTGTCCCAGAGGTAGAATTGGGGGTATATGGGGCCACAGAGCTATGAAAAGGGTAGAGGTGTCCCAGAGGTAGAATTGGGGGTATATGGGGCCACAGAGCTATGAAAAGGGTAGAGGAGACCCAGAGGTAGAATTGGGGGTATATGGGGCCACAGAGCTATGAAAAGGGTAGAGGTGTCCCAGAGGTAGAATTGGGGGTAGATGGGGCCACAGAGCTATGAAAAGGGTAGAGGGGTCCCAGAGGTAGAAAAGGGGCAGAGGGGCCACAGAGCTAGGAAAAGGGTAGAGGGGTCCCAGAGGTAGAAAAGGGGCAGAGGGGCCACAGAGCTAGGAAAAGTGTAGAGGCGTCTCAGAGGTAGAATGGGGTAGAGGGGCCACAGAGCTATGAAAAGGGTAGAGGGGCCACAGAGCTATGAAAAGGGTAGAGGGGCCACAGAGCTATGGAAAGGGCAGAGGGGCCACAGAGCTATGAAAAGGGTAGAGGTGTCTCAGAGGTAGAATAGGGGCAGAGGGGCCACAGAGCTAGGAAAAGAGTAGAGGGGTCTCAGAGGTAGAAAAGGGGCAGAGGGGCCACAGAGCTATGAAAAGGGTAGAGGTGTCTCAGAGGTAGCAAAGGGGCAGAGGGGCCACAGAGCTAGGAAAAGAGTAGAGGGGTCTCAGAGGTAGAATAGGGGCAGAGGAGCCACAGAGCTAGGAAAAGGGTAGAGGGGTCTCAAAGGTAGCAAAGGGGTAGAGGGGCCACAGAGCTAGGAAAAGGGTAGAGGTGTCCCAGAGGTAGAATTGGGGGTAGATGGGGCCACAGAGCTAGGAAAAGGGTAGAGGGGTTTCAGAGGTAGAAAAGGGGCAGAGGGGTCACAGAGCTAGGAAAAGGGTAGAGGTGTCTCAGAGGTAGAATAGGGGCAGAGGGGCCACAGAGCTAGGAAAAGAGTAGAGGGGTCTCAGAGGTAGTAAAGGGGCAGAGGAGTCACAAAGCTAGGAAAAGGGTAGAGGGGTCTCAGAGGTAGCAAAGGGGCAGAGGGGGCACAGAGCTAGGAAAAGGGTAGAGGGGTCTCAGAGGTAGAATAGGGGCAGAGGAGCCACAGAGCTAGGAAAAGGGTAGAGGGGTTTCAGAGGTAGAAAAGGGGCAGAGGGGCCACAGAGCTAGGGAAAGGGAGGAGGCGTCTCAGAGGTAGAATTGGGGGTAGATGGGGCCACAGAGCTAGGAAAAGGGTAGAGGGGTTTCAGAGGTAGAAAAGGGGCAGAGGGGTCACAGAGCTAGGAAAAGGGTAGAGGTGTCTCAGAGGTAGAATAGGGGCAGAGGGGCCACAGAGCTAGGAAAAGAGTAGAGGGGTCTCAGAGGTAGTAAAGGGGCAGAGGAGTCACAAAGCTAGGAAAAGAGTAGAGGGGTCTCAGAGGTAAAAAAGGGGCAGAGGGGCCACAGAGCTCTACCCCTTTCCTACCTCTGAGACTCCTCTACCCTATTCCTTCCTCTATCGTCCCTCACAGGCCTTTTCCTACCCAGAACCCATCACTAGGAAACAGCCCGAATAATGTCAGAAGATCCCATTGGATCAGGCTGTTCACACGTCCACCCCCTCCCCCCCCCCGGGGAACCCCGCAAGCAAGATCCCACCACAAGATCCCTCTGCCCTCCTGGACGTTTCCCAGAAAGGATTTGGATGACAATTCCACGTCTCCAATAATGAGAAAGTTTGCAATCGGAGGTAGACTGCGCTCGGAGCTGGAGGCTCCATCGCGACGTGGGAATAAGCTGCCGGATCGGGCCAAACGGGGTGTGTGTCTAGTTTCTATTTTGGGAGGAAAACCGGCACACAGGATTCGAACAACGCTCTCACCTTCCTACAGTTTCCAGCGACTGGGATCCAGAAGCGTTTTCTGCCTTCCTAGAAATATGTCCCTTCCTCTTTCAAAGCCATCCAAGTGGCAGGGAGTTCCGCCGCTTAACTGAATGAAGGAAGACTCCCTTTTCTCTGTCCCAAATTTCCCAGTTTTGCATCCACATTGGATTTCCACAGAGAAGGAAGGGGAACAAAATTTCCCTCCGCCTTCATCCCTACGCAAATTTTGCAAACTTGCACCATGCTGCCTGTTCTCCAAACTTGAAATTCAATTGGGCAAAGTGCCAAATATATGTATATTTGTTGAATTTTCAAATTGTACTCCTTTTCCCATAGACATTACATTGAACTCTCTTTGTGACCGTGACGTTTCCCCTTAAACGCTGTGTATTTTCAGTTCTTAATTTCTGTATTGAATCACCCTGAGTTATTCGTCTCAATATATCTAAGCTGCTACTCGTATTTCGAACCCCGCTCGCGTTTTCACAACTCTGTAACATTTCTTTGAATATTCTGCAAAACACTTCCTCCCGAAACGTTTCTTTTTATGTCCGATTTTCGTTCATTTCTGCGCGTCGTTTTCACATTTTTTACCTTTTGTTCGTCTCTCCCCTTCGTAATTTTTGCCGCTGTCGTTGCAATCAACTGATAGATGAAATCAATAGATTAAATCAGTAGATTTAAATCAATAGATTAAATCAAATCAATAGATTTAAATCAATAGATTAAATTAAATCAATAGATTTAAATCAATAGATTGAATTAAATCAATAGATTAAACCCTTCGCTATTTCCACTCTGGCAACCCCTAAAAGAAAGGCGCCATCTGGGTGACCCCTGTTACTTCCCTATGACCTCAACATTTTCCCCTATGACCTCACCGCCATTCCTATGACCTCACAATCCAGGAAGCCATATTCTGCCCCGGGACGCCTTTGAGCCCTCGGAAAATCCCTGGAGGTCCTTGCAAAACAGCCCCAAAAAGTGCTTTAAAAGGGGGTGCCGCACCCCACTTTTGATAAAACAATGCATATAGGGAATGTGGAATATTTGGGGGCGCACCAGAGCTTGTAAACCCAAATCGACGGTGCCCAGACGCCGGGTTCCGATTTCCCGCAGACCCCTGGCACATGTACGCACTCTGAGAAAATGGTGCCCCTTTGCTGGTGCCCGGGGGACCCCCGGACGGCGCCCCCCAACCCAGGCCGCGTCACAGAGGTCCGCAAGGTGCCCAGGGCCCCCTCTCGCCTGGCCAGCACCCCCTTCCTGCAAGCCTCGCACTTCGAGCTGGGCGGTGACCGTCGCCCAGAAGGTGCCACCCTGATCTCGCCCTACCGCATTGACTACCCGCCGCGGTGGGGCAGCTTCCGCAGCCAGGCCATCCGGCCCCCCAAGTGTGCGGGGGTCCTGAACCAAGATATGGACCCCTCCGCCTGGGATACCCGCTCAGAGACCTACCTCTCCTACCCTCCCCGGGGGCTGGAGGCGAAGGTGTCCGCCCGGCCGCCCTCGCCCCACCTGCAGATGCACAGAGACCCTCGCCAGGGCACCGGCGCCTCCGTCACCAGGGACAGCTACCCCTACCCGCCCCCCCTGCCCCGCGACGCCCCCCGGCGGGTGGACAAGTGGGACGACAGCGTGCCCAGTGGGGACAAGGAGAAGCAGCCGCTGCCCGCCTCGCTCTACCAGGAATCGTACCCCAGCCACGGGAGGACGGAGCCGGCCCAAAAGGCGCCCAGTCAACACCTGGGTGCGTTGGCACGGGGGCACCCGGTGATTTGGGGTGCCCGGGGGGGGGGAGCCAGGGAGAAGCGCCCACGGTGGGTGGCTGGGTTTGGGGTCGAGGGGTTGGAAAGGCCTTCTTTCCGAGTTTGCCCGTGGAACTGCCTGCCACTGGATGCCAACTTGGATGCCTTTAGAATTGGGGGAAATTCAGGGAGGAGACAGGTCCCCCCCCCATTGAATCGAAATCAACAGGAGCCGCCCCAGAGTCTGATCCCATTTGGGCTCCCCAAATGCGCAGAGTGTGGAACCCCCAAAATGGGCCTGTTGAGGACCGAAAAACAGAAGGAAAGGCTGAGGGCTCCTGGGTGGGAATCCTGCTCACCCACGCTGGACTGGATGAGCCACTGGGCTGGTCTTCTGGAGAGCCAGGGCAGCGTCACAGTTGGAGACGTGGGTTCGAATCCCGACTCCCTCCCACGGGACGCAGGGATGGCTGCCAACCTGGATGCCATTAGAATCGGGGGAAATTCGGGGAGGAAACAGACTCCCCTTTAGAATCGGGGGAAATTTGGGAAGAGACAAACCCCCTTTAGAATTAGGAGACATTCGATGCTTCTCTCAGGAAGGGCGAGGGCTCTTGGGTGCGAATCTCGCTCACTCCTGGAAGGAAGACATGATCAAGGTGGAAGGAAGACATGTTCAACACAAAACCCTTAGGTTCTTCCAACGGCATTTTAAACACGTTAAACAGCTTTTAACTGAGATCAGTTGTCTATTTTAAAGCCATTTTTAAAGCCATTTTAAAAAGAAAATTCTGGCTTCTTTTAAAAGAAAATTTAAAAGAAAATTCTGGCTTCTTTTAAAAGTAAAGTAAAGAAAAGAAAATTATTTCTAAAAGAAATTCTTTTAAAAGAAAATTCTGGCATTTTAAACATGTTAAGCAGCTTTTAACTGAGATCAGTTGTCTATTTTAAAGCCATTTTTAATAAGAATTCTGGCTTTTGAAAGCCACCCAAGGTAGACTGCATCTGTCCATGGAAGCTCTGCTTAGGAAGGGTTTTTAATTTTTATTTTTTAAATTTGGTATAATGACTTTAAACGTCTTTTAAAAGCTCCTGTCGTTTCCCCCAAACTCTCTCTCTTCCACGTATGAACAAAACCGCCTCCTTCTTCCTTGGCAGGAGGAAAGTCTCCCCTGAGAGGGCACGGGTGCCACGATTTTGGGACCACGTACCAGACTTACTACACGGGGCAATGGGCGCCCCCTGCCGAAAAGCACTTCGACAAGGTAAAGCCTATGGGACCCTGGAAAAACCGGCTGCCCCGGGCAGCGTGGGGTAGTGGTTAGGGTGCTGGGAGGCCTGGATTCGAATTCCCACTTGGTGGCAATCCAATTTGGCGTCCCCAGAGGGGAAAAAATGGGGCTATAGCTCACAGAATCGTAGAGTTCAAAGGGCTCCCAAAGGTCCTGTAGTCCAGCCCCTGCAAGGCCAGAAGCAGATACATGAATAGTAGGTCTGCCATACGGCAGAAAACAAGCCTTTTCGTCGCAGGGTTGCGGGTTCAAGTTCTGCGCCGCCGGGCAAAAGATTCCTGCATTTCAGGGGGTTGGGATGGATGACCTCCCGGGGTCCCTTCCAACTGTGCAATTCTACAATTCAATTGCAGTTGTTAATTAACTGGCAATTAATTCTGATTTTTTAAATTATTATTGTTCAATGATTCCTGCATTTCAGGTGCTTGGAGTTCAGTGAGATTTTTTTAAAAAAAAAAGGTTTTCATAGGCTGCGCATCCCTGTTCCTCAATTTGATCCTTTTACGCAGTTTTGTGCTGTCATTTTTAACCGGTTGTAGTTCAGCAATTGTAAACTATTTAATTATCGCGTGCTGCTATTTAGCTTTGCTGTTTAACGGATTACTGAATATTGCTTTGTTTGGTAAAAGTTGCTCATTTTAAAATCAGCGTGTCATTTTTGTATTGCTGTTTTGCGGTGTTTTTTATATGTATTCGAAGCCGTCCAGAGCAGAAGGGGCAACCCAGCCGGAGGGATAGGGTATAAATAAATATTAAAAATATTATTATGGATGATGCTTGTGGTCCCTTCTGTGATGCTGTCTACCAGCTCCATCTGGTATGTAGGATGAGACCCTCCCTGCCCGCGGACTGTCTGGCCAGAGTGGTGCATGCTCTGGTTATCTCCTGCTTGGACTACTGCCATGCGCTCTCCATGGGGCTGCCTTTGAAGGTGACCCGGAAATTGCAACTAATCCAGAATGCGGCAGCCAGACTGGGGACTGGGAGTGAAGACATATAACACCAGTCCTGAAAGACCTCCATTGGCTCCCAGGACGTTTCCGAGCACAATTCAAAGGGTTGGTGCTGACCTTGAAAGCCCTAAACGGCCCAGTAGACCTGAAGGAGCGTCTCCACCCCCATCGTTCAGCCCGGACATTGAGGTCCAGCTCCAAGGGCCTTCTGGTGGTTCCCTCCCTGCGAGAAGTGAGGTTACAGGGAACCAGGCAGAGGGCCTTCTCGGTAGTGGCGCCCGCCCTGTGGAACACCCTCCCACCAGATGTCAAGGAAATAAACAACTATCTGACTTTTAGAAGACATCTGAAGGTTTTTAATATGTAATGCTGTATTGTTTTTAATACTTGATTGGGAGCCGCCCAGAGTGGCTGGGGAAACTCAGCCAGATGGGCGGGGTATAAATAATAAATTATGATGATCATGATGATGCTATGAAAACACACTCTGAAGGCACTCTGCACGCTCTCCGTTGCAGAATCTGGTGTCGGTCGTCTTCGGAGACCCCCGATGCCACCAGATGCTGACCGAGCAAAAGCGGGCGTACACCCCCAAGGAATCGGACAGCCAGCGGTAAGGCCAGATCTCCAGACTGCAGATTTCCAGATTTCCAATTTGCCGCTGTGAAAACGGGCGGTGTAACCGTTGCCTTAGGAACTGTTCTGGTTGCCTCTCCTCAAAACAGAGTTGGAAAAGGACCAACTGGGGGGAAAACCCAGAGTCCTTTCTGTTGGGCATAATTCAGACTGAAATTCCCAGGTGTCAAAAAAGGTTATTTTTAATGTATTTTTAATCTTTTGTTGGAAGCCGGCCAGAGTGGCTGGGGAAGCCCAGACAGATGGGCAGGGTGTAAATTATTATTATTATTATTATTATTATTATTATTATTATTATTAACGGTATCAATATTGATAACTTACTAATACCCCGCCCATCTGGTCAGGCCTCTCCAGCCACTCTGGATGGCTTCCAACAGGATAATAAAAGCACAATAAAACATCAAACGTTAGAAACCTCCCTAAACAGGGCTGCCTTCTTCTAATGCCAAGGTTGTGGGTTCGATTTATGTATGAGTCGGCTTCATATTCGGGGTTGGACTAGATGCCCCTAAGGGTCCCTTTGAACTCTACAGTGGGCAGGATTTTAAAAATGTATTCATTCCCCCTACATTGGTTTTAATATATATCTGTGGGGGTGGTTTTGGGTCTGTTTGTCTGGTTGTAAGTTGCCTTGCGCAGCCCTGGGCAAGATAAAGCGGCAAACTAATAATAATTTTTAAAAAATTACTATTATTTTAATTTTTATTATTCTATTTAAAAACCAACAAAATTCAGGAAAACGATGTGCTGATCCGATATTCTCTTTCCTCTCTGCCGATCTCTCGCCAACAGCTATGACCCAGAGAGCGCAGCCGCCCAGGTCCGCCTGACGAATATCCGGCCCGGAGACGGGAGGCAAGACTTTACCACCGTCATGTCTGAAGCGTATCCATGGAGGGACCCAGGTCAGGAGAACCGGGTTCAAGCCTCGACACGCCCATCGCTATTCCCTCCACACCCCCAAGCCGTTTATTCTGGCCCTTTGCTTTTTCACATACGTCAAAGAGGGGGGTGGAACTCTGTGCATGCTCAGGAACCGCTTAGCCGCACTCCCCACAAAAACAGGATGGTTTGCTCCGCTCGCACTCAGACCCCTGAAATGAGATGCGTGCGACTTAACTCAGGTGCAGCAGGGTCTACTCTTGAGTAGAGTGTCATTGGGTGAGGTTGCCCAGAGGTCGGAGACCGGTTTGGATCATTTCTCCATTTATTTCTCGCCTCCCATAAAACTCCGGGGAGCAATCCCGCAATCGAAAGCAGGTTTTTTGGGGGGCAATAATTTTTCCCAGAGCAGCTTAAAAATAAAACAGGCCCTGGCCATTGGGAAGCTGCAATAATAATAATAATAATAATAATAATAATAATAATAATTTATTTATACCCCACCCATTTATACCCTGGCCATTGGAAAGCCATAATAATAATAATAATAATAATAATAATAATAATGGGCGGCTTCCAGCAAAATATTAAAACACCACAATTCACCAAATATTGAAAGCTTCCCTAAACATGGCACAAAAGGAAAGGGGATCGGGGAGGGAGAAGGAAAAACAAAACCCCCGCGCCTGACTGTGTCTTCTGTCGGGATGTCCCTAGGACCGTTGAACATCATCACGGCGAGGAAGAACGAGTCCTCCATTCTGAGAGGGGATCGGGACCCCGAGAGGAACAGGCAAAACGCCACCACCACCATCCACCGTCATTACTACAGAGAGGTAGCAAAATCCCCGGGGGTCCCTGGCCCCCATGACGCAGGGATCCTTTTGGCCGGGTCAAGACTCAAACCTGCGACTCGTGTGTCTTCTCTGCCCAGCCAAACCGGGAGGAGCCGGCGTCCCAGGCGAACCCCAAACCCCGGAAAGATTTGACTTTGGGCGACAACCGCTATGCCTACTTCTGCACCACGCAACACGAGGACTATCGCCCGCCCCCTGAGACCCACAAATTGGACGTGAACAAGTGGAAAATCATGAAGAGCAACATCCCATTCAACTATCCCAGTAATAATGGGGTTTTGGGGGGCCGGAAAACGCGGTTTCCCAAACCCCGGGTGGGTGTCTCATTCGGATAGGCAGAGAGAAGACTCAGCAATCAGGAGAGGCGTTTTGCTTTTTATCTGTTTATTTGTTATCGTTGTTGTTGTTGAGTCGTTTAGTGGTGTCCGCCTCTTGGTGACCCCCTGGACCAGAGCACGCCAGGCCCTCCTGTCTTCCACTGCCTCTCTCATGCTGGTAGCTTCGAGAACACTGTCCCACCATCTCGTCCTCTGTTGTCCCCTTCTCCTTGCGCCCTCCATCTTTCCCAACATCAGGGTCTTTTCCAGGGAGTCTTCTCTTCTCATGAGGTGGCCAAAGTCTTGGAGCCTCAGCTTCAGGATCTGTCCTTCCAGTGAGAATTCAGGGCTGATTTCCTTCCGAATGGAGAGTTTTGATCTTCTTGCAGTCCATGGGACTCTCAAGAGTCTCCTCCAGCACCAGAATTCAAAAGCATCCATTCTCCGGCGATCAGCCTTCTTTACGGTCCAGCTCTCGCTTCCATACATCACTACGGGGAAAACCATGGCTTTAACTATACAGACCTTTGTTGGCAAGGTGGTGTCTCTGCTTTTTAAGACAGTTGAGGGTCCTGAGTCAACGGTTGGATGATGGTCCTTATTCCAGGGGTAGGCAAACTAAGGCCCGGGGGCCAGATCCGGCCCAGTCGCCTTCTCAATCCGGCCCGCGGACAGTCTGGGAATCAGTGTGTTTTTACATTAGTAGAATGTGTGCTTTTATTTAAAATGCATCTCTGGGTTATTTGTGGGGCATAGGAATTCGTTCATATGTTTTTTTCAAAATATAGTCCGCCCCGCCCCCCCACAAGGTTTGAGGGACAGTGGACCGGCCCCCTGCTGAAAAAGTCTGCTGACCCCTGTATTATCTCCTCTTTTTCCTCCCTCTCTCTCAGCGCCCGAGGGCCTCTCCACCAGCACCCAGGACATGCTGGTTCCCTACCACCAGGCAAAGTGTCAGGTCCCTGAGGAGGAGCTACGGAAGGTCAGGAAGCATCTTAGGCCAGGCTGGCCAGGGTGCCAACTCAAACCATGAGGTCCAGCACCCTAGACGGGCTGTTGGCCCGAACAAGCAATCTCTCTCCATTCCTGCTTTAAGTTCCTTCCCTCTCTCTCTCTCTCTCTCCTTCCCAGATAAAGTATTCCCACCTGGTCCACCCCTGGAAGGACCGGCGCTGGTTCAGCACGGAGCAGAAAGACGCCTACACCAACAAATATGGAGGCCCCATCACCCTGGTGGTGGGGGACAACCAGAGAAGCAGCCTCCCCCTGGGAACCTTGCCGAATTATTCCCTCCGGAAGAAAATCACCCCTGCAAACGTCTGCCTGACTGAATAAACCCTATATCTCTATTTCGCCTTTTGGCCACCTCAATTCATTTGTTTTCGGCCTCGCTGCTGCCGTTCAGAGCCGGCTCTACTGTTAGGCAAGGTGGGTGGGATATTTCAAGTGCTCACATTCAGGGCCAGATTGAGGTTTGATGCGGCCCTCGGCTCCTGAAGGTAACGGGGCCCTTTCTATGTCCAGCTGTCCTTTGTCCACAACAAATTGCTGCTGTTTTTTGTGTTGAACATATGCTATATGGTAATTTATGGACCTCATAGGTATCTAAAGCCATTTGCACATGTTGCCGTGCAATCAGTCCATGCAGAATATGTGTTGAATATATGCTGTATGGTCACTTATGGTTTTCCCAGTCGTGATGTATGGAAGCGAGAGCTGGACCGTAAAGAAGGCTGATCGCCGAAGAATGGATGCTTTTGAATTCTGGTGCTGGAGGAGACTCTTGAGAGTCCCATGGACTGCAAGAAGATCCAACCTCTCCATTCGGAAGGAAATCAGCCCTGAGTGCTCACTGGAAGGACAGATCCTGAAGCTGAGGCTCCAAGACTTTGGCCACCTCAGGAGAAGAGAAGACTCCCTGGAAAAGACCCTGATGCTGGGAAAGATGGAGGGCAGAAGGAGAAGGGGACGACGGAGGACGAGATGGTGGGACAGTGTTCTCGAAGGTGCCAGCATGAATTTGACCAAACTGCGGGAGGCAGTGGAAGACAGGAGGGCCTGGCATGCTCTGGTCCAGGGGGGTCACAAAGAGGCGGACACGACTAAATGACTCAACAACAACAATGAACCTGAATATATATACACATAGCCCTCAATGGGTCTACTCTGAGCACAATGCGACTCGGAAGAGTCGGACACCACTAAACAACAACAACAACAACAAAATGACTTCCCTTAATCTGGACACTAATCTTCTGCAGATGCAGCCTAGAATAGCATTTGCTTTTTTTGCTGCTGCATCACACGGTGGGCTCACATTCAGCTTGTGGTCCACCCAACCCCTCGATCCTTTTCACATGTCCTACTCGTGAGCCAGGATCCCCATCCAACGTTTGCACATCTGCTTCTTCCTGCCTAAGCGAGGAACCTAACCTTTGTCCCTGCGGAAACTTGCTTGGTTAGCTTGTGCCCAGTTCTCCAATATGTTAAGGTCATTTCATGGAATAGCATTCGCCTATTTTGCCACAGCGTCACACGGTTATTCACCAAGGTTACGACCAAAGAAGTCCTTTTACAATGGTATCTCGGGTTAAGTACTTAATTCGTTCCGGAGGTCCGTTCTTAACCCAAAACTGTTCTTAACCTGAAGCACCACTTTAGCTAATGGGGCCTCCTGCTGCTGCCACACCGCCGGAGCACGATTTCTGTTCTCATTCTGAAGCAAAGTTCTTAACCTGAAGCACTATTTCTGGGTTAGCAGAGTCTGTAACCTGAAGCGTATGTAACCTGAGGTACCACTGTATAGTTCAAGCTCTGGTTTTCCCAGTCATGAGGTACCACTGTAATCTGTTTAGGTGTTTGGCATCAGTGAGACCCAGGGAAGTGTGTGAGACCCTGAGTGCCTAAGACCAAGACCCCGAGGTCCTGTTCCCACGTACTTCTAGGAAACTCCTACTCCCGAGCCCCCAAAACTCTCCACCGCATCCCTAGGTTTGAAACCCGACCCCTGGCTTCTGTTCCCCGCCAGCAGGGAGGGGGGCACCCCCTTGTCGTTTCTCGCCTTCGTTTTTCCCCCTCCTTCGCACCCAAACCCCGGAGCCACAAATTCTCCTCTTGCGCAAAAACGCGCCTCCGCCGAACCCGGCCCCGTGGCAAGGGCGGGCATGGCAGGGAAGGAATGTGAAAAACCGATGTTCCCTCTGCCTGTGTGCCCCCCCCCCCGCCGCCTCCTTCCGCACGTCCCAGGGCTTATTTTCGCCCCGCCAGCCGCTCCTGCAAGTGGGAGATAAGGGCGCTGCCAAACTTTTGGAGAAAGTTTCCGAAGTCTCTTCCTCTAAACCTCCACTCCCCTGCCGCTGCCAACGTCGCAGCAGCTGAGCTGATGTCAGAGCGAGGGGCCCAGAGAAGAATGCGTAAAGTTGAAGGAGACCCCGCGTAGTCATCCATCCCAACCCCTTGCAATGCAGGAATTTTTTTTTTGCCCAATTCGGGACTCGAACCCACAACCTCGAGATTCAGAGTCTACCGACTGAGGATGCCCTCCCCACCCACAAGAGCGTTTTGCAGGAGGGATGTAAGAGTAAATTCAGTCCCGGATTCGAGTGGAAGAAACGAACTTTTTAAATTTTAAAAAGCGCCTTCATATTCTTGTTATATTTGCCGTCAATTGAGTTCCTTTCAATGCTTTGGCTCTGAGCGCCCGCCCCCTTTTGTAGATCCACAAAAAAACCACGGCTGTGCCAAAGGGAAAGCCCACCCCAAAGGGACCAGGATTCGAACTCGGGGCCCCCTCCTGCCTTGCGCTTTGCGGCAGCTGGCACCTCGGAGCCGCCTCTCTGGCTCCTGTAGTTTTAAGACGCTCCCTTGAAGGAGGAGGAGGGCTTTGGAAAGGGAAGGGGGGCAGAGGGAGGGGTCTTGGCAAAGGTATTTCCCTCTCCTTGCCTGTCGCTGTCAGTTCAGCCCGGGCGCTGTCCGAGGGCGCAGGAGTTGGAGCCCAGTTTGCCCCAAAGCAGCAGCAGCAGCTGCTGCCCCAAAATTTGCCCCTTTCTGAGGGTTTCTGCCAGCTTCCAGCAAGGCACTGTGCCCACGGAGCTCCCTGGCGAGAGGGGCACCCCCTTTTTTGACATGCACCCCTTCACCCGGGTGAGGGGCTTCGCGGTGCAGTTGGATGGCCACTCCGGAGGTGGCACCGTCTACCGGGGCGGAGAGATCCTCTCCGGGCAAGTAGTGCTGGACGTCACCAAGAGGGTCAAGGTGAGAGAATGCTGGAAATTATTTTTATTTTAAAAACCCTGAAGTTATGCTATTGACGTGCACAGGATTTGATGGGTTTATAGAGCAAAAAAAAAAGAAGACTGGCAAAATAAATTATGGAACAATGCAGAAGAAATGAGATAACTTGAACCCCGAGGAAGAAAGAGCACTTTGTGTTGTTGTGTTGTTTTAAAAGGGCAAATGTTTAATGCGTGTTTCTTAAGCTCTGCGCATGAATTTCCACATCAGTGTAACTTTCAAAAGTCGCTTGTAAGAGGTGAAGGAGGTTTTGAAACTGGACAAGGTTTTATAGACCTGCAGGAACAGGCATAAAACAGTGGGAAGTGGTGCAAAAAAACATAGTTTAAAAATTGCTTTATGATGTGCGTTTTTTGGTTCTGTGATGATTTTGTCTTGTTTTTTCTTTTCGTTTCTGTTATTTTTGGAAAATTAATAAAATGTCAACCACAACAAAACAACGAAAAGGTGAGAGCGCTGGCCGTCTGCGCCCGTGGTCTGGCCACTGCCCACTGGCTGGAGGGAAAGAGCGTTGGCATGAACACCATCTACAGCGACTACACCGCCTTCCAGACTTACCTGAGAAGGAAGACGCACCTGATCCCAGGTAAGAGGGCAGGAGAGCAGGCTTGGCCCCGCCGTCGTGGGTGCCACGCAGGGTGCCCGTCCCTGGCACAGAAATTTGTGGGTGCCACGCAGGGTGTAGGGCGCTGGCACAGAAATCTGTGGGTGCCACAAGGGGTGCCCATCCCTGGAGCAGAAATTTGTGGGTGCCACGCAGGGTGCACGGCCCTGGCGCAGAAATTTGTGGGTGCCACACGGGGCGCAAGGCCCTGGCACAGAAATTTGCAGGTGTCCGGCCTCTTCATGGGGAATTTGGCAAGGGCTCGGGCACCTATATAATTTGAGAGGGGTTCCCGCACTCGCAACCCGGCAGATCTCCATCTCCTTGCTCTTTTGGGGGGGTATATTATTATTATTATTATTATTATTATTCGTTTTCAATTACAATCCAATCATCGCCTTGTTATAACCATTCACAGCGGTTCACAACACACTAAAACACCAAATAAAACAATCTGGACCCAAACTTTCCCGAAGAAAGATGAGTATAAAATGCACATTCAAAGCAACAAAATTAACAGGAAACTAAAACATTCCCAATAAAACATTGCAAAGGAAGTCGGCTGCACGATGCGTATTAGATGCGGCGAAGGGAACAAACATTGTAAAGATTTCAAAAGAAAACATTGGAAGTGAAATATGCAATATATATTGGCAGTTTTATTTCCAGTTCCCTTGCTCAGGATCTCGCGAGGGTGGAATTTGGCCTTTTCGCAGCTGCCAGGCCCATTTCCAGGCAGCGACATCTCTTCCCGCCCCAGAAACCCTTCTGGGGATCTCAGAGATGCTGTTTACTCAGCGACACTCGAACGCAGAACCGGCTTGGTAAACGCCGAAGCTCCTTGCCGCTGCTTGGATCCGGCACGACTCGGCTGATAACTGCTTGGCGACGCTTCCTGGTGCGAAATCGCTCGGCATGTTTGCCCATTTAGGCGGGCCCATATGGCCCACTCTGACCCGCAGCAGCTGCCCAAGCTCAGAGAGAGACACAGAATCATAGAATTGGGAGGGACATCGAAATCTCCTTTCCTGAGGCTTGAAGCCACGGGTTCAAGCAGTGCCAGATTTACGTACAAGCTAAACTAGCTCTAGCTTAGGGCCCCACTCTCTTGGGGGCCCCAGAAAACTGAAGGAAAAAAACCTGGATGTACATTTCCAAAATATCTATCATCTATCTATCATCTATCTATCTATCATCTATCTATCTATCCATCCATCCATCTACAGTATCTATCTATCTTTATCTATCTATCATCTATCTATCTATCATCTATCTATCTATCTATCATCTATCTATCTAATCTATCTAATCTATCTAATCTATCTATCTATCATCTAATCTATCTATGCCAGTGCCAGATTTTTAAAGGGGGAAAAAACTGGGTGTACATTTCCAAAATATTATCTATCTATCTATCTATCTATCTATCTATCTATCATCTATCCATCTATCTATCTATCTATCTATCTATCTATCTATCTATCTATGCCAGTGCTGGATTTACGTATCAGCTAAACAAGCTCTAGCTTAGGGCCCCACTCTATTGCAGGCCCCCCAAAAAATTTAAAGGAGAAAAAACTGGATGTACATTTCCAAAATATAAGATGAAAAACAAATGGAATAAAACCTACATCCAGCAACAGTTTTTTGTGTTGCGTAGGCTCCTCTGATGTAAGGCATGGGCCCTGCCTGCTAGCCTGCTCCCTCAAATATCACTGCTTTGCTCCTTTCTAGATATAGGGTGTGTGTGTGTGTGTGTGTGTGTGTGTGTGTGTGTGTGGTGGGGGACGCGGGTGGCGGACGCGGGTGGCGCTGTGGGTTAAACCACAGAGCCTAGGACTTGCCGATCAGAAGGTCGGCAGTTTGAATCCCCGCGACAGAATGAGCTCCCGTTGCTCGGTCCCTGCTCCTGCCCACCTAGCAGTTCGAAAGCACATCAAAGTGCAAGTAGATAAATAGGTACCACTCCAGCGGGAAGGTAAACGGGGTTTCCGTGCGCTGCTCTGGTTCGCCAGAAGCAGCTCAGTCCTGCTGGCCACATGACACAGAAGCTGTACGCCGGCTCCCTTGGCCAATAGAGTGAGATGAGCGCCGCAACCCCAAAGTTGGTCACGACTGGACCTAATGGTCAGGGGTCCCTTTACCTTTATATATAGGGTGCCTAGATTCTGCTATTTATCATTCTTAGTAGTTTGCATCATATATTTACAGCTATTATTATGTCATGTTATAGCAAGTATCTAGAGACTAGATGAGGAGTCTTTGTTAATTGTGTTTCCAAAGGAACTTTTGTTCTTGCCAAATGTCCATGCGTTTGCATTATAAAGTTTGTTAGGAATCAAAAATCATTTTAAGTTAGAGCCTCGTCATTATTTCACTATTAATATACTTCTTCTTAACTGTATTTCAGTTCAACAATGACTTTGATAAAATACATATTTTGTGATGTGCAAATGGCTTGAGGTACCTATGAGGTCCATAAATTACCATATAGCATATATTCCACACAAAAAAACAGCAACAATTTGTTGTGGACAAAGGACAGCTAGACATAGAAAGGGCCCTATTACCTTAAGTTGCTTAGGGTCTTATTTATTTTTTTGCTTTCATTTTATGGATCAACGGTCTCGAGAGTAAAATCCAAGTTCAATTGCTGTTTTAGGAGTTGTTTTTAAAAGACTGGAACGGATTAATCCGTTTTGCATGACATTCTATGGGAAAGCGCGCCTTGCTTTTGGAACACTTTGGTTTTGGAACGGGATTTCCGGAACGGATCAAGTCTGAGAACCAAGGGATCACTGTATTTGCTAAGCCCAATTTAACAAAAACAACTTCTGATTGTTGTTTTTTGTAACTCTTGTTGAGCGACGCTGTTCCTTTTTGAGCCACTAAGCGTCGCCGTTGTCCTTTGCAGACAACACACCGGGATTCGAACTTCGTTCTCAGCTGAGGCCAGGAGGGGTCAGCAAAGTCGGTGGAAGACGGTGCCAGGGGACAGATGGCGCCAGCTCCCTTTGCTCTGGTGCCAAGGGCCCCTTCTGCTCCAAACAAAACGTTTTCTGTGTTGCTGTTGTTGTTTTCTACCCGTCTTGGTCTTGTTTTCCCCATGAAATACTTTTTTCCCTGGCAGTGCATGGAGCCTCCACAGATCACCGCAGTCTACCTGATTTATTTATTCTGCCCTGGATGCTTTAGCTGAGTTCCCCGCCAAAAGAGAGCCTCAAGACTGCCCAGCGAAACTTCGGTGGCGATTCGAACCCAGGTCTCACTCCCAGGTCCTAACGGGCCAGCACTCTAACCACTGTGCAACGCTGCCTGTGGGGGTCGGAGGTGCATAAACGCCGCAGGGCGTGAGAGACCTTGCTTGGGATCTTCTCAGGCTGGGAGCAGGACCCTGCGGGGATCCAAAAAGGGGGTTTCGGGGACCCCTACCCCCCTTGCCGTCTGCTTGCAGCCCCCCAGAGATTTTACATTTTCGCCCTGGGCCGGTTGGGCTTTGCAAGAAGCTGGCGAGAGAGGAATTAGACTAGGATGGCAGAGCTGTCGAGTTTGATGGGGCCCTCCAAAAGTCATCTAGCCCAACCCCGTGCAGTGCAGGAATCCACTGAAAAACCTCCGGCGAAAGCACCGTGCGGTGAAGTCCATTCCGCCATCAAACAGGATCTCCTTTCTCGTGGGTTTTCCTGCCAGCGCGATTCAGCCCCATGAGGCCAGGAGTTCCCCTGTCTCCCACGGAGTTTGGCGTGGGCCCAGAGGCACGCCCCGTATGCCCCAGATTAGGTGCCCTGCCCGCCGGCGGAGAAACACGGCACGCCTTTCATCTCTTTCCAAAGCCCGTTGGCCCAGGACCAAATGACTGGGGGGTGGGGGGAATCTAGGGCAGGCCCAGGTCAGGAGGTTGGGGGGCAGAAAGCGGGTTGGGGGCGAATTCAAATGTGCAGGCCACTTGGCACATGTTGGTGGCACAGCTCAATCCTACAAAGGCGTCTGGGAATATCTCCTTGCCTGCTGCTGACAGTCAGTGTAGGCACCTCTGAGGTCCCCCTTGTCCGACGCAGTACCAGGCAATCTTAGTTTTCCAGGAAAGGGTTAGAACACCTGCTTTGAATGCAGAAGGGTTCAGTCTTGAGGCAGAGCTGGGAGAGACGCTTGAATCTGCAACCCCAGGAAGCCGCTGCTGGCGGTCAGTGCAGGCAATATGCTGGCGGTCAGATGGGCCAGTTGTCCTATGTTCCAAGCGAGGAATCCAGCTGGGAATTACGCAGGAAGAGGAAATTCTTGAGACAGCCCTCTGGGGGAAAAATCAGATTTAATTGTCAGTTACGTCACAGCTGCAACTGAATGGTAGAATTGCAGAGTTGGGACCCCGGGGGGTCATTCAGCCCAACCTCCATGATGCGGGAACAAGCAGCGGTGAGTTGCGCAAGTTAACAACGCTCTGCCTTTCGCTTGCATTTCTTCACAATGGAAACTACCCGTCGCAAAGGCTTGTTTGTGGATTCAATCCTTGTGCCGTTTCTGGTGGCGGTAAACCATGAGGACTAGATTCTTAGTGTCTTTTGAAGAAGCCGAGCTTGGTGTACAAAACGTCCCGCTTGGCGTCTCCAGGTAGGGCTTGGGGGGGGGGACATCAAATCTGAAACCCTGAAGAACTACTACCAGCCAGTGTAGGCAAAACTGGCCCGGCTGAGTAACTTAATGTCAGGGCTGTGGGTTCGAATCTCACATGGGGCCAAATATTCCTGCATTGCAGGGGGTTGAACTGAATGACCCCAAGGGGTCCCTGTCCAACTCTGGAATTCTATCGTTTCAGTTTATTAAGCCCAAAATAAGGGGCCAACAGTAAATTATTCTCTCAAAGGTTTGAACTGGCCCATACTTTGCACGGAAATAGTTCTTACTGTATATATTTTCATACTGCCTGCTGTTACGTTGTTTAATCCCGATTTAATCTTGACAAAGGGCGGTTTATAAATGGAAGGAATGAAAGAATAAATACATTGACAGGCGTGCGTCGGATGGTGAATTATAGCTCCGCCACCGGCTTTTCCGTTGGGCAATTCGCGTTTGCTTTTTGTAACTTTACGCGGCGATACAAACCCCCCAAATTCAATGGAAACGCTTCTAAGTTGTGATGCAAATAGAACCAACAAATTGGAAAATAAATAAGCGAGAAAGGGAGAGATGGATATCTGTCTGTTGGCTCAGCCTTTTCAGCTTTCTTGTTTGTCTTCCCTTCCCTGCCCAACTGGAGGAAAGTTTATCTCTCCAAAAGTGACCAGCCCGGGCGCGCATGCTCGCTGCCTTGTTTTTGCCAAAGCCTGCAGCTGCCGGCCAGACCTGGGGGCATTGGGGGTGGGAAACGGGGGGTGGATGGGGGGGGGTTCTGGGGGAGGGCTTTTTGCCGCGCACCGCCCCCCCTGCGCCCATAGGGCGCTGGGATCCAGGGGGCGCGGTTTGGAGAGCCTTGAAAAAGCTTTACGCGCGGCGCAGTGCGCACAGAACAGCCGAAGAGGCTCACTGACACGCGAGTTTGCCAGGATGCTTTTCGACCGTGTGAAACGCCTTTCGGTGGAGCTGGATTGCCCCGAGGTGGCCTCGCCGCCGGTCTTCAGCTCCGGGGAGAGCGTGGCCGGCCGCGTGGTGCTGGAGTTGTCCGGCACGGCGCGCCTGGGTGCGCTCCATCTTCACGCGCAAGGCGCGGCCAAAGTCCACTGGACGGAGTCTCGCAGCGCCGGATCCAGCACCGCTTACACGCAGAGCTACAGCGACCAAGTGGAATTCCTCAGCCACCGGCAGACCCTCCTGGCCCCGCCAGGTAAGGCGGCCTCTGAGCGCGGGCAGAGCGCGCAAGCTCGTTCTCCTCCCTGCGCTCCGCGGGAGCCCGGCTCGCCTGCCTGGAGCGATCTGTCTCTCTCTTGCAAAGCCTCTCCGCCTCGGCGGAGTTTTTAATGCAACGTTAAAAACTCTTTTTTTCCAAAGGGAAGCTGCTTTTCCAGCCAGCTCTGTAGGGCCGACACGGGCTGGCAGCGCTCTCCTCTCCCCTGCCATTCTGCCCTCCTCGGGAGCGCCGCTCAAGCGCCCAGTCTGTCTCTCTGTCTCTCTCCACGTTGCTTGCGAAGCCTCTCTATCTCAGCAGTGCCGACACGGACGGGCAGCGGCTCTGCTAATCCTTAAAAGGAGTTTTCGACAGGGAAGCTGCTTTTGGACCCGGCTCTGTAGTGCCAGCACGGGCTGGCAGCAGTCCTCCGACAGTGCTGCCGCTGCTTAGAAAACCCCAGAGCCTCACAAGTCAGGCTCTCGTGGTCCAGGCACCTCAACATATCTCCTGCTTCCTGAGAGCAGGAGACACTCTGGGTGGTGGGTTCGAGCTTATATGAAGCCCACCTTTATTGCCCACACAGGCTGGCAGTCACAGCTCTCTGAGATTTCCAGGCAAGGAGTTCCCCCCCCCCCAACAGACCTGGAAATTGAATCTGGGTCGTTCTGCATGCAGGGCAGTTGCCCTACCGGCAGAAGACGAACCGTTTCGCCATCCTTCCCCATTACATGGCGGGGGTTGGGCTGGATGACCTTTGAGGGTCCCCTCCCAACAATTCTAGGATTCTTTTGCATGCTCTGGCCCAGATTTCCCTTAAGAAACAGGATTTGCAGGTTTCGGGAATAGGGGTGGGGTGTTTGTTTGCAACCTTCCAGGGGGTAAATTAGCGGCTGCCGGCTTTTGGGACCCCCCCCCCCCCGGCCTTGCTGACCTTGGCTCAACTTCCTTGAGGAGCAGATTTTGCCCAGCCAATTCTATTCCTGGGAGCCGGGCGCTTACATAATGCCAGGCTCTTTCAATACCCTCTGGGATATCATGGGGCATATTTGGAATTCTGGAGGGGGGCACCTTCTGTTAAAAACTCCCTTTTGCAGGGCACCTGGGCTGTAGGAATCGAATATATTTTGGGGGAGAGAGAAATATTGTTGTGTAATACCTTCCTTTTGTGTCTTTTCGCTCTGTGTGCCTGAACTTTCCCCGGTTGTTTATGGGGAGCCAAAAAAAAGTCACATGCTTTTTGGCAGAGTGTGGATGTTGTGTTGAATTTCCCTCGTTTGACCGCTGCAGGAAAACACCAAGCTCTGCTCCAGAAAAACATCATCTTTTTAAAAAAAGGTCTGTTATTCATTTCAACTTCCTTTATTTCTTGTTTTCCCAACAGACAACGGAGACATCACCGTCCTTCAGGCTGGCCGACACGAATTCCCTTTTACTTTCCAGCTGCCAGAGTAAGTCAAACACGTCTTCAAAATACTATTATTATTCTTCTTATTTGATTTGTGGGCGATTGCACCTGGTGGCAAAAACCTATACACCATTGCATATCAGCGCCGCAGACACCATTGCATGTCCCCATTGCATTTATTACAATTATTGTTTCGTTATCAGCCTTTGCCCAAGCTGGTGCCCCCACAGGTATTTCTGGAGGGTACAGAATGAGCCTTTGAATCCCTTCCAACTCTATGAAACAAATTCGGGCAATTTCATACATAAAAAGAACTTCAAATACCAGTACAAAATACCGACCCAGATTTTTTTAATATAAAAAAGATAGTTTTCTAAGTTACTCGTCTTTGTTTCTCAATGTGATCCATTTACGTGGTTTTGTGTGTTATTTTATGCCTTGCGACTTTTGTTGGTTGTGGTTTAGTAATTTATTTATTGTCAGGAGCGAATTTCTGTCCAGCTATTATATTGTTTTGAGAGCTAATTTTTATTGGGTCCTATTACAGATTATGGAATGTTCCTTTATTATTTGAGACGAGTCGTTTCATTTTAAAGTTAACGTTTTATTGAGGCTTAACATCTGCCGATGTTTTGAGAGTCAGTTTTACTGGGTGCTATTCTAATCGATTGCGGAATATTCCTTTATTTGATAGGAACCGTTTCACCTTAAAGTTAGCCTTTTATTAAACATCTGCCGATGTTTTGAGAGTCAATTTTACTGGGTCCTGTTCTAATCAATTGCGGAATATTCCTTTATTCGGTGGGAACCGTTCCATCTTAAAGTGACGTCTTATTACGACGTCTGTTCTTGTACGTTTGGTTGCCTTAAACTGCCTTCTGTGTCGTCACATAAAAAGCGCACAAATTAAAAGCGAAATGGAACGAAATGCAAGATATTTGGGGTTGGGTTCCAGACTCGCAGGAGGAAAATGTTTAGGGAAGCTTTTAATAGTGGGTGAATTATTGTATTTTCACATTTTGTTGGAAGCCGCCCAGAGTGGCTGGGGAAACCCAGCCAGATGGGCAGAGTATAAATAATAAATTATTATTATTATTATTAATAGGCCTCGTTTTTCATACTTCCTTTCCCTTCCCTTGACAGATCCTTGGCCACTTCCTTCGAGGGAAAACATGGGAGCGTTCGCTATTGGGTGAAGGCCAAGCTCCACCGGCCCTGGTCCTCCGTCAAGAAAGCCAAAAAGGATTTCACCATTATTGAGCCCATCGATATCAACACGCCGGCGTTACTGGTGAGTCGGGGAGGCAAAGCGGTTTGGGGAGGGATTTGGGTTGGATTAGGAACCAAGGAAAGCACCCTGCCTTAAAACGAACCCCTTTAGCTCATTGCTACCCCTGCAACATTCGGGTCAGGCTGGATGACCCCCAGGGGTCCCTTGCGAGTCTCCAATTCTGCGACCGATTCCCCGATTTCGGGATAGCTCAGCCGGTAGGGCATGAGGACCCTCGGGGTCGTGGGTTTGAGCCCCACGCCGGGCAAATTATGGGGTCAGGCTAGATGAACCTTGGGGTTCCTTCAAGTTTTGAGATTCATTATACACTCTCACACATCTATATATATATATACACACACACACTTTATTGCATTTTCGGAATTCACAAAAAAGGAATAAAGAAAACAATGGACCACATATTCAAAGGTGAAAATGAAAATTACAAAATGCAGGATAGAAATGTTTTAAGGTCTAAAATAATCAAAATAACATTGAAAAAAGGGGGGGATATGCCAGTTTTGCAATTCTATGGCTGCCTGGCAACGTTGGGTCTCCCTTTTTTCCTGCTCAGAAGGGCTATTCCCAGCCCTTTTTGAACCCAGGACGTTTTGCCTTTAATAATAATAATAATAATAATAATAATAATAATAATAATAATATCTTCTGGAATAACACTTGTAGTGTAACGATGACTATGGACATAATGGAGATATTAAAATTTGGATGCAGAAGGAAAGGATTAATAGTAAGAGGAGGAGGGAAAGTCCAGGAGATTCTTGGGAATCTCGCTTTTATATATTATGTTGTGATGTGAATTTTAATCTGGAAAATGGATTTAATAATAATAATAATAACTTGTCTCCCTTCTCTGCTTCTGCCCATCAGGCTCCGCAGGCCGGTGCCAAGGAGAAGCTGGCCCGCGCTTGGTATTGCAACCGAGGGCTTGTCTCCGTCTCGGCTAAGATCGACCGGAAAGGCTACACCCCAGGTGAGTCGTGGGGGGCACTGGAAATCGGGGTGCGTGGGGCTCATGGCAAAGCTCAGCCCATCGGCCAGAGGACCCAGGGCACTTGACTCTGTGGCCTCCAGGGTTGGCATGCGGGGAATCTGCCGGTGGCCCTGCGGAAATGCAGTTGCTTCGAACCATCGGGGCCCTCCAGTGGTCATCCAACCTGACCCCCCTGAAAATACAGGCATCCCCGGCTGCTCGGCCCCCATTTAAAAAACCCCCTGAGGATGGAGAGCTGGCTGCCAGCCCTTCGCTCCCCACAAGAGATTTCCTCTCTTCCCAAAAGTCCAGCTAATTGTGATTTAATAATAGTAGTAATAATTATAATAAATGTATTATTTATACCCCGCCCATCTGGTTGGGTTTCCCTAGCCATTCAGGGCGGCTTTCAACAGAGCATTAAAAACAGAATAAAAATTCAAACATTGAAAATTTCCCTGATTTTTTCGGATGTCTTATTATTATTATTATTATTATTATTATGTACTGCCCTTTATCAGAAGATCCCAGGGCTCCGTATGCAACCTTAAAAACACATTGCGGAACGGTGATAAAAATGTCAAATCGCAGAGTTGCAAAGGGGCCCTGTGGGTCATCTAGTCCAACCCGCTGTGATGCATCGGGTCTCGAACCCGCAATCTTTGCGTTACTGGCACTCACAATGTAATAAAAAGCCAGCTGGCCGGCAGGAAAACTGTCAAGGGAGCCCGGCTAAGTTTACCTGGCTTTAGGAACAGGGTGCCCCCCCCAAAAGGGGTGTGTTTTCCTGCTCCCACCAACGCAGCATTGCGCCCATTCCCTTGACAGGCGAGGTGATCCCCATCTTTGCCGAGATTGACAACTGCACAACCCGGACAGTGGTGCCCAAGGCGGCCATCATCCAGACCCAGACGTTCGTGGCGCGCGGCACCAAGAAGCAGAAGAAGTCGGTGGTGGCCTCCATGGTGGGCGACGCCATCGCGGCCGGCAAGAGGGAGGTGTGGCACGGCCGGGCGCTCAAGATCCCCCCCGTGGGACCCTCCATCCTCCAGTGCCGCATCATCCACGTCGAGTACGCCCTCAAGGTGAGCAGGCGGGGCAGTATGGCCTAGTGGGCGGAGCGGGAGAGGGAGGGGAAACCCCGGAAACCTCTGCTGGGGGGGGACACTCTGCTGTTTCCAGGGCGTGTGCAGAGAGCCATTGGAGGCTGCTTGCTCCACCCAGTGTCGCCGACACGGGCCGGCAGCAAAGCCTAGTGGTCAGAGTGGAGAGCCATTGGAGGCCGCTTGCTCCACCCAGTGTCGCCAACACAGGCCGGCAGCAAAGCTCACTGGTTCTGGGCTTTTTGAGAGTTCGGACTTGGGATCTTCATAGAGTTGGAAGGCATCCCGAGGGTATAAGGCGGTATTTAAATAATAATAATAATAATAATAATAATAATAATAATAATACTACAGTGGAACGTTGGGTTGCGAATGGTGCTCCTGCGCATGTGCAAAGTGTGATTTAGTGCTTCTGCACATGCACGAGCGCCGAAACCCAGACGTAACCCGTTCCAGTGCTATTATTATTGGGAGGTAATATAGTCTCATACATGGGAAAATACAGTATTTTCTGGATTTAGATACCGCCCTATATGGGGGTTTCGGGGTTGGACTAGATGACCCTTGGGTCCCTTTCCAGCTCTCTGATTTTATGATTTCAGCATCTCTGCAATTCTGAGAGCGGGGAACTCACTTTCCGCGGCAGATCCGCCGCGTGAGACGAAGGAGGCCATTATTTCATTTTTATATTTAAAATTTCCCTGTTTTTTCGCCCGCCCGGCAGGTCTGCATCGAGATCCCGGGGACGTCAAAGCTGTTTCTGGAGCTGCCTCTGGTCATCGGCACGATCCCCCTGCACCCCTTTGGGAGCCGCACCTCCAGCGTCAGCAGCCAGTACAGCGTCAGCCTGGATTGGGTCCGGATGGGAATTCCCGAAGAGCCCGAGGGTAAGAACCCCGTAAACAAACCTTGCAAGGCAATTTTATACATTGTGCATGTGTAGCAGGGGGTTTTCGCCAGCTAAGTCCTACTCAAGAGTAGACCCATCGGCACCAATCGATAAAATTTGGTGTCTTTTAGAAAAGACCAGAAACCTCTCTCTCTCTCTCTCTCTCTCTCTCTATATATATATATATATATGAATAACTTTTCTTACAAAATAGCTATATATAAAGAACTTTTTTTAAGAAATGATTTTATATAAAGAACTTTTGAAAAACGAATTTTATAAAGGGAACTTTATAAAGCAACTTTACGAAATAACTGCATATACAAAGAACCTGTGTAAAGACTGGAAACCTACCTACCTATCTGTCTATCTATCTATCTATCTATCTATCAATCAAACTTTTCTTATAAAATAGCTTTATATAAAGAACTTTTTAAAAAAACACGATTTTATATAAAGAACTTTTTTAAAAAAGACTACAACTCCCATTATCCATAGCCGGCGTGACCATGGACAACGGGAATTGTAGTCCGACAGCATCCTGGTTGCTTTAGGCTTTTCCCACCTGGCAGGGTTCTTGTGAGGGGGAACAACAACCAGGTGCGCGAAGACGCCTTGGGGGGTGAAAAAGTCGGGGTCCCAAAATGACCCCCTAAAAATAAAATAAAACAAAACCTGCTCCAAGCAACCCCGTAACTCTTCCCCTTGTTCTCTCTCTGCAGCTCCTCCCGAATACTCGTCCGTCGTGTCCAGCGAGGGACCCCTGGAGACCCTCTCGCCGCCCGGCCAGGACAGCAGCCCCCCAGGCGTCCTTGAAGGGCCGTTTTTCGCCTACATCCAGGAATTCCGCTTCCGGCCGCCTCCGCTCTATTCCGAGGTGAGCTTACTGAGGACTAGAAACCCTGGTCTTCGAAAGGCGGCTGGCCGTGTTTGGCCGTCTCGCTGGTGGGGAGAAGGAGCAAGGCTGTTTTGGGTGTGGGACCCCCAGTGGTCATTCATCCCAACCCGCATATCACGCAGGGACCTTGATTCGAACCCATGGCCCTGAGTTTCGGGGCTCTTGGCACAGGCTCAGGTCCCTTCAATGGGGACACCCCTTAAAGCGAGTGCCGGGCTTTCCTTCCTCCATAGCTTTTCCCTTTTCTTGCAAGGAATCCTATTCGGAATAAGGAAAATTCCCTCTAGCCGCCCTGAGCCCGGTCTTGGCTGGGGAGGGTGGGGTATAAATAAAAATGTGTTGTTATTATTATTATTATTATTATTATTATTATTATTATTTTAAAAAAGGGAGCAGTTGACAGCTATGCCCTCCTCCGCTCTCGAACCCCGTGCCTTGAAGCGGGTTGGGCTAGATGACCGCCGGGGTCCCATCCAGGATTCGACGAACCTTCACTAACACCTCTTTCTCCTCCTCTCCTCCGCAGGTGGATCCCAATCCCCAATCGGACGCCGCCATCCGCCCCCGTTGCATGACCTGCTGAGAGGCGCCTGCCATCGGATCTCTTGGAACGGATCTCTTTTGCTTTCCCGGGAACGGGATCGGGCGAGGAAGTAGGAGACCCCGCGATCTGCGTGCGAACGAGGAGAGGGGCTCCGGCGGGGAGACGGCTCCTTGACCCCCCAGAGGCGGCAGAGGCGAGAGTTTGGGGTGTCCCAGACCGACGGCACCGATCCTGCGGGGTTTACGGAGGAGGAAATGGGGATGCTTGGACCCCCCCGGGGGGAATGCCTGCCTTGTGACTCAGACACTATCCGGCAGTCCCGGTTTCGACGACACCTACGGGCGAGAAAACAGGGCGGGGAGATTCCCCAGGCAGCAGGAGAAATTGCGGGGTTGAGCGAAAGTTTTGGGGTGACACACCACCCCCCGATTTTATCTCCTGCCCCACTAAGCTTTGCAGAGACGGGATTCGAACTCGCCGCTCTGGGAAGATCCACCCTGTGGGTTTTTAAGGTGGGGAAAAGAGGGTCGGAAGAGCGTGGCAGACGAGAGAAAGGAAGATTTGCGCTGTTGAAGGCAGAGAAAATGAGTTTTTTGGGGGGTCATGTGGGGTTTTCGGGGTGCACATCAGACCCCAAATTCTGGGCATTTTGAAGACGTTGTCGGGGGGATGGAAGAAAATCGTTTTCTTCTTCTCTCTGAAATTGCATTCCACTTTCCAAAGCTTGCTGGTCTCCTCTCCAGGGGAGGGACGTATTTTGGTTTTCCCCCCATGTTGGGACAGTGGCCTTACGTTGTAAATATGTGTAAATATGATTTTCCTGATATGCTGTGGCTCGGTGCAGAACTTACACCAAAGAACCGGTTTCCCGGTTCATATTTTTATAGAATACCTGCAGCCTTTTCAGAGACAAACCCCCCCCCCCCAAAAAAAAACAACCCTGTGTTTGGAAACCAGGCTTTGTGGCTTTTTTGTACAAGTGTTGAAATTAAAATTGTGAAATTTACTCTGTGTCCTGAGTTTCTTGCCCAAAATTTCAAGGAGGGGGGAGAGGGCTGGGGTCTTTAACCTGACTTGGGACTCCTGTGGTTTCCGGGGAACCTTTGTGTGCAGTTAAAATCTTCAAAAATCGCCCTAAATGACAATATTGGAAAGTGATAAGAAGCTGCTGTTTTCGCACTGAGTCAAAGCATCCATCTAACTCAATATTGCCTGCACGTGCTGGCAGCAGCGCTCTGGGATTTCAGGCCAGGATCGTAGGACTAATGCAGTTAAAATCTTCAAAAATTGCCCTAAATGTCAATATTGGAAAGTGACAAGACAGTGCTGTTTTCGCACTGAGTCAAAACATCCATCTAACTCAATATGGCCTACACTGGCTGGCAGCAGCTGTCTGGGATTTCAGGCCAGGATCGTAGGAATAATGTCAATAATGGAAATTGATAAGAAGCTGCTGTTTTCCCACTGAGTCCAAACATCCATCTAATTCAATACTGCCTGCACTGGCTGGCAGAAGCTCTTTTTCGGGAAAGGATCGTAGAATTGTAGAGCCATAAGGGACCCAAGGGTCATCTAGCCCAACCCCGTGTAATGCAGGAATCTCTGCTTTCTTTTGGCCCCTGCCAGCGAGACCGAGAGGGGGGGTCTGGGCCACCCAGGACCCCCAGACCCCCTGCCCGGGCTTGCACCCCAAGCAGAGGTCCCTCTGCTTTTTACCTTCACCCCTGGAAGCACACTCCGTTGTCTCTCGAGGTGCCAACAGCAACGGGTCCCGTCTTGGAATGGACCGGTGGGAATGGCCCTCTGGGGGCAGGTGGGCTCTTGAACCCGCCACCTTCTGCATGCAAGCATCTGCCAGAGTTAGGTATAAGCTCAACAAGCTCTAGCTTAGGGCCCCCCCAAAAAAATTTAAAGGGGAAAAAACCCTGGATGTACGTTTTCAAAATATAAGATAAGGTAAAGGTAAAGGGACCCCTGACCATTAGGTCCAGTTGTGGCCGACTCTGGGGTTGCGGCGCTCATCTCGCTTTATTGGCCGAGGGAGCTGGCGTACAGCTTCCGGGTCATGTGGCAGCAGGACTAAGCCGCTTCTGGAGAACCAGAGCAGCGCACGGAAACGCCGTTTACCTTCCCGCCAGAGCGGTACCTGTTTATCTACTTGCACTTTGACGTGCTTTCGAACAGCTAGGTTGGCAGGAGCAGGGACCGAGCAACGGGAGCTCACCCTGTCATTGCGGGGATTCGAACCGCCGACCTTCTGATCGGCAAGCCCAAGGCTCTGTGGTTTAACCCACAGTGCCACCCGCGTCCCTTAAAATATAAGATAAAAAGCAAATAAAATAAAACCTACATGCAGCAACAGTGTTTTGTGTTGTGTCGGCTCCTCTGATGTAAATCATGGGCCTCGCCTGCTAGCCTGCTCCCTCAAATATCCCTGCTTTGCTCCTTTCTATATATAGGGTGCCGACATTCTGCTATTTATAATTACTAGTAGTTTGCATCATATATTTACATCTCTGATTATTTCATGTTCTAGCAAGTGGCTACATTCTGCATGGACTGGTTGCGCGGCTACATGTGCAAACGGCTTGAGATCAATGATCCTATAGCATCTATTCAACACACAAAAAACCACACCGTTAAGTTTGAGCTTAATCATTATTTCACTATTAATATACGTCTTCATTGTATTTTTAACATGTGATTGGGAGCCGCCCAGAGTGGCTGGGGAAACTCGGCCAGATGGGCAGGGTAAAAATAATAAATTATTATTATTTCACTATTCCTATGCTTCCTCTTAATTGTATTTCAGTTCAGCCATGACTTGGATAAAATACATAATTTTGTTCTGTGCAAATGGCTCGAGATGCCTATTCGGTCCATCAATGACCATATATAGCATATATTCAACCCGAAAAACAGCAACAATTTGCTGTTGACAAAAGACAACTGGACATAGAAAGGGCCCCGTTACCTTCAGGAGCTGAGGGCCGCGCCAAACCGAAATCCGGCCCTCAACTCACGCCAGTCCCCATGTTGGGAACTGGCATCACTCTGGAGGGGTCCCCATCCCTGGGGTGGGGTACGATAATAATAATAATAATAATAATAATAATAATAATAATAATAATAATAATAATTTACTATTTATACCCCTCCCATCTGGCTGGGTTTCCCCAGCCACTCTGGGCGGCTTTCAACAAAACACTAAAATACAATAACCTATTAAACATTAAAGGCTTCCCTAAATAGGGCTGCCTTTAGATGTCTTCTAAAAGTCTGGTAGTTATTTTTCTCTTTGACATCTGACGGGAGGGCGTTCCACAGGGCGGGCGCCACCACCAAGAAGGCCCACTGCCTGGTTCCCTGGAACCTCACTTCTTGCAGGGAGGGAACCGCCAGAAGGCCTTTGGGAGATGGACCCCGGTGTCTGGGTTGGAGACGCTCCTTCAGGTTTACTGGGCCATTTAGGGCTTTCAAGGTCAGCACCAACACTTTGAATTGTGCCTGGAAACGTCCTGGGAGCCAATGTAGGTCTTTCAAGACCGGTGTTAATGTGGTCTTGGCGGCCGCTCCCAGTCACCAGTCTAGCTGCCACATTCTGGATTAGTTGTAGTTTCCGGGTCACCTTCAACGGCAGCCCCACATAGAGCGCATTGCAGTAGTCCCAGCGGGAGATAACTAGAGCATGTATCACTCTGGCCAGACAGTCCGCAGGCAGATAGGGTCTCATCCTGCGTACCAGATGGAGCTGCCCTGGACACAGAACTGACCTGCGCCTCCATGGACAGCCGGGAGTCCAAAATGACCCCCAGGCTGCACACTTGGTCCTTCAGGGGAACAGTTACCCCATTCAGATCGTGCGGATTCAAGTGCGCCTGGGACAGGGACACCTGCCTGGGTGTCCAGCTTTCCAAGGATTAAAAGCACCCAATGTCCCCTTTTCCGCCGTCCCCTCCCCCAGAACATCTTGTATCCTGCTGGTCACTTGGTCAGACGTCCAGCAGACACCTGGCTCTGTGCCTGGCCTGGATAGCTGGACGTGCGTCGAGACAGGCTGGGCGTCCCACCCCCCAGCGACGGTTTTACGTCTAAGCTAAACAAGCCAAAACTTAGGGCCCCACTCTCTTGGGCCCCAAAAATACTTAGGGGTATGGGTACCCTGGGGAAAAAAGTACTGGGTATAAATAACGTTGTTATTATTATTATTATTATTATTATTATTATTATTATTCTAAGGTTACCAGACGTCCCTGGATTTACAAATCAGTCGCCTAACAAAATCCATCTATTTAGCAGGAAAGTGTCCCTGGATTCACTGAAAAATATCTGGTCACCTTATATTAACCATTTTTAAAACAAGGCACAAGGCGAGGAGGTCGAATCCTAATAAAGAATCAAGCTATAGCTTAGGGCCCCACTCTCTTGGGGACCCCAAAAATGTTTAGGGGTATGGGTACCCCAGGAAAAATAGCACTGGGTAGAAATAACAGCATTATTATTATTATTATTATTATTATTATTATTATTATTATTAACCTAAGGTTACCAGACATCCCCGTTTCCCGGGGACAGTCCCTGGCAAAATCCATCTATTTAGTTGAAAAGTGTCCCCGGATTCATTGGAAAAAATCTGGTCACCTTATATTAACCATTTTTTAAACAAGGCACAAGGCGAGGAGGTCGAATCCTAATAATGAACAAGGGGCTTTGTTTTCGCTCCTGCGAACGCAGGAATGCAGCAAATTGCAACATAAATCGTATGAAAGAATCGACAAAGGCGTGCAAATTAAATGTGCGTCAGAAGAGCCGCATCGCCGGTGGGATTTCTGGCTGAGCAACCCCAGAAAACCCAGACCGTGCCGGACTTGGAACAAAAAAAACCCAACATCTGATCAGCTTTTTGCTTTGCCAAATTCCCTTGGCCAATCCCGAAACCTGGGAGTGTCTCTAAACTCCCTGCAGAAAGTAATTGTCCCCCGCTTGGCAAATTTCCCCAGGGACACACACCCAGTTGCAATCGACACTTTGCCCTTTGCAAGGAAAAAACACACCCTGCAAATTCACACAATATCGGCACACCCTCTCCCTCGCGTTTCCGAAACGCCGTCTCCGCCTGCCTGCAAGAACTCGGATTTTGCAATGGGGCAGCATCTTGGGAACTCCCTGCCAATGGATGAAGCAAAGAGGCAGGTGCCATCGTTGCACCTGTTTAAAAAAACACAACATTTTTGTTTAAGCCAAGTCAACCCGGATGATCGTCATTTTAACTTTTCCAAAACCTTACATTTGTTGTTGTTGTTGTTTACTACAGTGGTACCTCAGGTTAAGTAGTTAATTCGTTCTGGAGGTCCGTTCTTAACCTGAAACTGTTCTTAACCTGAAGCACCACTATAGCTAATGGGGCCTCCTGCTGCTGCCGCGCCACAGGAACACGATTTCTGTTCTTATCCTGAAGCAAAGTTCTTAACCTGAAGCACTATTTCAGGGTTAGCAGAGTCTGTAAACTGAAGCGTATGTAACCTGAAGCATATGTAACCCGAGGTACCACTGTATTCTTATTTTACCTTTTCCCGTTTGGCACCCAGGCAGTGTGCACATTTTGTGAAACAAATAAAAGATACAAATTGCACAGAAATAATATACCATATTTTTTGCTGTATAAGACTCCCTTTTCCCCTCCTAAAAAGGAAGGGGAAATGTGGAGCGAATGCAGGCTGCGCAGCTGTCCCAGAAGCCAGAACAGCAAGAGGCATTGCTGCTTTCACTGCGCAGCGATCCCTCTTGCTCTTCTGGCTTCTGGGATTCAGAATATTTTTTTTCTTGTTTTCCTCCTCCAAAAACTAGGCGCGTCTTGTGGTCTGGTGCGTCTTACAGAGCGAAAAAGACGGTATGCTGTATTTTCCCGTGTATAAGACTATCTTTCCCCACCATTTTTTTTAAGTTTAAAGTTGGGGGTCGTCTTATACACGGAAAAAACACGGCACATTTATTTCGGCTGGCAGTAACTCTGCCTGTCGCCCGCTAGGCTTCTACTTGCAAGTAAGTTGTCCGAGGAGAAGCCCCTCTGAAGATTTCTGAGCCCTTTTTATAAGAGGAGGGAGGTAGCCAAACTTTCCTGGCCCGTTCTCTTTTTTTATATATATAATATTTTTTAGGTTTCCATTTTATCACATTTCACCAAATCCTTATTATACTCTAACATATTGGCTCCCTCCCTCCCGTCGCACGGTTTCCATAATTCATTATCACTTCGTCGCGTTTATATTTTCCCTCCTTTCCGTTAATCCCAATTTTTTTTAAAAGGCACAAATCATTAGCATTGCAAGTTTCCTTAGAACGACCCCAGTTAATCGTTTGCGATCGCCCTTCGGATATTGCACAAATTCTCTCCGGTCTTTTGGGAAAAGCTTGATTCCGCCGGTTTCGAATTTTCCCGGTCGGCTTCGACAATCCTGCATATTCCATCATCGTTTTCCTGTTGCTTCCATTTTTGGATTAAAAGATTCCTTGCTGCTGTCGTTGCATACATAAAGAAATTTGGGTCTTTTGGGGGGAATTTCCTGACAGAAAAAGTTCCTGGCCCCTATTCTCTCTCTCTCTGAGTGCTGGACGAGGCCTGAGTTCGAAACCTCGTTCATCCAGGACACCCTTGCTGGGTGGGGAGGCCAGTCTCTGGGTCTCTGCTTAACCTCCCTTGCAGGGTCATAATGGGAATTAAAATGATGGCTGGGGGGGGATACCAGGTACCCCCTGGAAAAGGAAAAAGGCAACAGATCGAAGACTCGATTACACTAATGCAGCGAATGACCGGGATGGAAAAACACTGGACTCTCTCGGCCCCGGCAGCGTCTGAAACCGGAGACCCCTGTCTGGGGGGCGTCCGAGGCATCTGAGAAGTCCTGCCTTTGGCCATCACGACAGGGGTGTCCTTGGCCCCCATCCCGTTGGCTATTTCTGTGCTCGCGGGGCGAGGACGGGACCGGGCTGGCAGAACATATTTGGGATTTCCTGGAAAAGTGGGTCAGGCTGGAGGGGAGGCAGAAGGAAAGCAGGGAAGAGAGAAGAAGGATGGAGAGATGGAAGCATCTCCGTCCGGCTGGGGCAAGGTCCGGCTGGGGTTCTGAGTGCGAATCTCTCCGTACAGGATGAAAAGAGGGAGGTCCATGCCAGGCCTAGGCAAACTCGGACCGCCAGATGTTTTGGGACTACGACTTCCATCATCCCTAGCGAACAGGACCAGTGGTTAGGGATGATGGGAGTTGTAGTCCCAAAACATCTGGAGGGCCGAGTTTGCCTCTGCCTGGTCCATGCTGTAATATTCATAATAACGACAGTTCTATGGTGTGCCCACTGGACTGGGTAGCCCCAGCCGCTGTGAGCGGCTTCTAAGATATATAAATATATATAGGGGGGGGCAATGTGGGTCAGCTTGTGGAACGGAGGCACAAAAAATCTGCGCATGGCCAGAGGTCCGTCACTCATTTGTAGGGAAACTGGCTAGAAGGAACGTCCCTAAATTCTGGAGCTTGCAGATGAGTCCTGGTCTGCCGTACGCGATCTCTTTCGTTTCGTGTTTTGTTCTCCTGCTGGACTGAGCCTCAGAGATCAATCCATTGGTAGATTTCGATTAACTTCTGTGTACAAATCGGATAATTTTACAAAATTTAAATAATAGGGCTTAATCAAGGAACCCAATCTGGGAAGGCAATGGGAAGGTCGGAGGTCGTGTTAAATTTCATCACAAAATGATGTACAAAACAAGCATCAATTAAGAAATGAATAATGATTTGTTTTTATCTTGTCTTTAACATGATTATTTCTGTTATACTGTTTTCAACCAATGAAGCATTTTAAAGAGTCCTGCCAATGGTTTTTTGTTTGTGTGTGTCTGTTTGCAATTGTTCTGCAAATATTCAATATTCAAGGTGGCTTTTCTGACGTGTTTGCGGACAGAGAGGAAGAGATGGGGTCCCACCTTACGGGGGAAATTCTCCCTCGTCTCGCGTCACATCGAACCCTGAACTTTTCGGCTAAAGTCCACCATCTGCAGTCAGTTCTCTTGAGTCAACTTTGCCGGTCGGCAGAGATTTGTGTTCCCCCCCCCCCCCGGCTTGCCAAGCGGAGATCATCCCTTGACCGCCTGAGCTTTCGGACATGGAAGGTGTCTGGTCCAGAGAGCAGGCTGGGGTCAGGGGTCAGTTGCCCCAAGCTGTTGGAGGGCCGGTGATCAACTTTGGAGGCCGTTAAAAAAACCCACAACAAAAGCATATTGGGAAACGATTTATAACGACTTGAAAAAAATAATGCTAAAAATAACTTTTGTAAAATGAAGCTTTTTTATTAGGAATTTAGGTCCAGAAATACTTATTTAAATACAGTGGGACTTGGTTCCCAAAGGCTGAAAACCAGGGGGGGGGGTTCTGGTTTTTGAATGTTTTTCGGAAGCCGGATGTCCTGCGCGGCTGTCGGCTATTGTTTCCGGGGCGCCTGCGCCAATCAGAAGCCGTGCTTTGGTTTTCGAACATTTTGGAAGTCAAACGGACTCCCAGAAAGTTTGGCACTTTTGTTTTTGCTCTTTATTTTGCAGGTTTTTGAGGCTTTTTCCACTTGTTTCTGTGACTGTGTGGAACCCAGTTCAGCTACTGATTGAGGGACTGTGTGACTGCGTTAAAGTGGCGGAGGGAATAGGAATAAGGAAAATCTATATACATAGAGGTTTACATATATAGCAATAATCGTTGGGAATGGAGTGCTGAGAATGTTCAAATGTGTAACTGAATGTAATAATGTAAAGTAAGAATATCAGAGGCACCCTGGTCACTTCCGCTGGCCCCGATCCCGGATCCCAGACCCAGCTCAGCACATCGAGTCCGGACAGAGACATCTCTGGATCGGGTTTCGTCAACAACAGGGCGTTTTACTGGGTATTTATAGCACCAGGGGAAATATTTCCGAGACCACCTGGTTAAAAATAAAACGGCGCTTGCTATCTATATGCCTCTGAGTTCTCGCCCTCCTTGCTCATCTAGAGCGGAACAGGCACTCCCAGGGTCCCCATTTCCCAGGAATCCCAGAACCCGTCCTGGTTTCTGGTTTGTTCCCAGAAAGTCCCGCTTTTCAGGGAAAATGTATTTTTCCCATTATTATTATTTTTGTCCTCTCAATTCCTGAGTTTCCCAGACAGCCTTTGCCATTTCGGCGCAGTCCATCCGCTTAGTTTGCCGTTCCTGTCTGGCGGGGATTATTTCAGGGCAGGGTCAACAACAACAACAATAACAACTTAGATTCACAACATGTTTAGGGGCTTGCTTACCCCTGCGTCCCCCCCCAGAAAAAAAACACTGGGTATAAATAATAAAATTATTATTATTATTATTAACCATTTTTGAAACCAAGGCATAAGGCGAGGAGCTCGAATCCTAATAATTAATAGGGGGCTTTATTTTCGCTCGTGGCAGAGGGAAGCTCTTTTGCCGGGGTGACGGGAGAAGGGAGTTTGGGGAGGCTCAGGGTGAATGAATGAATGAATTAATCTTTATTTGCGTCAGCCGTTGGCCATAGCAATAAAACAGCAATACTATATACAAAGAATAGAAATAAAAAGTCAGTGATATAAAATACATTGTAGGGCTTTGAATCAATGGTCAAATGGTGGACCTTATTCTGATTGCCCCAGCTAAAAAGCTTGCCACCTTTGCCGTCACCCGCTCATCTTGATCTGCCAGGAGAAAGGACCCTGGGGCAGTGGCTGGGCGACCCGGGATGGACCCTGCATCAATAGGAGTATAGCATCTAGATCAAGGGAAGTAATAGTGCCACTGTATTCTGCTCTGGTCAGACCTCACCTGGAGGACTGTGTCCAGTTCTGGGCACCACAGTTCAAGAAGGACACGGACAAACTGGAACGTGTCCAGAGGAGGGCTACCAAAATGATCAAAGGCCTGGAAACGATGCCTTATGAGGAACAGCTAAGGGAGCTGGGCATGTTTAGCCTGGAGAAGAGGAGGCTAAGGGGTGATATGATAGCCATGTTCAAATAGATAAAAGGATGTCACATAGAGGAGGGAGAAAGGTTGTTTTCTGCTGCTCCAGAGAAGCGGACACGGAGCAATGGCTCCAAACTACAAGAAAGAAGATTCCACCTAAACATTAGGAAGAACTTCCTGACAGTAAGAGCTGTTCGACAGTGGAATTTGCTGCCAAGGAGTGTGGTGGAGTCTCCTTCTTTGGAGGTCTTTAAGCAGAGGCTTGACAACCATATGTCAGGAGTGCTCTGATGGTGTTTCCTGCTTGGCAGGGGGTTGGACTCAATGGCCCGTGTGGTCTCTTCCAACTCTATGATTCTATGATTCTATGGATGATAAAAGAGGGGTGATAATCTCATTCCTCAAGTCTTTATCAAGAGGGCAAGCCAGAAGGGCATGCGCCACCGATTCGGGACGGCCATCTCCACAGGGACATTTTTTGTGTGGGATCTCTTGGAATTGTTCCTCAAGTCCAGCCGAAGGAAGACATTCAATCTTGCGAGAGTCAAAGCACGTCTATATTTTGGAATTGCTCAGTTATGCAGAGAGGGTGCCGGAGAGTCGAAAGGGGAAGGTGGAAAATAGTCATGCCATGGGCAAAAGTTCCTTATTGTGGCTAAGTTGTTCCGACGCTCAATATCATTTAAAAGGTAAAGGGACCCCTGACCATTAGGTCCAGTCGTGGCCGCCTCTGGGGTTGTGGCGCTCATCTCGCTTTATTGGCCGAGGGTCATGTGGCCAGCAGGACTATGCCGCTTCTGGCGAACCAGAGCAGCGCACGGAAACACCGTTTACCTTCCCGCCGGAGCGGTACCTATTAATCTACTTGCACTTTGACGTGCTTTCGAACTGCTAGGTTGGCAGGAGCTGGGACCAAGCAACGGGAGCTCACCCCGTCTTGGGGATTCGAACCACCGACCTTCTGATTGGCAAGTCCTAGGCTCTGTGGTTTAAACCACAGCAGCGCCAACAAATTGGACTGTTTGCTTTACTAAAACCCAAAGCAAGTAGCTGTTGTAGTGATAAACCACAAGAGTTTTTGATAGACAATTTTAGTCCAGGCGCGTCTATATTTTAGAATTGCTAGCTTGCACATGGGCCAAATTTCCTGATTTCCTGATTTTAGAATTGCTAGCTTGCCATGGGCCAAATTTCCTGATTGTGGCCAAGTTGTTCATGAGGCTGAGGGTGCCCGCCTGGCAAGCAGCGACTTGGCACTGCCGGGCGCTTTTGGGAACGGAATGTGCCTCTTGGCCAAGGCGCTGAGCTGAGTCAGGCTCTGCTTCCCGGGGCGAATTTGTGGACCGACATCTTCTGCTGCCCGGCAGATTCCTGAACAGCCGGCCTGGACGCCCTCCAGGTTCTTCTGTCCAGGGGGGAAAAACAAGGTGCCCCACCCAGGGACCCGGCTTGTCAACATGCCTGGAGCCAGCTGGCCTCGGAGACCTTGTTTTGACACTCCAAAGTACAGTGGCAGGTGAAATTGTGAGAATACCTGGAGGACAAAAAGAGAAAATGTTTATGAAACAGGAAGATTTAGGTCTGAGATTGTCGCAGGGAAACCCCCCCCCCAATCATTCAGTTTGTACAAACTTCACACACACTCACACACTACATAGGCTACGCTTCTGTTATAAATTCATAGAAAATCAACCATACATCGGATTTGCACTGTTCCACTTTTATTTTACTCCATGAAGGAAGGACTACAAAATGGGGAAGGTTTGATACAGGGCAGCCATAATCCCTTGAGCATACCAGCACATCCACAGGAGCCCTGCCCAGTTGCTATGCCAACCCTGATGTCCTAGACAGAAGACCATCAAGATCACAAAGAACTTGCATATAGGAGTGGATTCAGCACAGACTGGAACAAAGGACAATGATCAGCTCTTCCCTCTGGGGGGCAGGAAACTGCAAACTCCCCTCTGTCACCTGGAAAATACTCATGGGGAGGGGGAAAGGGGGAACCAGCCAGGTGACAGGACACTCAGGTTGCCACCACAACTCCTCCCTCAACCCCTCCTTTCTGTGATGTATGCATGATGTTTCTGGGGGGTGGGCTTGATCTACAGGAGGGGAATTTCAAAAGTCTTTATAAGCCCTTGCACACCATTTTTTCTGCGTCCTTCCTCTCTCCTGCAAGTGAGGGGAGCACCCTGTTGCAACAGATCAATGAAGGCCAAGCCTACAGGCTGCTGTTTTGCTCCAAGTTATCCTGGTTGGTGTCTTTGTTTTTGTCCAAGGGAGCCCTCAGATTTTTCCGTTAACAAGATAGAATTACTGGCACTGTGGGTTAAACCACAGAGCCTACGACTTGCCGATCATAAGGTCGGCAATTTGAGTCCTGCTGGCCACGTGACCCAGAAGCTGGACGCCGGCTCCCTCGGCTAGTAAAGCGAGATGAGCGCCGCAACCCCAGAGTTGGCCACGACTGGACCTAATGGTCAGGGGTCCCTTTACCTTTACCTTTTTAAGAGGAAGATATTGTCAAAAATGCATAAATTATTATTGGACTGGCCTACTCAAGACGAGGAGGTTAAAGGGGTGATGATACAATGGATGTGATATTCAGTTAGAAATCTGGGAAAGGCTGTTGGAGGAACCCATCAGTTTTACTGCAAGCAGTGCGCTGAAAGAAAATGGGGTACAGAAAATGATGTACAGACAGTATTTAACAGCAGAGAAACTTGCTAAAATGTATAAGACAAGAAACCAGAATCATTTTTGCTGGTAGATCAAAGACTATTTATGTATGCTACTGTAAAATTAGCAAAAATGTACAAAACTAAGGAAAGAAAGTGTTGGAAATGTAAAATCACCAAAGGGAGATTTTTTTCATATGTGGCGGGATTGTAAAACGATAAAGAAATACTGGGAAATGATTTATAACGAAATGAAGATGTTTAAAATAACCTTTGTTTACAAAACCCTGAAGTTTTCCTATTAGGTATTATAGGAGTGGACTTACCAAAATCACAAAAGAATTTATTTATGTATGCAACTATGGGACGCAGGTGGCGCTGTGGGTTAAAGCCTCAGCGCCTAGGGCTTGCCGATCGAAAGGTCGGCGGTTCGAATCCCCGTGGCGGGGTGCGCTCCCGTTGCTTGGTCCCAGCGCCTGCCAACCTAGCAGTTCGAAAGCACCTCCGGGTGCAAGTAGATAAATAGGGACCGCTTACCAGCGGGAAGGTAAACGGCGTTTCCGTGTGCGGCTCTGGCTCTGGCCAGAGCAGCGATGTCACGCTGGCCACGTGACCCGGAAGTGTCTCCGGACAGCGCTGGCCCCTGGCCTCTTAAGTGAGATGGGCGCACAACCCCAGAGTCTGTCAAGACTGGCCCCTACGGGCAGGGGTACCTTTACCTTTACCTATGGCCGCAAAGACTTTATTAGCACAATATTTGAAAGAAAAAGGTATCTCAGCTAGAGAAGATTGGCAAATTAAACTAACAGAATATGGTGAAATGGCAAAATCGACAATGAAATTAAGAGGAAGAGACGATAATGAACTTAAGGAAGATTGGAAGGACTTCATTGCATATATACAGAAGCATTTTACACAGGTCAATACAGGGTTTTAAAATTACTTGCAATTTTGTTATGAATGGATAATTCAAATGGGTTTCAAGCTGAACACTGGACATTTGGAATATTAATAAATAACAGAACCAAGGAAGGGACTAGAGACAAGTCAATTTGTTTTGGTATTGTTGTTGTTTTTTATTTTGTTACTTTTGGAAAATCAATAAATTGTAATAAAGAACAAAAAGAGAATCATGGAATTGCAGAGTCGGAATCTCGCTTTGCATTTAGGAACGGGACTGCAACTCTGAGGCAGAACGCCTGCCTGGAGTGCAGAACACCCAGGTAGGACTGGGAAAAGGTTCCCTGCCCAAAACCCTGGCTTGCTGCTGCTGCCAGTCCGTGTAGACAGCACTGCGCTCAATGGAACCAGGGTCCGGCTAGGGTCAAGGCCCATTCCACCCCCAAAATGACCTGAACAAGAGGAGAGACTCTAAATCTCCACATTAAAGGGTGCAGGTGATCTGGAAAAAATGGGTTTTTCTTTCCGCCCCGCACCCCTCTAGAGAGCGGCTGCTGCCAGTCAGAGCGGGACAACACTCATCGGATCCTGCTTATTTTGGAGTTTCAGAGCAGCACACAAAGAAAGCTGTCCATAAAACGCAGCTCCAACTTTTTATTTATTTTCAAAGGCAAACATGGCGAAACAACCTCTCGGTAAACACGGGTTTTAAAATCGATAAAAGTTTTAGGACAAACAGAGGCGGCTCTATATTTAGAGTTTCTTAATCGGCTTCTAGCCTATTGCACCTTTGACATTGAATCCCTTGAATTAGGGTTGCCAATTCTTATTTGTCGTTTAATTGTTTGGATGTTTTCTAAGCAATTGATTGGTGTATAAATTATAGGAAACAAATAGGATAAATGAATATATCAGATTCCGTTTCTTCTCGCAGAGAAACCAGCCGAGAGGCAGAAAAAAACACTTTGCCTGTGAATTTCCTCTGCTGCCAAAACCCCACCTGTGTGACTAATACCTGTCCCGTCCCCCCCCCCCGCCTTCTCTGCCCCCACTAGCAAGTTGTGCAACCGACAGGCTGGTGAAACAGGCGGCCGTCACAACTTCCGTGTGAAAGACAGCACAAATATTTTTGGAGAAAACAGGAACAAGGCAGGTGGAAAAGTGCTTTTTCTTGTTGTTGTTGGAGAGAGGTATTTTCCTGTGAGCTGCCAGTTGAGTCTAGGCACACCTAGGCCATAAGGGGAGGCCTCTCATCCTAGAATCACAGATCTCAGCCTCAAACCTTTAATGGCATACAGACAAAATTCCTAAAAGGTTCAGTACAATAAAATCACTAGGACGTCCCTATTTTCAGGGGAGAAACGTTGGAGGGGATGGAATAAGACGCCCCTATTTTCAGGGGAGAACTGTTAGGGGGGTATGCATCCCCTCCAACCTTTCTTCGATGGAAACTGCAAGATTGATTTTGCCCCAAAGAGACTTCTGGCTGTAATGCAAAGTCTGATTTTAACAGAATAATCTGGAGAGAAAGGAAACTGTCATCAGAGTTAAAAGACGGTCGTCCTCTTTTCCAAGAAAGCAGAGCTCAGATATTGCACAGAGAAAAACAAGTTATGGTTTTGTTTTTACTTTTAAAAATGATATGATGATCTCCTGAAGGTCGCAACCCTGGGAAAATTTGCTTTCCTTTCTGGGAAAAAAAACCTTTCCCCCCCATTATGGGCTTGTTTACTGCCCTGAGATCCTTCTCAGCCCAGTCTCCAGTCTCCGTGTGGCCTATGGACAGAGGCTGGGATTTTTTATCTCTATTGAATCTGTCAACAGCCTCTGTTTTCTCCAAAGTCAGATGCTCTGAACTTTTGAGATGTGTTTTTTTTCTCGACAGCGAGACACGGGGGAAAAAAATATCCCCGAGGCAGCCAGAGGTTCTGCACAATTATGGGATTTTTGTTGTTGTTATCGCTGGGTTTTAAAGGTCTTATCTCTCTCAGTGGGGTCGGAGGAAGGTCTATTTGCCTTTTCGCCGTATCATAATATCTGGAAGAAGATTCCTGCAAGGCTTGGCATGTGAGTGTTTTGCAGAGGTCACGGCGAAGTCGCATTTTTGGGGATAATTCAGGCTTTCTAGGGAAAAGGAACCGAAAGGGTGCTCTTCTGCTTTCGCATGAGAACGCAAGAGGTGATCTTATGTTAGGGTCTGGCATCACCTTCTCAACGGGACCAAGGAGATACGGCTAGAAGTCGTGGGCATGGGGCGAAGATGAACATTGGGAGATTCAACAAGTACTGTTTTGGGGGAACAGGGGGCGGGCAGGTGTGGGGGACTCCCTGGTCCTGAATGGGGCAACTGGGCCCCCAAAGGATCAGGTGCGCAGCCTGGGGGTCATTTTGGACTCACAGCTGTCCATGGAGACGCAGGTCAGTTCTGCGTCCAGGGCAGCTCCATCTGGGACGCAGGATGAGACCCTCCCTGCCCACAGACTGTCTGGCCAGAGTGGTGTGGCTGATTGGCATCAGATTCCCCATTTGCATCAGCCAGCCTTCTGCAGCTAGCCATCATGACTCTGGCATTAGCCTTCTGCGTCATCTCTGCTGCTTTAAATCAAGCTGCTTTATACAAGCTGCGTCTCTGCTGCTTCAAGCCTCATTCCAAAGGCACTTTTAAAAGGTACTTTCGGTTTCCCCCAAGCCTAGGAGCTTGTGCCTTTGAGCCTTTGCCTGTGCCCGGCAAACGGCTCTAAAAGTTCAAAGTCCAGCCATAAAGCCATTAACTAGGAGCTGGCAGGCTGCCCGGAGCATGAGCACATACCTCTCATCAATCAATTTGACACGCAGAGATATCGTCCGATCCGTCTTTCTGTTCCTCTGCATTCCGATTCGACCTCTGGGCCCATAACCAAAAATGTTGAATTTGCAGTGTCCCAAGCACAGCGGAATGATGAGGAGTACGTGCCACATACTCTATATTACTTTATTTACACTTCAAAGCTGGTAGATTACAGAAAAACATCTTGCCTCTGCCGGAGCAGAGAAAGCATCCTCTCTCCTCTAAAGCACGGAGAGAAAAACACTTTGAGAACGGTGAAAAACAGGAAACCAGTGTACGTCACATCCAGTCTCCTTTCCCGTGAGAAACTCCAACAGCAATTGACTGTGGAATGTAAACACCTGTCTCGTGACAAGCACTTTCGCTGCACAGTGAAGGAAGCAGAAACCAACAAGTGGTGCATGCTCTGGTTATCTCCCGCTTGGACTACTGCCATGCGCTCTCCGTGGGGCTCCCTTGGAAGGTGACCTGGAAACTACAGTTAATCCAGAATCCAGCAGCCAGACTGGGGACTGGGAGTGGAGACCACTTAACACCAGTCCTGAAAGATCTTCATTAGCTCCCAGTACGTTTCCGAGCAAAATTCAAAGGATTGGTGCTGACCTTGAAAGCCCCAAACGGCCCAGTATCCCTGAAGGAGCATCTCCACCCCCATCGTCCACCCTGGACACTGAGGTCTATCTCCGAGGGCCTTCTGGCGGTTCCCTCCCTGCAAGAAGTGAGGTTACAGGGAACCAGGCAGAGGGCCTTCTCAGTGGTGGCGTCCGCCCTGTGAAATGCCCTCCCACCAGATGTCAAGGAGATAAAGAACTACTAGACTTTTAGAAGACATCTGAAGGCAGCCCCGTTTAGGGAAGCTTTTAATGCTTGATGTATCACAGTATTTTAATCTTTTTCTGGAAGCTGCCCAGAGTGGCTGGGGAAGCCCAGCCAGATGGGCGGGGTATAAATAATAAATAATAAATTATTATTATTATTATTATTATTATTATTATTATTATTATTATTCAGGGCAGGTGAAAGAAAGTACAGAGTTAACCAACGGAACTCCCCGCCACAAGATGCAAATGGGGCCTCTGGCTTTGAAAGGGTTGAACCGATTCATGGAGGGGGGAGGAAAGGGGACCAGGGGCTGCCAGCCGCAATGGCTACATGGTCCCCCCACTGTTAGAGGCCACATCTCTCCAAATATCAGGTTTTTTGGGGCGGGGGGGTTGCAAGTGCTTTGGGGGTGATAAGGACTCTGCTGCTGCGCTCGGGTCCTGCTTGTGGATTTCTCCTCTGGCTGGCCGCTGTGAGGAATTGTAGACTTGGAAGGGGACCCTCAGGGGTCATCCAGCCTGACCCCCCTCCTGCAGTGCAGGAATCTCAGCTAAGGCATCCATAACAGACGGCCATCCGAAAACCTCCAAGGAAGGAGAGGCCACCACCCCATGGTCAAACAGCTCTGACTGTCAGAAAGTTCTTCCTGATATTTAGTCGGAAATCTCCTTCCTTGGAACTTGGAGCCGTGGGTCCGAATCCTGCCCTCCAGAGCAGGAGCAAACAAGCTTGTTCCCTCTTCCATGTTAGATATTGGAAGATGGCTCTCCTATCTCCACTCGGTCTCCTCTTTCCCAGGCTCAACATCCCCAGCTGCTTCGACCGTTCCTCATCAGGCTTGGTATCCAGACCCTTGGCCATCTTGGTCACCATTGTCTACACATGTTCCAGCCAGTGGCGTAGCGTGGGTTGTCAGCACCCGGGGCAAGGCAAGTAATTTGCTCCCCCTAACCCGTGGATTTGCGCCCCCTAACCCTACCCCTAACCCTAACCCCCAGATGTTGCGCCCGGTGCGGCCGGCCCCCCCTGCACCCCCCACGCTACGCCACTGGTTCCAGCTTGTCCATCTCCTTTTTAAATTGTGGTGCCCAGAACTGGACACAGTGTTCCAGGTGTGGTCTGACCAAGGCAGAAGAGAGACAGACTAGGACTTCCCTAGGCAGGGAGAGATTTGACTTTCTTGGGCTCCATGATCACTGCAGAGGGTGACAGCAGCCACGAAATTAAAAGACGCCTGCTTCTTGGGAGAAGGGCAATGACAGGCCTAGACAGCATCTTAAAAAGCAGAGACATCACCTTGCCAACAAAGGTCCGTATAGTTCAAGCCATGGTTTTCCCAGTAGTGATGTATGGAAGTGAGAGCTGGACCATAAAGAAGGCTGATCGCCGAAGAATGGATGCTTTTGAATTCTGGTGCTGGAGGAGACTCTTGAGAGTCCCATGGACTGCAAGAAGATCAAACCTCTCCATTCGGAAGGAAATCAGCCCTGAGTGCTCACTGGAAGGACAGATCCTGAAGCTGAGGCTCCAAGACTTTGGCCACCTCATGAGAAGAGAAGACTCCCTGGAAAAGACCCTGATGCTGGGAAAGATGAAGGGCACAAGGAGAAGGGGACGACGGAGGACGAGATGGTGGGACAGTGTTCTCAAAGCGACCAGCATGAGTTTGACCAAACTGGGGGAGGCAGTGGAAGACAGGAGGGCCTGGCGTGCTCTGGTCCAGGGGGTCACGAAGAGGCGGACACCACTAAACGACAACAACAAGGACTTCCCTAAATCTGGAATTAATGGTCATCTGCCAGGGATTCTGGACAGGATGAGCCTTAGGGTCCCAATTCTACAATTCCATTATTTCTTTGTTGCTTTTCTATCTCACCCAACCACTAGGCCGCATTGCCTCCACGCGTGAACATGGGTTGGATTCCCCCTGAGAAGAGACTCCATCCTGATTTGGGGGGCACATCTTTCTGCCCTTTTTGCAAATCAATCGGCGGCCCCATATTCCCCGAATCAGGCCGGCCTGTTTTTATAGCCCTAGCAAATCTTTATCCGTTTACACGAGGAATGCAAAACACGGCGTGTGTTTTGCCAGCAGACACAAGAGGAGCGAAAACACTTCTCCCTCGTCACCCGAGACTCTAGGAAATAGAGATAACGAAACAGCATCCGCCTCCCTCAGGGGGAGTCTCGCCACCCGGGGCTGTTTTTCTGTTTATACAAAATCACGTTGTTTTTCATTCCCGGGAGAAAAACTCCTCTTGCTTTGCTCCACTTTGAGAAAAACACCTTTGCGCAAGATCCGGAAAATTTCCACCCTGGGAGGAAATAAGAGGCCTGGAGCCGAATGTCCCAATATGGCCGCCCCATCGCCAAGGGGGGAAACAGACCCTGCAAAGTCTCAATGTTCAGGGGAGAAACGTTGGAGGGGATGGAATAGGACGTCCCTCTTTTCAGGGGAGAAGCGTTGGAGGGGATGGAATAGGACGTCCCTCTTTTCAGGGGAGAAACGTTGGAGGGGACGGAATAGGACGTCCCTCTTTTCAGGGGAGAAACGTTGGAGGGGACGGAATAGGCCGTCCCTCTTTTCAGGGGAGAAACGTTGGAGGGGACGGAATAGGACGTCCCTATTTTCAGGGGAGAAATGTTGGAGGGGACGGAATAGGACGTCCCTATTTTCAGGGGAGAAACGTTGGAGGGGACGGAATAGGACGTCCCTATTTTCAGGGGAGAAATGTTGGAGGGGATGGAATAGGACGTCCCTATTTTCAGGGGAGAAACGTTGGAGGGGACGGAATAGGACGTCCCTATTTTCAGGGGAGAAATGTTGGAGGGGATGGAATAGGACGTCCCTATTTTCAGGGGAGAAACGTTGGAGGGGATGGAATAGGACGTCCCTATTTTCAGGGGAGAAACGTTGGAGGGGATGGAATAGGACGTCCCTATTTTCAGGGGAGAAACGTTGGAGGGGACGGAATAGGACGTCCCTATTTTCAGGGGAGAAAAGTTGGAGGGGATGGAATAGGACGTCCCTATTTTCAGGGGAGAAACGTTGGAGGGGATGGAATAGGATGTCCTTATTTTCAAGGGAGAAACGTTGGAGGGGATGGAATAGGACGTCTCTATTTTCAGGGGAGAAACGTTGGAGGGGATGGAATAGGACGTCCCTCTTTTCAGGGGAGAAACGTTGGAGGGGATGGAATAGGATGTCCCTATTTTCAGGGGAGAAACGTTGGAGGGGATGGAATAGGACGTCCCTATTTTCAGGGGAGAAACGTTGGAGGGGATGGAATAGGACGTCCCCATTTTCAGGGGAGAAACGTTGGAGGGGATGGAATAGGACGTCCCTGTTTTCAGGGGAGAAACGTTGGAGGGGATGGGGAAAAACACGCAGGGTTGTTTTCCAGAAACCAGAGCCACTCCTGGAGGCAACTGGGAGAAAGGGGAGATTCCCGCAGGAGACCCCCCAGGGGACGCACAAACTTCGCAAACACCCAGGCCAAGTGAAAGGTGATCCTCTGGAGACCTGTCTGTCCAGCAGCCAGGTGTGTTTTTCCATCCAAACAAGGCCTCCTTCTTCTTCCTCCCTCTGGGAATGCCTGAGGGCCTTTGCCTGACAACATGGGACTGGTGACGAAGTCAGGCGGTCTCAGGGTGGGAATGGCCCCAGGGAAGAAAGAGTTTGAATGAATAAATGAATGAATGGGCCTTCCAGGAAGCCAGAGGCAGGGGAAAGGTTGCAGAAGGGTGAATTTCCTCCCATTTCATTTTCTGGGTCAGCCTAGCGCTCTGTCTCCGAGGGAGGACAGCGCAGGTACGTGGGGCAAAAGGGCCACAGGCATTCCTTCGTGACATCCCTTCCCTCACAAGCCTTGCAAACGTGTATTTTCAATGGTCCTGATCACCTTCCCTTGGATTTCATTATAGCTGTGCAATTGGGCCTCATTCATTCGTTTTTAATCTCTTGCTCCCTCTGTTTAAATAGGGGACGTGGGTGGGGCTGTGGGTTAAACCACTGAGCCTAGGGCTTGCCTATCAGAAGGTCGGTGGTTCGAATCCCTGCGACGGGGTGATCTCCCGTTGCTCGGTCCCTGCTCCTGCCAACCTAGCAGTTTGAAAGCACGTCAAAGTGCAAGTAGATAAATAGGTACCGCTCCAGCGGGAAGGTAAACGCCATTTCTGTGCGCTGCTCTGGTTCACCAGAAGCGGCTTAGTCATTCTGGCCACATGACCCGGAAGCTGTACGCCGGCTCCCTCGGCCAGTAAAGCGAGATGAGAGCCGCAACCCCAGAGTCGGCCACGACTGGACCTAGTGGTCGGGGGTCCCTTTACCCTTTTACCCTCTGCTTAATACACACCAGGCACGTCCAACTTCCAAGAGACCGCAATCTGCTCCCATTATAAAATAACTAGTTACAGGTAGGTAGCCGTGTTGGTCTGCCGTAGTCAAAACAAAACAAAATAAATAAAATGAAATTTTAAAAATTCCTTCAAGTAACACCTTAGAGACCAACTAAGTTAGTTCTTGGTATGAGCTTTCGTGTGCATGCACACTTCTTCAGATAACTGGCCGTGATCTACCCATCAACGTTGTTCAGCTTTTTGGCGGGGAGGAAGACTCCAAGTTGTCGAGGTTTTCTTTGTTGTTGTTTTTTTGGGGGGGGGCCCTGACCGATCAGGATCATGCAATCGACCACGAGGTGATGCCCCACTATCGTCCGGCACATCGCAATGAACCGGCTGTACATTCCTGATATATATTATAAACACAGAATCCTTGAGTTGGAAAGGAACACCACAGACATCTAGTGCACTTTAAAAAAAAGAAAAAAAAACCCTTTAAAAAATTTATCTGTTTGTTTATTCTTTATTTATTTATTATTTTAAAATAACCTTTATTATACAACAATCTACATATGACAGAAAATACATAGACAATACATATAACAACATAAAGAACATGGACACTAACTAACGATATACACACACACTTTTAACTTCCGATTCATCTCATGCTTTTTACAGTTTGCAAGTCTCTTCTGCACTTTGTTATGGTTTTACTTTCCCGTTATTCATCAGCAAAAATTTTATTTTATAATTTCTTTATACTTCCGGATTCAGCCTGTCAGGAGGTTTGCGTTATCACAATAATTTTTTGAGATATTCTCTAAATATTATCCAGACTATAATTAACTTTCTGATTTCTGCTTCCTCTTGTTCTCCAGGTCATTTTCGCGAGCTGTAAAAACTTTATCATTTTCGCTTGCCAATCTAAAAAATAAATAAAAATTGAAAATAATTCAAAAAGGCATGAGAAACACTTTTGAAAACTTGCAGTTACGCAAAATGAAATCCACATTGTGCACTCGATTCTCCCTGCGTTGGCCTTTGGGTCTCCTTCTGTATCTTTCCATTCTCCTGGATTCCCTTAAATTGAGCCAAACAGCTTTTCTCTTCCGTCATTCCTCCTCCAAAAGCATTTACAAGGGGCTTAATTTAAGAGACAATAGCGTCTCTTTGGCCAGACAGCACCAAAACAATATCACGACGTAAAACCGGTAAAACAGGAGCATCCGTGCGCATTTATTTCTTTAAAAAATGGGCTTGCAGCATTACAAGGCTCAATACGAGGCAAAAAACACGAAATCCCTACCGCGAAAATCTCAGGTTCTTCCCCTGGCGAAAAGTCAAGTCCAAAGCTCTTCCTTTCACATAAAAGTCGCCAGAAGGGAGTGGACGGGAAAGGGCTGCCTCGAGGACGAGGCCAAAATAAGTTTCCTCCATGAGGTCTGGCGACATGTTTGGCCTTTGGACGGTGTGGCAGGCAAGGCTTGCCAAAAGGGGATCTGTGCTGCCAATGTCATTTTATAGGAAGAAATAACTGCAGGCTGGGGAGAATTCCAGAGGCCAAGCAGCTTCTGAAATATATAAGCTCATAATTAAATGTCTGATTCCATCCCCTCCAATGTTTCTCCCCTGAAAAGAGGGACGTCCTATTCCGTCCCCTCCAACGTTTTTCCCCTGAAAAGAGGGACGTCCTATTCCGTCCCCTCCAACGTTTCTCCCCTGAAAAGAGGGACGTCCTATTCCATCCCCTCCAACGTTTCTCCCCTGAGAATAGGGACGTCCTATTCCATCCCCCCTGCCTCTCGCTATCACATGCCTAGTCACACAAACAGTGCCACAAACATGTTCAAATTTGCCCTCTCCTTCCAAGAACAGGATTAGTCCCGGCAGCTGGGAATCTGCTGGTCAGGAAGTGGCAGCGCTTGCCAAGATGCAGCCTGATTTCGGTGGTCAGAGGGGCGACGGTCATCTTTCGTAATTCCCCGACATCCCCCTCTCTGCAGAGGCGGGCAAGCGGTTTCCTGTTTCCCCCAACAGAAATTGGAATTTTTCAGAAAGGGCCCCTCAGAGGTCCTCTATCCCAACCCGCAGCCATACAGGAATCACAGCTAATCATCGTGACACGACTAAAAACAACGCTTTTATTATTTGCACCCTGGGCTGCCTTAGCCATTCTGGGTGGATTCCAGCAGATATAAATACAGAATAAAACATCACATCCTAAAGCCTTGCCCATACAAACTTTGAATAGGCTTGCTAAAATGTATAAGTGTGAATCAAATAACTGCTGGAGATGCGATGAGCTGCAGGGAATGTTCTTTTGTATGTGGTGGGGCTGGAAAAGGGTATCGGGAAATAATTTATAACGGGTTGGAAAATATGTTTTAAAAGCACCTTTCCAGAAAAAAACCAGAGTCCTTTCTGTTGGGGATAATTCAGACAGAAATCCCCAGGTGTCAAAAAAGGTTATTTTACGTCTGCCACTACTGCGGCCTGTGTTTCGTTAGCTCCAAAATGGAAAATGAGCGAAGAAGAATGGCAACTTAAACTGACGGAATATGCGCATCTTAATATATAGAATAAGGGAACAAGAAGAACATCCGTTTATAGAGGAAGTCGGAAAACGTTTATTGAATATATGGGAAATAATGGTGTACAGCTGAAAACACTGGCAGCATTAAGATAAATTCAAGGAGGTAAATAAGCTTTGATGGATGCAATAACGGAATACCGAACGGTTTATTTTTTTTTTGTAAAATATGCAGGGATTTGTGATATGCAAAATGAACCATGGAAAGAGAAGAAATTGATGTTTTAAGGTTGTTTAAATGAATACTCTAAATTGTAAAATTACACACACACACACACACACACACTTCCCTACATAGAGCTGCCTTCAGGTGTCTTAAAAAATAATTAAAGCTACAGAATCATTATATGGTCAGTTGCCACAGCTGGTCAGTAACGCAGTTTCACCAGACTCTCGGACGCCAGCACCCATCTCCCCCCAAGGCACCCATGGGTGCTCTGCCTTTGCCTCCCGCTTTCTCCAAGCGCCCCCTGGTGGCAAGGAGATCAACACAAAGTTTCTTTTTTTAAAAAAAATTATTTTAAAAATCAATTTTTAAGATGCTGTCTAGGTTTGTCATTGCTTTTCTCTCAAGAAGCAGGCATCTTTTAATTTCATGGCTGCTGTCACCATCTGCAGTAATCGTGGACCACCTCTTTCTGTGATGCATATATTATGTTTGGGGGGTGGCGGCCTTGAGCTACAGGGTGTTGCTGTCGTGGTGTCCGCCTCTTGGTGACCCCCTGGACCAGAGCACGCCAGGCACTCCTGTCTTCCACTGCCTCCCGCAGTTTGGTCAAACTCATGCTAGTAGCCTCAAAAACACTGTCCCACCACCTCGTCCTCCGTCGTCCCCTTCACCTTGTGCCCTCCATCTTTCCCAGCATCAGGGTCTTTTCCAGGGAGTCTTCTCTTCTCATGAGGTGGCCAAAGTCTTGGAGCCTTCTTGATGGTCCAGCTCTCACTTCTGAACATCACTACTGGGAAAACCAGAGCTTTAACTATATGGACCTTTGCTGAAAAAGTGATGTCTGGGCAGTTTCAGAAGTCTATATAAGAGCTTGCACCCCATTGTTCTGGGTTCTCTCCTCCCTCCTGTGTTTGGGGAGTGAGGACCCTGTTGCAACAGTTTAATAAAGATTATGCTTACTAGTCGCTTTGCTTCTCAATATTCTCTGCTTGGCCTCTGTTATTTTCTCCTACTGATAGGGAACCCACTTAAGGACTCTATATGGGCTCTTAGATACCCCATAAGGGAAAAGGAGCAGTTTTTTCTTATAACAGTTTCATCACACAAAGTTTCTCAGCCATTGCCACTGACTCCAGAAAGACAGAGGGCTTTCTTTATTTTTCTTCCAGAGGACCAGAAGAAATTGTTCATGTACACGACAACGGCCGCTGGGATACCACTAGCCCAGAGATGGAATGAAGAAATAACCCCGACTAGAGAGGAATGGCAAACCAAGTTGATGGAATACAGTGGCACCTTGGTTTTTTTGCTATTTCTTTTGCTATTTCTTTCTTTTTTGTTTGCATGGCTTTTATGTTTTCTTGACTGTGACTTGTTCTTCGCTTTATGGGACTGACTTGTGACTGTGGCTTGTGACTCCGTTTTTGTGGTTTGTTTCTGTGACTGTGTGGAAACCCAGTTCAGCTACTGATTGATTGATTGATTGATTGATTGTGTGACTGCGGAAATGGATAAAAGCCCCCCATCCAAACAATGACCATCATCAGTGCAGGAAAGAAAAAATGCTAATTTTAATTTTTATCATCTACAATGCTCAGCCCAAGAAGATAATGATCGCCTACAACACTGTCTTATTTATTTTATAGTACAGCACACTGATTATCGCTTTCGTTTTGTGGATCAATGGTCTCGTTATATCAGGCATAGACAAACTTCGGCCCTCCAGATGTTTTGGGACTACAACTCCCATGATCCCTAGCTAACAGGACCAGTGGTCAGGGATGATGGGAGCTGTAGTCCCAAAACATCTGGAGGGGCAAGTTTGCCTATGCCTCCGTTAGATAGTAAAATTCATGTTCAGTTGCTGTTTTAGGGGTTGTTCTTAAAAGTCTGGAACGGATTAATCCGTTTTGCTTCCCTTCTATGGGAAAGAGCGCCTTGGTTTTGGAACGCTCTGGTTTTGGAACGGACTTTCGGAATGGATTAAGTTTAGGAACCAAGCTACCACTGTATGCCGAAATGGCAAAATTAACTGGGAAGCTCAGAAACGAAGAGGACAAGAAATTCCAAAAAAAGAAGGGGAAATGTTTATTATGTATACGCAAAATCATTGTAAGCAGGTTGAAACATTAGCAGGTTTTAAAAAACCCCACACACCCCACGGGCGGCTTAACATTTGCAAGAGAAACACGCTCCATTGTTCTACAAGCCTGGTCCAAACCTGCTCCCACCGCCTGCCTCTTAACCCTGAGATGATATCAGGAACGGCGGCTAAATTTAGCTATTTTTGACCGGCACAGTTTTAAAAAAACAACAAGTCACGCAGGAGAGATCTTTGTCTCCAAATGTTTGCACACAAAAGCGGACGGGGGAAATGTCAATCTCAGCGCACTCTCAAAAAACCAAGGAACTTTGTCTTCCCACAACTAGGCAGGGTCAAATCAGTCCATTTCTTCAATATTATTATTATTATTATTATTATTATTATTATTGGAATTTATATACAGCCCAGGGGTCTCACTTTTATCTCAGTTTCTCCTTCCATCACCCCCCCAGCCTTAAGGTCGATCTTCCAGCATGTCGCGATTTATTTATTTATCCATTTTAATTCTCGTGAAAATTCGCCAGGGTTTCCGGGAAGCTGTGGACGTTGACACTGATTAGAAAGAACATTGGAAATTAAATGTGTGCGCTTGAAAATTCACAATGAAACATTTTATATATATAAAGGAAAATTCGCCAGCAGGGGAAATCCGCGTCGATCAGAAAGAACGGTGGGAATGAAATGTGTTTGAAAATTCTCAATGAAACATTATTTTTTAAAAATAAAGAATGCGCTGGTGTTTTATTTGCATTCAGTTGCGCAGTTTGTCTTATTTATTTGTCTGCTCTCGGGGGAGCCAGAGGTCGGCTACCTCTGTTGTCCTCAGATGACTTTTGCCCCTGCCACATAAATGCCGCCCCCTTTCTCCAATTTAAACGGACGAGCGGAAAACAGGTTTGGAGTGCAAACTCCTGGAAAAGGTTCCGGCCGAGTTTGGACTGGCAAACATGCCCTCCTTGGGGCAGGTAAGACCACAGGCAGCCTTGGGGATTCCCAAAGCGGAAAAACAGGCCGCAAGTTCGGTGTGCAAAGTCCTCAGTTCCCCCCGCCGTGTGAAAAACTAAACCCGAGGGGCATTGGGGGGCTTGCTGGCTTCCCCAAGCCGGTGCCCACGAGATGCTTTCGGATGGCGAGGCAGTGTGACAAAGGACCAAGTAATAATAATAATGATAATAATGTTGTTGTTGTTGTTGTTTAGTCGTGTCCGACTCTTTGTGACCCCCTGGACCAGAGCACGCCAGGCCCTCCTGTCTTCCCCTGCCTCCCCCAGTTTGGTTAGACTCATGCTGGTAGCTTCAAGAACACTGTCCAACCATCTCGTCCTCTGTCGTCCCCTTCTCCTTGTGCCCTCCATCTTTCCCAACATCAGGGTCTTTTCCAGGGAGTCTTCTCTTCTTTTGAGGTGGCCAAAGGCTTGGAGCCTCAGCTTCAGGATCCGTCATTCCAGTGAGCACTCAGGGCTTCCTTTAGAATGGAGAGGTTGGATCTTCTTGCAGTCCATGGGACTCTCAAGCGTCTCCTCCAGCACCGGAATTCGGAAACATCCATTCTTCGGCGATCAGCCTTCTTGATGGTCCAGCTCTCGCTTCCATACATCACTACTGCAACATGATGATAATAATAATAATAATAATAATAATAATAATAATAATAATGTATTATTTATACCCCGGCCATCTGGCTGGGCTTCCAGTCTTGTTGGCTCTGGATAAAGGACTAATTTGATCAGAAAGGAAGAGGCTCCCTCGCTGCAGAAAGCATAGCTACAGGGAACCAGGCAGAGGGCCTTCTCGGTGGTGGTGCCCGCCCTGTGGAACTCCCTCCCACCAGATGTCAAGGAGAAAAAGAATTTTGCATACACTAGATAATAAATATAAACGCAACAGTAATATTAGGAGGTAGAATTAAAGATGCCACGCATCACAAGGGAAAGATGTATAAATGCTTGACGAATGTGAGTATATCATTTGTCATGTTAAAGTTGAAGAACACATGAGGTGTTTTATTTATAATACCTACAGTATTTGAATATGTAATGTATATGTAAAAATAAAATAAAAAATAAAGTGTTTTTTAAAAAATAACAATAATAAATAACTGCAACCAGGAAGGCAGAGAAGCAGAAAGTGGGGAGGGAAAAACACCTCCTGGGTTGCTTTGCATCTTGGCAGAGACACCAAGCAGGACAGATCTGGAACCAGGCCAAAGCAACGGGAGTCAGGCAGGTATTTTCTGGCACAGGTTATCTCCCAGGCCGCATTCCTAAGCTTTTTCTCAGTTCAAGGAGGTGGGAAACTTGGTCACCTTACGCATCAGCCTCTCCTTTGCGAAATAAAAATAACTGAGCAATGAAACAATGGAGTTCCGAGTCGCATTGTCCTCAGAGTAGACCCATTGAGGGCTATGTATATATATATTCAGGTTCATTGTTGTTTAGTCGTTTAGTGGTGTCCGCCTCTTGGTGACCCCCTGGACCAGAGCACGCCAGGCCCTCCTGTCTTCCACTGCCTCCCGCAGTTTGGTCAAACTCATGCTGGTAGCTTCGAGAACACTGTCCAGCCATCTCGTCCTCCGTCGTCCCCTTCTCCTTGTGCCCTCCATCTTTCCCAACATCAGGGTCATTTCCAGGGAGTCTTCTCTTCTCATGAGGTGGCCAAAGTACTGGAGCCTCAGCTTCAGGATCTGTCCTTCCAGTGAGCACTCAGGGCTGATCTCCTTCCGAATGGAGAGGTTGGATCTTCTTGCAGTCCATGGGACTCTCAAGAGTCTCCTCCAGCACCAGAATTCAAAAGCATCCATTCTTCAGCGATCAGCCTTCTTTATGGTCCTGCTCTCACTCCCATACATCACCACTGGGAAAACCATGGCTTTGACTATACGGATCTTTGTCGGCAAGATGATGTCTCTGCTTTTTAAGATGCTGTATATACCCTATATATAGAAAGGAGCAAACCAGTGGTATTTTAGGGAGTAGGCTAGCAGGCGGGGCCCATGACTTACACAACACAAAACACGGTTGCAGGATGTAGGTTTCATTTTATTCATTTTTTATCTTAGATTTTGGAATTGTACATCCAGTATATATTTTTTTCTTTACATTTTTTGGGGGCCCCCAAGAGAGTGGGGCCCTAAGCTATAGCCTGTTGATCTTCTATGTGAATCTGGCACTGGCTCAGCAAATGAGTGTCTTGGGAGGGGGCGAGGAATTGTGCTCTTTGCACCCGCAGCCAAAGCCTTCAAACTGGCCAGGCCAGGGAATGACTTCTAGTCTCCATGCGGCGACTGGTCTGGTCTGGCGCCAGCAAGATCCCATAAATGCCCAGCCCAAGCGGACCAAACTGCTTCCCCAAACTCGCTGGACCTGTTCTTGGCCTCCCTTGATCCTGCCTCCTCCATCAAACAAAGAAACCCCTTTTATTTGCATTTCCCACAAATAGCTTTTGACCGTCTAATTGCCGCTAAGATCATAGGAGCTAAAAAAGATTCCGCATAACTCCTAAAATTTGTGCATAAATACAGCATCTCCTACTATATCCAAATGGGCTGGGGAAATTTGGTCCCTAGGAACTGTGATGAAGCTAACTCTGCATACAGAGCAGTGTGAAAATGTAATTATTCTTATTATTTTGGGTAATGTTTTGGAACAACCCAAAAAACAGCGACCATTTGTTGTGGACAAAGGACAACTGGACATAGAAAGGGCCTCAGGAGCTGAGGGCCGCATTGAACCTCAATCCGGCCCTGGCTGAGACCCGAAGGGGCTCCCCAGGGTGCTGTGGGAAAAGGCGAAGGAAGGAAAGGAAAGGGCAATTCAACTGGCAGACAATGGAGTGCACCTCCGGGGGTGAGGCCAAACTAATGAGCTCCCCGGGGTGCAAGCCTGGGCAGGGTGGCAGGGGGTCCTGGGCTGCCCAGATGACAAGACCCCCCCCTTCCACCTCCCTGATATGGGCCAAAGGAAAGCAGAGATTCCTGCACTTCAGGGGGTTGGGCTAGATGACCGCAGGGGTCCCAAATCGACTCTTTTCTGATTCTATGACGTTTGGCAACTGCAGGTGTTGCGAGAAACAGCCGTCCCAGGCACCCCCCAGCTCTGCTCCCCCGGCACGCGAGAATACCTCCATGCCAGCAAGAAGGGCCAAAATTCGTTCCACGGAGAGGCGGCGGTGGCGGCCTAGTGGTTAGAGAGTCAGCGCAGGACCCGGATTCAAATCCCCCCTCAGCTGGGAATGAATGAATGAATGAATGAACCTTTATTCATCGGCCAACAACAATACAATATGCGAAGAACAGAAATAAAAAGTTGATTAGAGAAAATACAGAAGGCTCCACAGACTGGAATTTTTGGGCTGCCCAAGGAGATGGGTTTTACGGGCGCACGCCAAGCCGGCCCGGCCCGGATCCTCGCACGTCCCGAGCGTTTTACGAGCCCGTGCGGCTGCGGCACGGGGAGGGAAACCCATTTCCAGGAGGGCATCCCTTCTGAGCACATGGCAGCTGTGCCAATCGCCCGCCCAGAGTGGCAAACAAGGTTTGTGGTGGCAACACCAAGGCACAGGGCCGGATCCGGTGTGGGGCTGGGCCAGGCTAGGTGGGAGCAGTGCTGGATTTACGTCTAAGCTCAACAGGCTATAGCTCAGGGCCCCACTCTCTTGGCCCCCCCCCCCAAAAAAAATTAAAATTAAACTTGGATGTGCATTTCCAAAATCTAAGATAAAAAGCAAATAGAATAAAACCTACATCCAGCATCCGTGTTTTGTGCTGCATAGGCTCCTCTGCTTTAAGTCCTGGGCCCCGCCTGCTCCCTAAAATATTCCTGGTTTGCTCCTTTCTAGATATAGGGTGCCGACATTCTGCTATTTATCATTATTAGTAGTTTGCATCATATTGTTTTTAATATTCAGTTTTTAATATTCAGTTGGAAGCTGCCCAGAGGGGCTGGGGAAACTCAGCCAGATGGGCAGGGTATAAATAATAAATTATTATTATTATTATTGCTATTGCTATTATTATTATTACTATTATTATTACTATTATTATTACTATTATTATTATTATATATTCACAAATATTATTATTTCATATTATAGCAAGTTTCCTGGGAAAGGTGGCTCCGCGATGGATAGACTAGGGTTCCCAGAATTTTTGGGGAGGGACGACGACAATACTGGGAATTGTAGTATCGTTCAGGGCGCTGCACAGCCGTATAAGTGTCCCCATAGCGTTCAATTTGTGGCAACGAGAACCCACAGCCTTAAGCTTTCAAACCGAAAGACAGTGGCAGACTAGAATGGGAAGGGCTGGAAGGGACCCCTGAGGGTCATCTAGACCAACCCCCTGCAATACAGGGAGAGGCCATGTGAAACTTGTGGCTCTCTGCCCTCCCGGGTTGCTTTCTCTCTTTCCGCCCGTGCATGGGAAGGGGCTCCTGCCAACTTTTCAATCTCTGGGCCCTCGTGGCGCCTGTCAAGTGAGGACAAGGCTGGAAGGAATGGACTCTGATCCCCGGAGGCTTGCGCCATTTGCCGAAAGAGCCAAAGGACCGGACCTGGAACCCCAGAGGGCCCTCCAGTGCTCATCCAGCCCAACCCCTTGCAAAGCCGTCAGCAAAACCAGTCCATTTACTGCCTTTATTTTTCCGGATTTGAACCGCAAAATGGTGATTTTTCTCGAGTCCAAATGAGTGTGTACCCCTTAACATTTTAAAAGGAAAAAAGCACTGGATAAATGAAATTAATTTAATACTGTAGCTAGTTATTATGCCCGGCAGATATTTGCACCAAAGGCGATAAATGGCTTCACCAAGTTTCACAATAGGAGGGGAGCTCGGAAAGAGGCACAGAATGGCAGAGTGGGAAGGGACCCCCAAAGGTCATCTATCCCAACCCGCCGCCAGGCAGCAGCTGGGCTCCAGCAGCCCCTCTTTCCCCGCCTGAGATCTAGTCTTCCTCCTTCCGATCCACCTTGCTTTCCCCTCTTGCTCCCTCTTTTGGCCCCTCCGGCTGCCCGTCCACCGCCGCGCAAGGCCTCCTGGGGCTTGTAGTTCCCCGCTCCTCCTGGCGGCGCGTGATTGGACGGCTTCAGGGGGCGGGGCGGGGGACCCCGGAAGCGTTGCCATGGCGGCGGGAGCGGAGGGCCGGCTGGGCGCGCTGGTGGCGCTGCTGGAGACGCACCGGGGCAGAGACCGCGCGGTGAGGGGACGAGGGAAGGGGGGCCTGTCTGTCAAGAGGGGCGGGGCGGGGCTTAATGCTGATGGGCGTGGCCGGAAAGCAGGCAGCCTGTCTGTCAAGAGCAGAGGGGCTGGGCTAAACGGAGGTGGGAGGAGCCCGATGTGGGCGTGGCTTGGAAAGCAGGCAGCCTGTCTGTCAAAAGCAGCGGGGCTGGGTTAAGTGGAAGTGGGAGGAGCCTGATGTGGGCGCGGCTTAATGGGAACTGGGCGTGGCCTGGACAGAAGGCTGGGCTGCCTGTCAAGAGCAGTGGGGCGGGGTTTAATTGAGATGGGAGGAGCCTGGTATGGGCGTGGCTTAATGGGTAATGGGCGTGGTCTGGAAAGCAGGCTGGGCTGCCTGTCAACAGCAGTGGGGCTGAGTTAAGTGGAAGTGGGAGGAGCCTCATATGGGCGGGGCTTAATGGCAGTGAGCGTAACTTAATAAATAGTGGGCGTGGTCTGGAAAGCAGGCTGGGCTGCCTGTTAAGAGCGGGTGGGCAGGGCTTAATAGAGATGGGAGGAGCCTGATATGGGCGTGGCTTAATGGGTAATGGGCGTGGTCTGGAAAGCAGGCTGGGCTGCCTGTTAAGAGCGGGTGGGCAGGGCTTAATAGAGATGGGAGGAGCCTGATATGGGCGTGGCTTAATGGGTAATGGGCGTGGTCTGGAAAGCAGGCTGGGCTGCCTGTTAAGAGCGGGTGGGCAGGGCTTAATAGAGGTGGGAGGAGCCTGATATGGGCGTGGCTTAATGGATAGCAGGTGTGGCCTGGAAAGCAGGCTGGGCTGCCTGTTAAGAGCGGGTGGGCAGAGCTTAATAGAGGTGGGAGGAGCCTGATATGGGCGTGGCTTAATGGGTAATGGGCGTGGTCTGGAAAGCAGGCTGGGCTGCCTGTTAAGAGCGGGTGGGCAGGGCTTAATAGAGGTGGGAGGAGCCTGATACGGGCGGGGCTTAAGGGTTAGTGGGCAGGGCTTGATAAAGGATGAGCCGGTTAAGAGAGGCAGGCCGAGGCTTAATAGAGGCAGGGGCGTGGCCTAGTGGTTAGTGGGCGTGGCCTGGAAAGCAGGCTAGATTTTCAGAATCACCTAATAAGAAAAGCAACGCTCCTTCTCTTGGAAATAAATCAAGATCCCAGTCCTCATGGTTCAGATTTAACTGGTGTCGAGTCGGACCGCCAATCCGGCTGCCTCAGTGCTGCATGCACTGACTGGCAACCGTTCCCCCCTGCTTCTTAACGGAGCATAGAGAAAACCTGAAAGGGGCATTAAAAAAACACACCACTTCCTAGTCCGACTTTAAATTTTGACCTTGTCCCTCGCCTGCTAAAAATAAATGAATGCGATCGTTGTTAATAAATAAATGCGATTGTTCCTTTCTTATCTTAAAAAAAGAAACGCAAGCGACACATTTTGTTCTATTTAAAACCGAAGCAAACTGGATGGAGGAAGGGGAAACCCAAATTTCTGGCGCTCCCATGCCTTCCTCCTCCAGATTTGCAAAAGATGTTGGCTAAACATGAGTGAACCTTCCAGGAAAGTGAGGCGCCACGAAGGGATCTCTGCAAGCTGCTTGGATTGGTAGATTTATTCGGACCAGGGTTTTTACACACATTTGGGTTTATTTTGTTTGGAATTGGGTGGTGGAAATGAGCAGCAAGAGATGAACCTATGCAAAGTTTGTGGCTTGCAGGGGTTGGGCTGGATGACCCCTGGGTCCCTTTTGGCCCCGTAGTTCAGCGATGCCAGCATTTGAAAGGTCTGGACAGGTTCGTCCAGATGGAAAGGTTTTTCGGCAGGCAGAGGAAGCAGCGGAGCAACTCCATTGGCAGGGAGTTCCAACGGGCCACAGAGAAAAAGGTCAATTCCTTACAAAGTGCAGAATGGGAGTCCAGATCCAAGCCGGTTTCCGGAAGGAAAACAAAAAAATACCGTATTTTTCGCTCTATAAGACGCACCAGACCATAAGACGCACCTAGTTTTTGGAGGAGGAAAGCAAGAAAAAAAATATTCTGAATCTCAGAAGCCAGAACAGCAAGAGGGATCGCTGCGCAGCGAAAGCAACAATCCCTCTTGCTGTTCTGGCTTCTGGGATAGCTGTGCAGCCTGCATTTGCTCCATAAGACGCACACACATTTCCCCTTACATTTTAGGAGGGGAAAGGTGAGTCTTATAGAGCAAAAAATACGGTAATTGCATCGGAGGTGATTGTGTGATAGATGGGAGGTTGAGATACGAGGCAGCAGGAAAAATGGGTTTGGAAAAGTCAGTTTAGGAAACAAAGACGTGTGAAGACTTGATTTGAGTTTAAATTCGTGGCGTTTTGGAAATCTAATAAAAATTAATTTTTATTCTATTTTTTAAAGAAGCAGCTGGGTTCGTCCGTCCATTGTAGGGGGGGACCTAAAAGTCACCCACTCCAAAAAACACCACCCCAATGCAGGAATTGCAGCGAGCACAACGACATTGCCTCGCTTACTTTTCCATAAGTGTAGCGGCCGTTAACTGACAGCTGAATCCCAGATGGGTTTCGATCTTTTCCTTGGAGGTTTCGAAGCATAGCTTGTCCTGGATGCTTTAGCCGAGATTCCTGCAATGCAAGGGGTCAGACTGGATGACCCCTGGGGGGCCCCTTCCAACTCTAGGATTGTTTAAACACGTCTTTTATTCCCAGTTGTGATGTTTTTTGAATAACAAGCCCCCGGCGACAATGGAAGCAGCGTATCCGTGTTCCAAAGTGCAGAGGTAACCGCCATCTCGTCTCCCCCCCTTCCGCCAGGTCCGCACCCTCGGTTATGGCTGCCAGCTCACAGGGGGGGCCTTGGCCGCCAGGAGCCACCCCACAGAGTCCCCGCTCGGCCAGAGCCTCCTGGCGATATCGGCTCAGCTCAGCCACTGCCGGACCGTCCTCCGCCTCTTCGACGACCTCTCCATGCTCGCCTACAGCCGCCAGTACGGCCTGGGGCCGAAGGTGGGTGACCCTGGGGCAGTGGGGAGGTGTTGTAGGGCCTGAATTTGAGTAAGGATACCCAGCTTGAAACCCAGGAGAGCTGCCAGCCAGTGCCAGCGACACTGAGCTAGCCATGGTTTCCCTCCCCGGCAGCGGGTTGGGATGGATGACCTCTGGGGGTCCCGACTCGGCACAAGCGCTGTGCTCGGAAGCACAAGCACCAGGAAATATCACTTCATTTTTGTGAGAAAGGAGCACAACTCAGGGGTCAAAAAAAAAAAGATTCCCGCATTGCCGGGGGTTGGGCTGGATGACCCTTGGGGTCCCTCCCAGCTGTACGATTCTCCTGCTGGCCCTGCTGCTGCAGGGCTCTCAGCGTTAAAAGGGGGTCGAAGGAATGGTTGGGGAAGGCTGTCGACCTCCGAGGGCGATGCTGTCCCTCCCCTGTCGGAGGCAGTATACTGGGGAGAGTGGCAGCTCTGGCACAGCTGGCCTGTTTATATATATATTCTTAGTAATTTTCAATTACAACCCAGTGGTAGCCTCGTTATGACAACGCCAAATTGCAATGCAGCTGTCAATACCAATTTTACAAATGCAGTCAACATTTTGGAACGCTTTGGCTCCCGAAGGCCGGAACCCGGAAGCAACTGCTCTGGTTTCCGAATCATTTTCGGAAGCCGAACATGTCACACAGCTTCCGTTTTTGAGTTTCCCTATTGTATTGAAGCTTTCGGTTTTTTGTTGTCAAACGGTCTCCCGGAACAGGTTTGACAATTTAGGTGGGGCCCGCCTGCGTGCTAGAATGATTTTCTTTATACCTGCGTTCCAAAAATCTCATTAGTTTCCATTACGTTCCAATCAAGATGATAATCCCATATTCTACAACTGCTGCAATAACTTCTATCCGTGTCAATAACTTCTATTCGAACAGCTGGCCTGTTAATAATAATAATAATATTTTTATTATTTGTACCCCTGCCCACCTGACCGGGTTTCGCCAGCTGCACTGCTCCACCCATCGCCTATCAGAGGGATATTTTCGGACAGCAAAAACACACCCGCCCTCTGGCCCCGCAGAGATCCTGCTCACGCCGGTTCCCCCTGCTTCCTAGAAGGAGCAAAGTGACTTTCCCCATGTGATTTCAGAGCAAACACTCCTCTTTTTTCGGTTGCGCAAACACGGGAGGAGCACGGGATTGAAGTATGCGTCACACAAACAAGGTGTTTGCAGCTGCAGAAGGCATGGGGTGGCCGGCGCCCTTTGACCACCCGTGGCGCGAGGGGGGTAGCTGGAGGGCGAACCTTCGCCCCCACCCAGAAAGAGCGGCAAGGGGTGGCCGGCACCCAAGGGCGAGGAACACCATCTAGGCGATGCCACCAAAGGGAATCGCAGCAATTCCTGGAAGTGGCAAAGACTCACAGGGGCGGCTGGGCACTCTGCCCGCGCTCAGAGGCACCCAATGCCTCTGAACTGCCGGGAGTCGCAAGAGGGGAGAGGATGAATCCTGACAAGACAGAAGCAGGGGGCAGGCAGGTGTGGGGGACTCCCTGGTCCTGAATGGGGCAACTGGGCCCCCAAAGGACCAGGTGCTCAGCCTGGGGGTCATTTCGGACTCACCGCTGTCTATGGAGGCGCAGGTCAGTTCTGTGTCCAGGGCAGCTCCATCTGGGACGCAGGATGAGACCCTCCCTGCCCGCAGACTGTCTGGCCGGAGTGGTGCATGCTCTGGTTATCTCCCGCTTGGACTCGAAGCTGCCAGCCTGTGACAGAGGCCCCGATCCTGGGAATAGCTTTGGCTGAACTGGGCGAGGGGAGCCAAGGGGTCTCGAGCCCAAAGGGAGTTAGGGGCTTCCCCTGCAGGCGAAGACAGGGCTGGAGCGGACCAAGGCCAATGGTCAAGAAGGCTGGTTTTGCCCAGGCCAGAGAGGGAAGTGGGGGCCGGGGGGGGCTCATCCACCTGGGAAGTGACTCCATCGGGGAGAAGGGAAGCCTGGTGGAATACTTTGGGAAAAGAACAGGCTCGGGGGAGAACCCTACACAAATCCAGAGTGGGGTCCCTAAGGCAGTTGGGTGGCACCTTCTGGCAACCCTTGCAGCCAAGAAAAGAAAAACAGAGTTGGGACCCCCGCGGTCATCTAGCCCAACCCCCTATGATGCAGGGATCTCTGCTTTCCTTTGCCCCCCCCCCCATCAGCGAGGGGGTCTGGTTGTCTGGGCAGCCCAGGACCCCAGACCAGGCTTGGGCTCACGGAGGTCAATTCCATTGTTTCCCTGAGGCAGGGAGCTGCCCACAATGGGGACTAGCACCTTGCGTCATAGTATCTCCAGGGAAGACGTCCAAAGTCTGCTGCCGGCCCATGTGGGCAGCGCTGACCCCGCTCTTCCTCGCCAGGGACCCAACCTTCTCCCCCTTTCCCAGGAGGAGGACCCCGCCGTCCGCTGGCTCTCGGTGGCTAGCAACGTGGCTGACCAGCTCTACTACCCCTGCGAGCATCTGGCCTGGGCAGCGGACGCCAAGGTCATCCGGGGCGACTCGGGAAAGTGGTGGGCGCTCAGCACCTTGCTGTGGGCGACCTCCCTGCTGCTGGGAATCGCACGGTAAGAAACGCCGGGGGGGGGGGGGCAGAGAAGGGACCCCAGGCGCAACAGCTCCTTGCCTCCAGCTGGCTGGTGGAGCCTTGCAAGTAGTGGGTTCGAGGGGGTTAGAGCTGGTGGGCTAGATGACCCTCGGGTCCCTTCTGCAAAAGGCTCATTTTCGACCCTCCCAATTCCAGATCCCTGAGGATTTTGTGCCAGCTGAGAAGCCGGCGGCCGAAGCAGGCCAGGTAGGAGCTGTTTCTCACGGCAAATATTTCGGAACCGGCCCCCTATTCCTACAGCAGGCGAGAGGCCCCCCTCAATCCGTCCTGGTTATGGGATAGGTAAAGGTAAAGGGACCCCTGACCATTAGGTCCAGTTGTGGCCGACTCTGGGGTTGCGGCGCTCATCTCACTTTACTGGCCGAAGGAGCCGGCATACAGCTTCTGGGTCATGTGGCCAGCATGACTAAGCCGCTTCTGGCGAACCAGAGCAGCGCACGGAAACGCCGTTTACCTTCCTGCCGGAGTGGTACCTATTTATCTACTTGCACTTTGATGTGCTTTCGAACTGCTAGGTTGGCAGGAGCAGGGACCAAGCAACGGGAGCTCACCCCGTCATCGCAGGGATTCGAACCGCCGACCTTCTTATCAGCAAGCCCTAGGCTCTATGGTTTAACCCACAGCGCCTCCTGCGTCCTGGTTATGGGATACCCCCCCCCAAAAAAAACCCACGCACTGTCTTCTGCTCAGTCCAGGCTAACCTTAAGCCCCTTAAGTGCAGTGCTACACTTCCAGGCTTTGGAGGGGCTGGTCTGGATGGGCTTTGGGGGTCCCTTTCCAACTGACCCCCCCTTCCTTCCGTCTCCCCGCAGCAAGGACTCCCTTCGGAGGGCGAGGGCGCGAGCCCGGGCCGAAGCCCTGACCGTCGCCGGCAACCTGGCGGACCTCTGCAACGCCATCCACTGGCTGCCCCCGGGGGTGCTGTGGGCCGGGAGGTTCCCCCCGTGGCTGGTGGGGCTGCTGGGGACGACATCGTCCCTCATCGGAGTCTACCAGACCTACGCAGGGGGAGCCGCGTGAGACCAGACAGCCCCCTCGAAATTCCTGCCAGTGCCACGAAACGGGGAGCTTTCTGCCCTCGGAAACCCAGAGCCTGCCCCCCCCCACGGCCATGGGGCAAGAAGAGCCCCTCGCAGACACGGATCGGAAGCCCGTCCAATGCACACCATGTAAACCGGTCACGGGCAAGCTAATAAAATGCAGAGAGGAAGTATCCTGCAAACCGGGGTCAGAGGGGAGCCTCCTTTATTGCTTGCGACCCCCGCAAACGCCTCCCTCCTTGACCCACGGATCCTGCACGGGTTGGGGGGCTGGCTTTGCAAGCCAGGCAAGGGCTCTGACTCCGGACGCAGCAAAGAGGTCCTTCGGTCGGGATTCCATCCCCCCAAAAGACCCCCCTTAAGATCTCGTTCCTGCACTCTTAATGCCTAGAACCGGGACAGGATTAGGGGTTTGTGGGTCCCCCCCTTCAGCCAGTGGGGAGTTCCAGAGGGTCTACAGCCTCTTCCCGGGGGGGGGGGAGATTCCTTGGCTGCGATCCCTTCCTGCTCAAGTCGTAGCAACCAGGCAAAAGGCAATATATATCTATATTTATTCATTTATTTATGCATGGGCCACCTCTGGCACTCAAGGGGGTCTCAAGAGGGCGTACACATAGTAAACAAATAAATATTCAAAACACAGAGCAATTTTTCCCCCTGGGGGGCAGCGGCGACAGAGGGAAATGTTTGCCTTTTGGGGAACTTTCTCCCCCTGACCCCAGTTGGCGAGTCGCCTGCCCATGGCCGCATGTGGACTGTGCCTGCCCCCCCCCCCCGTGAAAGGCAGCGGGGGGGGGGCCTTTAAATTGCCACTGGTCCCGTCCCCGAAGGGAGCTCCCCCGAGGGAGAAATCTAATAGGCAAGCAGAGCATGGACAGGTCAGCGATTTGGTGCAGAAAGAGGGCTTCCCTTTCAAGAAACGCGGAGGAAATACGCAGTTATTACGAGAAACGGCCCCACCTCAATGAAAAGCGGCCAGGAGCCTCTTGTGACACGGGGGCTCGCCCTTCCAACGCCCCCCGAGGACCGAGCGCAGAAGCCGCAACTTTTGAGAGAACACAGGTATCTGGGGAGGAACAAAGAGCCCATCTCGCATCGCTGCAAGGCTGCAATCCAAAACTCCCCCCCCCAAAAAAAATAATGTTAAGAAAAGCAACCTTTAGGAGGTGAGCATTTGCAGGAAACAGGGGAAGAGAGTGGCATGGTCTGTTCCGAAGAGATCCCTCGGTGGTGGAGAGGTTTGAAGCTGGGGCAAATAAAAAAATCTAGGAGGGGGGGATTCCTGCAAAGGAAGCGGATGAGGGTTTGGCGGCGAGGGGAGCGTTGGGTTGGACGCAGAACACGCCGGCCTGCGAGAAGCCAGATTTGGGGGGAAACACAAGAGTCGTTTGCCACAAAGCCCCTGCGTGGCTCCCGGCAGATTAAGGAAGGCACCCCTTTGCCCAAGACAAAGGGGCATAGCTGCAAAGTTTCTCTGTGCCCGCCAAGGCCTGTCTTCATAGGAAGTGGGGTCCACCACTTTGAGCTGGCACCTCTGTTGGCAAAGTCGGCTCTCTCTCGCCCCGCTGTGGAAAGTGCTTAAAAAACAATAGCGGTGCCACTGCCCCGGAGAGAGAGCGAGGCGGGTGAAATCGGGGCATCCGTGTGCAGCCGAACGACTGTCTGGAGAAAGACGCCTTCTCCCCCCAAAAACGCAGCGTCCTGACAAGCGAAAGGGGCCCGGTCCCTCGGAGGCTGGGCGACCGGCGTGCGTCAGAAGAAAATGACATCCTCCTTGGCCAGATCGTCCGGGGTTGGCGGGAGTGCGTGGACGCTGTTGGGCTTGAAGAGGTTGGCGGCAGGGGGCAGCGGGTCCGGGTGGGCGCCCTCAGCAGGCGGCTCTGCGGGGAGAAGAGGGAGAGTGGGCCACAGGCGCATGGCGGGCTGGAGGGGGCCCCCTCTCTCGCCCACTGCCCAACTTACCTGGCAGGAAGGCCACGTTCTGGCTGTGGGGAAAGACGGGGCTCATGGAGTTGCGGCTGCGGGAGGGAGGCTCGTCCTTGCCGGCCGACCGGGGAAGGAGCTGCCTCAGGTCGACCGACGCTGGAAGGAGAAATAATAATAATAATAATAATAATAATAATAATAATAATAATTTATTTATACCCCGCCCATCTGGCTGAGTTTCCCCAGCCACTCTGGGCGGCTCCCAATCAAGTATTAAAAACAATACAGTGTTAAATGTTAAAAACTTCCCTAAACAGAGCTGCCTTCAGATGTCTTTTGAAGATAGGATAGCTACTTATTTCCTTCACATCTGAAGGGAGGGTGCTCCACAGGGTGGGCGCCACTACCGAGAAGGCCCTCTGCCTGGTTCCCTGTAGCCTCACTTCTCACAATGAGGGAACTGCCAGAAGGCCCTTGGGAGATGGACCCCGGTGTCCGGGCTGAACGATGGGGGTGGAGACGCTCCTTCAGGTATACTGGGCCGAGGCCGTTTAGGGCTTTCAAGGTCAGCACCAACACTTTGAATTGTGCTTGGAAACGTACTGGGAGCCAATGTAGGTCTTTCAAGACCGGTGTTATATGATCTCGGCAGCCGCCCCCAGTCACCAGTCTAGCTGCTGCGTTCTGGATTAGCTGTAGTTTCTGGGTCACGTTCAAAGGTAGCCCCACAGAGAGCGCATTGCAGTAGTCCAAGCGGGAGATAACCAGAGCATGCACCACTCTGGCGAGACAATGAGCAGGCAGATAGGGTCTTAGCCTGCGTACCAGATCGAGCTGGTAAACAGCTGCCCTGGACACAGAATTAACCTGCGCCTCCATGGACAGCTGCGAGTCCAAAATGACTTACAGAAAGGAGACCCTCAGAGAAAATTACGGCGGGTCCTTGGAGCTTTCTTGGGTTCCTGCACTGCAGGGGGCTGGGGCAAGAGAGGACCCCCAGGGTCCCTGCCAACGGTGACTCCGTTAACAGAAGCCAGGGGAAACGCCTGCATTCTGGGACTGCAGAACGTCAGCAGGTTTTGTGGGGTGCCAGTTAGGTGGTATAACAAGGGTGTCTCTATGAGATCCATACAGCAAAAACCATACAGTGGGACCTTGGTTCTCAAATGCCTTGGTTCTCAAATGCAGAAAAACCCGGGAGTAAGTGTTCCAGTTTGCGAACTTTTTTTGGAAGCCGAATGTGCTCCGTTTTGAATGTTACGCTGAGGCCTGTTTTTGCTGTTTAATTTGTTTTTGCGGCTCTTTTTGTTTTGTTTTTGTGATTGTGTGAACTTAGTTCAGCTACTGATTGCTTGTGTGACTGCAGTACCGTGGTACCTCTGGTTAAGAACTTAATTCGTTCCGGAGGTCCGTTCCTAACCTGAAACTGTTCTTAACCTGAAGCACCGCTTTAGCTAATGGGGCCTCCCGCTGCCGCCGCGCGATTTCTGTTCTCATCCTGAAGCAAAGTTCTTAACCCGAGGTACTATTTCTGGGTTAGCGGAGTCTGTGACCTGAAGCATCTGTAACCTGAAGCGTCTGTAACCTGAAGCGTCTGTAACCTGAAGCGTCTGTAACCTGAGGTACCACTGTACATTGTTTATTGCTTTCATTTTATGGCTCAGTACTCTCATTAGATAGTAAAATTCATGTTAAATTCTTGTTTTAGGGGTTGAGTTTAAGTCTGGAACAGATTAATCCAATTTGCACGACTTCCTACGGGAAAGCAGCGCACCTTGGTTTTGGAACGGATGAAGTTTAAGAACCAAGGCACCACGGTATTATAACCCTCATTTTGCATCTTCATTCACCCTGTCTGCTTACCATGATGCCTGTTCATCCTGGGGCGGCAACCTCCACCCCCAGTGGCCCCCGCGCCCCCTTCTGCACCCCCCGCGCCACTCACCCGAGCTCTCCGTCCGGTGGGAGGCCTTGGCGGAGCCCTTGCCCGCCTTCTCCTTGCTGCCCTTGGTGAAGGCCGCCAGCTTGGTGGGGATCTGCTGCTGGACGGCTGCCGGCTTCTGGATCTGGTTGGTGGCGCTGAGGAGGTGGAGGGGCACCTCGGTCTTGAGGGGCAGCACCGGGCGGACGCCCTCCAGGGCGGGCGAGGCGGCGCTGTCTCGGCGGGCCAGCTCCCCCCGCTCCAGGTAGTCCGTTGCGGAGACGACGCTCCCTCGCCCGCCCGGCTTGCCCTCCAGGCCTTCTCCGTTGAAGCTGGCCGAGTGGCTCAAGGGGCCCTGCGGAAACATCAAAAAGGATTAGGCTGGATCCTCCCATACGGCGGTACCTCGGCTTAAGTACTTAATTCGTTCCGGAGGTCCGTTCTTAACCTGAAACTGTTCTTAGCCTGAAGCACCACTTTAGCTAATGGGGCCTCCTGCTGCCGCTGCACTGCCGAAGCACAATTTCTGCTCTCATCCTGAAGCAAAGTTCTTAACCTGAAGCGCTATTTCTGGGTTAGCGGAGTCTGTAACCTGAAGCGTATGTAACCCAAGGTACCACTGTATTTCGCTTCTTGCCCCCTGGCCGATTTTAAAAGTCCCCGCCTCCCTCTCCTCTCCAGGGCTTTCTCCCCAAGTGATCAGAGACGACACACAGCCAACCTCTCCCCTGCCCTTTTCATGCCTCTCCTGATTCTGGGAAGTTCAGTCCCTTTGGGGGTCGGCCGGCAATACATCCCACCGTTCAACTCCTTAGGAGCAAGAACATCTGCACAGACCTGGCGCTCTACGTGGGGCTCCCTTTGAAGGTGACCTGGAAACTGCAACTAATCCAGAATGCTAGGCTGGGGACTGGGAGCGGCCCTCAAGACCACATTAACACCGGTCTTGAAAGACCTCCATTGGCTCCCAGGACGTTTCCAGGCACAATTCAAAGTGTTGGTGCTGACCTTGAAAGCCCTAAATGGCCCAGTAGACCTGAAGGAGCATCTCCAACCCGGACACCGGGGTCCCTCTCCCAAGGGCCTTCTGGTGGTTCCCTCCCTGCGAGCTTCCAGGGAACCAGGCAGAGGGCCTTCTTGGTGGTGGCAGCTCTGTTCAGGGAAGCTTTTAATGTGTGGTGTTTTTATCGTGTTCTTAATATTTTGTTGGGAGCTGCCCAGAGTGGCTGGGGAAACCCAGCCAGATGGGCAGGGTCTAAATAATAAATAATGCAATTATTACAGTGGTACCTTGGGTTAAGAACTTAATTCATTCCGGAGGTCCATTCTTAACCTGAAACTGTTCTTAACCTGAAGCACCACTTTAGCTAATGGGGCCTCCTGCTACTGCCAGAGCATGATTTCTGTTCTCATTCTGAAGCAAAGTTCTTAACCTGAGGTACTATTTCTGGGTTAGCGGAGTCTGTAACCTGAAGCGTCTGTAACCCAAGGTAAGGGTAAAGGTAAAGGGACCCCTGACCATTAGGTCCAGTGGTGGCCGACTCTGGAGTTGCGGCGCTCATCTTGCTTTACTGGCCAAGGGAGCTGGCGTACAGCTTCCGGGTCATGTGGCCAGCAGGACTAAGACGCTTCTGGCGAACCAGAGCAGTGCACGGAAACGCTGTTTACCTTCCCGCCGGAGCGGTTCCTATTTATCTACTTGCACTGGCATGCTTTCGAACTGCTAGGTTGGCAGGAGCAGGGACCGAGCAACGGGAGCTCACCCCGTCATTGCGGGGATTCGAACCGCCAACCTTCTGATCAGCAAGCCCTGGGCTCTGTGGTTTAACGCACAGTGCCACCTGCGTCCCTTAAGGTCCAAGGTATTATTATTCCCGCCCGCCCGCCCAATTCCTCTGCATGCAACCGGTCTGCCCCACTTTGTGCCCCTGCCACTGTCGGCAGCAGTCGAGGCATCTCACCCACCCACCCGCCCAGGAGCGCGGCGCTCACCTGCCCTGCCTCCGGAGGCGAGAAGGTGCTGGCGCTCTGCTTCTTCAGCCTCCGCTGCTGCTCCAGCCGCTCCCTCTCCCTCTCGACGGCCCGCTGGGCCTCGCGCAGGCGCTCCAGGTCGTGCTGGTAGGCCTCTCGCTGGCGCTCCAGCTCCCGGCGCTCCTGGCCCAGCCGCTCCTTCAGCTGGCGGGCCTCCTCCTCCCGCAGGCGCAGCCGGGCCTCCGCCGCCTCCGCCTCCCTGCGCTGGCGCTCCCGCTCTCGCTCCCAGCGCCGCTGCTCCGCCTTCAGCTGGCCCTGCAGTTTCTGGACGTGGGCCAGCTCCTCCCTCTGCTTCTCAAAGTTGCGCTGGCGCTCCTGCTCCAGAAGAAGGCTGCCGCGTGTCGACTGCAGGCGGAACTGGCGCTCCCGGTCCAGCAGGGCGCTCCGCTGGACCTCCAGGTAGCTGTCTTGCTGGGCCAGGACGGCCTGCCGGGGGGAGAAAGGGGGGAGTGAGAAGGAAGGAAGGAAAAGGAAGAGGGACTCGCCAAAGCAGAACACAAGAGACGGAGAGGAAAGCCGGGGGCCTCGATGTCAGGGACTGGCTGGATGATGATGATGATAAGCTAGGGAAACCCAGCCTGATATAATGGGATACAAATAATAATATTATAATTATTATTTCAGCTGTCTTGCTGGGCCATGACGGCCTGCCAGGGGGAGAAAGGGGTGAGTGAGGAAGGAAGGAAGGAAGGAAGGAGGGGAAATTTTCTGGCAAAGTGTGTTTAAGGAGATACATCTCGGAAGCCAAACAGTTCGGGGAAAGCCAGCCAGATGGGCGGGGTATAAATAATAACATTATAATTATTATTTCAGCTGTCTTGCTGGGCCATGACGGCCTGCCAGTGGGAGAAAGGGGTGAGTGAGAAAGAAAGAAAGAAAGAAAGAAAGAAAGAAAGAAAGAAAGAAAGAAATTTTCTGGCCAAGTGTGTTTAAGGAGATACAGTGGTACCTCGGTTTTCGAGCTTCTCAGAAGCCAAACATTTCGGTTTTTGAATCACGAAAACCCAGAAGTAATTGTTTCCATTTTCGAATGTGCCTCAGAAGTCCAACGGCTTCCACTGAGGTTTTTCCCTTCAATTGTCTCAATGGGAATCACAGACGGCCCTTTGCGACTCAGTTTTCAAATGTTTCGGAAGCCGAACGGTCTTCCGGAATGGATTACGTTTGAAAACCGAGGTCCGACTGTGACAGAAATCACTGGGTCAAAGCTGACCGAGGTAGCGTTATTATCGATTTACGACGGGGCGGAAGGTTCACAGGCTATGAAGGACTGGCTCACAGATTCATTGGCAGCGGCACGAATTATGGTAGCTAGGAAGCGGAAGGGGCAAGCAGAATATAAAATGGAAGAATGGTATAAAGAGGTGGGGGATATAGCTATTAATGATAAATTAGCGTGTGCCATTAAGGTAAGACGGGGAGCATGCAGGAGAAATGATTTCATGAGATAAGGATGCTGTTTGTAGAATCTGTGCTGTTAAAAGGGAAAGGGGTCAAACCATCGCAAGAGGTGTTGAACGGAGTAGAACAGAGAGGGTCCCTCGGGACTCCGCGAAGACAGAGGGAGGGGTCTGATGCACAGAAAACAGTCAAGAGGGGGTATCCTTCTCCGTGGGCTTCTAGCTGCAGGGCCTTGTTTCACTCTGCTAAATGTGCTCCCTGTGACCCCGTCTGCTGCCCTAAATCTGGGGGGCGCAGAGGGAGAAATGGGGGTCCCCTTACCTGGAGGCTGAGAAGCAACTGGGAGAGGGTCTGTATCCTTTGGACGAGCTGAAGGAAGAAACAAAAAGGCTGTCAAGCAGTGCTAAGCAATCCCCGAATTTTAACATCGCAATATATCACCAGCTAAAGATTGCAATATACAGTGGAACGGCTTGGCTCTCAAACGGCGCAAACCCGGAAGTGGGTGTTCCAGTTTGTGAACGTTTTTTGGAAGCCGAATGTCCGACGCGGCTGTCAGCTATCGTTTCCGGGGCGCCTGCACCAATCAGAAACTGCGCCTTGGTTTCCGAACCGTTTCGGGAGTCAAACGGACTCCCGGAACGGATTAAGTTTGAGAAGCAAGGCACCACTGTACCGATAGATCACGATGTCTGAATCAAGGATGGAGCTACGGGGAGGCACAGTTTTCCCTGTATTGATATTTTTGCTGGCGACTGCTCTTGCGATTCGCTGCCCCCTGCAAAACGGAGCCAGCAGAGTTAACAGGGGCTGCAGGAATCGAGAGAAAACATGGCTGGCTTCCCGGTTTTTCCGCCATTGTGATTTCTGCACAGCACACAAACACCGCGATATATTGCCAGGTCAAAAATTACGAAACCGGTATCACAATATGGACTTCCAAACTGGTTTGGGGAGATCTATCTTTCAAGGGGAAAATCTCCTTGCTGGTTCAGGCCCACCAGAGCTTACCTCTCCTGTTTGAACCCTTCGCCCAGACCCCAAACCGCTTTGCACATGCCCTTGCGCTAGGAAGCGGCTAGGAAGCCCCAAGGGCAGGAGGGCAGTGCCCAGGATCCTGCCCGCATGCTTACCTCCGACTCCGTTTCCAGGGAGCCGCCGGGACGTTCCTGCCTTACACTGTCACCCTGCAGAAATAATAATAATAATACTAATACTACTACTACTAATAATAATAAATTTTATTTATATCCCGCCCTCCCCAGCTGAAGCTGGGCTCAGGACGGCTAACAACAATAAAATAATACAACATTCTAAAATCATTTCATTATAAAATTAATTCAAATCAAATTGATGGCAACCATTGGGCTAGAGTTCTGTGAAGATTGCCAAAGGAGGGAGTCAGGCTGTGCCCTGGCCAAAGTCCTGGCGGAACAGCTCTGTCTTGCAGGCCCTGCGGAAAGATGTCAAGTCCCGCAGGGCCCTGGTCTCTTGTGGCAGAGTGTTCCACCAGATCGGGGCCACAGCCGAAAAAGCCCTGGCTCTAGTTGAGGCCAGCCTAACCTCTCTGTGGCCTGGGACCTTCAGGATGTTTTTGTTTGAAGACCGTAAGTTCCTCTGTGGGGCATACCAGGAGAGGCGGTCCCGTAGGTACGAGGGTCCTGGGCAGTATAGGGCTTGAAAGGTTAAAACCAGCACCTTGAACCTGATCCTGTACTCCACCGGGAGCCAGTGCAGCTGGTATAGCACCGGGTGAATGTGATCTCGCAGCGAAGACCCCGTAAGGAGTCTTGCTGCAGCATTCTGCACCCGCTGGAGTTTCTGGGTCAGTCTCAAGGGCAGCCCCACGTAGAGCGAGTTACAATAATCCAGTCTGGAGGTGACCGTCGCGTGGATCACAGTGGCTAGGTCAGGGCGAGAGAGGTAAGGAGCCAATTGCTTAGCTTGGTGGAGATGAAAAAGAAAGGCAGGAGAGGGGGCATTTAATTTAAAAAAACAACAACCCAGCTTGTTTTAGACTTTGTTCCCAAATACGGGCCTCTTCCGGCCTCTGGTCCTCCCTACTTGTGTCTTGCCAAGGGTGTCTGCCCCCCCCCCGCTTACCAATCGCAGCGCTTCCTCTCCTCCGGCCGAGGGGGGGTCCTCCGGGTTGGCTCGGCGGTCCCGCAGGCGCTGCTCCCCGCCATAGACCTTCCTCTTGAAACTGCCCACTGGGGAAGAGAAGGCAGGGAGTGGGGTGAGAGGGGGCGCCCCGCTTCGAACGGCAAGGCAAGGGTGCTGTCAAAGGAGCAGCACTGTTCAGAAACAGGTGGTTACTCTTCGTTGGCAAAAACACAATCTGCCCAGGAGCGCCAGTCCTGATGAGCACAGCAACTCATCTCTGGCAGCTCTCGAAATCAGTGGCCAAGTCTGGAAATCCTTGCCTGCCCTCAGCTGCCCAAGTCCCCTTCCCTCTCTCCAGGGTTTTCCCCAAGCAATCGGAGACTATGCCTGCGGGCAGCCAACCTCTCCCCTGTCCTTTTCATGCCACTCTTGGTTCTGGGAGACCAGCAGAGAGGGAGCTGGTCGCAGAAGGGGGAGACCCCTGTGACTTCATCTCTGCCTCTTGGCTTCCCTTCTCTCTCCTGCTTCCGCTTCTGCCTCTGATTCTCGACTTCTCTCTGCCATGGAATCTCCCCACTCATGAAGCCCTGTTGCCTCTTTGGCTTCCAACACCTCCTCCTTCCAGGTTTCTCCCTCCCACCCCCACTTCCTGGGCTCTGGGCCTCCTTCCCCTGGGGGTTCCCGAGCTAGTTCCTCCCACCATCCCTCTGCCTCGCTCCCCATTTTAGGGGGCCACTTACTTTTGGCCAGGCCGGCCGTGGCGCTGTCGTACCCCCCAAAGGTCTCGGCGCGCCTCAGCAGGCTCGACCCGCCAGTGGTGTCCTCGGAGCGGGTGGGGGCCGCGGACCCTCCTAGCTGGGTGAAGATCAGGCTCTGTAGGCCTTCCACTGCAAACGCAAAAACTGGTTTCAGCAGGGAGGCGGAGGAGAGGAGGCCAGCGCCCAGCCGAGCCTCTGCCCGCCGGGCGCTCCCCAGGCACTTGGGAGTCACAGTCCCGAGCACCCGGGGCGTCTCGTGAACACAGCACCCACCTTCCGCCACCGCCTTCTTGAGGATCGCCTCCCCCTGGAGGCTCTCCGGGGAGTCCGCCCTGCCGATGAGCCGGGGCCGGGAGCTGGGAGCCGGGTCCTCGAAGCCATTCATCTCCGCCATCTCTAGGTAGATCTGTTGCTTGTCGCTCAGGCTCTGCAAGATCTGCTCGTCCTTCTGGCTCAGGCGGTCTAGAGGCGGGAGGCAGAGTTCAGGGCAGCGCAGCACCCAGTGGTGGGGGCAGCCAAGCCAAGAACAGCAGGAAAAACAGAGAGCATAGGGCCACCTCCCCTTCCTGGGGAGACAGGAATTTCTCCCTTCTGGGCGACCTTCCTTGCAGCCCCTGAAGAGCTCGGACGTAGGAATCAGGCCAGGCCTCCCCCCTGCCGAAGGACCATCTAGGCTAAGCCTTCCTACCTTGGAATTCCTTCAGCTTCACTGCCCTCGCCTCGGCCTGCCTCCGCTCCTCTTCAGGGTCAGCAAGAAGCTCCTCCTCCTCGTCGGGACAGCTGAGCGGAAAAGACAGAAGCGCCCAAAAAAACCTCTTTAGGACGGCTTTGTTTCCTAAGACATGCATTGGTTCCCAGGACGTTTCCAAGCACAATTCAAAGGGTTGTGGCTGGCCTTGAAAGCCCTAAACGGCCTCCAAGGCCCAATAGACCTGGAGGAGCGTCTCCACCCCGGACACCGGGGTCCCTCTCCCAAAGGTCTTCTGGCGGTATCCTCACTGCAAAAAGTGAGGCTACAGGGAACCAGGCAGAGGGCCTTCTTGGTGGTGGCGCCCTCCCACCAGATGTCAAGGAAATAAACAACTATCTGACTTTTAGAAGACATCTGAGGGCAGCCGTGTTCAGGGAAGTTTTTAATGTTTTATTCTGTTTTTTGTTCTCTGTTGGGAGTTGTCCAGAGTGGCTGGGGGAGCCTAGTCAGATGTGCGGGGTACAAATAATAAGTTATTAATATTGCATTCCCAGCAGAAGTCAGGGCAAGGGAGCTCCCCCCCGCTCACCTCTCCACCGCCCGGCGGATCTGTGCCATCCAGGAATTCCTCTCCTCCTTGGAGGCGGTGTGAATCTCGTACATCTCTGGCCCCTTAAGGGAAGCGCTGATCAGAAACATGGCCTTCTCTTCGTTGGCCACTTCCCGGACAATCAGCTTCTGCAGAGAGATCACCGGTGGCTTTGCGTCCTGCGGAGCAGTAACAACAACAACGACAATTTTATTATTTATATCCTGCCCATCTGGCGAAAACTGCAGCCACCGTCATGACACCACAGGGCAGCAAAGGCCTCTGGGAAAAACCCCGTAAGAATCTTTCGCAGGCAACCTCTGCAAGCCTCAAAACGCCCTTTTACACACCTGCTGAAAATCCCTCTTTACAAATTTTCAATGCCTAATGTTTTACGATTTTGTGTGTGTTGTAAGCCGCCCAGAGTGGCTGGGGAAACCCAGCCAGATGGGCGGTGTAGCAATAAAAAAAATACTATTATTCTCATTATTATTATTTCTGAAGCGTTCTTAGAAGAGGGAGCCCAGGGAGCCTTGTATGGCACTTCGATTATTTCATGGATAGATTCCTCCACCTGCCTCCTTGATCCGTGCCCGTCTTGGCTGATTAGGGAGTGTCCAGATGTTGTGCGGACCCCCTGGTTGAAATTATCAATTTGTCCCTTGACACAGGGACATTCCCAGGGGAACTGAAGGAAGCAGTGGTGTGTCCACTCTTAAAGAAAACTTCATTAGATCCCTTAGACCTATCCAATTACCGCCCAGTTTCAAATCTTCCATACCCTGGGTAAGGTAATTGAGAGAGCGGTTGCTGAACAGCTTGGTAGGTTTCTGGAGGAAACATCGGCATTAGATCCATTTCAGTCCGGGTTCCGTCCTGGTTTTGGGACCGAGACGGCTCTGGTTGCCCTAACAGACGATCTCCGTAGACAACTGGATCGAGGTGGGTCAGGACTGCTGATCCTTTTAGATTTGTCAGCAGCCTTTGACATGGTCGATCATGATCTTCTGGACCACCGCCTCGCCGACGTGGGAATACAGGGCATAGCCCGTAACTGGTTGTGCTCTTTTATCTCTGGTCGGGGACAGAGGGTGGCACTAGGGAGGGAAATGTCGTCGCGCCACTCCTTGGTGTGTGGAGTGCCGCAAGGCGCAATTCTCTCCCCGATGCTTTTTAACATCTTTATGCGCCCCCTTGCCCAGATTATCTGGAGCTTTGGGCTGGGCTGTCACCAATATGCTGATGACACTCAGCTCTGTCTGCTGATGGATGGCCACACCGACTCGGCCCCGAACACACTGACCAGATGCTTGGAAGCTGTGGCTGGATGGTTTCGTGGGAGCCGATTGAAACTAAATCCTTCGAAGACAGAGGTCCTATGGCTGGGTCGGGATGGCATGGGGATGAGGGACCAACTCCCTTCTCTTGTGGGGGCCCAATTAGTGCCATTGCCTTCTGTTAAGAGTTTGGGTGTAATCCTTGACGCCTCCCTTTCCATGGAGGCGCAGGTTACAACAACAGCCAAGGCGACTTTTTTCCACCTTCGCCGCATCAAGCAGTTGGTCCCTTCCCTTTCCCGCCCTGACTTGGCCACAGTGATCCATGTGACGGTCATCTCCAGGCTTCACTACTGTAATTCGCTCTACGCGGAGCTGCCCTTGAAGCTGTCCCAGAAACTCCAGCGGGTGCAGAATGCTGCAGCGAGGCTCCTCACGGGGTCTCTGCCATGGGAGCATATTCACCCAGTGCTTTTCAAGCTGCACTGGCTCCCGGTGGAGTACAGGGTCAGGTTTAAGGTGCTGCTTTTGACCTTTCAAGCCCTTCACGGCCTAGGACCCTCGGACCTACGGGACCGCCTCTCCCGGTCTGCCCCACGGAGAGCCTCAAGGTCCATAAATAGCAACACCCTAGTGGTCTCTGGCCCTAAGGAAGTTAGATTGGCTTCGACCAGAGCCAGGGCCTTTTCAACTCTGGCTCCGGTCTAGTGGAACTCTCTGCCTCATGAGACCAGGGCCCTGCAGGATCTGATTTCTTTCCGCAGGGCCTGTGAGACAGAGTTGTTCCGCCTGGCCTTTGGCTTGGAGCCAATTTGATTCCCTCCCTCCCTCTCTCTCTCTCCCTCTCTTTTTTCTTTTCCTTCTCCTCCTGCGATGAGGCTACATTTTAATATTTTAATGTTCCATTATTTTAATGTTGTATTTTATTTTTGTTTTTAAGTTGTAATCATTCATCTTGTTTTTATTATTGCTTGTAAGCCGCTCTGAGCCCGGCCTTGGCTGGGGAGGGCAGGGTGTAAATAAAAAAATATTATTATTATTATTATTATTATTATTATTGCTATTATTATTATTATTATTGTCACTCTTCTAAGGAATATGCCAGACAGAAGAACACAAGAGAAGATGAAGAAATTAGAAACCAATGTTTCTACAGCACTGACAAAATAGGATTTGTATTTTGTACATACTGGACTTAGTGGTCAACCAAATGAGCTACACTTTAATATATTATGTCACCTTGTTGATTTTGACACTATGAGAAGCTGCATCTAAATCTTGAGAAGTCGTTTCTGGTACATAACTTTGTGATTGTTATCATACAGCCTATTATGTTCACGTGCTTTAGCAACTGGGATTTGCATAATAGAATAATAATTTTATTTATACCCTGCCCTCCCCAGCCAAGCGGCTACCACCAAATATAAAAACAACTGTTTGAAATACAGCTTTAAAAACAAGATTAAAATACAACATTAAAACATTAAAATGCAGCCTCATTTCAGTGGAAACTCAATCAAAAACCTTTTTGGGGATAAAAACGTCGAGTCTTCACCAAGGCTAATTATCCAGACTGGTCCTACATGGGCCAGAAAAAAGCGAGGGGAATCCCCAAATAGGAGTTCCAACACAGAAGGAGAAAGGAAAAAAGAAAGAGGAGGAGGGAATCAAACTGGCTCCAAGCCAAAGGCCAGGCGGAACAACTCTGTCTTACAGGCCCTGCGGAAAGAAATCAGATCCCTTCATGGCCCTATATATAGGCATTGTGGTGGTTTTGAGTTTGTATGGCACCTGGCTATTGTCGGGATGAGCCAGCGGCCGGCGACCCTGGGGCTCCGCGTTTGCTGTGCCATGCGTGCCACACGCCCAGCCTCGCCAGGAAACGGCAGATAATAATAATAAATAAGAAGAAGAAGAAGAAGAAGAAGAAGAAGAAGATGATGATGATAAACTAACAGGAAGGATTCGAAAGCGGCGAGACCAGAAATTCACGGAAGACTGGAGTAAATTTGCGGACTATTTGAAAAGTATTTGTGAAGAACAGACGACGTTTGTAGGGTTACAAGAAGTTTTGTGAGGTGTATTATTAGACGTATTGTAAAAATGGACAAGGGGGAGGATGATTTGTTAAGAGAGGTAAAGGCGATATAAAGTTAAGAAATGCACAAGAAGTGGTTAAAATGGTGGATCCACAGAGGTGCTGATGGAAGTCTAAAAAGATTGTATAAGTGATAGGTTTTGTGGTATATTTTATAATCTATGTGTTAAAATTAATAAAAAATATTATAAAAAAGAAACTAGGTGGCAACAGAATAATAATAATAATAATAATAATAATAATAATAATAATAATAATAATAATAATAAAATTATGTATACCCTGCCCTCCCCAGGCTCAGGGCAGCTAACACCAATAAAATCACAGATACTGCAAATAGTGGCGCTGCTCATCTGCCTCAACTGCCTCCTCCCTCCCTCATAATCAGGTTATCGTGAGGTTTAGCTGGCAATATATATGGGGAAGCAGGTATCGCCCAGCCCCGATGCCTGGCGGTGGGCTGGGCCACGTACCACAGAGGCAAATGTGTACTTCTGGTCTTTCTCCTGCAGCAGCAACAGCACGTCGGTCAGCAGCACGGCCAGGATCTCTGCCAAAAGTCGACAGAAACGGGAGTGAGACCAAGATGCTTTAGCAGAGATTGGGGGGAAATCTGTGGGTGGATTGAAAAATCCCCGCTCCCGTACAAGTTCATTCAGCAGGGTCGGCTTAAAACCAAACCGTCAAAATGTGTTTTACGGGGAAACTAATTAATAATGGGGATGCGGGTGGCGCTGTGGGTTAAACCACCAAGCTTCTTGGGCTTGCTGATCAGAAGGTTGGCGGTTCGAATCCCCGCAATAACGGGGTGAGCTCCCGTTGCTCGGTCCCTGCTCCTGCCAACCTAGCAGTTCGAAAGCACACCAGTGCAAGTAGATAAATAGGTAGCACTCCGGCGGGAAGGTAAACGGCGTTTCCGTGCGCTGCTCTGGTTCACCAGAAGTGGCTTAGTCCTGCTGGCCACATGACCCGGAAGCTGTACGCCAGCTCCCTCGGCCAGTAAAGCGAGATGAGCGCCCACAATCCCAGAGTCGGCCACGACTGGACCTAACGGTCAGGGGTCTCTTTACCTTTACCTTAATTAATAATGAAGAATATGCGGTGTTAGAAATAATGCATGAAACTGCAAAAGGGGCCGGATGGGAGTCAAAATGTTTTGTGTGTTTTTTCGAACACTGGATTTGTGTCATGTGTTTTAAAAAATTATTTAATAAATAAAGAAATGAGGGTTCCCTTGGGGTCCCTTCCGACTCTAAGCAGGCCTGAGCAGCCTTGCCAGAAAAGATCTTGCGAATAAAAGAGAGTGGTTTGTCGCCGGCTGACTCCCGGCACCCGGGGAAGCTGCACTAAAAAAGGTAAAAGGACCCCTGACCGTTAGGTCCAGTAGTGACCGACTCTGGGGTTGCGGCACTCATCTCGCTTTATTGGCCAAGGGAGCCGGTGTACAGCTTCCGGGTCATGTGGCCAGCAGGACTAAGCCGCTTCTGGCAAACCAGAGCAGCGCACGGAAATGCCGTTTACCTTCCTGCCGGAGTGGTACCTATTGATCTACTTGCACTTTGACATGCTTTCGCACTGCTAGGTTGGCAGGAGCAGGGATCGAGCAACGGGAGCTCTCCCCGTCGCGGGGATTCGAACTGCTGACCTTCTGATTGGCAAGTTGTAGGCTCTGTGGTTTAACCCACAGCGCCAGCCGCATCCTGCTTGCCTGCAAATCCCGTCCTATGTCCCAGCAAATTTTGGGGGGAAGCCGAAAGGACCCACCTTTGAGGCGCCCGGAGGCCGCCTTCCAGCACAGAACGCCGTCCACCAGGAGCCGCCTTTGGAGCATGTCCTCCTTGCGGAAGACCAGGCCGTTCTTGAACTTCCCCGAAGACTTCACCTCCATCTTGGTCGCCATCTCGCGCAGGCGCTGCCCCTTCTCGTTCTCGTTGACCTTGGCGTCGACGGCCGTGATGACCTCCTTGATCAGCGCCAGCGCCCGTGTCAGGTCCTCGTACTCCTGGGTGCCGGCTGCGGGGAAAAAAGCGGGGGACGATGGAGGAAGGAATTCGCTCCTCGTTCTAAGGAAGGCGGGGGCTCTGTCCATTCAGGGACTGCAAGAAGCTAAGGAGAGCTTAGCTGCAGGATTAGGCCATCGGGGGGGCCCTTCTGGGCTGGCATCCTTTCCTCAAAGTGGGCAAACAGGGCCCCCCCCCCCCCCGCCGCAGGGAAGCCCCCAAGCTTCTCAGGATTTTCTATTTAAGTTACGTTACAGTCCAAAGGCTATTAATCAGGAAATAAGGATTTGTTTTAAGTTTTTCATGTGTGCTAAAAGTTTTTTTTTTTATTGTTTAACCACATCAGTTAACAAACAAGGATAGATACGCTACAATGTCATTGTTTTAGTTAAATAAATTGTTTAAATTGTTATTAAGGAAATGACTGTTTTCCTCCTTCCAATAAAGCACAGCAGAAAAAGTTGTCCAAGTATAAACAGTTAACTTATTAAACCTCACGATAATTTCATAATTATCTGTCTTATGTATTTCTACTAGCAGAACCAAATTGGTAATTCTTGATATAGCTGTAAAAACTACTCTGGAAATTTATTATTCCAAAACCGAAACCTTCATCTGGTTGTAAATATTAAGAGTATACCCGCGATAATGAGTCTTTCTGTAAAAAAAAAGTGATTTTAATCAAGCCTTACTGACTAGTGATTTAAATCAATTTAATTTAAATCAAATGCACCCTGGTGGAAACCTTGCAACTTTTTTAGCTTCCAGGACCCACGGGGAGGAATCAAAGCCATCGCTCCCCCCACTTTCCCCTTTAGCAACACCCACCACCTAAATGCAGGGGGGGCCCCCAACAAGGCAGCCCCCCCTGAGGCTGGAAAGGGTTCTCCCCCCACCCGAATGGACCTCAAAGTTCAGTCAAGAGGGGGAAAGGGATAGAGCCATCGAGCCGGGAGGGACCTCTAGAGGTCCTCTATCCCACCCACGCCCCGCAAGCCGCACCTTCCGTGTTCTGAATGATGCGCTCCACCAGGACAGGGTATTTCATGATGCGCTGCGTCACCAGCAGGTTGCACTCCTGGACCCCGAGCCGCCGCACGATGGAAGAGTTGCTGATTCTCTAGAGGGCAAGGGAGACGAGAGATCTGGGCGGGGAGGGCTTCGCTTTGTGGGAAAGGCTTTGTGGCCCCCAACCTGCCCAGTTCAGACCCCCAAATCTCTCTCTCCCGAGACAGACTGCCACTGAACGCAGAGGCTTGGTTATATACACACACAGAGTGGAACCTGGGTTCTCGCACTTAATCCATTCCGGGAGTCGACTCTCGGAACGGTTCGAAAACCAAGTCGCGGCTTCTGATTGGCAGCGGGAGCTTCCTGCAGCCAATCAGAAGCCGTGTTGGACGTCCGGCTTCCGAAAAACGTTCACAAACTGGAACACTCACTTCCGGGTTTGCGGTGTTCAGGAGCCGATTTGTTCGGAGCCAAGCCGTTGGGGAACCTAGGTACCCCTGTAATTTCCTTTTATTCTTTTATTTATACACTCCTTTTTTTCTTCCAAGGTTCTCCTCCTCTCCCCCCCCCCCTTTTTCCATCCTCACAACGACCCTGCAAGGAGCTTCAGGGGCAAGTGGGGATTCGAACCCAGGTCTCCCAAGGTCATAATCTGTTCTTCACCGTTATGCCCTGCTGGCTGAAGGTCTCCCCCGCCCCCCACCGAGCTCTCCTTTCCTGGCCCCCTTACCTTGATCAGGTTCTGGAACTTTTTGCTCTGTTGCAGGAGCTCTTTGTAGTGGGCGACCGCCTCTCCGTGGCTGCTGCAGAAGACACCGTACTTCTCCTTGACCAGCTCGCCCGTCTCCCCCGAGAACTGGAAACCGGGGAGGCAGGAGAAAAGGGGGGGGGGATTGCATCTCAGGACCGCAATACCTCTTGACATATGAACCCACCCGGACCCTGAGATCATCTTCCGAGGCCCTCCTTCGTGTGCCTCCTCCTCGAGAGGTGCGGAGGGTGGCAACGCGAGAGCGGGGCCTTCTCTGCAGTGGCTCTCCGTCTGTGGGAATGTTCTCCCCAGGGTAGTTCACTATACATCTTTAGGCGCCAGGCAAAAACATTCCTTTTTAACCAGGCCTTTGGTTGACATCCTATGCCCTTTTTTAATGTGTTTTTTTTAATTTGGGGTGGGCTATTGGGTTGTTGCTCTGCAGGCGGGGGTGAGGGGAGAGAGGTGCCCCCCCCGGACCCACCTGCTGCACCAGGAGGGCCCCGATCCGCTGGACGACATAGTTCCTCTCGCTGCCTTCCTCCAGCGCCTCCTGCCGCAGCTCCTTCAGCTGCGAGAGGAAGGCTCCGTGCAGCTCCAGCAGCTCGTCTGCGCAGGGGAAGAGGCGGAGGATGGTGGCCTGGCCAAACTGCAGCTCCTCCCGCATGGCTCGCGAGTAGACCTTCAGCATGATCTTCAGCGTCCGGACGTGGTGCATCTCGGTCTGCATCAGCTCTGCAGGGGGAAGCACATCACCCTCGTTTGATTCCCGACTTTACATCCCTCTCGACTCACCCAAAATTGTACATTTATTTACACCCCCACCACGTGGGAATGTAATTCCCGGTTTCCTGGCACACCCTCCAACATAACTCCGAATATCCTTTCCTTATTTGATTTAATCTGACTGGTGTTAAGTACCATCTCCAAGCTAACTTATAGTAATTTTCTTTTATTCTTTTTATAGATGACAGTTTCAACGCACGATTCTCCCGTTTCCCCCTAGCTTTGACTATCTCCCCTGTTGTCTCCTTTTCCCACGCCTCTTTTAACTGATCTTTTTGATCCTCTTTTTTTTCTTCAAAATTTTTTATTCATTTTATAACACAAATAAACAATACACACAGAAATACAAACAATACAAACAATTTCTTGCCTTATCCTTTTTTTTCCTAAGCATTGTTAGGTGAGCTTCCCAGAGACCAAATCTTCTTGATATACTTATTTCTACTAATATTCTATTTCACCGGTTTCCCCCTTTTATAACTGTATTAGGCAGCTCCATTTGTGTGAATGGGGACCTGCCCTCCCAGCTAGCTTAGGGGTCTGGAGTCAGGGGTCCTGCCTGCCAGCTGCCTCCTCGTGTCTCTGTTGTTCCCCTTGCAGAACTCCACACAGGCAGGCAGAAGGCAGAGACAAAGCTGGGACTCCTCCCTGCCTCTGGCGCCCCCTGCTGTCGGGCTCCCTGCTTTCCCCCCATCCGAGCACAAGGGGCCCCGGCCAGAGCCGCCACAGAGAAGGCCCCGCGGAGGCGATTCCGGGCTCCTCACCGTAGATGACGTCTTGCCTCTTGGCGACCTCCCTCTCCTGCTGCTTGGCGTAAGCTGGCTCCACCGCGAGGCTCCACGACGGGGCCTCAAACTCCCGGGCGTCCGTCTCCAGCTCATTTCGCAAAGAGGTGTACTGAGCATCTGTGGGGAGGAAGAGGCTGCTGCAGAGAAAGTGCTCAACGGGTTGTTCCTCCCCCCCCCCCCCCGCCGTCTGACGTAGAACTCTGGCCACAGAAAGGCCTTTTTGCGACCAGAAAGCAAAACCCTGCCAATTCTGCCGCTCACTTGTCTCTAACTGTGGCTGCAGGGGGATGGACTAGATATCTGGGGGCTTTTTTCTGACTACACAATTCTGATTCTCCACGCGCAAACACACACGCACGCTCTCTCTCTCGCAAACACATGAACACCCCCTGTCCCAGCACACTGTCACCACAACCCCCACATCTACAGCACAGGATTAGGCCCCCACTTACCTTCCACAAAGACCGATTCCGCCGTGGAGGGGGCCACGGAGACAACGTCCTCGGAGGCCGCTTTGGGCTTCAGGAAACCCGAATCCCCCTCGTCCATCTCTGCCCCCGTGAGCCTGAACAGGGGAAAATGCAGAGCTGGTGTCAGAGGAGCTGCCACCCCCGTTTGACCGCCAAGCCAGGTGTCACACGGTATGGGGGGGCCCTCACACCTTTAGGAATGGGACGGCGGAGGTCACGGAAGAGGAAGAAGCAGCATTGTAGGATTGTAGAGTCGGAGGGCCATCTAGTCCAACCCCCCCGGGGGGGGGGCTCAGACCCACAGCCCAGAGATGAAGAGTCACATGCTCCACTAACTGTAAGAACTGGGGGAGGTAGGGGGCTGCTTCAGTTTAAGAGCATCGAGGAAGGGATCTAAAAACACCAAGTCTGGGGAGAACATTCAGTGCTGCAAAAAGCAAAAGAAAACTCTGAAAGGTGGGAAAACCACATGTCGCTGGAGGCCTGAAGCAGGTCCAGAGCTCAATGACTTAAGGCGCGTTTGCTGGATCTGGCCAATGTCTGCTCCAGCATCCTGTTCTCACTGGCCAGCCAGAAGCCTCAGTGGCAAACTGGCAATCAGGATTTGAACCCAAGAGCCCTCCTGCGGTTTCCAGCAAGCAGAACTCAGAAGCATCGCTTCCTCAGACGGTGGAGGCAGAGGCAGAGCTGTCCTGGGCTAGGAGCCCTTGAAAGCCCCCTCCTCTTGCAAAGCCATCCAAGTTGGGGCCCCCCTCCCTGCCTCTTGTGGAAGGGAGTTCCGCAGATTAACTCCATGCCGAGCGAAGGAGGGCCTTCTTTTATCTGTTGCAGGGGACAGGGGAAAATCTTCCCCACTGTCCAGCTCGCCTTTTCTCTAAACCAAAAATTAAGAAAAGCTCTCTGGGGCTGTAAGGGGGTGGGACGGGGTGGGAGCCCGCAAGCCCGTCCCAGCAGAAAGGTTTACAAAAACAGGACAGAGAAAACCATCCGTTCGAAATCTGCGTGCCGAGATTTGCTAGCATGTCGAGAGCAGATTTTGCTGTGTGCCAATGAGTTTTGAAGAGCTGGCGTTTCGGTTATGTAATAAACCTCCTTTCTGTGCCCCCTCGCTCCCTCCAGTGACAATACCTCTGCCCACCCTCCTTGCTGTCCCCGACTCGGGCTGATCCCTGCCCTCACCCACCCCTCTCCCTCGCAAATTCTTGCAAATTCCAGCCCCCCGGAAATCTCACTCCCCACACTGGAGGGCTGGCCCTCAGCCTGCCGGCATCAGGAGACGTTTGCAAGCCCAAAGGGAGAGCCGTTCCTTCGCTCGGAAAGCAGAGCAGAGGGGGACCAAGACCCCACACCAGCTCAATGGGAAGCAGCCCTGAACCGGACGAGGGGCGCTTGGTTTCCCCCCCCCCCCCGGAACAAAGGATGCACAACTTGAGATTCTGACAAGGACCTCCAAGCGCTTTCTATACGACTTGGAGTTCCTCTATTGCACGTGCATTTTCAAGGCAACTCTCATCCTGAGCCGGGGGAAAATATTGAACTAGACTCGATAACGAGATATGGCTAATATTCTTCAACCGGGCTCTGCGGTTTTAACCCCCGTGCAACTGGACTCAGCCTACATGCCTGTCGGACAGTTTTGCTTCCCATCTGATCTCCACCTGTTGTTCTAAATGTTCTCTATGTTACCCCGAGGGTGCTCTAGTCCAATCCCATGCAATGCAGGGATCAGAACTAAAGAATCATACAGTTGTTCAGTCAGAAGGGACCTCCGAGGGTCATCCAGCCCAACCCCGGCAGTGCAAGGATCTTTTTGCCCTACGTGGGGCTCGAACCCACGGACCTGAGTCACGTTCTGAGCGAAGAAATAAAACCAAGGAAGGAAGGATTTCGTATTGACAGCAGCCTCGTGCTATAAAACACCAGACGGCAATCTCCTGAAGCTGTATTCCCCCCCCCCAAATGAACCAGAAATATTCCAATTTAAAATCATGCTTGCATCTGTCACACGTCCGGGGTTTGGGGGGGAGAGTCTCCTCGTTTCTGCAAAAGGGAGGCTAACCAGGTTGGGACAGCTGGGATAGCAGGCTTGTTGGGTTTTGAATGCCTTATGTAGATTTTTCAATTTCGTTGTTCTGCATGGGACAACGACAGTAAAGATGATCGTATCGCAGGAGGAGAGAAAGACAGGAGGGCTGTGCCAAAGGAGGGGGTGCTCTTTCCCGCTGCCTCCCCCAGGAGCCCCCAGGGCAGGCTTGCCTACTCACCCGGGCTTAGCGGCAGCCCTGACGGAAGGTGCGTCGGCCAGCGGCGTGGGCGAGCTCCCCCTCTGCGCAATCGTCATCCCGAGGGCGCCGCCATCCGGGCCCAGGAGGGATCCGTGAGGGTGCTCCCGGAAGGCGGAGGCTACGGAGGCAAAGGCAGAGTTGGTGCTCAGAAAGCGGGCGGCGAAGGGCGGTCCGGCCGCCCGCAGGAGCCCCCGGCCGTCTGAGTGGGGCCGGAGGACGGAGAGGATCCGGGAGGTCAGCAGCTCGTTCTCCAGGAAGACGCTCTCGTTCCAGCGGTTGGAGAAGGAGCCGCAGAAGAGGAGCTCGGAGGGCGCAGCGGCGCCGCTGCCACCCTTGGACGTGGCATTGCCCATGCCTGCGAAGCGGCAGAGTGGCCCGGGGGGCACGACACGCTTTTATGCCGCCCGGCCGGCCCTTCTAGAAGTGTCCAGAGAGGCAAGCGCGGCCGCTCAGCAGCAGGGGGCGTATTGGCAGAACCAGCAGGCAAGTCTGGAGGGGAGGGGAGGAAATTGGGCCCCCACTGCGTGCTCTGGAAATTGCTAAGTCCCTCGTTTGGCGGCCGGAGCCCGCAATTATTTACACCTCGGCTCCCAAAGGCAGAACATGCTCCCATGTGTCAAAGAATAGAATTATCTTACAACCGCGAGGGAGGGAGGGAAGGGGGGGGGAAATGGTGAGTGGCTCACGGCCGCCCCACCAAACTGAGACTCCGAGGAGCTGGAAGACGAGCCGAGTCAGCAAACGGACAAGGCACATTCGCCCTCCGTGGCGTTTGAAGCACAAAACGGCCCAGTGTAAAAGAAATATAATTAGGGGGAGGCCATGTTTCGTCGGCTGGAGACATTGGCAATTAAGGGGGGGGAGGAGGAATCGAATTAAGAATTGCACACTGCTGTGGCCAAGAAAAGGAGGAGAGAAGGTACACAAACACACATGCGAGAAGACACACAAACACACACACAGCCAGGAGGGGAAGGGTCAGAGCTAGACAGCGTTAGAAACTCACAATATATAAGCTGGCTGCCGAACAGCCCCTTAAACCAAGGTAGAAGTTGTCAAAACGGAACGCCCAGGTGCCATTTTTGGGCAAGACAGCTCTAAAGTCTGATTTTCCAAAGGATGGACTGACTGGGATGGATTCTCACCTGGCTAGTTCAAAGGACTACCTTGAACCAGGTTAAGAGCTCTGAGAACTAAAAGGAAAGTCCCTTGATCCAGGGACACTCCACCGATATATTGGTCTATTCCAGGCTTCCTCAACCTCGGCCCTCCAGATGTTTTGAGACTACAATTCCCATCACCCCTGACCACTGGTCCTGCTAGCTAGGGATCATGGGAGTTGTAGGCCAAAAACATCTGGAGGGCCGAGGTTGAGGAGGAAGCCTGGTCTATTCTCATCTCTTTTTAAGACAAAGACAAGAGGCAGACAATCCGCTATAACGTCGTCTGCTGCTGCTGCTTGGGCTACCCAGAAAAAGAATTTGGGTCCCCAAATTTCATTCCCGTTGTACAGATGAAACACCACGGATAGAATTCAACAGGATGGGGTCTGAGCGTGTGGAAACAGGAATGACCCAAGGATTCCCAGAGGTTCAAAGCCAGGTGCAAAATGTGCTGGGCGAATTTCGAACACGGGAGGCAGAGCTGGCTCTGAAACCTTGTGGAGCTGCCGCCGAGTCCATGCAGGCAATTCCACGCTCAAGAGACCAAGGACCTAACTAGGAATTGCAAGGGCTTTGGGGGGTGGGGGGTTTGCTTCATTCGTACGGCAAGCACCGCAGCTGAGCAGAGAAGCGATGCCCTTGCCTGCAGACTCCCAGCTGAAGCCCCGAGAACAGCTGCTGCCAGACAGTGCTGGTGACACTGAGGATATTGGGCTTCTGGGAATATTGGGCTTTAAGAAGACAGCAAGGCTGTCCGGCCTCTCCCCATGGGGGTCTGTTTACTCCTGACAAGCCTGTTTTGCTGGAATGGAGCTCTAGGGAAACCACAAGGGGCAGGAGGAGGGGAAAAATCTCTCCCAGGAACCAACATCGCTTCAGTCGCCCAGCGTGGAAGAACAGGCCGTTCTCGTCCGCACAGCAGCCTGGAGGTGCTATGGGAAAAGCGGCAGGCAGAATGCGGTGCGGATCAGGCCAGGGTAGAAGCTCTGCCAACCTTTTCTCCCAAACCAGACGCTGGGAAGATCCACACAGGTTTTATCTGCATGTGGGGAGCTTATGTTTTTGCTCTTCCGGGCAAAAAAACCGGAAGGAGGAAAGCAGCTTTAAGTAGCAAAAGGGAAGGGCTTGCTCGCGTGGTGCAAGATCTGAACTGCGGAACGCACTGCTGCAGGCGGCCACGGCAGACACTGACCTTAGACGGCTTTCAAAGAGACAAATCCTTGGAGGAGGAGAGGGCTGCCGAAGGCTGCCGGCCACAGCGGCTTGGCTTCTGAATCCCGGTTGCTACGAACCACAGGAGGACAGAGGGTTCTCGCACTCAAATCTGGCTTGCGGGTTTCCCATTGAGTCGTCCGGTTGGCCACTGTGGGGAGGCTGGGCTGGTCCAATGCTGCGGCAGCCGGACTCGGCTTGAGTTTTTATAGAGCCTCCATCTCGGGGGCAGTCTACCTCGGTTCCTGGGTTCTCGGGGATATTTCTCCGCCGTGAGACGAGGAAGCTGGCCTGGTGGGGCCTGATAAGGCAGGCTCTTCCCACGTCCGTCACGGAAACGATTCTCGCCACGCAGGCCCACGGCCACGCAGAGGGGGCTGCCGAAACGAAGTCGTCCCCCCGGGCGCTTTCATCCCCCATTCCAAGCTGAAAGCCATGCAAACTCCACAGCCCTGGAGCCGTCCAACGGATGCCCCCCTCCATCTTATTTTCTGCCCTCCGCTGGCTTGGGGGGGCCACGAGGTGAGTGGGAGAACCGCCGGCCCCCGAAACGGTTTCTCGTCCGGCCAGCTCTCTCCCCCCCCTCTGCCCCCCACAAGCCAGGCTCCCCGAAAAGCAAGCAAGCCGTTTTCTGAGTTCAATTAGCACAGCCTGCAGGCTGCCGAGAAAAGACATTGATTCCCCGGCTGCTTCTCTTGACAGACCAGACTGCGCACCGCAGAGATGTTTCAACCGCTAGGCAGAGAGGTAAAAAGGCCTGCTCTCCCCCCCCCCCCAACCCGCCTCCAATCCCTTACCCAGCTCCTTCTTCTTCTTTTTTAGCCCCACTCAGTGCCGGGAGCCAAGAAAACCGGCACAATTTAACACGCCTGCACAACCAGCCAACCTGATAATATAGATAGATATCTATTTTTCCCCGTTTCACAGCTGCCAAGCAAGCAATCGATGGGGGGAAAACAGCTTATCGATTTTCTCAGGGCTCTGTGATATTTTTCGTTCCCTTTTTTTGTCGAGGTTTCACAATGAGGTGAGATGAAGGGGGGGGGGGAGAGAAGCATTAAAAGGCGCACATAGGGCGATTTTAGGCCACTCAGGAGCGTTCTAGAGCTTTCCCGAGTGAGGAAAAGGGGGAGCCGCTTTCTGGGCTGCCGAGCACCCCCCACTTTTGTAGCATTCCATCAGGCCAATGGACCATCTAGTAGCATTCCTGACCTCACAGCAGCCGACCAGCTGCCTATTATGGGATACCTGCAAGCAGGAGGTGAGCACAAGAGACCTTCTCTCTACTGGTTCCAGTGGTTTCCAGAAACTGGGATTCAGAAGAATTCCTGGATAGATGCAAAAGGGCACAGCCATCATAGCCCAATTCTCCTCCACCAAGCTGTCCAGTTTCTTTTTAAAAAGTTGGTGGCCGTCACTGTGGCAGGGAGTTCCACAGTCTAGCCATGTGCTGCAGGCAATATTTCCTCCTGTCGGTTCCAGGTCTTCCAACATTTGGGTGCCTGCGAGCTCCTGTGCCCACTTGCTATGCGCCAGGCGTGATTTTACTTCAACCAGGTGGCCTCTTCCTTGCCTCTCCTCTGAACTGAAAAGGCCCAAACGCTGCCGCCTTTCCTGGTAGGGGGAAAAGCCACAGCCCCGTCTGCAAGGAAAGCCAGAGCCGCAGGAACAGATTACTTTGGGGTTACGAACCTGGGCTGTAGCTCCGGAGCGAACTGGGTGGAGAGCTCGGAGGGCGGAGGAACAAATCTCTTTGCTGCAAGATAGAAAAGGGGAGGGGAGGCAGGAGAGACAAAACACAATGAGAACAGGAGACTGGACTTGAAGGGCTTCAAAGTGGGAAGATATCATGAATCGTGACATTTGCGTGCTATGCAAAAATCACAATACAGTTGTACCTTAGATTCCGAACACCTTGCGGGTCGAATGTTTCAGCTCCCAAACGCCGCAAACCTTGAAGTGAGTGTTCAGGTTTGCGAACGTTCTTTGGAAGACGAACGTTCGACGCAGCTTCTGATTGGCTGCAGGGGCTTCCTGCAGCCAATAGGAAGCCGTGCCTCGGTTTCTGAATGTTTTGGAAGTCGAATGGACTTATGGAACGGGTTCCATTCGACTTCCGAGGTACCACTGTTTGGGGAAAAGCACGAAGATGGCCAAAGCTTCTCTCGATTCCTGCAGCTCCTGTTAACTCAGCCGGCTCAGCGAATTTCAATAATAATAATAATAATAATAATAATAATAATAATAATAATTTATTTATACCACACCCATCTGGCTGGGTTTCCCCAGCCACTCTGGGCAGCTCCCAACAGAATATTAATAAGAATGATGATAAAAAAGTGATAAAACATCACACGTTAAAAACTTCCCTAAGCAAGAACAGAGGGACGTGGGTGGCGCTGTGGGTTAAACCAAAGAGCCTAGGACTTGCTGATAAGAAGGTTGGCGGTTTGAATCCCCGCAATGACGGGGTGAGCTCCCGTTGCTTGGTCCCTGCTCCTGCCAACCTACAAGTTCGAAAGCATGTCAAAGTGCAAGTAGATAAATAGGAACCGCTCCGGCGGGAAGGTAAACGGTGTTTCCATGCGCTGCTCTGGTTCGCCAGAAGCGGCTTAGTCCTGCTGGCCACATGACCCAGAAGCTGTCTGCGGACAAATGCCGGCTCCCTCGGCCCATAGAGCGAGATGAGCGCCGCAGCCCCAGAGTCGGCCACGACTGGACCTAATGGTCAGGGGTACCTTTACCTTTACAAGCAAGAACAGGCAAGGCAAAAATCAGGGTGCGGGGAAAACCACGAAGCCAGCCGACGCCTTTGCATAGCCTGGTCCTTATTTCAGATGCCATGATCTATCATTGCTGTATCACAATGTTTAGCTGGCGATGAAGGGAGGCCAAGAGCTCCTTCTGTGTCTCCCCGCCCTCCCCCGGCCCGAGATTTAAAGGGAGGAAGGTGGCTTACCTTGGGCTTGGCCCCACTGCATTCAGGCAAGAGGGCCTTGCAGTTTTTGTGGACGTTTACTGCACAATCTAAGGAGAGGAAGAAAAAAAAGAAGCGTGGGTCTTCCTTCGCGCCAGGCCGATCCCACAAGTCACAAGCCGACGCCAAGTGCCACAGAGATGACATGCAGCGCTCAGCCCAACCTGCAGAAAGCCCTGTGGTTCACCTGTGGAACTCCCTGTCGCAGGAGGGAACAGCAACTGCCAAACTGTCCCAGGAGAAAGGGACTTTTCTTTTAAGTTCTCAAAACTCTGAACACAGCTCAAGCTCCGCTGAACTAGCCAGATCTTTCAATGAGAATCAATCACGGCAAGTCCATCCTTTGAAAATTAAAGACTTTTTAATAAATAAATGGCAACTGGACATTCCATTGTGGGAACTGCAACCTTGGTTTATGGAGCCATTTGGCGCCTGGCTTGTATATCTGAGTTTCTGATTGCTGGGATAGCTCAGTGGAGCACGCGACTCTTCATCTCGGGGTTGTGGGTTCGAGCACATGGTGAGCAAAATATTTCTGCGTTGCTGTGGGTTGGGCTAGATGACCCTCAGGATCCCTTCCCACTCCAAAAAGCTATGATTCTATGATCCCATGCTAATAATAATATTTCTTGTTCGTAAAGAGGGAGAGGGGTGGCGCTGTGGTCTAAACCACTGAGCCTCTTGGGCTTGCCGATCGGAAGGTGGGCGGTTTGAATCCCCACAATGGAATAAGCTGCCGTTGCTCTGTCCCAGCTCCTGCCAACCTAGCAATTCGAAAGCACACCAGCGGAAGTAGATAAATAGGTACAGCTGTGGCGGGAAGGTAAACGGCGTTTCCGTGAGCTCTGGCTTCCGTCACGGTGTCCCGTTGCTCCAGAAGCGGTTTAGTCCTGCCGGCCGCATGACCCGGAAAAGCTGTATGTGGACAAACCCCGGCTCCCTCGGCCTGAAAGCGAGATGAGCGCCGCAACCCCAGAATCGCCTTGTACAGGACTTAACCGCCCACGGGGCCTTGACCTTTTTATTATTATTTATACCCCGCTGGGTTTCCCTGGTCACCCTGGGCAGCCCCAACAGAACGTTGAAAACTTTAAAAGCTAAGCCACGGGTCCATCATCCAGGCCTGTGCTCAGTCTGGCTCTCAGGCCGAGATGCCAAATAGGTCTGCAGGTAGCAGAGGATGACCCTGGGAACCTCCAGAGACAGTTTGGCTGCTCCGACAAGGTTCCTCCGATAAAGAGGCTCTTGCTTAAAACACACCCACCCTTGTAAGCTCTTTCTGAACCAGCAACCACCAGTTTCGTTGCTGCCTTCGTCCTGCCACTGCCAGAAGCACAGAAGACGTCAGGAATCGGAGGCCGCCGTCTCCAAGACAAGCTGAACCGGCTTCAGCAATTCACGCAAGACAGAGGCCGGTGGGAAGGGGGTGGGGAGCCCACAGCAGGGTGTTCCCAGTCTGACCCTTCTGCAGACTGGGTGGGGCAACCGCCCCACATGAGAATGAGGGCAACGAACGTTCAGAGCTGCTTAGAAAGCAGTGTGTGGGGTTGTCTGCTTCAAAGGCCCCTAAAAACAACCCCAAATGCCAGAGGTGCGTAGTCAGGGGGTAACTGGCTTTGCAAACCCATGCGCACCAGGGAATTAAGCCCCCTTGGGAGATAAAAACAGAACTTCCATGTGTGCCTGGGCACTCGGGGCCCAGGAAATGGGAGCCTTCTGTTCATCCCCAAGCCTATTTGCCTGGAGAAGATCTCCGCTCGCCACAGGGGAGCGGCTGTTTATGGGCCTGGCAGCAGCGCTCATAACCCTAAAGGCCACGTAGTCCGATCCCCTGCAATGCAGGAAAACTTTGCCCAACCGGGAAGCTCGAACTCGCAACCCAGAGAATTAAAGGGTCTCGTGCTCTACCGACCGAGCGGACCAGATGTTTCCCACCTTTTAATTTTCATCCGTTATAACTGCTCTGTTTTATACATGTTGCTAAAAGGGGATGGGATCTGGAAAGAGCGAGGGGGAGGCAGATGAGAGCCACTGAGCTAATCTCTAAATGGCCCCCACTCCACAAAAAGGCATCTCTTTCTACCTGCAAAGGATCCTTCGCCTCAAGGCCGACAGTCCCAAGGTGAAACACGTTTCAGCCCCAAAACCAGCTATATCAGAACGGGGTTTTTTTTTTAAGCAGCAAGGAAAGGGTGAAGGAAACCAGGAACTCCCATGCCTAGCATGACCTCACCCCGAAAGGTATTCCGAGCATCTAGGAAGTGGGAAAGGGCAAAAATAAACAGAAACCGAACAGGCCGGGCTCCAGAGATCCCCTCCTGCCTGCCTTGTTTAAAAACACAAACTCCTGCAGGGGCTCTTGGGGGCAAAATCTGGGGAGGATTCATGGAGTGCAGTTAGTGGCTTGGGGTGGGGAGGGGACCGGCCCCAGGACACGTGTCCGGACAGGTGGGGCAAAGAAAGCGAGACCCGGCTGAGGCCTGCAGGTGCAGAAGGGACCCTCTGCAAGGCAGAAGTCACAGCAGAGGAATCCTTGGCCCCCAATATCTGTTTGAAAACCTCCAACAGAGGAGAGTTCACCTACTGGGGGAGTCCAGCCCCCTGTTGAAACCCCTCTTAACACTCAGAAACAGCTTCCTGCTACAGTGGGACCTCGGTTTTCGAACGTAATCCGTTCCGGAAGACTGTTCGGCTTCCAAAACATTCAAAAACTGAAAGCGGAAGCCTCAACAGGAGGAGTACCAGGAAGAATGGATGAAATTTAAAGACTATTTAGCTAAATATGTTAAGATAACTTAATTGGAAAAGCTTGCAAATATCAGATAGGCTTAGGATTTAAATATGTAAGGATAGGATTTAAGATGCTTAAAGCTAAATTAGAAAGAATGAAAGATGTTAAGTGATCAAGTTATTTTTTTTGTGAAAATTGATTTTGGAAAACTTAAAATGATATATAATGAAATCCAACCAAGGGGATTTGAGGAAGTCACTTAATAATGTTACCAAGATTCAAACAGGATGTATGTATGTTTGGTTTAAATTTTTGGAAAATAAATAAAAAAAATTGAAAACAAACAAACAAAACATTTGAAAACTGAAAGTGGAAGCCTCAGCACAACAGGGAAACTCAAAACGGAAGCCACAAGGCACGTTCAGCTTCCGAAAACCGAATCATTTACTTCCAGGTTTCACTGGAGCGGCAAAAATGAAAATATGTATAAAAATGTGACAGCCCTTCCAATATTTGAAGATGGCTATTGCGTCAGGCTAAGCATGCTCTGCTTCTTCAACGGCTGGTTTCTACTAGGGCAATATCTGGTTTTCAGCATCGTGATGCATCATCAGCTAAGCATATACCAATCTATTTCCCCCAGACTTTAAACTGGTTTGGGGCGATATATCGATATATGGCCCTGCCTAGTTCCCCTTGACCTGGACGCTAGAATTCCGTGGATGCAGCCAGGAACTGCATCGGCCTTGCTTGCTGCTGCATCACAGGGCTGAGCTTGGAGTGCAGGAGCATCTGGAAGGAACAACATGAGCTGCTGGTCAGGGCACCTCTGGCCATGCCTTGCTTGCGGAAGAAAACTCCAAGAGCGGGGGAAATGCGCAGCCAGAGATACACAGCAGGAAGCTCTTTCCTCCAGCGTGGCGCTGGTAACGCCAAGGTTTTGGGTTTGATTCAAACAGTCTCCCTTCCACCTTGACAATTCCATCCTCCCATTTTATTATTATAACCATTATGTTTACTTTGATTAAAAATAATGCATACAATACATTAGAATTAGGAGTTTTGCTGGGGATGTCAATGAGACGATAAGGATGATAAATGGGATTATCATAAATTTAAAAAATTTGCATTTTGCCACATGCATGCATGTATGGCCCCTGGGGCCAGGGACCTAATCTTTATGCTGCTTAATAAAGAACCATGCATTCTAATGGAGCTATGAAAATGAGAAGATAGTAAGAATTTGAATTTTAACAGAGAAGGGTGACCAAGAGTCTGGAAGCCAGGCCTTATGGGGAGCAGTTGAAGGAGCTGGGTATGTTTCGCCTGGAACAGAGGAGGCTAAGAGGAGAGGCTTCTCTTCAACACCTGCGCAAACTTTGTATAGCTCTTGGACCCCCAGCAAGGCCGTCCCACTCCTGCCAAGGCCTTCCTGGGATTCCTCCAACCCCTTGGCATATAAAAGTGAGGCAAGGTGTGTTTAGGAAAAGGGATTAACAGAGCCCCAAATTTCCCTGCCAGAGGGAGGTGGCGAAGGGAGGGCGACCACGGACAGGAATTTATCTGTTTGCTGATGACCTGAGAGTTAATTTTATTGTGTACTATTATATTCTAACAGATCACTGAATATTACTTTATTTGATACAAGCCGTTCTGTTTTGAAGTTCTGCTTCCTTGTGACTTTTAGTATTGGAATTTATTATAAGGTGCATGTTCGTCATATATTTTGTTGCCCTAAACCGCCTTGTGTGTAGTGATACAGTCGTACCTTGGCTGCCGTACCTTGGTACTCATCCGTTTCGGCTCACGAACACCGCAAGCCCGCAAAACAAGAGAATTCCAGTCCTCCTGGCAATTATTATTATTATTATCCCCCTTTAAGGTCCACTGGCAGGATAGAGCCATTTTAAAAGGCAGTTTTAATAAGTGTTCTTATAGGGTGGCTCCTAATGTGTCAAAAGTCCAAGTTAAAAGAGGTGTGTCTTAAACACACAAAGGAAACTATATAATTAAGGCGTTGGGTGAACCTGCAGGGAACAGTAAAGTCATGACAACTGCAACTAGTTACGGGCCTAACTCTAAAACTGATAAATTGTTGCTTTCCTTTAACCTATTACAATTGTTATATTATAGCACTGTCATGCCGATAATGTACCACATTGTGTCCAAAATTAAAACTGTAGGAATAATCTAAATCTGATGCCTAGAGAGCTCAGTTGGTTGTTGGAAGCCACCCAGAGTGGCTGGGGCGAACCATCCAGATAGGCGAGGTGCAAATAATAAAATTATTATTATTATTATTATTATTATTATTATTATTATTACTACTACTATTATTATTACGGCAGGTGGTTTGGGCTGGTATTTGCAGAAGCCTCTGGGCGACACGGCCCTCAGCCACAAACTCGGATGCGCCAGCGAGGACTTTAGACTTTGGAGCAGAACTGCAAACCGTCCGCTGCGTTTCTCCTTCGCAAGGTTGGCGTTCGCTCCCTTCTTCCCCTTCGCCCAAAACGCTCTCGGCCAAAACATCCGTTGAAAGGTAACCAGAAGCGGCCGGAGGGAATTGGTCAGAGGCAAGATGCCAAACCACACCTAGGGAGAGGCAGGGCTTTGCTCGCCCCAGTCAAAAGAGGCGGCCGTCTCAGGCAACCCAGCCAGCGGTCAGAGACAGTGGGAGGGTCCTTCATGCAGCACGGTGTTAAACGGTGGAACTCCCCCCCCCCCACTGGTTGCTGCAAACTACAGAAGGGGCGTTGATCTTGCATGAGGACTAGAAACTTGATTTTCTGCAAGAGGACTAGGAACTAGACTTTCTGCATCTGGGAGGGCCATAGGCTCCCCCTCCTTGTTTTAGATGCAGGAAGACTAGGAATTTGTTTCCTCAAGAGGACTAGAATCTTGACTTCCCACCTCTGCAAGAGCCACAGGCTCCCCCTCCTCATTTCAGATGTAAGAGGACTAGGAACTTGTTTCCTCAAGAGGACTAGGAACTTGACTTCCCACCTCTGCAAGAGCAACAGGCTCCCCCTCCTCGTTTTAGATGCAGGAGGACTAGGAGCTTGTTTCCTCAAGAGGATTAGCAACTTGACTTTCCCCATCTGGGAGAGCCATAGGCTTTCCAATCCTCGTTTCAGATGCATGAGGACTAGCAACTTGATTTTCTGCAAGAGGACTAGGAACTTGACTTTCTGCATTTGGGAGGGCCATAGACTCCCCCATCCTCATTTTAGATACAAGAGGACTAGGATCGTGACTTCCCACCTCTGCAAGAGCCACAGTCTCCCCCCACCCTCGTTTTAGGTACAAAAGGACTAGGAACGACTTTTCCCATCTGGGAGGGCCCACAGGCTCCCCCTCCTCGTTTTAGATGCAGGAGGACTAGGAGCTTGTTTCCTCAAGAGGACTAGGATCTTGACTTCCCACCTCTGTGAGAGCCACAGGCTCCCCCTCCTCGTTTTAGACGCACGAGGACTAGGATTTTCTGCAAGAGGACTAGCAACTTGACCTTCTGCATTTGGGAGGGCCACAGGCACCTCACCCTCATTTTAGATACAAGAGGACTAGCAACTTGATTTTCTGCAAGAGGACTAGGAACTTGAGTTTCCCCATCTGGGAGGGCCACAGGCTCCCCCTCCTCGTTTTAGATGCAGGAGGACTAGGAGCTTGTTTCCTCAAGAGGACTAGCAACTTGACTTTCCCCATCTGGGAGGGCCACAGGCTTTCCAATCCTCACTTTAGATGCATGAGGACTAGCAACTTGACGTTCAAGACACCCAGCTCCATGCAGCTCTACACACACAGAACAACACCCCCCCCTCGCTTTGGCATAACAGGTTGGCAACCACTGACCTCTGACGTCATCAGAAGGAGCCAGACGTCATCGGGAGGGGCCCGCGTCGCCTACCCGGCTCTCTCTCGGCGGCGGCGGCGGCGGCGGGTTCTCCTGGCGCCCCGAGGAAGCCCGACCGGCGCAGCCTCCTCTTCTTCCTCCTCCTCCTCCTCCTCCTCCTCCTCGCTAAGCCACTTCCCCCTCGGCCCTCCATCTCGCGAGACTTCCCCGCCCATTCCCGCAGGCTCTCGCGAGGCGCGCCTCCCCTCAGGCCACGGAGAGCAGGGATAGGTCGGCCCCGCCCCCCCCCACCCGGGATCTCGCGAGATCCCACGGCTGTCCTTTCGAAAGCTCCCGCGGCTCGGTAGAGAGAGGAGCAGAGGCGGCGGCTCAAGGTATCGCGAGACTTCGCCTCTGCTCCTCCCTCTCGCGACGGTTGGTCGCTATGGCAACCGCGTCGGCCTTTCGAGGTCTTATTATTTTGGCGGGGAAAAGAATACCGGCAAATCACATAATAATAGTCATAATATCGTGATAAAACAACACACGCTCCTTTTTCTCACTACTTTATAGGGTTTTTTTACATTTCCCCCTTCATTTTATTTTATTTTATTTTATTTTAATTAATTCGCATTTTTTTCCGTCAGTGCAAAATAAGGGGGGGGGGGAATACGTTTCATTTATTTGTGTTTCAATTTCAATTTATTTCAATTTCAATTTCATTTATTTGTATTTTAATTCGATTTTCTAGTTTCAGCCGACTATTTATTTATTTATTGAATTTATATATATCTCCTTCAATTTTTATTATTTCCTCACACCGCCCCTTTGTAATTCGTGGGAATTCGTGGACTGTGATAATTCACTATTTAATATTAAAGTTAAAGGCAGTTTGAGAGGCTGCCTTTGAGAAAAAAAGAAAAGCTGAGGTAATTTTAAAGCAGTTTTGCGAATTTTCCTCAGTGTCGTCTTTTTATCTCCTCACAAAATGCTTTGAGGGATTTTTTATTATCATTTTTAACAATCAGGCCGTGTCTAAATTTTATGAAATTTATATATTAAAAAAACACCCCACACAGAGCTTGGTTTTAACAAAGGAGGAGGAGAATGCAGACGTGTTTTATATCAATTTAATATACGCAAAATCATTTTTAACCACACAAAATTCAAATTTTATTACATTGATTAAAGGCCGTTTGACAGGCTGCCTTGAAACCCTTAAGCTGAGGTTATTTTAATGTTTTAGTGTTTGAACATTAAAATCACCTCAGCTTTAAAGTCAAAGCGCCTTTAAACTTAATGTAATAAAATTTGAATTGAATGTCCGCCTTTGGCTGGCGTCTTTGTCCATCAAAGTCCTGAGGAAATAAATTAGCGTTTTAGCAGATCCACCTCAATTCTACTCTGAAATTAATAGTCATGATCTTTCATTGCTCTGAGTATAAAACCTATTTCCCCTTGGATTTAAATTAAATTCTACAACGTTAGGTGTTTTCTGCTTGAACTGTTCGGTTCACAAAGTCTGATCAAACATTTAAAAAACCCGCTCAATTAAAAAAAAAATGTCTGGCTTGGCTAACAAATATTTGATTTTTCTATTAATATTTTAATCAGTATTAATGTATTATAAATTGGTATTGTTATAATGAGGATATTATTGGATGGTAATTGAAAACTAATAATGTTTTTTTAATATTATTAATTTTATTTTTAAATTAGATTTTGCAATTTAATATTCGACACATTTAACATATAAAAGAGAAAAATAAAGAGAAAAATAAAGCACAACTCCCCCACCCCATAACGTCCCTCGGCTTCCCCTTCTGGTTCTTTAACTATTTGCTACTTCTGCTTAACTTTTGTCTTATTTTCCATCTTTAAACTTAATGCTCTTATCTTCTTACCATTTTTATACCCAATTTTCTTCCAATTACATCTTGCATTTAATTAATTCCCAGATTGTTATTTATTAACCTTTACTCTTGTTTTCTTAGTTGTAAATGTTTACAAAAATAATAATATTCTTTTAATTTTTATTTAAATCACTGTTAATTTGCATTCAAAATATATGTTTACAGCCATTGGTTTCATTCAGCTGTTCCATTTTTTTTAGAAAAATGGCTTTTTATTAAATTTTTCACAAACAAAAATAAAACAAAATAAAACAATCTTTTAGTCATCATTTTATGTCATCTTTTTTACACTGCGTAAATAAGCTGCATAAATAAGCTCATTGAGCTGTTTCAAATTGTTTCCAATGCTGCAACCTTCGGGCAAACAAACAAATAATATTTTTTATGTGTCGCAATGTTGGCGGGCTGGACTAGATGACCCACAGGGGTCCCTTTCTCCCAACCCTATTCCAATTCCAAAATAGAATTCTGCGCTCAGTCATTCCATTTATTTGCTCTTATTTGTCTCCCTAGCTGCCGTTCCCACGCCTAGAAGTCGCTCGGATGAAGGACAGATACCAACAGAAAGGCTTTAAGATGTGGATTCCTGGTGGATGGTAAGTAGGGTGAATAAAAATCAATGATTTTTTTAAAGAATAATTTAAAATTCAGGTTTTTTTCTGGGTTAAATCTGGGGTTTTTTCATTTAAATCAGATTTTAAAAATAAAATGCTTTCGGAGGAAAAATCTTTTCTATTTAAGTTACATTATAGACCAAAGGCTATTCATCAGGAAATGATGATTTGTTTTAAGTTTTTCATGTGCGCTAAAACTCAGTCTAAGCTTTTTTTTTAAAAAAAAAAAAATCCATTTAACCACATCAGTTAACAAACATGGATACAGTTAACAAAAATGGATACAACATGTTTGAATTGTTACTAAGGAAATAAAGTACAGCAGAAAAGTTGTCCAAATATAAACAGTTAACTTATTAAAACTCACCGTAATTTCATAATTATCTGTCAGTGTATTTCTAAAAGTATAACCAAATCTGCAATTTTTGATACAACTGTAAAAACTACTCTGAAAATTTATTATTCCAAAAATGAAACCTGCATCTGGTTGTAAATATTAAGATTATACCAGCAAGGCTGAGTTTTTCTGTAAAAAAAGTGATTTGAATCAACTCTTACTAACTAGTGCTTTAAATCGTGAATCAAATCAAATCCACCCTGATGGTAAGGCAATATTTCAACGGCTGCCAGCTCCGTTAACGGGCGACCCCGAAATGCGCTTGTTTTGTGCTGAAAACCTTGCATTTCTCGTGCCTCCCCTCCAAGTGGAGAAGTTGGCGCAGCAAATCGGGGTCACAAGTTAATTAATGCCGGTCCTCTGATGGACTCCAAACAGGCGCCAAATTTTTGTGCCGGTTTTGTACTGCCAACCCTATGTTTTGTGCCACCTCCCCACCAAAAACCGAGCGATCGACACTCAAACTGGGTCCACAAGCAAATGGCCCCCGAACCCAACCTGACCCCAAACCAGTGCCAGGGTTGTGTGTGCTGGGTTTGGCGCTGTTTTGTGCCGCTTTCCGTGCCATCCCGCAAAACTGAGCAATCGATGCCCAAACCGAACCTATTTCCGATTGGCCACAAAACTTGCAGCTTTGTCCGAAAGCAGTTCTGCCCGTGGCTGGGAATCGCATGTGAAGAGGGAGAGGAGTTTGCAGGGAGCAGGTGCCAAGCCAGGGTGCAACGGTGCCCGGGACCCACCCGCCCCGCCAAGCAGGCGTGCATGGGCCAGGGGAGCCCCCGGTGACCTCGGGGGGGGGCACTACTCACTCAAGCACTGCAGCCCTGCTTTGTTCCACAAGCTCTTGCCACAGAGGGAGCAGCAGGCAGTGGCCGAGAAGGCGCCCGGCGTCAGCTCATGCCCATGCAGTGCCCGCAGCTGCTCCTTCACCTCCACCGCCTCCTTCTCGCGGCCTTTGCTCTTACCCTGAAAAGAAGAGCAGAAAATTCAGACCGTGGGAACCACCAGGGCCAAATGCAGGCAAGCTCAGGTCCAGGGGCCGGAGGTGGCCCTCCGCACCTCTCAGCCTGCCCCCCACCTGCCCGCCTCCTTGCTTACAACCGGTCAAGGGGGTGACCCTCCTCCTCCAGCTCATTGCTGCCCCTTGCAGAACTCAAGAAGGGGGGGTCAAAGCTAGAACTAGTTGGCTCCACCTTTCATTGCCTCTGGCTCTGCCTCCTTCCCGGGCTCCAGTGGGCACCAGCCGCCACTGCCCTTTGGGAAAGCCTTAGCTCCACTTCTTGTTGTTTCTAGCTCCGCCTCCCTTTGGAGCTCCCTGCTTTCCCAGTGGGCACCTGCCACCACTGCCTTTCAGGGAAGCCTTAGCTCTGCCTCTCCTTGCCTCTGGCTCTGCCTCCTTCATGGGCTCCAATGGGCACCAACCACCACTGCCCTTTGGGGAAGTCTTGGCTCTGCCTCTCCCTGCCTCTGGCTCCGCCTCCTTTATGGGCACCAGGTGCCACTGCCTTTTTGGGAAGCCTTAGCTCCGCCTCTCCCTGCCTCTGGCTCCGCCTCCTTTCTGGGCACCAGCCGCCACTGCCTTTTTGGGAAGCCTTAGCTCCGCCTCTCCCTGCCTCTGGCTCCGCCTCCTTTCCAGGCTCCCTGCTTCCCACCCCGCACATCTCCCGTGGGCACCCACCTCCATTGGTTGGGGTGGAGCAGGAGAGAGCTCTCCCTCCCGAGCCAACCAGCAAAGACCACCCAAACCTCTGCCCGGCTCTGCCCCTCACCTTCTCCTTCTGCCACGATCCGGTGACCCGGTTGCGGAGGTTGCTCAAGCGGCGCCTCACCTTGGTCCCTCTCTCGGCCTTGTCGCTCTTCCCACTGTCTTCAGTCCTGGGTCGGGAAAGAAAGGGCGGAGGGTGGTTCAGGGGGCTCGTGTGAAGCTTTATTAAATTCATTTCTTACACCTTCGGAGCACGCTCCCCCCCCCCGCAAGAGTGGATCACTCACTCGTTAGACAGGAACTCGAACCAGGTCAGGTTCTGCGGGGCTTCGCCGTTGCCTTCGGGGGCGCACAGCCCGTGCTTTGCCCTGGAACGGGAACCAGGCGTGGAAATATGTCAGGAGGGGGGGGTGTGGCTCCTCTGAGCTGAGCGTCAAAATGGTGGCTACAAAACAGAGATGCTTCAGGGAACAGGCTCAGCCCTGGTGCTCAGAAGCTGGGGCCTTCTGCATTCAAAGCACATGCTCTGCCGCCACCATTTTCCAGCCTCCCCCCTGTCCCACTCTGAGATGATGATTCATTCCCACAACCACCAAGACTCACCCGTGGTACTGAGTCAGCTCCTTCAGCACCTGTTGCACCATCAGCCTGTTATTGAGAGAAGGGATAACGTCAGAGACGGGGCTGAGGCGAGAATTGATGCCCGTGTCATGTCCATCTGCCCCCCTCCCCGCCATCGTCAGGGGTACAGCTATGTCCACAGCCCTGGATCTTTTCCTGGGACCCATGGGCAGCTCAGTTGGTAGAGCACAAGACCCTTCATCTCAGGGTCGTGGGTTCAAGTGCAAAAGAAGATCCCTGCACTGCAGGGGGTTGTATTAAATGACCCCCATGGTCCCTTTTCAACTCTGCAATTCTATCGTGTAAAGAAAATACCCAGCTGACCCTTAGGTCCAGTCGTGGCCGACTCTAGGGTTGCGGCGCTCATCTCGCTTTACTGGCCAAGGGAGCCGATGTACAGCTTCCAGGTCATGTGGCCAGCAGGACTAAGCCGCTTTGGCGAACCAGAGCAGCGCACAGAAACGTCGTTTACCTTCCTGCCGGAGCGGTACCTATTTATCTACTTGCACTTTGTGCTTTTGAACTGCTAGGTTGGCAGGAGCAGGGACTGAGCAACGGGAGCTCACCACGTTGCGGGGATTTGAACTGCCGACCTTCTGATCAGCAACTGCTAGGCTCTGTGGTTTAACCCACAGCGCCACCTGCGTCCCTAAAGAAAATACATCAGGCCAATTTTCCCGGTGGGAGATTCCTCACAGCTCCGTTTCAAACGGACCTGGGTCCTTGCGGGAGGGGGCTCTCCAGTTCTGCACTACGCAGCGCTTCAGAGCAGACGGTGGTGGAAGCGTTTGGGGGGCATCCTCAGAGTCTGTGGGGTGTGTGAACTGGGGGCAAAGGGCAGAGGCCACTTACACTTGCTCCGGGGCTACCTGGTCCTTTTCAATCAGCTCCAGCACCGGGGGCGCTATCCCTGAAATGCAACACCAGAAGCAGCAACATTTGTTCACTGTACTTTTCCATGTATATTGGGGGGGGGGGGTTTGCTGAAAATCACTCACCCGCACGTGTTAAAAAATCCGCCTCTCGTCTGTCCCCTTGCCAGCAGAAGCTGCCACTAACACGCCCAATAGCTGCTTACAGCCGTGGCAGCAGCCAATTAATTATCCACCCTATGCACTATCCACGTATAAGATGACCCCCACTTTTTAGTTTCGTTTTTAAAGAAAAAAACCTAGTCTTGTACATGGAAAAGTACGGTGCTTATTATTTGAAAAGATGGATAAATTGATCACATTGTAAAGCGATCAGCCTTTGTGTTTTAAAAAAACAAAACCACAACAGCCCCACATCCTGATTTGTCTGCATGAAAGTTTGCGGCGGGGGTGGTAGGGAGACATGTGGATTAGACGACGTCTCGCGCTTCTCGAGCATCTGTTCCGACTTACTTGCACAGGGAAGTTAAAACAACACGGCACCAGAGCAAAGTGCTATCACCCCCACGTTTTCTTGTGCATCTTCTTGGCAAAAGAGAAAGGGAGGCTGATATATTTTTGGGGTGGGATAGGTGTGGGAATGGGGTCATTGCGCCAGATGGCCAAAGCAGCTTTGCTCAAGCAAGCCAAATTTGCCGCTGTGTGATTTGCATCCCCATCCACAAACACGGTTTGGTGTTTTCATACTGGAAACCGCCCTGTGGCCCTTGGATAGAGGTGCATTATATAAATGAAATGAATGGAATGAAATAGCAGCAGTCTCCAGAAGGGCCCAAGAATTCCAGCTCAAGGCCTATAGACTCCCTGGGATGGTTTTGCCGTAGGGAGAAGCCTGGGAGAACCTCTCTCCCAAAAACAACTTCTAAGGAAAAACGGAGAGTTCCCTTTTCTTTGGGTCTGGACCCATCAGCCTGGGACATAAATGAGTCCCACCAAATTTGGGGCTGGACAAGAAGCCCTCTCCCACTCCGGTCACTGTGCCTGCATGCAATAAAGACCATGTCCCACGAGGACCACTGACCCATGGTGACCGGAAGCGAGACCTCCAGGCTGCGGGACATGCGCAAGGAGGAGGCGCCATCGCAGGGGGCTGGGACAGACTTGGACCTCAGCCGCTTCCCTCCAGCACTGCTGAAACCCTGGGAAAAGCAAAGGAAGAGGAGGAGGAAGGAAGGAAGGAAGGAAGGAAGGAAGGAAGGAAGGAAGGAGATTCTGTTAGCATGAAGGGCCCTGTAGGGCTTTGAATCCTATTCCAAAACCATCCCCAAACCACAAATCTGGTGGAATCCCTTTCCATAGAAAACTTTGTGCTGCAAAATAGTGTTATTATTCTTATTTAATACCCGGAATCTCATCTCGTACGCCAGATGAGTCTCTGTGTTATCGCTACCACCTAAGGCGACTCACGTCTTTGCCAGGCTTCTGGACGAGGCCCAGGTCCAGGCGCAAGGGCTCGATCTCCACTTTGATCACTGTGCTGCTGCTGCTGCCGACGCCGCTCCAAGCTGCTAGTCCTGTTAGAGGTGCGTGTGGTGGATCAGGAGGTGGCTTCTCCTTTTCGTCGTCGTCCTGCTCCGCGTCGCTTCCCATTTCGGAGGCGTCCAGGCTGAACCTGGTTGTTTTGGGGAAGGAAGGAGAGCTTTGGCGGCAATGAGAGAAACTCTGCAGTTAGGAGTCACCAATGTCCTCCTTGGGTTCGTCTCATCATCTGTTTCTGAAGCCATCCTAGTCAGAGGTTCCCTGGAGGAAGTGACGAGTCCTAAGACAAAACAGGCCCTGACTCTCCCCACCCCTTACAGCTCCTTGCTCAAGTTTCCCCCTCGAAATTTCAGACTCGACAGCCAGGGAGGCAAAGCCCTCTTTGAAATCAATGGGCATGGTCAATTTCAGTCGTTCTCTAATGCTGGAGAGGAAGTGGTGGTGAGGGATGGGGGAGGAATTCGAACCGGTTCACATTTAAAGCCGGGCTGATCAAATCCACTCTTTCCAGGACACCGTGAGGACCGAAATGCAGGACTCCCTCCACAGTCCACGCTCCTCTGAAACCTGCGAGGCCGTTTTCCAAGCAGAGAACCTTTTGTGGAAAACGGGCATATTGGAGAGGGAAGCGGGCATGGAAATGAATATGTTGTTCGTGGAAAATAATACACAACAATTCATTAGAGGAAGAGGGATTGCTTGTACAGTCACCAAAGAAAGTGCGTATTGGCAGAATTTGCCCTAAAATGAGGATTTATAAAGAATTTATAAAGAAATGCAGGGAGCTTGACAGAAACTGACAGAAGGAAATGTACAGATACTTCTACCCCTTTGTGCTCGCTGGTGAGGGCTGGTCAGATGTGGGGCAGGGAGGGGTTCCAGCCCCTTTGCAAAAAAATAATCAAAAAATCATCTATGTGCAAGTTTGGCTCAGGTTGCCACCAGTGTTGCCCCGTCTGCCAGGCCTCAGACACAAGCAGCGCAGCTCCTGCTCCTTTTCGACAAGAGACCTGCCAAGATCGCCAACGGAGATTGTTTTCCCCACCCCCACCCTGCCCTGGCACCTTATAAGGAGGGGAGAGTTAAAAATAGCCCCTCTCTCTCCTGGCCGATCAATAGTGCCCCTTCGGAGCCGCAGGGGAGGGCAATCTCCCCGCGAGAGATCTGCTCAGCCGCAGCCTTAAAAAGGGTGGCCGCCTGGCATCAGTTCCCTAGCCCCGCGGAACAAAATGTATTTTTAATTCTCCTTTGCAGGCCCTGCCAACGTTTCCACTCTGCAGAAGTGGCAGGGCAGGTTTAAAGCCCAAAAGCTGTCTCTGTCTCTGTCGCTGGTGCTTGGCACCCTAAATGAGATGGCTTTTGAGCGGCGTCACTTTGGGAACGAGAAACAGGAGCCAAGCCGGCTTTGCGAGGCCTGGGGTCACCGGAGCAAACTGGGGGCACTTGGCAGAATATTCAGGCATTCACCCAAGGCAGCTGAATCAAGGGCACATTCCGTGGCAAGGCAAGAGCTGAGTAACGGCATAGGCAGGGGTGGCCAACTGGAGCATCAGGGAAGCTGCTGGATCGGGCCAGGGGCCCCTCTAGCCCACAATGGCTGACCAGATGCCCCCATTCCCAGCTAAAGCGCAAGAGCAGCTCTCCCCTCCAGCTGATATTCAGAGCCGTCCTGGCTAGCAGCCATCGCTAGCCCTCTCCTCCTCCAGGAATTTGTCCCATCCTTTTTAAAAAGCCATTGACTTCCATGGAGAGATGACTAACTTAGGCCCATTAACTTCAGCGGGCCTGTTTCCAAATAGATGCAAAACCATGGAAGGAGGAGGCTTCTTCCCGCCCCCCTTCCACTGTTTATTTTTTGTCTGAGTGGAGCTATTTTCCCACAACCGCACAGCGTCCGCAAAGCTCTTAAGGGTGATGAGAAGCAGCAACTTGACAGCAGGTCAGAGAGAGTTGGGGAGAGAGAGAGAGAAAGAACAGAGACCGTCTCCTTTGTCAAGGCTGCCCCAGAAAATCTCATGGAAAAAAGAAACACCCGACAGAGCCAAAGGCTCGGCCCAGGCAAGCCTATTCATCTGAACACACGCAAAGTGTGTCCCTGAGCAGAAGGCTCCAGTAGGGGTGGCTTTCCCCCAACTCTTCCGACCCGTTGAATGGCTCCTTCAGGCCTCACTGCAGAGGACAATTTCACACTTGGGGAGCCACTACCAAAAAGGCCCTGTTGCAAGTCAACCACCCCCAGCAAGGCCTCACCAGCTGGTATGGAGAAGGGGCTCTTTGGAATGACCCTAGCCAGACTCACCTGCGCTGGCCGTCCGTCGGAGACAAGGGCGCCTCCCAGCTGTGCCTCCGAGAGGTGGACATGGACCGGGCCAAAATGGGAAATGCTTCCGTGCCCTCCAAGGCGGCTCCCGACTCCTCCCCGGAGAAGGCCCCCCGGCCCCCGGCTCCACACGAGCAGGCACAGTCCGCATCCAGGTAGTGAGGTGTCGCGTCCAAGCTGGCCTGCCCCTCGGGGCCACAGGGGCAAGGGGTCTGGGGAAGCACCCCACCGTGGCCCCTGGGCCTCTCAGCCAATGTGCAACAGCCGGCGGCCCCCGGGGATGTCTGTTCGAGGGACAAGGCTGCTGCGGAAGCCACACCGCCAGCCACAGCAGCCTCCATGGGCGGCCAGGAGAGTCCCAAGTCCTTGTAATACTCTGAGCCCTGCAGAGCCGAGTCTATCGAGAGGAGGTCCTCCGCACTGCTGTGGATCGTGCCCGGGGAGGCGTCCTGTTCTGGAGAGGAGGCGTCCTCCTGCCGAGAGAGGGAGGGAGGGGTCAGAGTGGCAAAAGGCCTAGCCTACCTCGCAGGGGTGCTGTGAGGGTGCTCCCTAGAGGGACAGAAAGGCAACAGAGACTGGGGCACAGTAAATATTATATTTATTACATTCATTTGCCTCCTTCTTCACTTGGGAGTTCCCCAGCTGGTGCCTCTCATCATTCCTCTGCCTGCAACCAGTCCATGATGTTGACTGCAGGCTGCTCTCTGCCCTCCGTCCGGACAAATGAGAGGCATCCCTGGAGCCCAGAGGCAGAAACTCTCAAGGAGGGCTGGCAAGAGGCATGGAGGCCGAAGGGTCCGGCAGAGGGGGTTTTGTGGGCCGCATCCCGCTCCCTGGCCCAAGACTCCTCACCCATGCAACCAGCCCACTGCTGGGATGGATCCCATGGTGCTTCCTTACCCTCTCTTCCGCCATGCTGCCGAAGAAGACCTCATCCTCAGCGGTCAAGGACGGGGACAAGGCGTCTGGGCTGCTGCAACCTGAGGCCGGGATGGTCCGGCTGCCGTGGAAATCCTGCGCTGCCGGCTTGCACTCAGACCCTGAAGAGGAAGGAGGGAGTTAACTGCGGCCCCCATGAAAAAGAATCTCCCAACCGAGTGAGGAGTTTGTGTCCTCCATCTGGGCCAGAAAGAGACATTCTCGATATTCAAGGGCACTTTCCAACTGGACAGAAACAGTCCAGGAAGATGGGGGAAGGGTGTGTGGCCTCAGGAAGGTTCTGTGGGCCAGAAAGAGGAGCCTGGGGGCCGCATTCAGCCCCTGTAACTGATGTTTGCCACCCCTGGATTAAGAAAAGCATGGCAGTTCATACATCCTACAAAGTGTGGTCGCAAACTCCAAGTCACAAAGATTAAGACTCCAGAACCTTTGTTCCAGACTATCTCTCTCTCTCCATATTTTCTTCTTTCTGAGCTTCAACTGTACTCCATTGCCGTGCCAAGCAGGCATGAGAGGAGGCAGGGCCGAGGGCCACGTTCTCCGCTGCAGAGGGGCAGCTTCCCAGTGCCAACCTCTTCCCTACACCCCCTCCTCTCTGTCCGGCTTCCTCCCCAACTAGCGAGCCTCCAAGGGGCTCTATTGCTTTCCCACTTACAGGGAACCTTCTGGCCATCCTCTTCCCCTCTGCCCACCTGAGAAGAGGGGCAAACAGCTCTTGTCTGAACTGAGGCCTTTGGAGAAACAAGGTGCGGCACTAACTGTAGGCAGGACCTGAACCCTTCTCCCCTACTATCCGTTGGCAGTAGCCATTGACAGCCCTTGTCCCCCGCGACTCGCAGTAGAGAGGAAACAGAAACGGGGGCAAGAACCACCACCCCGGAACTCTTGCGGCGTGGGAAGTTGCTGGATTTCAGCAGGAAGGTACAGGGCATGAGATCCACCGTGAATTTGCCCTCTCCTCTTTAGAGCTTCCTGTGGGAGGGAGTTCCACAGCTCTACTCTCTTCACAGAAGAGCAGCTGTGCTTGCAACTGCTGCTGTTTCAAGTGAGAGGTGGGGAGAAGAGAAACACCCGGCTGTTTTGCAGCCCCAGATGTGCTGTCCTAGGCTCACCCAGGGCCTCTCTAACATTGATCCATAAACCCGAACCTCTCCCCCCCGCCACCCGAGAGATGGGAGATGCTCCAGCCTCAACAGGCGATAAATCAGGCCCTGTGGGCTCCGGGACATGCCGTGCGCAGGAGGGGCGGCTGCTTCGAGGGGAGAGGAAGCGCCCGAGGCTGCAGGGAGACCATTTTAGGCAATGTGCGGGCTGCCATGGATGAGAACACCAGGCGCTCTCGTTGGCTCGCTCTCACACGCAGCACCAACAACAGACACAAGGCCCTCTGCGCGTCTGGTCTGCTTGGCAATCCCTAGTTAGTACCATGGAGAGAGGCAGTGAAGGAGCACCAGAGGCAGGAGGGGATGGGGAGACACCCCCCCCTCCATCAAGGAAGGCCAGGCAGGTCACCTCTGGCCTCACCCGTCCCTCCAGCCCAGGTGGAGGAAGGAGCTGTCAAACTCCAGCTTTTCCCTTTTCCACATTTCTGCAACAAAATCCTTGTGAAGATGCATTAGCATTTTAGTGCTAAATTCTCCCAATAAGCACCTTTTTTTTGGCAAACCGTTTTGTAGAATCACAGGACTGTAGAGTTGAAAGGGAGCCGCCAAGGGTCATCGGGTCCAACCCCTGGCAAGGCAGGATTCACAGCTAAAGCATCCTTTGACAGGTGGCCACCCCAGCCTCTTAAAAACCTCCAAGAAGCAGACCCCACCACCTTCCGAGGGAGCCTGTTCCACTTTCGAATGGCTCTAGGAGACACCATCACCGAGAAGACCCTCTGCCTGGTTCCCTGTAGCTTCACTTTTTGCAAGTGAAGAGAACTGCCAGAAGGCCCTTGGAGCTGGACCCCGGTGTCCAGGATGGAGACGCTCCTTCAGGGATACAGGGCTAAGTCCATTTAGGGCTTTCAGTGTCAGCACCAACACTTTAAATCGTTCTTGGAAAAGCACTGGGAGCCAGTGAAGATCCTTCAGGACCGGTGTTGTGTGGTCCCGGCAGCCACTCCCAGTCACCAGTCTGGCAGCCACGTTCTGGATTAGCTGTCGTTTCCAAGTCACCTTCAAGGATAGCCCCATGTAGAGCACATGGCAGTACTCCAAGCAGGAGATAACCAGAATACGTACCACCCTGGCTAGACAGGGAGCAGGCAGGTGGGGTCTCAAATGGAGCTGGTAGACAGCCGCTCTGGACACAGAATTGACCTGCACCTCCATGGACAGCTGTGAGTCCATAATGACCCCCAGGCTGTACACCTCGTCCTTTAGGGCGCAGTTACCCCTTTCAGGACCAGGGAGTCCCCCACCCCTGTTCCCCTAAGCAGTACTTCTGTCTTGTCAGGATTCAACCTCAATCCATTAAGTTGCCATCCATCCTTCAATTGCCTCCAGATACTCACACCGGATCTTCACCGCCTTCACTGGTTCCGATTTACAAGAGATGTAGAGCTGTGTATCATCTGCATACTGATGAACACCCAGCCCAAACCCCCTGATGATCTCTCCCAGCGGCTTCATAGAGATGTTAAAAAGCATGGGGGAGAGGATGGAGCCCTGAAGCACCCCACAAGTGAGAGCCCAGGGGTCTGAACACTCATCTTCCAACACCACTTTCTGGACACGGCCCAGGAGGAAGGAGCAGAGCCACTGCATAAGAGTGCCCACCGCAGTTCCTGCTCCAGATTGCTGTTGTTTCTCAGGAGGGAGTCAGGAGGAAACCAGAACCTCGGGGCTGAACATTTCCAGCAGATTGTGGCATCAGATCCGCTCTGTTTAAAAACAGGCGTGCACAAAGAGAAGCAGAGCCCTTGCAGCTGAGAAAGCGACAGGGGAGTAAATGCATCGAAAAGCGTCCGGCAGATCAACAGGAAGAGCTCTAGGCAGCCTGCAAGGCAACCAGGATGAAATGCTCCTGTCTGGTGACCCCTCCCGCAAGCCAGCCACAGCCTGCAGGGCATTAGGATGGAGGGCAGGTAATAAATGGCAACGTTGGTAAAAATAAGGACAACAACAAATGCTGGATCAAGACCAGACACGGGAGGAGGCCCTTATTGGATCTTTCGCTTCACAGGCCAGCAGCAAGCTCAGGTTGTGCAATCAGGGGTGACGGGGGGGGGGGTGCCTTGCGCAGCGAAAACCCACTTCCTCCAAAGGTCCTTCGGAGGGTGGGGGTTGTGACGAGGAGGGCGGTGGGGAAGTTGCTCCGGGGCATCGCTTGCCTTGCAGCAGCCACCGCCCCGTCATCTCGCCTCTCCGTTGCGTCCTCTAAGTTCCCCATAAAACAATGGGAGGCAGGGGGACACTCCTTAAACGAGTGGACATCGCCCTGAAAACAAATCCTGCTCAGCAGCCTATTAACAGAAGTGCGCAGCACCCCATAAGGCAGCCCTTCCCACCCCACTTTCAGTACCATGTTGACCAGGGCCGGATTTAGGCTGGATGAGGCCCTAAGTTCCTGAAGGTAACGGGGCCCTTTAAATGTCCAGCTGTCCTTTGTCAACAACAAATTGTCACTGTTTTTTGTGTTGAACATATGCTATACGGTAATTTATGGACCTACTAAGTATCTCAAGCCATTTGCACATGTTGCCGTTCAACCAGTCCCTGCAGAATGTCGGCACCCTATATATAGAAAGGAGCAAAGCAGGGATATTTGAGGGAGCAGGCGGGGCCCAGGACTCACATCCTTGGAGCCTACACAACACAAAACACGGTTGCTGGATGTAGGTTTTATTTCATTTGTTTTTTATCTTATATTTTGGAAATGTACATCCAGTCTTTTTTCCCTTTAAATTTTTTTTGGGGGGGGGGCCAAGAGAGTGGGGGGGCATTTGGCCTGATCCCGCGTGCTCTTCTGACTTTCATTCCCTATAGCTGCTGACTTCCTGAAACTTCCCACGCCACAAGAGTTCCAGTTAACCTGAATTTAATTTTGTGCCCCGCTTCCTTTGCTGTGTAGCACAAGAGTTGACCCCTCCCCAGATAGCAATAGGGTGGCAACCTTGGGGAAGCAAACTCACAAAGCGGAACAGCTGTGTGGACGTCCCACAGTTATTGCATCAGTGAGACAATGCAGAACGCAGAGGATCTGGAGGGGAGAGAAGAAGATGGGAGACGCAAGGGGCCTCTGCCCACCTCCCCTCTCAATGGGGAGTTCTCCCTCTTTCCCAGATTCCTGCCACCTTGTCTCCAGGCTTCCAAGAGGGCCGCCCTCCTGGCCGAGATACAAGCACCGGGGAAAGCTCTCCCTCCCAGGAAAACAACACCCTCCCAGGCCCTCTCCTTGGTTTACTTCGGTTTATGAGTCACTTCCCATAAAAGACATCCTAAAGCAATTAGCAATAAAAAACCTTAACAACAGATGCATCTATATCAACAGTATAAAACCAGGCATAAAAACAACCTGAACCAGATAGAAACCAGGACGAGAGCCTCGGCTATTGAAGCCTTCTTGGAAAAAGGACAGTCTCAAAAGGGCAGGAGGGGATCCTCAGCACATGCACCCCGAGGCAGAATGTGGCCCTCCAAGGCTCTCTGTGCGGCCCCCAGAAAGGGAATGCAGCCCACAGACTAGAATAGGGCCCACTCTCCTCCCATCCACAACCCAATTCAGCAGTGGGCTGGGGATGGGTGTGCATGCTCAGGTCAGCGTTTGAATTCAGCCAGGAGCCCCAGTGAACAATGTTCAGCCCCTCTCCTCAGCCTGGCCTTCCTTCACAGGTCTGTTGTGAGAAGAAAACTAACGGGGGGGGGGGAGGGGAGAGGCCCCTTTGGAGGAAAATGTGGGGTGCAAATCTATCAGGGCACCTAGAGAAGCGGGGCGTGTGAATCGAGAAGGCGAAAGGGACAGGCCAGATGGCTTCTCCCTGAAGGAGTTGTGGTCCTCTAACCACCAGCCCCACCCAGCTTTGTACTGTCCACACTGGCTGGCAGCAGCTCTTCAGTCTAGCCTACCCAGAGAGGACTGAACCCAGGAGAAGCATGCGACTGAGACATGGTCCTCCCCTTTACAATGAAGCAAGTTCTCATGACTCTGAGCAAAAGGCTGCAGGGAACCTCAAAAGGAGGGTCCCTGCTGCTGTATTCAGGCCTTGCTTGAGGGCTGCTTCCCATTGGGACACCTGGTCGGCCACTGTGAGAACGGGGTGCTGAACCAAGCCCCCCCCCCCTGGCCTGACCCAGCTGCTGAAGGACTCTTCCTAGTTTCTTCTAGGAAGACCATTTCTGGGCGCCACAATTTAAGGAGGACGGCGACCAAGAGGATCAAGGGTCTGGAAACCTGACGAGGAAGGGTTGAAGGAGCTGGGTATGTTTAGCATGGAAAAGAGGAGGCTGAGAGGAGATAGGAGAGCCATCTTCCAATATCTGAAGGGCTGTTTTCCCCTGCTCCAGAGAGTAGAACTCGAACCCATGGCTTCAAGTGACGAGGAAGGAGATTCCAACTAAACATCAGGAAGGACTTTCTGACAGTCAGAGCTGTTGGACGGGGGAACGGTCTCCCTCGAGAGGTTGTGGGTTGGACGGTCAGCAGTCATGGATGCATTAACTGAGATTCCTGCATTGCTGTGATTCTGATTCCTCCACGGAGCCTCCATGGGCAGAGCCAGCCTACCTTAGAACAGTGGAGAACCAGAGTGGGAAGAGGCTGTTGCTCTCAGGCCCTGGCTTACCGGGGCTTCCCTTTGGGGGCATGTGAGGACAGGGTGCTGGACTAGGCAGGGGCCCCCGTGGCCTGATCCAGCCGCAGGGCTTTTCGGAAGCATGGCCTTAAAAAGGTATTAGAGAAATTCACAGAGGATAAGACTGGAATCGCAAGCAGTGAGTTGCTGCTGCTGCGCTCAGTCCTCCTTGGGGACATTCTTCCCCTGGGGACTCATGTCTGGCCATCACGAGGACAGCAGGCCGGACCCCATGGGCCCCTTTTGGCATGACAAACATCCTGCTTCAGGACGCTTCCGATGTTCTTAATAAGCTCCTGGGGACATGAAACAGATCCTGCAAATTGCCCATCTCCAACGGTGAACCATAAAAGGCTATGGCTGCAGCACGGAAGCAGAACGGCCTCTGCCCCAGGGCCCAGGCACCGGGTAGCAGCTCTCCAGGATTTTGGGCAGGGGACACCCGTGAAAAAGGTGCTGGTTTAAATAGGGCCATGGGGAGCTGCCTCCTGTGGAGTCAGAGGCTTAGTCTGCACTGACTGGCAGCAGAGGGTCAGGCAGGGGGTGGAGATGCCGCCATCAGAAACTGAGCCTGGGACCTTCTTCCTGAAAAACAGCGCCTCTTGCCAGCCAGCGATGGGCCTGTCCTTGGAGGTTTCAGCCCCTACGGCTGCGACAAAAGGATCGGTTTGCTCAGGAACAGAGGAAGCTGCCCTGAACCGGTGCCAGAGCGCAGGGCCGCCAACACTGACTGGCAGCACCAGGGCTCTCCAGGGAGAGAGTCTTGAGCTACAACACCTCCCTTTGCAAAAGACAGAGTCAAGATTTGGGGGCAATGGAGTAAAACGGGGTCCAGGAAAAGGAGTTGAGGCACAGGAGGGGTTCCTGGCTACCTGGAGAGGTTGGCTCCTGCCTCAGAAGCAGCTGGTCCATTGAACAGGGCAGGTGGAGGTTCAACAGGCACAGCCCAATCCTGCCAGCTACATCCAACCCACATTTTATGCACCGGCTATTTATTATTGCAATTTCCAGCCTGAAATACCAAACCTGCTACCCCCGGGGTTACGGCATACTGTAGAACTCCGGGCACAATGTAAAAACCACGCAGCATGCATGTCGAACCAACCTCGCCCCTAATTAAAACCGTGCAGGCAGAAATAGCAGAGCAGGTCAACAGTTGATTAATGGGGTTGCATCGATTTATTCAACGGAACCCACTTCAAAGAGAAGTCTCCTGAGGCCGGAGGACCCTCGCTGTGCCGCCCCTTTCTCCTCCCTGGAAGCAGGAAGCCCCGGGTGCTGGCGGGGGTCAAAGCAAATCCTAGCGCGCACACACACGCCTGCCCCACTCTGCCACCCTTTGCAAAGGCAGCCTCCACCCCCCACCCCACCCCGCTTGGCGCTGCCCTTTGGCCAGGTTACCTCGCTTGAAGGACCACCTTTTCATCCATCGCCTGGAGAAAGACGGCCAGGAGTGGTTGAGGAGGGAGTCGGCCATGGGGGGGGGGGCTTTGCAGGGGAGAAGCTGTGAAAGAAAGAAAGGAAGAAAGAAAGAAAGAAAGAAAGGAAAAGAAAGAGGGAGGCAGCTTCTTCCCGGGGAAGCCAGCGAGGAGGACTGGGAGAGAGGAGACAGGCAAGGACTTTGTCAAAGGCATCAGCTGATGATGGAAGAGGAGGAGCACAGGAGTAGAGGCAAGCCGGCCGCCTTGGCACCTGCTCGGGCGCGCCCACCGGAGCGCACAGGCAGCTCTGGAGAGGCAAATCGGGACGCCCGCTGCCTTGGCATTTTGCTTAACTCCCTCCAGTGAAATCCTGCGTCTTTCGCCCTTTGTGCACGGCCATGGCATTGTGAGGATGGGATCTCCAGCCTTAACTCGGAACCCCCGTTTTCCTCCTGGCATGAAAGTGGCTCAGAGCGACTTGGCGAAGCCTCGGGGATCAGCGCACAGCACAAGAAATACCTGAACACACACACACACACGACGCACACACCTCGAGCCTAAATAAAAGGCAGGCTTTGTAGCAACTGCCCCACTTAAAGGGGGCCAGAGGGTGTCGGTGTCGCTGTCACTTTGGAAGCGGGGCCGGAGGGGTCAGGAGACGACTCTGGGGCACAGAAGGGGCAGGGCTCTCATCACCCATTTCATCCATTTGTTCAATTCGTGCCCCGCCGTTTTCCTTCCCTGGAGCTCAAGGCTGCCTACGCAATTCCCCTCCTTCCCATTTTATCCCCCCAACAACCCTGTGAGGAAGGTCAGGCAGAGACTGAGCGACTGACACCCCACACCCCCCCCCGGCGCCAGGCTACCACCCAGTGGGGATGTTGTTCTGCCTTGTGGAATAGAGCCTCCCTCCCTCCCTCCCTCTTCCAAAACTTGGGTTTGGGGGTTTTATGGACTTCCTTGGAGACCGAGGCACTTGGTGAAGCTGGAGAAGGGCACTGGGAGGTCTGCTGGGGCAAAAGGTGACCCTGCCCCTGCCCCACCCGACCTCCTTCTGCCCCCAGCTGGTTCACTGCATCGCCTTCTTCCTCCAGCTGACCTTCCTCCCTTTAAGACTGTGGCAAAACTTGCAGGAGGACCAGGAGCATCTTCGCTCTCTCAACCCCACTTCCCTCTGCGTTTTATCATCCAGGCTGAAGAAGCATTCTGCTGAGCTCGGAAGCTTGCTCTCTCTGCTGGGGCGGACTTACCCCAGATTCTATTTCTCTTGCTTCCTGCCGCCTCTTCTCTCGCTGGGCACTCGGAGCAGCCAAAAATAAAATGAAATAAAGGCAGTTGGCTCGCTAGGGTAACCAGTTCGAAACCAACCACTTCCTTTTTCTCTTAAGAAACCTCCTCCCATCTCCGGAAGGTGAGACTGACTCACCCCTTCTTCATGCCTCTCACTTTCTGCTAATGGCCCTCCCTTTGTGGGGGCCACAAAATATACAGACAGCACCTTGCACGGAGTCCTTGGCACCCACCTGGCTCAGTATTGCCTGCACAGACTGGCAGCAGCTCTGCAGGCTTTCCGAGCGACTTTGTTACCAGGTTTTTTTAACCAGGAGAGACGCTGCCGGCCTGTGCTGACACTCCTGAGCTCGATAGAGGGGGTGTGTGTCCTGCCATGGTTTAAGGTGGATTCCGATATGGAATGCTGTTTGGTTTCAGTTAACAAAGTCTACATACCGCTCAATTGCAATGGAACTGCTAGGTGGTTTTTCAGGGAATATTAAAACCATCAATAAAAACCAGCCAGCAGCATTTAAAGATACTCAGTTAACATTAACAGGCACTTATGGGGTATTAATAGTAACACCTTGAGTAGCTCAGTCCAGGGGAGCATGAGGCTATTGATCTCAGGGTTGTGGGTTTGAGTTTTACCATTCTACGATTCTATGAACTTGGCCCGGCAGCAGATCTCTGAGCCACAGGCGTTACAGGCCGGCAAGGCCTCACTCTTGCCAGCAGCAGCGCTGCATCTAGCTACCGTTTGTGGGAAACATAGCGCAGGGCCACTTCAGGAATCGTCAAGGCGCCTGGCAGCCGCCACAAACGTATCTGGGCACACAGAGCAACTGCTAATGTACCTCCTCTCCCCCCTTGTGCTAAAACTCACAGAAACAGCCTTTCTTCAATGGGACACCCTCCTGAGCTTTGGAGCTCCAATATTACACAGGCTGTGGGGGCCAATGGGAGTTGTAGTCCCAAGGCGCTTGGTTGGGGGAAGAGTCGCCGAGGAGGCCAAAAAGCAGGGGGGTTGTATGTGCCACATTTCCGAAGGGCGTCCAGAGACACACTCCTGAAACAAAACACTGGCAGGGCTAGGAGTTCCTCTGGCTTATCTCAGGCGCCTGGTACTTGCGAAGGAAGTTGGGCAACCTGACTGCTAAGCAGCCGCTTCTCAGCCTCAAAGCCACAGGCCGATTCAGCCCGAGGGACGCATGCAGGGCAGGTTCCTGAGAACCAGTGCGGACAGTCCTTAGCGAGATGGACCGACAAGCTGATAAGGCAGCTTCTGTCCTGAAGAACCACAGAATTGGAAGGGACCCCAAGGGCCATCTAGTCCACCCCGCTGCAGTGCAGGAATCCAGAAGGCTGCTTCGGGGAGAAGGCTGGGCATAGCTACCTGGCAGAGTGCCTGCTTGGTGTGCAGAAAGAACCCCACTTCCAAATGCAGCTGGGGCTGGCAGAGACCCCGAGGTCTTTGCCTCGTGCCGTGGTGGACCTGCGTCGACAATACTGGTCTAGGCGGAGCGAGGGTCGGACTCTGGACAAAGAAGGCAGCTCCTGGCACCCCAAACTCTTGTCAGCACGGGCAACAGGAGCTGGGAGTCCCACATCGCTCGCTAGCTGCCCATTGCCAGGCTTTGAAAGAAGAGGCTTTTAAACTAAGGTTTATGGGAACATGAACTGGTTTGTTACTCTGAGTTTGCGGGAGCAACTTTAAGAAATCATGGGCTTCACAGAATCCTAGAAACACAGAGTTGGAAGGGAACCCTGGGGTCATCTAGCCCAACCCCCAGGAACTAAAGCACCCATGACAGGTGGCCGCCCAACCTCTGCTTGAAACCCCCCCCCCAAGGAAGGAGAGCCCGCCACCTTCCGACCTGCCAAACCGCCAGGAAGCTCTTCCTACTGTGGTCAGAATCTCCTGTCCTGCCATTTAAATCCACCGAGTTGGCAGTGGGTTGCCTCCAGCTAAGTCCTACTCACCAAAATTAAGGGCTCAAATGACTCTTGAGTAGGACAGCGGCACTGGACACAAGCCTGCATTTCTTTATTACAGTATTGTTATTATTATCATCAGTAATCCATTTTTATCTTGGTCTAACGCAACACCCCCTGGTAGCTTCAGGCTGGGAAGAGATTTTGTGAGCCTGCAAAGGGGCCCAGAAACAGCGAAGAAGGAGGAGGCAGCAGGCTGGGGTTTGCAAGGCCGGAGAACAAAGCAGCGTTTAGCAGCGCAGACCAGGACCCTCGGGAGTCGGAGGCATTCTTGGATAATTTATTCAGAATTTTGTTTTTGTGTTTTTTTAATATAAACAGTTAATTGTTCAATATTTTACACACAGCAAAGAAAAATCCGTTTGATATTCAAAGATACTCTCTGTACACATCACTGCCTGGGCTCCGATATGAAAAGCACTGACAAAAGAAATAAAAATCAAGTGGGCCTACTCTTTTTCTATGAATTCTTCTCAAAACCATGGCACATATTGATATTGATCCTTTTATTTTAAAAGCAAGAGGTATTTTCTTTCCTTTCTCTCTCTCTCCAATGCCGCCCCTTCTCAGTGTTCGGGGACCATCGTCTGCACGTATGGGGAAAGTGGGGCAGCGGGGTTGGGGGGGGCTGGCTTCTCAGGCACTCCACGGCGGGCTTGGGGAACCCGGCGAGGCCTTTGCTTGGACCTCAGTGGGACCCAGGAGGCGGCCCCCCCTGCCTGCCCGCCTCGCAAGGGGGAAGCCAGCCCAGCTTTCTCCGTGCAAAGATCCGTTAACCTTTCCAACGTTCCTGGACCAGTCCTGAACAGCAGCAGCAGCAGCAGCAACAAAAATAACAAAAAGCAGTGTGTGTTGGTGGCGAGGTGATTTTACCAACAGGCAAGGCGGTGGGAAAATCCCCCTTCTGCTTCCGGGATAGGGCTGAGAAGCGCTTGACGGATTTCCACAGAAATAAACCGGGGTGAAGGAGCACACACAAGAGAGATGGCTGCGTCCAGCAAAAGTCCTAGAGAACACGCAGAGCTCACAGAATCGTAAGGGGCCCCCGGGGGTCATCCAGCCCAACCCCCTGCAACACGAGCAAGAGAACGCCGGCTGACTCCGAAGTGAGCCAGAGTCGCCTCTGTGGGTCTCGCTTGGCAAAACGGAGAGGGATGCTTCTTCCACCCTGCAGGATCCTCCACGGGGTTCGGACAGAACGAAAGGCTGGCGAGACAGAGTTCTCAAGGCAGGTCGGAACTCAAAAACCGGAGTTTGTAACCTTAATGGGAAACAACCTAAACGAAACCCTATTTCAGAAAAGTCTTGCCAGTTGCTTGCAACTATTCCGAAGGGAGGCAAGGCACAACGGAAACTCCCCTCCGTCCTGGCAGGAGGAACAGCACTGGAGGGCAGCTGCTTGATGGTGGCTGCGGGCAGAAGGGGCAATTGGGAAGGCGAGGGAGGGAGAGCAGGCGGAGGACACACAAGCCGAGCAGCCGGCCTGGTTCACTTCCAGTTCACAGCACCTCGTCCGCAATCCTGGCACAAAGCGGTCCGAAGGCCGCGCCCGGCCCTTCCGTTAGACAGCGCGAGGCCCTTGCCTCAGGGGGCAGCAGTGGGATGGCAGCATCAGTTAAGCTACAACGGCCATACAAGAGGGGGACCCTGACCGCCTAGCACCCCATTGCCCCCACTGTACCAGCCTCCACCCTCACCCCTTGGAGCTGCTTCCCTACCCCACAAGACTCGTCTACGCAGCACTGCACCCAACGCAGAAGAGACCCACTGATGCCATCAAGGAACTGGACTTCGTTGGAGATGACCCAGTTTGCCCAGGGCACAAAGAGAGCTTTTTAAAAGCCCTACTGCCAAGGAAAGGTTGCTGGGGGTTGCAGGAGGACAAGCCCCCTTCTCCCCCCCCCCCCCGCGAAGCAAGTGCTCAACCACTGAGCTGAGGTTCTCAGGAGGGGAATCTTTTCAAAAAGGGTTTTTTTCTGTGTGCCTTTCTGCTCTCCCTTCCAGCACCAGCCCCCCCCCCCGGCTCCCCTCAAACGGACAGGCACTCTGGGCCCTTCTCCCCTAAGTGCAAGAGGCTCCGCAATATGGATAGCACCAAAAACTTTTGAAAGGCAACGTGACACATCTCTACCTAGGCTGGCAGATGTGAGGCCTCCTCTCTCTCTCTCTCTGTGCAAACCAGGGCCAGAGGGACTGGAAAGTTCTGGGGCGCTCGAGGCTCGCTAATCTTTCAAACGGGCGCAAATCAAAATTGCAGACTGGCAGGAGAGACTAAGGACCGCCCCCCTTCTAGGCATCATTACACGATGGCCTTAGGGGTGGGTTGACGCCACCCTGCAAAGGTTTCGGGGCTGCTTCGTTCCCAAACATCATACTTCCCGCTCTGTCCCACCAAGAGATGCCCCTGCAGGCGGCAATAAGGCGCCAACATTGAGGAAGCGTCGCAGGAACGCTGCATGGAAGGCCCAGGAGGAGCCCACCACGAATGTGCTATTAATTGTGACCATGGCGCCCACGAAAAACCCCACCGCTCTGAGAGGGCGGCCCTTGAGGCAGCTCCTAACAACGACCCTGCTTTCCTGGGAGAGGCACACAACCCCAAACAAGCTCCCTCTCTCCCCAGCACACCCCCCATCAAATTCAAACCTCCATCCTCCTTGTGCTCAGCATAAAAAAAGAAGATAAATCAAGGTGCATTTTCAACGAAGGCAAACAGAGTGGATTTTTTTGGGGGGGGCACAGAACCACCTATGTGCAATTAGTCTGTTCAGTACCCACAAGGCCTACAGATCTACTTATTCCGTCGACTCGACAAGATCCACATCGGTTTATTTTTCTCAGAACGATTCACATTATAAGGAAATACGGGGTTTTTTTTCTTCCTTTTTTCTCTTTTTTTAAAGAAAAAGCTTATTTCAAATGACACTGAGGTAAGAGAGAGGTTTTGGCGATGCAAATTTCAGCAGGCGAACAATCGCCTGGGACTGAAGAGGAAATCTGAACTGAGGGGGGGGAGAAGGAGGAGCAGAGGGCGGACCCCACAAATTCTGTGGGGCCCACCGACTGGAGCAGAAAAGCTCTAAAGTGCAACACTGGGGAGGTTGGCGGGGGGGGGAACCCTAAAAAAAAAGAAAACCCCAAGGGTTGAAGAGGGTGAAATTCTTGCCCCCACCTCACAGGCGGGAGACACACAGGCAGATTGCACAACTGACCAGGTTTAGCAGGGCAGAAACATTTCCCCAGCCGCCTCCTCCTCCATCTCTGCCTCCCTGGCAAATAATCACAGCATTTGGGCTTATCCCCCCCCCAAAAAAAAGGGGGGCTGAGCAAAGGCACAGGGGGCACAAGGCCAGAGCAAGACTGTTTGCCTACCTAGGCTAGTGTTGTCTGCACAGACCAGCAGCATGCTCTCCAGGCAGGGAGCCCTTTCGCCAGTCCTGCCTGGAGACGCTGCCAGCAGGGCGCGCGCTAGGGACCTTCTGTATGCCAAGCAGGAGCTCTGACGGCGGGGCTGCCTTCCTTCCGGCAAGATGCCAGGCCTCACTATGGCCCTCCATCCGCTGGCAAGCGGCCCCTCAAGAGGGGGGTGTCTCCACCCCCCCCCAGTCTAACCGGACGTCCTGCCTGCAGACCAGCGGCTTGGCCAAGGGGCTGCGGGACCCTAGGAGGCCGTGATGGATCCTGCGGGAACTTCCCACCAAAATTCCCTAGCGTCGTCTGCCAACTTTGCCAAAACAGAAACCCAAACACTTAGCGAGTCTCCCTGTCAGGTCCGCCACCAAGCAAGGCTCCCCCCCCCCACCCTAGAAGGTTTTGGGGTGGGGGGGAATCAACAAAGGCAACAATAATTTATAAGGAGGTTGGCTACCTCGGACTTAAATATGTCACAACAAACATATATATATATATATATTTATGTACACACGCACGGGACGCTAACCGGACAGGGCCCAAAGGGAGGTGGCTCACTCTGTGCTATTTTTAAGCCGCCAAAAAGCACTCGGGGGGGGGATCCTAAAGGGGGGGTTGGCTACTGCTTTGGCTACCTCGCTTTGCTGGGGGGGGGGATGACGACAGGGTGGGGAACCCCTCACCCCCAAAAGTTCTTCAGTATAAAAATAATCTCTTGAGAATCCATTCACTCCGGGGCGGGGGCTGGCTCTCACGCCCCTCCGTGGCTGGAGAGAACGGTTCTGTACAAAAAGACTCGCTCGCTCGCTCCCCCTGCGCACACACACACACACACACACACACACCGATTAACCCATTGAGAAAAGCAGCAGCAGTTGGTCAAATCGGGACAGAAAGACAGATCTGGGTGGGACACGCCTTAAGAGATCCTTCAGATCCTAATTCTTTTAAATAATAAAAAAAGGAGAGAAAAAAAATGGCAAAGGAATCCCCTCCGAAAGAGGGGGACAGGCAAGAAGAGAGGGAACACGTTTCCGCGTTCTGCTTGGGAAGGTGGTTCTGGGCTGTGGGCGCATTAAAGAGCCTCCCCCCACCACCACCGTGGGACTGGAGGCAGGCAGAGGGCTCTCCCCTCTCCCTCCTACTCGCGAGAAGCCCCCTCCCGTCTCAAAGCCACAGCGTTGTGCAAGGGGGATCCGGGCCAGGCGGAAATGCGGCAAAACGGCCGCTTGCGTCTTTCACAGATGAAGGCTGCTGACGGTGAGTCGACGTTTGCGCGCCCCTAACCCCCCCCCTCAAAAAAAACAAAAAACCACCCCGACCCAGAAATACGACACGATTTGGGGGAGAAAAGTCACTGTCCTAGTAGTAGTAGTAATAAGAATAACCTTCCACGACGATTAAAAAGTCCGTCTTTTCTGTAGAAAGCGAGTCCGCGGTGTGTCTGCAAAAATACTGCCAGTCCTGAGATTTGTGTGGGAGAGGAACGGCCGGGGCAGCGGGGGGCGGGGGAGATAAAAGCCGGGTGCGCCCCCACCCCTGCCATTAGGAGGGGCTGGAGCGGGGCATGGAGAGGATGCGGCCGTTCTTCTTGCTGCCGTTCATGTGTGTGTAGGGGACGTGCTCCTCGTAGCTGCCCTTGAGGGCCACCGAGAGGCCGTTGTCCCTGCCCAGGACGCCCTCGTCCCGCTGGGAGTAGGAGGAGGCCGGGTCCAGGGGGATGCTCTCCATGTTCTCAAAGTCCATCTCAAAGTCCTCCGTCTCGGGTGGCTTGTTCTCCTCGCTGTAGAAGAAGGAGACATCCCGGAAGGAGGGGTGCAGCTCGTCCTTCAGCATCTCAATCACCTCCGTGAAGGTCGGGCGCATCTTGGGGTTGTACTGCCAGCACAGCTGCATGAGGTCGTGGCTGCAGGGGGGGGGACAAAGGCGCCGGGGGGTCAATCGGGCAGCTCCCCAAAAACCATTCCGATGCCAAATGGCCATTGCTGCCTCCCCCAGGCCCTCTGTTTCTGGGGTTGCCACTAGCAACCCTGGGGCAAAGAAGGCTGAGACCTCCCCCCCCCCCCGCTAAAAAAAAGGACCTGTGTCCTTTTTTTTGCGCCAAGGGGGCAGGAAAGGTAAGGTGAGGTCAAGGACTCCTGGATGGATAAGTCCAGTCAAAGGCGACTGAGATTGCAGCGCCCACCTCGCTTTCAGGCCGAGGGAGCCGGCGTTTGTCCACAGACAGCTATCAGGGACATGTGGCCAGCAGGACTAAACCGCTTCTGGACCAATGGGACACCGTGACAGAAACCAGAGCAGCGCACGGAAACGCCGTTTACCTTCCCGCCAGAGAGGTACCTATTTATCTACTTGCGCTAGCTTCCGATCTGCTAGGTTGGCAGAAACTGGGACAGAGCAATGGGAGCTCACTCCGTTGTGAGGATTCGAACCACCAACCTTCCCATCAGCAAGCCCAAGAGGCTCACTGGTTTAGAGCACAGTGCTGCCTGGCTGCATGGCATGAATTTGCCACCACTTCCTGAGACCGATGGGCAGGAGGCAAGGAGCCTGCCAGCAGGTGGCGCCAGAGCCCGCTTCTTCTCCCCTGACTCCACCATAAGGGACCAGCCTGAGAAACTGGCTGGCAGGGCAGAGGGAGCCTGTTCCCCCTAATGGAGTGAACCCTGGACTGTCCCCACCTGGGAGCAAAGGAGTTGCCTGGTGCCCCACCCACCCACCCGGAGGGGCACCCAGAGGGCGGCCCCGGCCTCCCCTCCCCGACTCACAGCCTCTCGGTGCAGTTCTCCGGCTGCTCCAGGCACCCGCCGTCCATGACGAACTTGAGGACCTGCTCGTTGGAGAGGCCTTGGTAAGGCTGCTCGGCCAGGCTGCTGATCTCCCAGAGGACAACGCCAAAGGACCTGGGGGGGGGGCACAGGAGGGTGAGGGCCAGGAAGCAGAGGGGACTCCCCAGGCAGAGGCTGTCCCTCAGGCAGCCGTTCCAGGGTGCCCACCCCCTCCCGCAAGGCTGGAGTCCCTGGCTCCCCGAGGGCACTGCTGGAGGAGAAGGACTCTCCGCACAAAGGGCGCAGAAAGACCCCCGGCCTTAAAGCTTGCAGAGCTGCTGCCAGTCAGTGCAGACCACACTGTTGTGACTCGGGAGAGGGCGGCTCCCCACACTTCCATTCAGAGCCTTGGAGACTGGAACGAGCTGGGCAGCGGCGGCACGGCACCCGCTTCGCATGCAGAAGGTCCCAGGTTCAGTCCCCAATGAGGGCACCTGTCTGTCTCGAGAGACAATGGAGCACACCTCCGGGGGTGAGGCCAAACTACTGTGTTAGCAGCACCGAAGTGACTTCCCTGGGGCGTAATCTGGGCCGTGTGTCTGGAGATCCTGGGCTGCCCAGACGGCAAGACCCCCCTCTTGGCCAAAGGGAAGCAGAGTGAGATGTCCGGCACCTGCTTGGTTGCAGGAGTTGCCAGAAGGAGCCACCCAACTGCCTTAGGGACTCCGCTCTGGATTTGGGTGGGGTTTACTCCCCAGCCTCTTCTCCCCAAATACCCCACATGGCAGCGGAGGTTTCGGATCAGAGTTTCCCTTCTCCCCAATGGGCTCCCTTCCCAGGATGGGCCGGGACAAAGACCCCCTGCCTGAAACTCTGCAGAGCTGCTGCTGCCAGCCAGAGTTAATAATAATAATAATAATAATTTTTATTTATACCCCGCCCTCCCCAGCCAAGGCCGGGCTCAGAGCGGCTTACAAGCAATAATAAAAACAAGTTAAATGATTACAACTTAAAAACAAAATTAAAAAATACAACATTAAAATATTGAAACATTAAAATATTATAATGTAGCCTCATCGCAGAGGGAGAAGGAAAAGAGAAAAGAGAGGGAGGGAGGGAATCAAATTGGCTCCAAGCCAAAGGCCAGGCGGAACAACTCTGTCTCACAGGCCCTGTGGAAAGAAATCAGATCCTGCAGGGCTCTGGTCTCATGAGGCAGAGTGTTCCACCAGACCGGAGCCAGAGTTGAAAAGGCCCTGGCTCTGGTCGAAGCCAATCTAACTTCCTTAGGGCCCGGGACCACTAGGGTGTTGTTATTTATGGACCTTGAGACTCTCCATGGGGCATACCGGGAGAGGCGGTCCCGTAGGTACGAGGGTCCTAGGCTGTGAAGGGCTTGAAAGGTCAAAAGCAGCACCTTAAACCTGACCCTGTACTCCACCGGGAGCCAGTGCAGCTTGAAAAGCACTGGGTGAATATGCTCCCATGGCAGAGACCCCGTGAGGAGTCTCGCTGTGGCATTCTGCACCCGCTGGAGTTTCTGGGACAGCTTCAAGGGCAGCCCCGCGTAGAGCGAATTACAGTAGTCAAGTCTGGATATGACCGTCGCATGGATCACTGTGGCCAGGTCGGGGCGGGAAAGGTAATATTGAGTTGGCAATATTGAGCCAGATGGCCTGACTCGGGACAAGAGCGGCTTCCTACGGCCTCTTAGGCCCGTGAGGAGAGCCAGCGTCCTCCTGCATGCGGCCAGGGAGGGGGGCTCTGAGCAGCCCCGGGGGGTTGGGGGTGCTCCCCACTCACCAGACGTCAGAGCAGGCGGTGAAGACGCCGTCCTTCAGCGACTCGGGGGCCATCCAGCGCACGGGGAGGAGCCCCTTCCCTCCTTTGCGGTAGTAATCCGTCTCGTAGATGTCCCTGGTCATGCCAAAGTCTGGGGGTTGGGGGGAGAGAGAGGCAAAGGGGGGAGAGCTCAGAGCTTCCCTCAAGGACGTGTGTCTGCAGGGGCATGGCTGGGGGGGACCCGTCCTGGGGGGCCACATTTGGACCCCAACCCAGAGGCCCCCACCACCCCTGAATGCACGGGGCCTCCTCAACGCTCGCCTGCTGTCCGGAGACCTCCGTTATTCGGTGATCTGGGAAAAGGCCTTTGGAAACGATGCAATACTGAATGGTTTAGTTTATGTAAAATATGCAGGGATTTATGCTCCGCTAAATGAACCATGGAAAGAGAAGAAGGGAAGTCGCTGATATTTTAAGGTTGTCTAAATGAATATTCTAAATTGTAAAATTGTGTGCTTATTTTTGGGGGTGTTGCTATTGGGTTGTTTTTATTTTCATTAGGTATTTTGTGGTTTGATTTTATTCTGTGAACTGCCCTGAGACCCCTGGGTATAGGGCGGTATGTAAACAAAAGAAAACAAAACAGAAAACAGAAAAGTGTGCGGGCACACACACACACACACACACACACACACACACACACATTAAAGGCCTTTGCAGTGGGGGCACCCCAATTATGGAATAACTCCCCAATCCCCCAACCCCAATGTATTTCTTGTAGGATATGGAGAGTTCAGTGTGTTTTACTGCTAGAAATGTCACTCAAGGAGGACACGCGTCTTTCTGGCTCTCCCTTTGGCCGTCTCAGCTGTGGGGCTCGTGCCGGGCTCAGAGAGGGGCTCGGAATGAATCCCTTTTGGGGTCCTCTCCCCGCCCCCCAGGAGGAAAGCCGCCCCACCTCCGATCTTGACGGTGAAGTCCTCGGCCACCATGCAGTTTCTGGCAGCCAAGTCCCGGTGGACGAACTTCTTGGCGTTCAGGTAGGCCATGCCGTCGGCGATCTCTGCCGCCATCTGGATCATCTCCTGGAGGGTGGGCGGGGGGCGGCCGGGGTTGTTCTGGGGGAGCCGAGAGGAGGCGGCGTGAGCAAAAGGGGGGCCCAGCTTCTCTGCCTCGCCAACCCCCCAAAAACCCCCACACTGGGCTGCTACCTCTGCATCCGGGCGCAAGGACCTCAGGTAGCTCTTCAGGTCTCCGTGAGCCATCAGCTCCATGACCACCAGGGTGGGCTGCCCTTTCGACACCACCCCTAAGAGGCGGACCTGGGGAGGAGAAGGAGGGCGAGAGGGAAGGGCCCGTCAGCCAAGGAAGAACCCCGCAGCAAGCGGAGGAAGGGCCCGGCCGCCTGTCCCCTCGGTGGCCAAAGGACCTGAAGGGCCAAGGAATCGGTCTTCCCTGCTTGCAACTGACCCCCCTGAGGAGCAGTCTTCTCAGCCCTCCCACCACCCCCGTATCCCAGGGGGTTGGGCTGGATGACCCTCGGGACCCCTCACCACATGGTGGCAGCTGAAGCCTTTCATGACGGAGGCCTCGTTGAGGAACTCAATGCGCTCCCGCAGGCTGGCCGACTCGTTCACCGTCTTGACGGCCACCCGCATCTCCGCCTCGCCCTTCACGATGTCCTTGGCGATGCCCTCGTAGACCATCCCAAAGGAGCCCTGGCCCAGCTCCTGCAGGAGGGAGATCTTCTCGCGGGGGACCTCCCACTCGTCGGGGATGTACACTGCAAGTCGGGGAAAGAGGGGAGCGGGTTGGGCTAGATGGCCCTCGGGTCCCTTCCAGGCTTGGGCTCTCTAGGAGGGCAGAGGCCGGCCCAGGGGAGAATGGCACGCAGCCCAGCTCAGCGTCCCAGAAGATTCTCTCCAGCTCGGTTCTGGTCCGAGTCCGGAGGCACCTCAACGCTTCCCAAGGGAAGGAGTATCTGTTTCTTCCCAGTGGATCGCGCCCTCCCTGAGCCAAAGAAGGAGGAGAGGAAGGGCCCCGCCGCCTCGGCCTGCCACTCACCATCATTCGCACTGAGATACTCCGGGTTGGAGGAGGCGTAAAGCGGCCCCGTCGGTCCTTCCTTTTGCCTGGGGGGGGGGGAGGAAGCACAGGAGAGGTGCCTGTCACCCATCGGGGATCCCAAAAACCAGAGCGGCAATGGCTGTGCGTGTGAGAGGGGCATGCATGGGCACGGAGGGGCCTGCGTAATCCAAAAGGACTCGAGTGATCGCCTAAAGGCGCAAGGAGGTTTCTAGTCCTCAGGACGGTGCATGTGTGTGTTTTGTGGCACTTAAAGGGACATGCTCAAGCAAAACCAGGGGATAGGAAAGGAAGGAAGGAAGGAAGGAAGGAAGGAAGGAAGGAAGGAAGGAAGGAAGGAAGGAAAAGCTTCATAATAAAGCCTTGAAAAGAAAAAGCAAAACCAGGTGAGGGCATGTGACCCCACACACTCAGCCTATGCAATGCTTATTATTATAAGAAGAAGACGAAGAAGAAATTAACTGATACCTCGCCTTTTCCCCTACCAGGGACTCAAGGCGTCTAACAGATAAAACAAGAACAGCTAAAACCCTTTTTTTGGAGGGGTGGGAAATGTTGCTGCCCGGTCCGCGAGGGGGAAGAAGGCGCTGCCCCACCAGCTGTAGTGGGGAAAGCTTTTCGTGGATCGGGAGGGGAAGGCGGTGTCCTTGGTTGCGGCTGCAAGCACCTGCCAGCTCCACCCCCCCTGCCGCAAGAAGTCCAGAGTCTATGGGGAGGGAATCTGCAAACGAGGGGCAACCCCACCTTTTCTTGATGAAGATGTAGGCGCCTCCGATGACCCCCAGGAAGAAGACGGCGAAGATGATGGGGACGATGATGCTCACCAGGTTATTGTTGGGGGGGACTGCAGTGGGGGAGAGAGAGGGGGGACCAGGTCAGGTTGGGGTAAAAAGGACTCACCTCCCCCATCACCCCCCCAAAGCGTTTTGTGCCCTGCCCCTTTCTCTCACCCCCCACAAAAGGGCACACAACCTCTCTCACATATAGAAGAGGCTCCTCTGACAGCAACAAGCAAGTCCTGCTTTCATGGCATCGGGCCCCGTCCTGAGGAACCCTCTGCCACTACAGATCCCGCAGCAAGCGCCTGCTGTTCAAACTCCCAAATGCCCACTGAAAACTCTCCCTCCGTGGGCAATTTAGGGTTCATCTTTCCACATTTTAATATTTTAATGTTTCATTATTTTAATGTTGTATTTTAATTTTGTTTTTAAGTTGTAATCATTCAACTTGTTTTTATTATTGCTTGTAAGCCGCCCTGAGCCCGGCCTTGGATGGGGAGGGCGGGGTATAAATAATAATAATAATAATAATTACAGCCGCTTGGTACCCAATTGCGGCTTTTCTATGTGGCTCTGTTGCTGTAAACCGCTTTGATATATTTGATGGATTTATAAATGCTTTATCGATGTAAATACCTCAAATCGGTATGTACGCACATGCCACAGACACACACAAAGTATGAAATGATGTGGGTCTCCAGCTGCTTTTGGACTACACCTCCCATCATCCCAGGACTAGCCAGGGATGATGGGAATCATAGTCCCAAAGCAGCTGTCTGGAAAGCCCTAATCTACAGTCGCATGACTGCCCGCCTGCCTGCAGAGAGGACCATGCCCCCTGGGTGGGTGGTTGTGGGAGCCAAGCTCCTTCTCCGTGCCCCCCTGCCCCTCCCCAGGATCTTACAATAGTCGTAGACGTAGAAGTAGATGGGCTCCGTCCAGGAGCCGTTCCCCGCCAGGGACGTGGCTCGCACCCGGACGCTGTAGTTGCCTGTCTGCAGCCCCGTCAGCTTGCAGCCCTGCTGAGCGGCGAACTTCAGGCGAGAGAGGCAGTAGCGCTGCTCCTGTGGGGAGACGGCATGCTCAGTGGGGGTTTCCTGGCACCCCCCACCCCCCATCCTTCAGAGCAGCGGCTTGCACAGCCCTGGGTGGATCACAGCGCTGAGGGAGCGCCAGGAAGGGTTTTCGTAACCTATTGGGGAAATGGCGCTTTCCTGATCACGCTACTGGCAGTCGGAGAAGGTTAAGAACGGCATATCGCATGCGCATCCTCTGGGGCGGAAAGCCAGAAAAGGGAGAGAGGGGAAGAAAGGGGTCCTCACCTCCGAATCTCCGAGGCGCCCGTAGTTCACCTCGTAAAGGATGATCAGCCCATTGGGCTCCCTTGGCTCCTGCCAGCGCAGGTGGACCACGTTCTTGTCCAGCTCGTGGGTCACGGGCCCCACAATGTCGTCGGCTTTCGCTGGGAACACAACCAAGAGAAAAGGCTTGCTTAGCGCGAATCTGGACAACCAACGCGAGAGCCAGCGGGTAGGAGACCTGGGTTCAAAGCCCCGCTCCGTCATGAAACTCAAACAGCGAAGCTGACTTCACAGGGTTGTTGGGAGGACAGAAATGGAGGAAAGAGAGAATCTCGTGCGCCAGCTTCTCAGAGGGAGAAATAATGGTGGTAATAATAATAATTTTATTATTTGCACCCGGCCCATCCGGCTGGGTTTCCAGCATGTATATAAAAACACAATAAAACAAGCAATGTTCAGGAGCTTCTCCATATGGAGAGCCAGCGCAGTGTAGTGGTCGGAGTGTCAGACCTGGGAGACCCCAGGGTTCGAATCCCCACTCAGATCACTGGGTGACCTTGCAGTCACTGCCTCTTGGCCTACCTCGCAGGATTGTTGAAAGGATAAAATGGGGGCGATCTGCGTGTGCCACCACCGTGAGCCCCTCAAGACGGAAACGTGGCCATCAGTGAGGAAGACGAGGGTGCGATGCACACGCCGTGCAACCCGGGCCAGGCGCCCGGCGCTCACCTTCCGGCATGGTCCTGGCGCTGACGTAGGCCTCGCTGCTGCACTCCTGGGGCACCTCGTGGTTGCAGGCCTGGATCTTGATGCGGTAGCCGGTGAAGTGCTGCAGGTTGGAGATGACGATGGACTCCTTGAAGACCACCTTGGAGAAGGGCTTGGGCTCCGGGGAGCTGGCGGGGGCCACCGTGGAGCCGTTCCCAAAGGCCGGTAGCGTCGGGGATGGGGTGGTGCTGTTGGCCGGGGCGCCCAGGTCCCTCCGGCGCCGCATCACCGACGGCCTGCAGAGAAGGGGAAAGAGAGAGGAGTCGGTTGGAGCCCCGGTTCCAAAAGCGGGCAGCCGGCCGGGCAGCTCAGAAACAAACTGGAGCCACCATGACAGTGTCTCGTCCCTTTGGGATTCCCTTTGGGGCAGGAGTGGGCACTGGGGGAAAGAGGGGCTTTTCTTTGGCCCTTCTGAGGGTCCCCCCACTTTTAAAAAAGAGTTCTCCGCTCCCTGAGCTCAGACTTTGCCCATTAGTCTTGACTGGTTTTCCTTTTTTAAAACATCAAATTTAATACAATTTCCCCCCAAAGTTGACTTCCTGCTCTCCGTCCTGGATGCGTCTCACGCCTCCACCATCCATGCTCAATATTACATTCTTTTTTAGCTTTTTATTTATACTTTTCAAATGTATACGTTTTCATTCATTTTACAATCAATTTAACATTTCAAAACTTGACTTCCTTCCCCCTCTCTCTGTGGTTCCTTAAATTTATTTTTAAAATATTATTCTGCATATGCACATTCCTTTAACTTGCTTAATTATCTGCTGCAAATACGCCGCACGATATCGCATCTTCATTTCCGATTCACAATCGGCTCCTCGCATCTGGTCAAGGGATGTGTGACCCCTTTGGTTCTTCAAGGGTGCGTGGCCTCGCCTTGCAAGCGCGCGGGCAGAAATGGATCCGCCAGCAGCCTCGGCTCAGCCTCTGGGTTTTAAAACATTCCCAGGAAGGGGCTCTGGGAGCAGAGAGGGCTCCCTTTCCGGCGGGATTACTCATTAATCCTGGGGTTGTGAGCAGCACAAGCGCCCGGCTGGACTGTGCCCCCTTCCGCAGCGGGGCAGGGTTCACAGGCTCCGTCACGCACCCCACACCTTCCCCTGCCCAAAGATCCAAGGGCACAAACAAACACCTTCCTTTGGGTTCAATACTGCCTGCACAGACTGGCAGCAGTGGCTCTGATGGGTTTCAGGCTCAGGGCTCTCAGGGAGACGCCACTGGGGATTGAACCCGCGCCCGTCTGCGTGCAACACAGGGGCTCTAACCACCGAGCCGCAGCAGGTCAAGCGCGGTTATCATCCTCTTGGGTCTGACCTGACACAGGCCTACAGAGCCATTTGACCCAGCATTGCCTGCACTGGCCGGCAGCAGCGGCAGGTTGTTCTTCCACTTGCGCTTCCTGCTCCCACACCTGAGCCAGAAAGTGGGGTGGGGGTGAGGATCCGCGCTCAGCCTCTTACTTGGGGACAAAGACAATGTCGTGGAGGTAGTTCTCGAAGACCTTCCGGAAGGCGGACTCCTCCGTCTCCTTCATGATCTGCGACTCGGTCTTGGGGCAGGGGCAGCACTCCAGGCTGGGCTCCTCGCTGTTGCTGTCGTTTGGCTTGTGGGGGGAGTCCTCCGACTCCAGCGGGGGGGACCACGTCCGAGAAGGGAGCTTCAAGCCTGCGGGGAGGGGAGGTTGTGAGGCCAAGCCATGGAGACGGAGCCCCAGAGCCCCAGGCAGCCAGATCCAGGCAGACTCTGGACAGTCCCCCCACTCCCTCTGTCGCAGAGATGGAGAACCCTTTTCTTTAGATAGATAGATTCCTTTTCTAACTCGTGATAAGCAGCAGCGACAACAGTCGAGAAAACAGAAAAGAGGAGAAGAGGGGGCAGGAGTTTTACCTGGGGGAAATTCCCCCCCCCCCAAGGCCCACCCTGCCACCCTGGGGGTCAGGAGCACCCGGCCTTGATTCAAGGAAGCCCAAGCAGCGGGTCTAGCCCCAAGGAGGCAGTTGCGGGGTCGGAAGGTGTCTGCCTTCCCCAGCAGTCTAAGGCGCCATCACCTGGTCTCTCGCTGCGCCACCCTTTTTTATTTTTCTTCTGGCCCTGGGAGACCAGTGAAGAGGGGAGCCGGTTGCAGCAGGAGAGGGAGACCCCTGTGACTTCATCTCTGCCTCTTGGCTTCCCTCCTCTCCACCCTCAGCTTCTGCATCTACGCCTGGACTGCTCTCTGCCACAGAATCTCCCCGCTCACCAAACCCTGTTTCCTCTCCGGTTTCCAACACCGCCTCTTCCCCACCTCCGCTCCCCGAGCTCTGTGCCACTAGGTGGGACCCAGGCAGGCGGGCAGGGCAGTGCCAGCGGCTCACCCTTCAGGCAGTAGTCCAGCTCGTAGAGCTCACTGTCCTCGGGCTGCTTTTCCCAGGAGACCTTGTAGTGTGTGATGTTCCCATTGGGGTCGGAGGGCGGCTTCCACTTCAGGAAGATCTGCGAGGAGCAGTTGGACACCGAGATGGGGTCCAGGGGGACGGTGGGCACTGCGGGGGGCGGAGAAGAGAGACAAAATGTCACCCCAGGGCAATCCCCCCTCTCATCCCAGCCCCCCGCTTCCAACCGTGGACAGCCTCTCACCCGAGGCGTTGGTCTGGACGTAGATGATCTCACTCTTGGCCCCGTAGGACTTGCGCTCGTCCGAGTGGGTGATCAGGGTCTTGACGAAGATGGCGTACTGCGTCCAGGGCTTGAGGCCGCGCAGAAGGTGGCCCGGCTTGGTGTCGCTGTTGCGGGGAGGCGGCTCGACGTCCATCACCGTCCAGCTGTTGGCGCCGCAGACGTCCTGCCCATCAAACTCCGTCACGTTCCGGAAGGGGCTGGGGGGGAAGAAAAGGCCAAAAGGAGGAAACGGCTTTTATTTCAGAAAGACACACCTGCAGAGAGAATTATGCTTTGGTGGAGAGATGTGAAAACGGCAAAAGGCTGTGTGAAAGCCTGTTGCAGAAATGAATTAAGGTCACGGAAATTTTTAGAAACGGAGCCGGTTTGGCTGCAGCTGCTCTTCCCGCGTTCTGGCTTTTATTTCAAGCGCTGCCTCTGCCGATCCTTCAATCCCAGCTACAGAAATGGCAAAATCTACTTGCCAACTTCATTTTAGGGGGCAGCCCTCCAAACTCTGCATTGCCCAAGACAGGATAAGGTGTCGTCCTCTTCCTCCTTTAAGTTATTTTGCAGAGAAGCCTTTCAACTTAAATAATGCACGTTCTTAGCGATTTGCTGGGGATCTTGCGGGTTCAAGTGAAATCACTCTGCGCCACTCCTTCAAATAATGCCCAGCCTTTTTAAAATCCTTCTTGGGCGAGGATTGGGAAAATACACGGTCTCTTTCCTCAGTTGACTTTTAGGGTATAGAAGAGAGCGTGGTCACATTTAGTTCGGACTACATTCCCTTTTATTCCTAGACTGGACCATCCTCTTCCTCTGCCCCAGCTGCAACAGAACATGTCTCTCCCGCATGGGTCTCCGCGGCCACAGCTCTCTCTGATCAAGCTGGACATGTGTGTTATAGAATCCTGGAATTGAAGGGTTGGAAGGGACCCCCCCCCCGTGCCATCTAGTCCAACCCCCGGCAACGCAGGAATCCCAGCCAGAGAACCCCTCTCCCCCCAAGACCCAAAGTGCAGAAAGGAGCTTCCTGCCCCACTTTACTCACGCTTCCCTGTACAAGAGCATGAAGCCCAGGAGGTCGCGGAAGTCCAGCGGCCAGTAAGGCTCCCACTTGACCATGATCTTGTCGCAGGTGGTCTTGATGTAGGAGAACCTGAGCACTTCGCTCTCGCCTGCAGGAAGGGCGGAAAAGGCGTGTTGGAGACGGGAGAGCCTGGCTAAGGACGCACCGGGGGGGGGCTCAGGTCATTCATTCATTTGGATCGTCTAACTTTATGTTGTGAACCACAAACCAGGTGGGAGGCCCTTAAGCGGAACCCCAGTCCAAGAGCACGCTCCCCGCCTCTCTATTTCTCCCCCTCTGTCTTCCTCTTTCTCTCCCTTCCTCTCTCCCTTTCTCTCCCCCTCTCTTTCTCTCCTTCTCTCCCTTTCTTCTCTCCCTCTTTCTCTCAATCTTCCTCTCTTTCTCTTTCTCTCCCTTTCTTCCTCTCTTTCTCTCCCTTTCTCTCTCTCCTCTTCCTCCTTCTCTCTCTCTTCCTCTACCTCTTTCTCTCTCCTCTCTCCTCCTGTCCCTTTCTCTCCTCTTCCTCCTTCTTTCTCTCCTTTTCTTTCTTTCTCTTCCTCCCCCTTTCCCCCCCCCTCTCTCTCTCTCCTGGAGGCTGTCGGTGCCAAGGGAGGCCCCTGGGAGGAGAAGCTGCCCCGCGTTCTGCCAGCCTGGCAGGCGCTGCAAGAGGGAGGGAGCCGAGACTGAGCAAACATATAGATCGTACACACAGAGGAGGCGCCGGCCAGGAGGGAAAGAGGAAGACAACCCCGGAAGCGATCCTCTGGGAGAGCAGAGGGAGGGTGTCGGGTGTGCACAGGGTTCGACCCCACCTCCAAGTGGAGTAGGGCAGGCTTAATGGGGCTTTTTATTATTAGTATAACAAAGCTCAGGCCCAGGAGCTTGAAGAGCAGCCCTTCTGGTCTCAGGAAGCCAGCGGCGCATGGGGGGGCCCCACACCCCTGACCCACAGCACCCTTGGGTCCTGCTTGGGGGTCTTTCCTCTGGCCTGATCCCGCCAATGCCGCCACCAGGCTCTTCTGAAATGCCCTTCTACAGAGCTCTTCTACCTCACTGCTGTCCAGACTGACTGGCAGCAGCAGCTCTCCAGGGAGATGCCCCTGCAGGCAGAACTTGGGACCCACTACTTGGCTGCTGAGACACGGCCCTTTCCTGCGAGTTACTCCAAAGCAGAAGCCAAGACTCCAGTCCTCAAGGTTCCAGATGAAGAAGTGATTCAAACAGGGCAATCGGAAGCTGCCTGCTACCTCTCCCTCTGAAGCATCTAGCTCCGTATCTCCTGCTCAGACTGGCAGCAGTCCTCCGGGGTTTCAGGCAGGAGCTGCTGGGAAAACTGCCGCGATTCGAACCTGGGACCGTTGTGCGTGCAAAAGCGCAGTGCCCACCCCTCGGCCGCCCCGCTTACAAGAGGCCTGGTCGCCGTTGGTCTTGAGGGCGATGTCGTTCTTCTCCTGGCGCCCCTTGGCCCCCGAGATCTCCTCCATCTTGTCGATTTCGGACAGGCAGAGCTTGGGGTTGTAGTGGAAGAAGAGCTTCCCGCGGGCTATGGTAAGGTTGTGCTTGCTCCAGTCCCACAGCTGGCGCAGGTTCTGGTTGTCCAAGGCGTAGAAGGAGTAGTTCCTGGCGGGGAGGGGGAAAGAGCAAGGTGACTACGGCCGGGGGGAGAGGGGAGAGAGGTCCCCTTGGCCAAGCGGGGGAAGCGGGCTGCCAGGGAAGGGAACTCTTCCTTCAAAGAAAAAACGGATCCCCAGTGAGGCACTGAAGGCCCCTGCCTTCCCACAGCCGCCTAAATCTTGTCCTTCCCCAGCAATCTGAGACTTCTCCGCCTCGACTGCCTTTGCTCTGCCCTCTTCATCCCTCTCCCGGTTGCAGCAGGAGAAGAAGACGCCCTGGCTTCTTCTCCAGCCGGACTCCTCTCTGCCTCTTTTTCCTTTAGAAATTTATTTATTCGGTTTTTCAGATTAAAACTTTACAGTCGTATCTCCAACATACAACATTAAAACAAGATAGCTGCCCAGAGTGGCTGGGGAAACTCAGCCAGATGGGCAGGGTATAAATAACTAATAATAATAATAATAATAATAATAATAATAATAATTCCAAGGAATCTCTTGCACTCCCCCCTCTGTGGGTCCTATTGTTAATCATTTCCTCTTGCATCTTTTATGATATTCCAAATCTTTTACCTCTCCGCTGTGTCCAAAACTCACCCTTAAACTACAAGCGTTATTCCAATCCTACTAATGATTTTAACTGTTTACAATGGTCTTTCAGATACAACTGTTTACTTTAAGGGTGGCTGGGGAAACCCAGTCAGATGGGCAGGGTAGAATTAGAATTAGAATTATTCCCCATTCCTTATTTAAATTTTGGTCTTCCTGATTTCTGATTCTTCCGGTCATTTGGGGCACAAAGCTCTGAAGCTGAGCTACAGCTTCTTGCCAAGCAAACAGTGGGTCTACTCTGAGTAGCGCTCACTTGGCGACGCCAGTGTTTGTTCCCTATCTGTTTTTGGACATGTCCAACCCCCCTTTTCTTCCAGGGAGCTCAGGCTGGTGTGCGTGTCCCGTCCCCCCATTTGATACCCACACCGCCCCTGCAAGGCAGGCCAGGGCGGAGCCGCACAACCCAGCGAGGATCGGAGCCCTGCTCCTAGCCGTCCCTTCCCAGGGGCCCCACTCACCCGGCTTCCAGGGCCTCCCCTCGGATCAGGTGGAGCTTCCGGAAGAAGGAGAGGGAGACCAGGGCGTAGGAGCGCCGGATCTTCAAGTAGCCCGTGATCTCCTCAATCAAGCCGAGGTTGGCCTCCAGCTCAGCCGCAATGTTGCCTGCAGGGAGGATGCAGAGGCGTGGGCTGAGCCAGCCTAGAAACTGGCTGCCCTCCTGCTTCACAGGCTCACGGAACTGCGGGGTGGGAAGGGACCCCCAAAGGTCATCCAGCCCAACCCCCTTGGCAATGCAGGAATCTCGGATGAAGAATCCCTGGAGGACGCCCCCCCCCCAGCTCTGCTTCAAAACCTCCAAGGAAGGAGAGTCCACTACCGACAAAAAGAGTCCACAGAAAATTCTCCAAGGGGCAGGAAGATTCAAGAAGCATTTGGGCGTATTCTAGTATCAAAATAATTCTTTTCCCATTGGCAGAATATGGATAGATATCTTTTCGAAATGAGAGCACCCAAGCGATACGGAGGCCGATCCTAGTTCTGGGGTTTCCCCAAAGGGATTTCTTATCGGTAAAAAGCTTGGAGTGGTGTGAAGAAATTTTCTGCCCTAACTTTTAGTCGGAATTGCCTTTCTTGGAAGACATCAGTTCAGGTCCTCCAGAGCAACAGAAAACCAAGCTTGCTCCCACTTCCACGGGGCAGCCTTCGAGATATTTGGAGAGGACTCTCGTATCTCCTCTCCTCTTTCCCAGGCTAAACACCCCAAACTCTATCATTCCATATGTATGATCTAGTTGGGATTCCTGCATTGGGCCCCTTCTGACGCACTATTCTACAATTCCAATTCTCTCCTCTGCGCACCTTCCAGCTTGTCCAGGACCTCCTTAGGCCTAGAACTGGACCAAGCCCTCGTCTCCGTTGCTCTGCCGGCTTTCCCCTCTGGCCCTCTCCGCTCCCCAAATCGGCACAAGGCCCCCGGAAGAAGGCAATGCGGCCCTCCGCTGAAAAGGCTCCCCCTGAGCTGAAGCCGTGAGGTTCTGGGCTTGAGAAGGAAGCCCTTGTGTCCCAGAGAGAAAGCAGAACCAGCTTCCAGGTGAGAGAGAGGCCCCTCTGGCTCCCCCCACATCGGGCCCGCCCCCCAGGAACTCACTTCCTCCGCGGATGTTGATGGTCAGGCTGCCGTTGACGACAGTGCACCCCTGGAGCTCCTGGGCCGCCGTCACGGAGTCGATGGTCTTCTCCTTGACGGGCAACTCGCAGATTTTGGGGCACAGCCCCTCGCAGGGGGTGCAGAGCAGGCTGCAGAAAAGACACGGCGGGGAAAGGGAGATGCCTCTTGCGCTGGACACGGGGCTTTTCTCGCCGCCGCCAGAACCGATGCGCGCGTTCAGGAAAGCTCTGGGAGTTTGGCTTGCGCGCAGAGGCTGCAGAGACGCACCCGCAGCCTCTGGGATGGCCCTGTGGGGCCTGCAGACCCACATTCCCAACAGGGGAGAGGAAAGGAACCTCAGAACAGCTTGCTGGGTGAGGCCAGTGGCCAGTGCAATCTGAGAACAAGAGTCCTCTCCCCTCCTGTGGTTTCATGCAACTGGGATTCATGGAGGCAGAGCAGCCGTCGGCAATTTGTCCAGTCCTCTTTTAAAGCCATTGCCGCCTCCTGTGGCAATGAGTTCCACGGGTTTACGGTGTGTCGCTCGGGACAAGGACAGTGCCTTGGGGGCTGTGGGGCGGCACAGAATGAAGCCTCCTTCTAATCTCTCTTCCCCAGCAAGCAAATCAAGCTAAAACAAAACAGGACGGCTGAAAGGGTCCCCGCTGGCTGCAAGGTCATTCAGCACCCTGCTGGTGGGGGGGGGGGCATGTTGTGGAGGGGCCTGCCTTCGAGATTCTGCTTCCTGCTTCCTGCCCCCTCCCTTTCGCAACCCCGTCATAGCAAGGAGGTTCGGGAAAAGAGCATTCGGAGAAACTGTCATCTGCTTTGAGAACATTCATCCGGTGCAGGAGGAACAAGGTCTGCTGCCGTCAGCCACAATTAGAGGCCAATTAGCTACCCTTTCCTGAGAATGATCAGAACAGGCCATTTCCTCTCCTCCTCTGGCTCCTGGCTTTGCCCAAGAGTGTCAGGAAGCTGGTTTGCCAAGAAGAAGGAGGCCGAGGACCCCCCCAGATCTAGATGGGGTCTAGATAGGTCTAGATGGGGGCGACAAGAAGGGGATGCCTTGCATTTGGAGGGGCAACAGCCCCCCACCCAGCCTCTCACCCCGTCCTCACAGCAGGCAAATTTCAGAGACCCCTGTGACCCTAAGCTGCCTCTGATCAATACAAGGAACTCTGTTGATATCTTAAATATCAAACATACATTAAGCGTGGATTAAACTCCCTCCTGTGGCTTTATCAGGCAGGGGCTCCTTGGGACCGACCAAAGGCCTGCCTCTTTCAGGAAGCGGAGCTCTGGAATTGTTCTAACTGTTCTCACTGGGCTAAGAGGAGACCCACTAAAACCAATCGGCCCATTTCAACGAGTCTCCTCTGGGCAGGGGCGCAACCCACTGTTTTAAGTCTGTGAATTCGCTTTCGCCGCTTTTTACATTATGAAATTGCTCGGTGGTTGATCCCTGACCCCATTTTCCATTCCTTCCTCCATTAATAAACAAGATAAACCAAAGATAAAGAACAGAAATAATGTTACAGCAGGTTGACAGCCGCCTAAGATTGGGCATGATCACCGAACGTGTTTCCAAAGCATTACCCAAAATGCCCATTTCCCCACAAACCTGCTAGGCTGCATTGTGCGCGTTCTTTCGTAACAGGTGAGTTTAACCAGAGATCATACTGACCAATTATCTCTCCATCCATCAGGACAGAGCAGTAGTTAAGCTCCCCTCACCTCCGTCTTTTAGCCAATTATAAATCTTAGCAGCCGTTCCAAGGCTAGACGCTATTTCTCAATCATTTTCCAAAACGAAACGTTAATGTTTTCGTAGGGAGGCATTTTTCGGACAAGGACCCCCAGCGGGAGTGTGGGGGGTCAGACACCCCTGAAATAAAAGGGGAGGATCTCTGAGACTAGGGTGTCCAGCTCCCTCCACACCACAAGAGCCCTCAGGGATCGGTATCTGGCAGAAAAAGGGCTTTAAATCCTCATTGCCTTCCTCCTCAACGGGTTGGGGGGCTCACTCTGCGTTGCGCCGACCTCTTTCTCTTCCCCAAATCATCACTTTTATTATTATTGCTCTGTTTCAGGGCGTCTTGACTGCCACAAAGCAGCGAGTTGCACAGACTCTCGCAACGGGGACAGGGAGTGAAAGCAAGACCCCGATATTGGGGGAACGGTTGCCGATGAGAAGAGGCCCCCCCTTGGTTTCTCCGCCCCCCTCCCCAGGGTGCTTGTGTGTTGCCCACTCACTTGGTGGAGTTCATGGTGTAGCCGGAAGGGCAGCCGGGGGCGCACTCTCCGTTGTGGATGACGGGGCAGTCCGACTGGCGGGCGGCCTTGCACTTGTTGTGCAGCTCCTGGCAGAAGTCGAAGGTGACGCAGCGCCACCCGGCGTAGCGGTAGGACCCTGCGGGGCACCTCTCCACGCACTTGCCCTCCAGGCTGAAGTGGCGGCAGGCCAGGCACTTCTCTGGGTCGCCGGGCTCCAGGCAGCTGCCCAGGCACTCAGCGTGGCAGCAGGTGCCCTCTGGGGTGCAGCCCTGGGACTTGCAGGCGGAAGGGCAGACTGCGGGGAGCAGGGGAGAAAGAGAGAAATGGATGAAAACATGCCCCGCAAGCCCCGCCTCCTCTCGCAGAGGGCCTTCTCGGTGGTGGCGCCCTGCCATCTGATGCCAAGGAAATAAACAACTGCACAGCTTCCAGAAGACATCGGAAGGGAAGTTTTTCACGTTTTCTTGTGCTTTTATATGTGCTGGAAGCTGCCCAGAGTGGCTGGGGAAACACACCCAGATGGGCAGGGTTGTTGGCTATTTGCAGATTAGCTGCGCTGCAGAAAGCTTGCGGGGGAAGACCACACAATACAAGGAACTCAAAAATAACTTTAACAAGGTTTTAATAACAGAAACAAAACCTCCTTTTACATTAAAGATATCAACAAGCATGACCCATCCACCCTCCCCCCCCAACCCCCAGGGTACTGAGAGAGCTAGGTGCTGCTCTTTATATACTATACCCAATTGCTGACACAGCTTAATTAACACAACTTAGCAGCACCTGCTATACTGTTCCACAGCTGTAATACTGGGTCTCGTTATTTGCTCTGGCCCTTAAAGACATACACATCTTGTGGAACAATAATGAACCTTCACATTTAAAGAGACCATTCAACAAGGGTATAAATAAGAGAATTGTTATTATAGAGCAATGCCTGCCCACGTCTCTGCCCTTCCGTCTCCCTCCCGCCCACAGAGCTGGGCCACCCCATTACCTGTCCTCCAATTTGGGGGGCCAGCTGCTTCCCACTAGGCACACAGAACAGGGACTCCAGCGGGTGGCTCCCCTAGTTACCGTCGCTTGAAATAGTCCAGAGTGGCCAACGGCTATGGTCCTTTCTTTTTGGATGGCAGTCTCCACAATTCTGAATAAAGGGCTCGCTTAATGGGAACGACGGAAGCTGCCTTGCCCCAAGTCGGACCATCAAATCCAACCAGCTCAGTGTTGTCGCCTCTGACCGACAGCAGCTCTCAGAGTTTCGAACAGCCTTTCCCAGCCCTGCTTGGAGATGCTGGGGTGCGTCTGTTCTGTACCTGGCTCCCCCCCAAAAGCAGGTGTTCTAATCACCGAGCTGCAGTTTTCGTTCCACTTCTTCCCCCCTCCTGTATTCTGAGAAAGATCCAGCCAAGGAATGGATCACTTGCACAATGGGATCTCATGGGGGGGGGCGAACTAGCAAGTTGGTTGTCGCTTGCGCATAGGAAGAACAACCCATGTGTTTTTGGAAGGGGCAACCCCATAAAACCCTTCTCAAATGCAAAATGTGGGACACAGACACACACCCCGCACTGTTTGTCCTGTCTGGATTTAGTATTCATTTAGTATTGCTTTTGAATTCTGGTGCTGGAGGAGACTCTTGAGAGTCCCACGGACTGCAAGAAGATCTAACCTCTCCATTCTGAAGGAAATCAGCCCTGAGTGCTCCCTGGAAGGACAGATCCTGAAGCTGAAGCTCCAATACTTTGGCCACCTCATGAGAAGAGAAGACTCCCTGGAAAAGACCCTGATGTTGGGAAAGATGGAGGGCACAAGGAGAAGGGGACGACAGAGGATGAGATGGTGGGACAGTGTTCTCGAAGAGACCAGCATGAGGGAGGCAGTGGAAGACAGGAGGGCCTGGCGTGCTCTGGTCCAGGGGGTCACCAAGAGGCGGACACCACTAAACAACAAAGGATTGCATTTATATCCCATCTCCAAGGAGCTCAAGGGGACGCTCCTGGTTCTCCCCCTCCTCATTTAATTGCCACAACAACCTCCCTGTGAGGTAGGCACGGCTGAGAGGCAGTGACTGGCAACCAAGGTCACCCAGGGAGCTGCATGGCTGAATGGGGATTGGAACCCTGGTCTCTCCCAGGCCCTAGTCAGAACACTCTAACCACTACACCACACTGCCTCTCAGGTTCAAGGTTATTTCTCGGTATACTTTTCCGATGCCTAATTGAGTCAGTCTAGGCCACGGAACATTACCATTACAACTGTAGCAAATCCTGTTACTTCTTTACTGTCGGTTGCTGCAACTAATCTCAATTTCCCTTTCGTTTCTTTGCCTGCCTGCCATTATTTTAATAATAATAATAACAGGAGTAAAGCAAACCAAAAGACCTGGCTTGAGTCCAGACCACAGGCCCCGGGGAGGAGGAGAAAAATATATAAACATGTATCTCTAGATATGTAACATGGCTGCCGATCCCGAGAAATCCAGGCCGGGAAAAAGGGCTCCCCCAGGAGAACCGCCCTCTCCCTGAACCAATGCGTTGGCTGCTTGGGGTGGCGAAGGGAGGGGGCGTCATTCAAGACATTTTTCCTGCCTCTGCACAAAGCAAACAGATCCTTAACCCCTTCGGCCTCTTTCCCCAGCTGAGATCCAGCGCTGAAAAAGTCGCAAGCCACGTTGCATCAGGGCTTGCGATAAATAACATGCCAGATCCGACAACAGAAGCCAAAAAAAGAGGAGCTTAGCGAATGGCGTCGCCTGGAGACGCATGCAAGGAAGACCCACCGAGGGAGCTGCCTTATAGAGCCAGGCACTGGCTGGCAGCAGCTGACCAGGGTTTCAGGAAGCGGGTCTCTCCCAGGCCTGGCTCGTTGCTGCTGGCACGGACGGGCAGAAGCAGCCCATGGGGTTTCCCCCTACCAGTGACTGAGCTTCCACATTTGAATCAGGCGTGGTCCCCCCCTCCCCAAGTCAAAATCCTTCCCTTAGAAATACAAGTTCAGATTGACTGTATCAGGAAGTTTTTAAGCTCTGGCGTTTTATTATGTTTTCATTGTTGCTGGACGCTGCCCAGAGTGGCAGGGGAAACCCAACCAGATGGGAAGGGGTATAAATATTACTACTACTACTTGTTGCTCTGAATAAAGGCTGGATTGAATGCAAAACTGAATATCCAGTCATATAGACCCTTGGGTTGCTGGAAACCGCGAAAGGAGAAGGGGCTCTTGTGTTCGAATCCTGCTGGGTGTCTGGTTGGCTGCTCTGGCTGGTGCAGACGGACACGCTGCAAATAATAAAATTATCATCGTTCTTATTTAGGCTGCTGGCCTGGATGGGCCCCCTTTGGCCCGACCCAGCAGGCTCTCAGTAATGCCTGCACAGACTGGCAGCAGCTCTCCGGCCCTGCCCAGAGATGCCCTATGGGCCTTCTGCATGCGGAGCAGGTACCCTAACCACTAAACTACAGCTGTTCCGAAGGTGCGCCCTGCCTCGCACCGTAGAAAGAGGCAGCTATGCCCCCACAAAACATAGGAAGGGAAGGGTGCCGGAATCCGGCGCCCAGTTCTTCCAGGAGCCAAGCAAGCAGGATTTGAATGCGACTCTCCCTGCCGCAGAGGCACCATGCTTGTTGCCAGGATCGCCCTCTCCATTGTCTATCCCTCTTTTGAAGCCACCCTGCGCACTTCGCTGAGACGGCAACTGCGGAAAAAGTTCCCAGGTTGAAGTGAGAAACCGAGAGAGAGAAAGAGACAGACTGCCGGTCCATGAAGGCAACACGGGGCCAGGTGGGCTGGCTTATAGATCATGGAACTGTAGTGTTGGAAGGGACCCCCAGGGTCATCTAGCCCAACCCGCTTTGGAAAAGCCCAGGGCACAGGAAAGCAAGCCAGTCCTGAACGGAGGAGGCCAACAAGCACACGCCTTCTGCACGGGCAATGCCGACTGGAATACGGGTGTGTCAGATCCACTCCTGAGCCAAAGTTGGGACCTGATCGAGACCTGGAACGCGCAGAAATCTGGGTCTGGGGCGGAGAGGAGAAGAGAGGGCTCCCCTCCCCACCAGTAAAACTGCAGACAACTCTGCAGGGAGGGTGCGCCTGGGCTTTGAGTTTTGTGTTTGTGCAAGGCTCCTCAGACTCAGCGTCCTGCTGATGGGAACTGAACTCACATCTGCCACAAAATAGCCCCACCATATGAAACAGGCACCGTTTCAGCTGCAGGGTGGTTCCGTGCCGTGTCAGAATCGGGCCTTTCGAGGGGTGCAGAACCCACCCTTCGCAGCACCTTCCCCTTGCGCATAAGGCAGACGCTGTCACTCTGGCCTTCTCAGCGCCTAAGAAGAGCAGGCAGAGGGCCCGTTTAGCCCAGCACCCCGTTCTCAGGAGGCCCCAAAGGAAACTCGCAAGCCGAGCCTCTGGTTCCCAGCAAGCCGTACGCAAGACGCACGGCGGCCTCCCCCAACTCCTGTGGAAGGCAGTTCCAAAGGTGAACACAGCTCCTTCCCGAACCTTTGGGCATTCAGCTTCACCAGGCACTTTCCCCAACGTGCCTTTCCAGCAGCGGACATCTCCATCCTAGTCTGTGCCCTGAACCGGCAGGACGACGGAGAGGAGTTAGAGGAGTCTGCAGAGGGAGGAAGGCAGGGCTGGGACACCCCCGGGGCAAGGCAGGGCCTGGGGCGCAGAAGGCCTAGGCTGCTGACCGGAGCTGGTTATCGGCAGCATGTGACAAGCCTGCTGAGGAATCCGCCCCGGCTGCCAAGATGCTACTGGGCCAAATTTAAAGTGTTGCTGTGGGCGGGCGAAGAAGTCCTGAATCCGAGACGCTGCCTTTTGCTGCTTGTTCCTGCCTTGGGTGTCTGTTGAGGAAACACTGCGAGCTGCTCCTTACGGTTCGACGCTAACGGAGTTCCCTGCCTTTCCACACGTCTTATTTTCATCTATTAGACTTGCATGCCGCCCTTCGATAAAAATATACAGGCTAAAAAGCACCAATGAATAGTTAAAAGAACGAAACAAGAACCTCCCCTCCCACAAAAAACCAACACCCCCCTCAGTGAAATTTATCTGCAAAGGAAGCAGCTTAAGACAACAAATAAATAAGGCGCACTTTAAAACAAGCACCAAAACCAGTTTTCTTCTTCTTGAACTCATTCATCTTTTTTATCTGATAGCAGGGAAGCAGCAGGCCCTCCGGCCATCTGAAGAGTGAAACTTGAGTGGGTGTGTTTGTATATGTGCATGAGAGAGAGAGAGAGAGAGAGAGATTTCCCTCGAGAAACTACGCAGCCCTGGTTCTTTCTTGCGCAGGGACGCGGAATGAAAGCTGCCTTGTCCAGAGCCAGTTTTGTCCACTGGGCTCAAGACGGCCTACAGGGGCCAGCAGCAGGGATTCGGGGTGGGGGGGGTGGGAGCCAAGAGAAAAGGGATCCTACAAGACATGACCGAGGAAGAGGAAGAAGTAGCAGACCCTGCCACTGCCTTGGCGCTCTGCATCTCTGCTCCAAGAAGCGGAAGGGACCCCGAGACGCATCTAGTCCCACCCCCTGGAATGCCTCTGTTCAGAAAGGGATGCAGCCACTGCCCACCTGACGCCTCTGTTCTGAGATGTATTTTATAAAAAATCTGCTAGAGGTCAAAAAAGAAGAAGCAGCAAGTTTCTTTTCAGCCCCCAATTTCCCCTGAACTCCTTTCTCCACCTTGCTGGTTCCCCTGTGGCATGTGGCAGCCGTTCTGGTTTCCCTTCCACGCACAACCCCTTCTGCTCCTGCAAGTGTCAGGCTCCCTGCTTGCAAACCCAGGACGGTGATTATGCAAGCCCAAGAGGGAAAACAACAGCCCTGCACTCCTCGCCTTCCCCTTAAACGCAGCGCAGCAGCGCTGAATTGAGGCAATAGGATCCCTCCCCAAAGCAATTGCACAAAGGGGTTTGGGCGGGCAGGGAACACCTTTGGCAGAGCGAGCGAAGAGTAATAATGGAGGGAGTTGCAAAAGCATCTCCCCCCAAGGAGCTGCTGGCGAAGAGCTCAGTGAAAATGCCCGGGGGCTGCATTGAGGAAAGAGCATTCGGGGGTAGCACATTTGAACCCACCACGACCAGAAGCAGCAAGAACAGAGGGCTTGCAGACTTTGAAGTCAAGGAAGCAGGAATCTGGCGCCAGAGGAGGAAACATCTGCCCAATCTTCGCCACAACCTAATTAAGCCATGCCCCGGCCTCTAGCGCTTGCCCGCTAAAAATAATTTTAAAAAGAAGGGATGCCTAAAGGCGGGAAACAGCTGACGGGGGGGGGGTCCCAGCTCTGCTTGGCGTCTGCCGCCCTCTGCACGCCCGGGTCGAGAGCCAGGATGCGCAGACGGAGAGCCAGAGCCATCGCTCTGCACTGTTTTGACCGGGACTCTGGTGATGTCAGCTCCGGAGAGGCGGCGTTTGCCCACCGGACATCCTATTCCTCACGAGTCCCATTGCGGCCACTTGTGCCCGTGACGGCGTCGGGGTGGTTTCTGCGTGACCCTGCTTCCGAATACAAAAGGTACCTTGGTTTCCGCTTGCTGCCGAATCCCTCACAGAAGGCGGAGGAGGCCTAAGGGAGATTTTGTTCCAGGATGGAAGAAAAAGCCTGCTGGATCAGCCCAAAGGGAGCCCATCTCATCCGCAGTCCTGCTCTTCTCAACTGTGGCCAGGCAGATGCCCCAAAGGGAAACTTGACGGCAGGACCTGAGTTCAAGAGCAGCACCCCTCCCCTCCTGCAGTTTCTAGCAACTCACATTAAGGAGGATACTGAGCAGGGACGCAGCGCACAGCCATCCTGGCCAGTATCCCTCCAGAGCCCTCTCCTCTTCCATAAATTTGCCCAACCCTCTTTTAAAGCCCTCCAAGTTGGTGCCTCCTGCAGCAGGGAGTTCCACAGTTTCGATCATGTGCTGTGTGAAGAAGCCCGTTATTTTGTCTTTCCCGAATCTTCCAACACTCAGCTTTGCTAGATGGGGGGGGGGGACGTCTTCCTGTTCGCTTTCTCCACGTCACAGAATCCTAGAATCGTAGACTTGGAAAGGGACCCCCTGGGGTCATCCAGTCCAACCCCCTGCAAAGCATCCAGGACAGAGGGGCATCCAAGTTCTGCTTAAAAACCTCCAAGGAAGGAGAGTCCCGCCTACTGTCAAACGCAGAACTGGCAGGGAACTTTAGCGGACAATTCACAGGGGCGGCTCGCCGCTAATCCACCTGTTTGCTGAACCAGAACCAACAAAGTGAGCTGAATTTACAAGGAGGAAAGCTTTGGTAAAAAGATAACAGTAGCCCCGGAAATCCGCGAGGAGGGAGATTTCGGCAGGCGCCCCCGAAACGCCTCGAGAGCACTCTGCCAGGCTAGCTGATGCTGCCATGTATTCCGAGGTCAAAACGGCAATAAATCAGGTCTGAAAGCGAGGCAGGAGGTCAACCCGGATTATTGCCGTGACCGGAGGGTGGCGATTTGGAGTGATGGCGTGGAAGCCACACAGAACAAGACCGAGTAAAACCCAGACAGGCAACTTCAGAAGGGTTGCGGTTTGGGTGAAAAGAGTCCATTTTGGGACAGGCGTTGTTTCAAAAAGGAAGGAAGGCACAGGTGAGGGCTAGGCTGACCTCAGCTGCACCTGGGCAGTGACTCCCCAAGGCGTGACTCGGTTTCCAGGGGCCCGAGACCTGCTGTAAGCGGCTTGGTTTTGAAACGGCGAAATAAACAGCAAGCGCTGCCCCCAGGACGTTTCCGCAGCCGTTCATTAATTCTCAACAGAAGTATCAGATAAGCTGTTTATTCCACAGCTGCATGTGGAATCTGAAGGCTAACAAAAAAACCATATATATTTCTCCAAGTTTCAAAACTTTGAAAGGCTTTATTTCGCTTGCGGATCAAGACCAGGGGCAAAGAGGCCCAGGGCAGATCGCACGCTCCCAGGGGGTGCATCTGCAAAAGGGGTCGGGGGCGAAGGGCCTCAGGGAGCTCCGGATCCAACAGGCAACATGGCGCGTAACATACAAGGGCAGCTCCACATCTGTGGGAAGAGGGAGAGTGCGCCCCGTCTTACGCAAGGCTGTTGCAACACCGCAGCAGCAGCACGTGAAAGACTTTGCAACCGCGGGTAGAGCTCTTGGCATTTCAGCAGTTCATTAATTTGTCCTGTTCTGGCTTCTGAGAAGGGAGATTTTTATCTCCTCCCCACCCCCACCCCATCTCCGCAGTTCCAATTTCTGACAAGGGAAAGTTCCCAAATCCCTTTTGCAGAATCTGGAGGGGCAGGGAGGGCAAGAGGAGGAAAGGGAATCCCTCCATTTCCTTCCTCTGGTTGGTACTGAAACACGGGCAGCCTCATTCGGCGGAGAGGGGATAGAAATCAGAGGAGCAGGATCTCACCCCTGCGAGGGCCTGCGCTTGTTATTCTTTGGATTCTGGGGAACGCCAGAGAGAGGGAATTCCAGGAAAACATCTGGAGCAAGTCGTGCCCGGACGAGACGCGGGGAACGTTTGCTGGAAGAGCTCCGATTACCTAAAGAACAGCAACGCAAGCAGAAGAGAAAGAGGAGGCCCACAAGGTCCAGAAGCCGAGAGACCCTCAGCGCCGCTGCCACACGGGCCAGCCCCGCAGGGCTGTTGTTAACTCAGGGGAGCAAGAGCATATGAACCTACCCAGACTCTGAGATTATCTTCTGAGGCCCTTCTTCATGTGCCTCCTCCTCGAGAGGTCAGGAGGGTGGCAACACGAGAGCGGGGCCTTCTCTGCAGTGGCTCCCCGTCTGTGGGAACGCTCTCCCCAAGGAAGTTCGCCTGGCGCCTTCATTACACACCTTTAGGCACCAGGCAAAAACGTTCCATTTTAACCAGGCCTTTGGTTGGTCTGATTGACATCCTATTCCCTTTTAAAATCTGGCTCTCTTTTTTTGGAGCTATTGGGTTGTTGTTTTTATTTTGATTACCGTATTTTTCGCTCTATAAGACTCACTTTTTCCCTCCTAAAAAGTAAGGGGAAATGTGTGTGCGTCTTATGGAGCGAATGCAGGCTGCGCAGCTATCCCAGAAGCCAGAACAGGAAAAGGGATTGCTGCTTTCGCTGCGCAGCGATCCCTCTTGCTGTTCTGGCTTCTGAGATTCAGAATATTTTTTTTTCTTGTTTTCCTCCTCAAAAGACTAGGTGCATCTTATGGTCTGGTGCGTCTTATAGAGCGAAAAATACGGTATATGTATTGTGGTTTTTATGTTGATCTTTTATGTGAACCGCGGTTTATAAATTCAATAAATAAATAAACAGAAAGACCCGAGGCCAAGCAGCTAGAAAACACTGCTTTCTTGTTTTGGGAATGGAGGCGTCTGAGAATCACTCCCTGGTGAGCTTACGGCTTCTGCAGGCAACATCCGTGGAGGAAGCGAGGGTCCCGGAAGCCCCCCGCCCGGCCAAAGGAAGCCCACTCTGCTTTGCAAGGCCAAGGCGGGCGCGTCTTGTCATCTGGGCAGCCAGGACCCCAGACGCACTGCCCAGGCTTGCACCCCGGGGGAGGTCACTTCAGGGTGCTGCTAACGCAGCGGTTTGGCTTCACCCCCAGAGGTGAGTCTGCAGACAGATTGCCTCTCCGATGCCCAGCCATAATAATCCTGAGGACTAGAACCTTCTTGTTTATTTTGAAGGAAAGGACCATCGCACGGCTGCAGAGCGCCTGTGCTCGGTGTCCAAAAGGCCCAGTTCCCCAACGGCTGGGAAAGACCCTCTCTGCTGGAAGCCCTCGAGAGCTGCTGCCAGTCCGTGGAGACAACACAGCTCTAGATGGCCTTGTGAGAAGGCACAAACCATTCCTGCCTTTTGCTCTGGGCTGCTCCTTGTCCCGCCTGCTCGCTCTCAAATTCATTTGGCAAGCTCCATTCCACACAGATTTCTTTTTAAAGAAGGAGAGGCCTTCGTCGTCGTCATCCTCCTCTCCCCTGCCCCCCCAGCTGACAGTCAGGGTGCCGTCTGGTGGTCCGGGCCCAGCGATTCCAGCGTGGCCACATAGCCAGCATTCCACAGGAATTCCGGAGCTACGGGCCTCCCGTGGAAGCTCAGAGGGACAAATGCGTGTGCTCTGCTAAGTGGGAAAGCATGCAGCGGAGAGGCTGCGCGAGGGAGGGCACGGCGCAAGCCGCTCTGGCACCCCTGGCCGTCACCCGAGGGCCTTCCGTCTTCCACCATCATTTCACGCCTCTGCACCAGGAACTGTGCAGAAAGTCAGGGCCAAAGGTGAGCCAAGCTGCGACTAGAAAAGGTGGCCAGTCCCTGTCCATGCAGCGTCCAGCTATCTCCGGCCTCCTCCGTCGGAGGCAGTCAATGCCTCCCCCCCCACCAGTATCTGGTGTGCGTTTGGGGGCTTCCCTTATGGGGTCACCTGTGGTTGGCCACTGTGACCGCAGGGTGCCCGACGGGACCCCTTTGGCCTGACTGAGACTGCCGTGTTTGAAATAACAATTTTGCATCTGGCGCTGCGCCTCAAAGGAGAACTATATGAAAATGATGTGCCATTGGTATTGAACACCCACAAAATTATCAAAGATGTATTTGTTGTTGAGTCGTTTAGTGGTGTCCGCCTCTTCATGACCCCCTGGACCAGAGCACGCCAGGCACTCCTGTCTTCCACTGCCTTCCTCATGTTTGTAGCTTCGAGAACACTGTCCCACCATCTCGTCCTCCGTCGTCCCCTTCTCCTTGTGCCCTCCATCTTTCCCAACATCAGGGTCTTTTCCAGGGAGTCTTCTCTTCTCATGAGGTGGCCAAAGTCTTGGAGCCTCAGCTTCAGGATCTGTCCTTCCAGTGAGCACTCAGGGCTGATTTCCTTCAGAATGGAGAGGTTTGATCTTCTTGCAGTCCATGGGACTCTCAAGAGTCTCCTCCAGCACCACAATTCAAAAGCATCCATTCTTCGGCCATCAGCCTTCTTTATGGTCCATCTCTCACTTCCGTACATCACTCCTGGGAAAACCAGAGCTTGAACTATACGGACCTTTGTTGGCAAGGTGATGTCTCTGCTTTTTAAGATGCTGTCTAGGTTTGTCATTGCAAAGATGTATACATTGCAAAGATGTACTGAACTGCTTCAAATGTATGTTGGAAGTGTAAGAAGGGAGGCACATTCGACCGCGTGTGGTGGTTGTGCAAGGTAACAAGAGCATTCTGGGAAATGATATATAATGAGCTGGGGGGGAAAAGTTTTTAAAAAGTCTGTGAAAAAAATCCAGAGGCTTTTTTTCTACTAGGAATTTTAGGTGCAGAGATACCAAAGGAGCAGAAACTATTCTTTATGTATGCGACAACAGCAGCGCGGATACTACTGGCCCAGAGATGGAAAGAAGATAAAGTCTCGGCCTGCAGGGCTCTCTGCGTGTTCTCAGAAGCCCCACCTTGCGTGTGTTGGTGATGGAAATATTATCACTTGCTAGGATGGGAAAACGCACGTGCCGCAACCGCCGGTTGCCAAATTCCACCAATAATAATAATAATAATAATAATAATAATAACAGATGCGCCAACGTCAGAAATAAATAAAGAAATGGCCTCCTTCCTTCTCTCCCACCAGCAACAGGAAATATATTCCTTTCCTTTGCTTTTCTTGGAGCTTTAAAGAAACATCACACCCTTGAGAGAACGGGGCTGATTTAATCCAGAGCTATCTATAGGCCTAGTTTCCCGTGTCAAGAGGGGACGGGGTTATAGGGTGGGAGAAGGAAGTGGATCGCAGCAAAGACCAGCTTACGATTTTACAGGAATTCCCAGGATTTTTATTTTTATTTTTAAGTCGCAGGAAACTGTTGCTAAGGAATGTTCCCACCTAAGCAAACATTACAAGATGCTGTTTTTCCCACACACACCTCTGAACTTTGCCACCCTCTGAGAAAGCAAAGTCTCGGCAGCAAGGAAAGGGGGGAAAAATTGAGGAAGCGAGGCTGTTCCTGCAGGCAAAGAGCTTTCCTTGGGCTCCCCAAGATATTTCAAGCGTGTTGCGAGTTGCTTGGAGACCTTCGGGTAATGAGGGACACACAACCCTAAGAAATGAATTCTAATTATTACTATTATTAATAATAAGGATGATCTGGACAGTGGAGAGGACTTCAGGGCTCAGCCGTCTACGGTTCCCGTTTCCTCCCCCCCAAAACAACCCGTAATTCCTCTCTCGCTCCCTACAGCAGTTGCAAATCAGCAGCAGAGGAAAACTCAGAAAGAAATTGGGGAAAACCTGGGCCAAAACCGGGGCTGGAGTGGCCAGTTTTGAGAGCAGTAGTGGAAAGACGGAGGCTGGAGGGAGAGATACAACCGCGAGGGACCAGAAATGGAAAATACGGACGTGTTTGAGGGGAAAACCCTCGTCTTGCCAGGATTCACAGTCGAGGCCTCAGCTCCCACCCACCCACTTGCGCCTGCCTTGTTTTGTCTGCTGGATCAGAGAGAGGAGGAGAGATTAGCCGGGGCAGGAGGCGGCAAACTGTTACTTGCAGGGGGTTTGAGGCCCTGGAAGGAGGAGCAGCACCCCTCACTTTGGCACAAACAACTGTCTCGGCCTGCACCGCGAAGCCGATGGATGCAAGCCAGGGGCCCAAAAGGGACACTCATAAAAAGAGCCTCCTGGACTGAGGCCACCAGCAACAGCACCTCCCTCCCCTCCTATTTACCCATGAGAGTATTTGTATACTGCGGTGTCAGGGCAGGTTTTTGGCAATAAAAGCATAAAACCCTGCGACGGAAGCCACTAAAAGGGTTAAAGGCAGGCACCAATTCAGTGTTGTGGAAGGATGTCTTCTTAACGGAGATTCCTGCATTCCAGGGGGCGGTTTGGGGTCCCTTCCGACTCTACAATCCTGTGGTTCTACAGCAGCCTGCATAGGCCTGGTGGAATGGGAAAGTTCTCAGCAGACACAGAAGACTCCTGCTGAGCCTCTAGTGGCAGGGAGTTCCACAGGGCCGGCGATGCTAAAGGCTTGGTTTCTTGTGATCCGTGGCAACTGCCATTCGGAGACGGCCATCGGGGCCATAGAGATAATTTGCCTAACCCCCCCTTTAAAGTAATTCATAAGAACCTGAGAAGAACTCTGTAGCAGCCACCCTGGTTCAGCCTCCTGTCCTCCCAAGGAACCACAAGATGCCCCCAGGGGAAGCCTTTGCAAGCAGAACTTGCGATGATTCCCAGCAGAACCGGCACCTACGTTTTCTGCAGAAGGGGGGACCTAGCCATGGGGTTTAACAGCCCCCCAACAGCCTTGTTCCCCTCCGTGAATCTGTCTAATCTGTGCAAGCATACAACAGCCGCTGTCTACGTAGCAAGCTCCTTCGAAATCTGGCAGCCAAAATATACACAAAGGAAGTTCGGCCGTGGCAGCAGTTTGTGGCGTTCAGAAAGCTTTCTCCAAGCTCTCTCTGTGTGTTTGTGTGTGTGTGTGTGTGTGTGTGTGTGTGTGTGTATATATATATATATATATATATATATATATATATCTCACCGGCTGCAAACGCTACCAGTCCAAATGTTTTGGGCTTGTAAAACAATTAAAGGAAAATAAAAAAGTAAGAACGCAGAACCTACAAGGAAGCTTTGGGCACGTTAAGTAAACCGGAGAAGGAGCTTAGCCATCACAAAGCCTTTGTTGTCCCTTCTCTCCTAGCAAGCGAGACCCAAACATTGACAGGAGAGATTCCAAATAATGAAGAAAGCAAACTACAAAAACAAACAAACAGAAAAAGAGCCCTTTCCAGGCAGAACGCAAAAGTTAAGCAGCTACTGAAGTTAAATCGAACACAAAGCCTCGGGGTTTACTTCAGAAGCTTGAAGCATGCCAAAGCGGGGAAGGAAACCAGTTTTGGACTTTGGCTAGTCCACCTGCTGCCGTTTGGTACCCACAGATATTTGTGAGCGGGCTTCTCCGCCGCAGCGACCCTCCAAACAGAAACCAAAACCCAGCTACGCCGCACAAAACGAGTTGCGAGTTAACGACTTTCCAACAACGCCTGCCACTGGAAGAGCAAACCTGCCCAGGGGTCTCACTGAAATGGGAGTCTTAAAAATCACCACCACCACCGCTGGTTTTCATTTCTTGGTCATGCGAGGGTGGCATGATGTCTATCGCTCTGTGAACTGCCCTTTTCGGATTCATAACGTGCCTTATTTGCACTGTTAATTCGAAAGCAAATAGGAGAGGGTGGGTCCCATGGTACAGGCTGGGAGTCAGAGGTGGGGGCTTTCTGTCGGGGCCAGTTAAGGACTGCTGCCCTCGGCAAACACCACGGACTCCGCCTAGCAGCAGGACGCAAGAATTTACGTTCCCAAACTTGGGTCTTCCAAGGAGCCCGAGGCGATTTCCATCTCATCCACACAACAACCCTGTGAGGTAGGATAGGCTAAGCCTGTGGTTCCCAACGGGGGGCAATTAGATTTTTAAGGGGGGCAATTTGAGAATGAGTTACAGTCATATCTTGGTTCTCAAACAGATTGTGTTCCGGGAGTCTGTTTGACTTCCGAAACTGTTCAAAAACCAAGACACGGCTACCGATTGGCTGCAGGAGCGTCGTGCAGCCAATCGGAAGCTGTGCAGGACGTTCGGCTCCCAAAAATTGTTTGAAAACCAGAACACTCACTTCCGGTTTTCAATCATTCGGGAGCCGAAATGTACAAGTTCCAAGACGTTTGGCAACCAAGGTACGACTGTACATGGGTACCTCGGGTTAAGTACTTAATTCATTCCGGGGGTCTGTACTTAACCTGAAACTGTTCTTAACCTGAAGCACCACTTTAGCTAATGGGGCCTCCTGCTGCTGCCGTGCCGCCGGAGCCCGATTTCTGTTCTCATCCTGAAGCAAAGTTCTTAACCTGAAGCACTATTTCTGGGTTAGCGGAGTCTGTAACCTGAAGCGTATGAAACCCGAGGTACCACTGTATCAACAAATGAATGGCCTTTTAGGCTTCCTCCACATGAATAGGAGTCCACTTTTTGAATTAATTATATTTCACAGGAGGGGGGTGCCATCAGAATTTAAGTGAGGCATGGCCAAAAAAAAAAAAGGTTGGGAACCACTGGGCTAAATGGTGTTTCTCAAATGAGGGTTCCCAGCGGTTTGGATGCAGTACCCATCATCCCTGACCTGCTAGCTAGGGATGATGGGAGCTGTAGCCTAAAAAGAGCTGGTTTGGGAAACCCCGGATTAGAGCAGAGAGCCACCCAGTCCAAAATCCTCTTCTCCCCAGCGCAAGAGCCCTCTCTCTCCCTCCTGCGCTTTACAGCAACCAGAGGCATTGAGAGGCATCCCTTACCTCTCTGGCAATGCTCGTGGCTCCAGCAGCGCTCGATGAAGACGCCGTTGATCACTGTCGGGGAGCAGACGCTCTTCCCCTTGGCCTTCCCGGGGCAGATGTCCCCACACTCCTCGTCCCGCTTGTTGGCGACGATGTAGTTGTCCTCAACGGAGTCCACGATCCGGGACCAGTCGATGGTGGACAGGTAGCACAGCTCGGCGTTCTTCTCGATGCGCACGGCCCCCCGGGTGATGTTCATCAGGCTGGGCAGGCCCACCTCCTTCAGGTGGACCATCTCAAAGATGACCAGGGCGTAGTTGAAGAAGAGCCGCGTCCCCCGGATGACCGTCAGGTTGGGGAAGAGCGTCTTGAGGCTCTCCAGGCCGTAGACCCGGAAGAGCAGCAGGTATTCGGTGACCATGGTGAGCTTGGGGAAGCTGAGGCCCCGGAAGTTCTCCGTCTTGGCCCCAAACATCAGCAGGATCTGCAGGTGGCCCTCGACCACGGTGCAATTCTCCAGCTGGCGGAAGTTGGAAATGTCGTTCCGGATGTTCATACTCGGGCAAACTGGAAAGAGAACCGGGGGGCAGGGGACAAAAACGGTTAAAATAATCTGCTGGGAGAGCTTTCCAGCTGCCAAACAGGCACCTGTCCTCCCAACAGGCAGCGGCAACAGCTTGTAACTCAGTGTTTGAAATAAGGCAGGCGCCAGGCGCGTTTTGCACCTGGGTATTGGCGCTGTGGGTTAAACCACAGAGCCTAGGACTTGCAGATCAGAAGGTCAGTGGTTCAAATCCCCGTGACGGGGTGAGCTCCCATTGCTCAGTCCCTGCTCCTGCCAACCTAGCAGTGCGAAAGCACGTCAAAGTGCAAGTAGATAAATAGGTACCATTCCCGGCGGGAAGGTAAACGGCGTTTCTGTGCGCTGCTCTGGTTTGCCAGAAGCTGCTTAGTCATGCTGCCACATGACCCGGAAGCTGTACGCCGGCTCCCTCGGCCAATAAAGCGAGATGAGCGCCGCAACCCCAGAGTCGGCCACGACTGGACCTAATGGTCAGGGGTCCCTTTACTTTTATTGGCCACTTTCTGTTCTCAAAGCTCTCAACCTGGCTCAAGGTTGTCCTCTGTTCAACTGAGAACCAGCCAGTCAGTCCATCATTTGATAAATAAGACTTTAGAGCTGTCTTGCCCCAAAATGGCAACTAGACATTCCATTTTGGAGACTGTAACCCTGGTTTAAGGAGCCGTTTGAAGTCCAGCTTATATATCTGAGTTTCTAACGCGGCTGTAACTTCAAGCACTGCGGGTTTGCAACTGACCTGAGTTCCACTGTGAGCAGAGCCACTGAAATCAATAGGCCTCCGTCGGTCAAGGGAGGAACCTAAGATGGATACAACCCACTGCCTATGGGGTACATTAAAAGGGCCTTTGGGTTTTCCAGCCACTCGGCCCCAAAGGGCAAACCCACAGCATGTGAAAACCCCAAACCTCTCTTCCCCCACCCTTGCCCTTTTTGGGGAGAGGGTTGCCCACCCCTTGGCAACCCAAAGGGCCACCGCTTGGGACAGGGAATCTGAACCCAGGCAGGCCAACTATCTGCCTCCCCCCCCCCCTGAGCCCTTGGCCACGAAGACGCTCTGGTGTCATAATCTGATTTAGACATGCTAATCTGCGTTGGATAACCAGAGGGCCGGGATTAATATCCCCTCCCAGCTGTGGGATAAGCTGCCGGCGCTTAAAAGTCTTCATCTCCAAAAGCCAATTTGGACGGCTCTGAAAGAGGATTTGAGCTAATTCGCTCCGTGGCCAGTGGCCACGACAGCGACGGGCCACCCTACCAGCATTGGGAGGGAGCGGGGTTATATTTTATCCTATTTATTACTGGATTTATAGCACGCCTTTCTTCTCAAAGCAGCCCAGGGCGGTATCCTGATAAACTGCACTCAGAGTAAGGTAAAGGGTAAAGGGGACCCCTGACCATTAGGTCCAGTCATGACCGACTCTGGGGTTGCGGCGCTCATCTTGCTTTACTGGCCGAGGGAGCCGGTGTACAGCTTCCAGGTCATGTGGCCAGCAGGACTAAGCCGCTTCTGGCAAACCATAGCAGTGCATGGAAACGCCGTTTACCTTCCCGCCGGAGTGGTACCTATTTATCTACTTGCACTTTGACGTGCTTTCGAACTGCTAGGTTGGCAGGAGCAGGGACCGAGCAACGGGAGCTCACCCTGTCTTGGGGATTCGAACCACCGACCTTCTGACTGGCAAGTCCTAGGCTCTGTGGTTTAACCCACAGCGCCACCCGCATCCCACCCGCGGTTGGCATTAAGGTAAAGGTAAAGGTACCCCTGCCCGTACAGGCCAGTCGTGTCCGACTCTAGGGTTGTGCGCCCATCTCACTTAAGAGGCCGGGGGCCAGCGCTGTCCGGAGACACTTCCGGGTCACGTGGCCAGCGTGATGAAGCTGCTCTGGCGAGCCAGCGCAGCACAGCACACGGAAACGCCGCGGTTGGCATTACTTGTACTCAAAACAGATCCACTGAAACCAGTATATATGATGAATAGGACTAGGCGATATATCAATATTGTGATACCGGTTTCATGATTCTTGGTGATACGTGTGCTGTGCAGAAATCACAATGCGGAGAAAAGCGTGGAGCCAGCCAGCGCCTCTCTATAGCTCCATCCTTATTTCGGAGATTGTGATATAATATCAGTACAGTGGTACCTTGGTTCTCAAACTGAATCCGTTCCGGAAATTCCGTTCCAAAACCAAAGCATTCCAAAACCAAGGTGCGCTTTCCCACACAAAGTAATGCAAAACGGATGAATCCGTTCCAGACTTTTAAAAACAACAACTTAACATGAATTTTACTATCTAACGAGACCATTGATCCATAAAATGAAAGCGATAAGTAATGTACTGCAGTCACACAATCAATTTATTGGTAGCTGAACTGTGTTCCACACAGTCACAAAAACAAAAAAAGAGCCGCAAAAACATAAAATAAACAGCAAAAACAGACAGACCTCAGCCTAAAACTCAAATTGGAAGCATGTCACTCAAATCGGAAGTGTGGCACTCAAATCGGAAGCGTAACACTCAAAACGGAGCACTTTCAGCTTCTAAAATAAGTTCACAAACCGGAACACTTCCTTCCGGGTTTGCAGTGTTTGGGTTCCAAGTTGTTTGAGTACCAAGGCATTTGAGAACCAAGGTACCACTGTATATCACAACTGGTTGTTTGTCACGACACTGAAAACCAGATATCGCCCTGCCCTTTCAATAAACGCCAAGTTCGATTCCAAGAGGTCTTTCTTATCTTAATACAGTGGTACCTCGGGTTACATATGCTTCAGGTTACATACGCTTCAGATTACAGACTCCACTAACCCAGAAATAGTGCTTCAGATTAACAACTTTGCTTCAGGATGAGAACAGAAATCGTGCTTTGGTGGCGCAGCGGAAGTGGGAGGCCCCATTAGCTAAAGTGGTGCTTCAGGTTAAGAACAGTTTCAGGTTAAGAACGGACCTCCGGAACGAATTAAGTACTTAACCCGAGGTACCACTGTATCGCCCTGCCCTATCGATAAACGCCAAGTCCGTCGATTCCAAGGAGGTCTTTCTTATCTGAATATTGCTATTCTTTGCTGCGTTCCTATCCTGCCCTTTTCTCTAAACGGCCACACGTGTCCCAGAGAGGAGGAGAGCTGGGCCAGAGGTGGGGCCAGAGGCGGCCGAGGCCAGGCAACCCAATACCTGCAAAGGTCGCCCGTGCTTAACCCCGAGAAATGTCACCGCGAGGCATCCAGCTAGGCCACTTCCCTGCGTGTCCTTTTGTAGGCGAGCGGCAGCGGCCTAAGGCCAGGTACTTGGAAACGCCTCACCAGAGCCCCCCTGCAGGTTTTGGGGGCTGCCAAAAGCCCAGGACTCTGAATGTTGTTGCAAACTGAGCTGGTTCTCATTCAGGATGGAGGGACCCAGAGGGGACGAGTCGGACTGCAAGGCCGGCTCCAGAGCTGCCTTCTCCCCGTGTAATTAAAACCCGAAAGCTCCTTTTACGAGTAATTGTTTAAAGCCCATTAATCGCAAATAAAAAAAATGTTTTCAGCTGGCAGTGCTGCTGCGGAATCTGGAACAATATGGCTGCTCGGCTGCATTCTTCTGGCAAGAGGTCCAGGCCGTCTTGTAAATCGTCAGTGGAATTTTTCACCTTCCCCTCTTTTTAAAGATGCAGAAAGAAATGTGGCGTCAATCTCGCGTCTTTATAAAGGCAAGGCTGGAAAAAGGGCCCCTGGACAACGGTTTCCTCTTAAAAAAGCAAAAAAATCAGCAGAGAGACAAAGGAAGTAAAGTGTTTTGTCCCAATTTATCATTTTAAGGATTCCTTGTGGGGCAAGTTGAACGTATTGATTTAAACAGGTGGTTTCCATTTGGCGCAGAATCCGACCGGAAGCTTTCGGGAAGCCTGCAAACAGCTTTGCCTCGTTTGTGCCGCGGGGACCAACGTTCCCAAGTAGACTGCCTTTGAGTCTGGAGGTTCGACTTAACTATAGCAACTAAGAGCCACTGACGGACCCACCCTGCAGCGGATTGGACTAACTCCCCTTCCACAAGGTAGCTGGAGTTTTCTACACCTTCTCTGACAGCAGAGCCGTTGTGGCAAGCAGCCATCACCTGCCACAAATCTCTTCTTATTAAGATATCTGAGTTGGCGGCCCTCACAGCTCCCAGGCCCATCTATCTCCTTGCCGTCTGCACTGACTGGCAGCACCAGATTTTCGGGCGTTACCTGGAGCCACTGTCCTGGGAGTGAGCTTGCGGCGTTCTGAACGCGAAGCTGAGCTGATTTAAAGAGGAACCGAGAGAGCTGCCTTGTACTGGTTTTGGTCCATCTTACACTTCGCCCCCCCCCCCCCTTCATGGATCACTGCCTTGCCATGGCGAAGGGGCTTGAATAACTCAGAGAAGCTATGAACTATGCCGAGCAGAGCACCCAAGATGAACCCCCACCTCATGAGAAGAGAAGACTCCCTGGAAAAGACCCTGATGTTGGGAAAGATGGAGGGCGCAAGGGGAAGGGGACGGCGGAGGACGAGATGGTGGGACAGTGTTCTTGAAGCTACCAGCATGAGTTTGACCAAACTGGGGGAGGCAGTGGAAGACAGGAGTGCCTGGCGTGCTCTGGTCCAGGGGGTCACGGAGAGGCGGACACGACGAAACGACTCAACAACAACACACTTCGCCCCCCTGCCCAAGCTGCATCTTTGCCTGGCTGCAAAAAGGGGCAACTGACCCTCAGGTGAGAACAGCCTTGCTGGGGACAGGCCAAGGTGGCTCCACCTGGCCATGGATATGTTCTGACCCACCAGCATAAGACCCAGCCAGACTGCCTTTTCCCGTTAAAGATGGCTCAGGTGCCAGAGCCTGAAGCTCTTGATCTCAGGGTTGTGGATTCGAGTCCCAAACTCTCCTTGCTTGTACAACACCTAATTCCTCCGATTCTGGCCTTCCCCTCCATGAATTTGAGGCTCCAAAGGGCCTGAGTGCAAGCGAGGACACCCTCCCCGTGTGTGGCTCCCAGCGACTGGTAGCCGGGGGCAGAACACGAGCCATCGCGGCCAGTAGGCACTTTTCGGGTGACCTCTCGCTTGCAAATCCTCCTGGCCTTTCTTGCAACGCTCCTTAGTCCAAACAACTCAAAACTTGTTTGTCTTTCCTTTAAAGCAGAGTGGGGGCAGAAAACCAAAGTACTGGGGCTTTTTTCCTCCCTGCTGTTCCTGCGCAGAAGGTTAGACTTATTTGTTAACCTTGAAAGCTACAAGTGCAAACCATCTTGACAAACAAATCCTTGAGGGAAAATGTGCTTGCTCGAGATATTGCGCCGTTATCTTGGGCCGGGGAGTTGTTCGGCCAGAGGCACACACAGGTGCCACTCAAGGTCCCTCTCGCCTGGGCCGGCCAGCTGGCCGCTCCGGCCTCTGGAAGAACCGGCCGGCCTTGAGTTCCGGTTCTCCATCTCCCCATTCCCAGAGGAAAATGTTCGGGGAGATTGCGGGGCAGCAGGGAGGTCAAGTCTGCTGGACGGACGCACCTTGGTTGAGCCACGCAACCTTGTTCATTTGCTGAACTGCAGAGTTGGAAGGGAGCCCTAGGGGACATCTAGTCCAACCCCCCTGAGAAGCAGGAATCACGGGTTTCACTGCACATACTGGGTAAGGCAGGTGTGTGCTGCAGAGCCATTTATATCCTGGAATGGATGGCAGAGCTTGGTGCTACCTTTGCATGGAAGGATAGATCCTGAAGCTGAGGCTCCAAGACTTTGGCCACCTCAGGAGAAGAGAAGACTCCCTGGAAAAGACCCTGATGTTGGGAAAGATGGAGGGCAAAAGGAGAAGGGGACGGCAGAGGATGAGATGGTGGGACAGTGTTCTCGAAGCCGCCAGCATGAGGGAGGCAGTGGAAGACAGGGGTGCTTGGCGTGCTCTGGTCCAGGGGGTCAACAAGAGGCGGACACGACTAAAGGACTAAACAACAACAACACCTTTGCATGCGCAACACCTTCCAGTGCGGCTGGGAAACAAACCCTAGGGAGCCGCTTCCAGCGCTGAGCGAGGCGGACAGGCTCCCTCACCCCCAGCCTGAGCAGAATCGGAACCTTCTCGGCACACACACCCCAAATCTAAATTTTAAAGCAAAGCACAAGTCCCAGAAGCACACAATGCAAAAACAACAAAGATTGCCAGCAAGCCGTTTGGGATGGGGGGGGGGGGGCGAGAGAGCATCTTACATAAGCTCCGAAGGTAGCGTACCCTTGAGGCACCGAAAGAGCGAGGGCAATTCTGGAACGCAGCATGAGCGTGTTTGTAGTAAACAATCTGGATAACAAACCTTTAATGACTCACGAGGGCGGCCTCTGCACTTCGCATTTGAAGCAGCACCGTGCCATTTTGATTCGTCACGGCTTCCCCCCACCCACCCACCCACCCACCGCCGGCGCCAAAAAATCCTGTAGTCTGTGCCATCTGAGTTGTCAAGAGACCCTCTCACAATTTTCAGCCGTTCAACTCTGGAACTCGCCACCGCAGGAGGAATGCGACAGTCGGCAAGCTCTTTGAAAGAGGGTTGGGCAAATTCAGAGAGCGGTAGCAGGAAATAATAATAATAATAATAATAATAATAATAATAATAATAATTTTTTATTTATACCCTGCCCTCCCCAGCCAAGAACGGGCTCAGGGCAGCTAACAACCAATAATAAAAACAAGCTGATTAAAATACAATTTAAAAGATTAAGATACAACATTAAAACAATTAGGGAGCAATCTCTTCATAGGAGGAGAAAGGAAAAAGAAAGAGGGAGAGGGAATCAAACTGATTCTAAGCCAAAGGCGAGGCGGAACAACTCTGTCATGCAGGTCCTGCGGAAAGAAATCAGATCCCGCAGGGCCCTGGTCTCATGAGGCAGAGCGTTCCACCAGGTTGGAGCCAGTGTTGAAAAGGCCCTGGCTCTGGTTGAAGCCAATCTAACTTCCTTAGGGCCCGGGACCTCTAGGGTGTTGCTATTTATGGACCTTGAGGCTCTCCGTAGGGCAGGTCCCATAGGTATGAGGGTCCTAGGCCGTGAAGGGCTTTAAAAGTCAAAACCAGCACCTTAAATCTGACCCTGTGCTCCACTGGGAGCCAAATGCTTCCAAACAGCACTTGCTGAAAAGGGCAGGAGGGGAGAGAGGGCTCTTTCGCACACACCTCTCTGTGAGAAGAGCCGTCGGCCTGACCCAGAAAGATCTTCTTATGTTCTTTTGTGTGCCTTTAAAGAGCCAGCCCCTCTTCCCCACACAGGGAACTCTGTGACGGCGGGAGCACGGGCCTCCTAAGAACTACCGGCTCCGGCAACAAACTACAGTTCCCAGGATTCTCCCAGGGAAGCCGCAGCTGCCTCAAAGTGGCATGAAACAGCCACAGCAGGCGCCGCGACTCTCCAGCGGTCTGACTTCGCCCCTCTTGCCTTGCCGCCCGACGCAGGCAGATGCCAAGCGACTAAGGATGGGGCCTGGGCAATAACGGAAGAGGAGACTGAGGAGACTCGATACTGCGAGCGCCAAGAGGTTCAGCGGCGCCAGGGGCTGGCTAGCCCTCTAAATGAAAGAAACCGGCGCAATCTCTTTGGCAGAAAGACTCTCCTCTGCTTGCCTAGTTACAGTTCGCCGGGAATGATGCTGGGGCACGTGCCCCCAATATCTTAGGCTATTACCAGGGGGTCGGATGCGGAGGAGAGGGAGGCACCTTTGGTTCCTTCCCCCCGTTAAATCAGCTTTTCTCAACCTGGTTACCCAACAGGGGTTGATGGTAGTAGTAGCCCAATGCAGGTTGGGGAAAGTTGCATTAAATATTTGGGGCAAGCAGGCTGTCTAAAATATAAAAGAATATATTTCTTAACAGGCTGCTGCAGACAGGGCAGATCCGACTAATGCTTCTCTCTCTCTCTCTCTCTCTCTCCCCCCCCCCTCTCCAAGAGTTCTCCAAAGGGCCTTAAAAACCAGAAACAAAACAAAACAAACTCAGTGGGGAAGTTTTATTGAATTGTACCCAGGTGTCCGTTTAAAGCCTCCACTTTTATAGTATTGTTAACGAAGCAGCGAAGGGCGTGTGGCTGTTTACACCCTGGGTTGGTTTGAACTGGGAGTCCCGAGAGGGGAGTCGGCGCCTCTTGCAGAGCAGTCGTGTTGGGGGGCTCTGGGGAGCCTTTGCCAGCTTGGTGCCCCCTCCTCCAGAGGTTTTGGACTAAAAAACCCGGGGGTCGGGGGGGCTGCACTCCAGAGTGTCTGGAGGGCACCAGGTTGCCGAAGCCTGCCTTGTGGGGTGAGCGCACGGCTTTGGCAAGGACTTGAGGTTGCATAACAAGCCTTTCTTTGCATCGCTGCCATTTCCAGAGCCCAGGAAAGGGGCCTTGGGCAGCCAGACCACTGAACCCAGTGCTGACAGCACTGACTGGCAGCAAGGGTTCCCTGTGGGTTCAGGCAGGCGGGAATCCTGGCCCTATGCAGAGGGAATGAACCCGGGACCTGCTAGGCATACAAAGCCCTGCTCCTTCCCTTAAATGCAAAGCAGGATGCCAGTCCTCATCGTCTCAATCGAGGGCTGATTGAAATAAGGACGGAAGAAGCTACCGATATTCTAGCAAGCTCCATATTGCCCACACTGACGCGGCAGCAGAGACGCCACCGAGAACAGAACCTGCAAGAGGGCCGGCCTACCGTTGCTTTCTATTATTTCCAATTTTGCTCCATGTTTCTGGGCAGCACTTTCAAAACAAGGACACACGCCCTGCCATTCTGCACGGGCTGGCAGCCTGCTGCACGCTTCTGTGGGTGGGAAGGCTGGCAGAAGAGCAGCCTCAAAAAACGTCTATTGGCGCACCCCCAAGCCCCAGAACGCCGCTCCGTGTTTTGCATGGAATAACGCTTGCACAAATGTGGCCGCTTCGACGCCCGCTTTTATATATAGCCAAAGGACGGATATATAGACAGGAGGGGCACAATTATACCCCTCTGTGTTCCAAATGCCACAGTCCAGAGAAGCCGTTTGGGGGCCTGGTACAGCGGGCGGTTTTTGAGGAGAGGGACAGCAGCGGTTCGGGACCCGTTTGAGAAACGCTTGTGGGGAGGCCTGGAAGGCGTCGCGACCCACACTGCCTCTGCTTAAGCATGGAGAAAACAGCCGTGTTCCTAGTTATCCCCCGGTTAAGCATTGCAACGCGCGATGTCAAACTTTAACTTGGATGCACGTAAACACGGCCGGCAGCTGGGTCAGAAGTCACTTGCTCGCGAGTAACCTCACTGCGTGCGCACTCACAGCGGACAGGGGAAACTCAAGGAACTGTCTCCCCTCGTCTCTCATGTTCAAAACCTGTTGTGATGTTGCTCAGCCCTGGGCGGGGGAATGTTCCCCACTGAAAAGCAGCTGCTGCCAGCCAGTGTAGCCTATATCAAGCTGGATGGATGAGCATGACACAAGGCAGCTTTCACAAGTCTGAGCTCCTTGCATTCTGGCTAGGTAGTAAAAGCCAGGGAAAACCAAAACTTCTTTTCCCTCTCTCTGCAAAGCCTCCCACTTGCACTTAAGAAACCAACTTTTGGGATCTCAAAAGCACGGGGCTTCCCTACACCAAAAACAGCAACCCGTATCCAGGGTAAGAAAAAACCCAACAACACCAACAACTACAACAATCCTTAGTCCCGTCCAGAAGAATAAGAGTTTTGTTTTCCAGCGCTTTCAAGGAATGCATTTCAGAAAATGGCTTAGGTCACGTCCGAGGTTGCCAAATGCATTTCTCAGATCGACCGCCTCGTTTTTTTCTAACACGGGGGGGAAAAACCAAAGAATGTACAACTGGGAAAAAGAGAGAGAAGGGGAAGAACGAAAACTGTGCAGAGTATAACGGCCACCTCCAGTTATTATGGGGTGCTTGTTTGGCAATGCCTAACTGCTTCCAAACTGACTGTGTTTATTTACTTACAAAATTATTATTATTTTTATCCCATCTGTCGCCATAAGGTTCCAGGGAGGGGTTACTACAAAACTATGAAACCAGACCAAAATAAGGTTCCAATGGTCTGTCTTTCTTTCTTTCTTTCTTTCTTTCTTTCTTTCTTTCTTTCTTTCACCCATTCCAAATGGTAGAGGGCTGTATTAAATTCGCATCTCCCCCTCCCAAGAAATAATAATTCCGCCCTCCCAGGAGATGCAAGGCAAGCCACGTCTTTTCCTGAAAGTGATGCCCATCTCTGGGTTTTGCATGGGCAGAACCAGTCCGGCCTGAGAAGTCGAATGTGCAAAATTGGAAACACCAGTCCCAGGAAATTGTGGGGGGGAAGGGGGCAGAGAGGGCACATGCCCCAGAGTTTTACGGGCTGAACAAACAGGCCGTTTCAGCTGGGAGCCTGACACATGCACAATACTAGATTAAGAGAGATTTTCGGACTTGGTCACCTCCGGAGGAGAACCCCTTTCTTCCTCCTTCTGCTTCTCTGGAAACGAGAGGCAGAGAGAGATTGCCTGGCAGAATGTGCTGTCGGGGAGGAAGGCCGACGAGGAACAGAATATAAAAGAGCGTGTTTCGCGGAAGCGGCCCGATGGCGGAGAGCAAACACAACGGCTGCTTCGTGTTTTGATTGGGGATAATGGCAGCTGCTTGCATCAAGCACAGAGAGAGAGACTGCAAATCAGCGGCCCCCGCCAGGGAGAATGATCCCTGCTAATACGCGAGAGACCGTCCCTATGCAAAGCAAGGAACTTTGGCCTGGAAATGGGAGAGTTCTGATAAGCCAGCTTCCAGGTGATTCATCTCGTCAACAGGTGTCTTTCTTCCTGTTGTTATGAAGCCACTGCTCCAAATAAAATCCCCCCACTGCCGGCAATGCTCTTTCAGGCCTGGTTCTAGGAACCCAACATTGACAGGGTCTCCGCAACCAAAATACATCCCAAAACACATCGCAAGAAGTGATGCAACTGCCCAGGAGCCACGAGGCACAGAGGGAGAACAGACTGGCCCCACACAGCTCAAACACAGCCCCAAATAACAGCCTGCCCAACCTGTAGGTCAGCACAGACCCACGCCAGTGCTGCTCCCCACAGACTGTTTCATATATATTTTCTCTCCTAGACAATGAAACCCTCACTGACACGTGTATCTTCCAGCTTAACAGGGAGCGCCTTCCCCCGAAATCTGGGAGCTACAGAGGAAACTGCCTTGCGCAGAGCCAGGGCCACTGACTCCATCTAGCTCAATACTGCCCGCACTGGCTGGCAGCAGCTCTCTCCAGGATTTCTGCCAGATATTTTTTCCTGAAATTATAATGATCATTGCCAGGTGCTGAACCAATGTAAGAGCAATTAGCTCTGACACGGGGACTCGGCGTGGCAGAAGGGGGATGCGCCCTGCAGGCCCCCCCCCAAACTCTTATGCCAACTCTTAGCGAAGCAAGGAGCACTGGGCCAGCCCCTCTCCTCCATTTCCTTCTCCCAGCTGCTCTGCCCCGAGAGACGGTCCTTTCCTTACAAACAAGCCAAGGTTCAAGTCCTCATGGGTCCGAACGAAGCGCCGGTTTCAGCAGGAAGCTGCCTTGGGAGCAGAATCGCCTCCTTCCGGCAAGCGGCTGGCCGAGGGGGTCCATCTATCTCAGCAATGTCTCCTGCGCTGACTGACAGGAGCTACCCAGGGGTTGGGGGGGGGGAGCTTTTTCAGCCCTGCCCGGAGATGCCATCTGGAACAGAACCACGGCCCTGGCATGCCAACCGGGCCACGGAATCCAGTGTGGCACTTAATTACTGTTATCGATGGCCAGGATGCGTGGAGGAGGCGGCCTCGGGGAAGATAAGCGCGATCTGTTTATTATCTCATGCCTGCTTTCGTGCTCGCCGCCTCTTCCGTCTTGCTATGGCTTTAGCGTAATACAGCTTTTCCTTGTGATGTTTTCGCTTTTATGCATTTGTCTCCACGTCCCGCGTGATGCCTTAAAGAGAGACACGCGCAGGAACGATCTTCCCTCTGACGTTCAGAGGCGTCAGCCAAAGATCTTACACTTTCAGAGCGTGTCAACGACTTTTCAAGCTCCCCTCGCCTCCATCCTTATTCCAGACATCGTGATCTATCGGTCTGCTGAGATGTTTAGCTGCTGACATATCACAGATATCGCCCTGCCCTACTAGCGGCTTATGAAGCCTAAACTATGTTTTATGTTATTTTATTTCGGCTGAATGCCTTCCCATCGTCTCGTACAACTGCTTCAATCCTTTTGGATGCTAAGTGGCGTACAGATGCTTTTGATAACTAACTAAAGGAAACTTGCTTTGTGAAGCATATAAAAATATCTAGGCACATAACGAGTCTCCTGTCCAAATTCAGGAGAGAATAATTCTAGAGATGTGCTCTCCATTCTTCTCTTATTATTATTATTTCTACTCTTATCAGTTTCGTTAAAGCTTATTACTCAACGCCCTCCAGGCAAGTACAAAAGTCATAACTACCACCAGAAGAGAGGGCATAATCCCAGACGGCTCCTTTCCAATCACCTGGAACTGTTATGATTAATTCTAATTCTACTAGTTACTAGCTAGTTACGGGTGATGCAAGCCCACACACACTGACCCAGAAGCAAACCCCACTGAACCAGTGGATTCTGAGTAGACCACACTTTGAGGCTGCTACTACCAATTCTAATTCTGCAGATACTAGAATAACGCCCACCACTGTTACTGCTAGCGTGCCACCGTAATACTGTTTATATCAATAAAACAAACTCTCAACAAGTCAAAAACATGAATCATGGCCACTCCTGTTATGGGGGAAGAGAAAAGCATCAGCCCAGAGGTCTCTCCTCTTCACATGCCTTCTACTATTATAATTGAGGCTACTCCCGGTAATAATACCAGCAGTAAATGGAGCAACCACCCCAGCGGTCTCTTCTCTAGACACACCCTGTCATTAGGATTTAAATCTTCTGCTACTACTATTCGCGATACCGAAAAATCACCCCAGAGGACTTCCCTGAACGTCCCGCCTTGGGTTGCGATTTCAATCCCGCCTTGGGTTGCGATTTCAATCTACTACTCTTATTTGTTAAGAGGAGCAGCAGCCACAGCAGCGCAGAACTTAAACAGAGCATTGCAAGGACACATAGTTACGTATAAAAACATTGCATTAGTACAAAGTTACAATAGAATAAATAAAAAGAGGAGTTTCTGGAAAAGCTCAGCCTAGTCTCTTGCTCTAGAATTGCCCTTCTCTATCCTCTCCTTCTCCTCCTGTTCCACACCAGAAGCCTTCTTCCCTGAATGTCACGATGAATGAAATTTCCACAACCGCTCCCCAGTTGCAGACCCCCCAAAATCGCCCACCAAGGCGACCCCGGTCTTCTAAACTGGCAGCGCTTCCATTAATGAATGCATTGCAATCGAGTCTGCTCTTGCCATTCCAATTTACGTCGGCTACAACCGTATTGCTGGCGCTGCCCCAAATATTGCAAGTGCCCTCAAAATCTCCCCTATGTAAACCTGGCACCCTAAACCTGGCACCTGAGGCCTCCCTCGAAAGCACCCCCTTCCATTGCAACTCTTGACTGTTTTAAGTCTTCCACTCCCGCCAAGCGCATCGCAGCCACCTAGGTGGGCACCACCGACAACAACACGCCAGTCTTGAACAGTTACCCCCTTTCAAGGGCAATTTCAAGTCTAGTTGAGCTGGTAGGGCTGTGGGTCCGAGCCCCACGTTGGGCAAAAGCTTGCAGGGGGTCGGGCCAAGTGACATTTGGCGTCCGTTCAAACTCTGCAAATTCTAGGATTCTACTAAGCGGGAGCCCTTGGATTATTTTCTCCCTCCTGTCTGTCCGCCCCCTATTCCCTCCCCATATCCCCCCCCTCTCTCCCCTTCTGCACCCCCTACCTCAGGAGCCCCTCGGTTTTCTCCCTCCCATCCGTTGCCCCTTCCTGTCCACCCCCTATTTCCCCCCATATCCCCCTACCTGAGGAGTCCTACAATTACAGTTACCCCCACCCTATATTCCCCCTTATATCCCCCTCCCTCGCCTTTCTGCACCCTCCTGTCCTACTCCCCAAACCCCTTCGCCCCCCATATTCCCCCTCTCCCCACCTCAGGAACCCCTCGGTTTTCTCCCTCCCCCCCATCCGTCGCCCCCTCCTGTCCACCCCCTATTTCCCCCCATATCCCCCACCTGAGTCCTTCGATTACCGTTACACCCCCACCCCATATTCCCCCACTTGCCTTTCTGCACCCTCTTGTCCTACTCCCCCCACCCCCTATTCCCTCCGTTCACCCCCCATCCCATGCCCCCCTCTAGCTTTCTGCCTCCCCCCACCTCAGGGGCCCCTCGATTTTCTCCCTCCCATCTGTCACCCCTCCTGTCCACCCCCTATTCCCCCCATCTCAGGAGTCCTACGATTACCGTTCCCCCCCTCCCTCGCCTTTCTGCACCCCCCTGTCCTACTCCCCCCACCCCTATTCCTTCCCTTCACCCCCACCCCATATCCCCCCTCCCTCGCACCCCTCTTGTCCTACTCCCCCCACCCCTCGCCCCCCATATCCCCCACTCCATATTCCCCCCTCCCCTTCTGCACCCCCCACCTCAGGAGCCCCTCGGTTTCCTCCCTCCCTCCCTCCTGTTCGTTCCCCCCTATATCTCCCCACCTGAGTAATCCTACGATTACCATTCTCCCCCACCCCATCTCCCCCCTCCCTCGCCTTTCTGCACCCCCCTGTCCTGCTCCCCCCTCCCCTTCTGCAGCCCCCGTCTCAGGGGCCCCTCGGTTTCCTCCCTCCCTCCCTCTTCTCCCCCCCCCCTGGCCCTCCCTCTCCCCTCCTGCTCCCCCCACCCCATTCCCCCCCCGTACCCCCCCCCACTCACTGTGGGCGAGGGCCCCCCCGGCCAGGAGGGCGAGGGCCGCCCCGGCGAGCAGCAGCCCCGGAGCCCCGCGGGGAGGAGAGGGGGGAGCCCCCCGCCCCATGATGGCGGGCGAGCCGGGACCCGCCAGGACCACGACCAGGACCGAGACCGGGAGGAGGAGGACGAGGCCTCCCTTCTCCCTCCAAGGGGCGGCGGCGGCGACGCGGCTGCGGCTGCTGCTCCTCCTGAGGTAAGAAAGAGGCCGCGGCGTCGCAGGCAGGCAGGCGGGCAGGCAGGCCCGCCTCCGAGTTCCCTCCTCCGCCTCCGCCTCCTGGGCCTCCGCCGGGAAACAAGCCTCCTCCTCCTCCTCCTCCCCACCCGGGGGGGGGGAAAGGGGCGCCCCCGGCTCCCCCAGGAACACCAGCAGGACTGGCAGCTCAGAGGCCCACCATTAGTAGGGTTAGTGCTGGGGTGGTATTCACGAACGGCCTCCTAGGATTAGTATTATTATTATTTAGTCAGCTCATAGGCCGGCCTCCCCCAATGCTCTTCAGCAGCTCTAGCTATTAGTATTATTGCTGTTGTTATTATCACCAACAGCCTCCTGGGGGGCTATCATCATCATCATCATCATCATCATCATCATCATTATTATTACTATTATTATTATTTAGTCAGCTCATAGCCGGCCTTCCCCACTCCCCACAAAAAAAAGGTCTTTCAGTATTAGTGTTATTGCTGTTGTTGTTATCACTAACGTCCTCCTGGGGGGCTAGTATTATTATTGCTATTATTATTATTATTATTATTATTATTATTAACTCAGCTCATAGGCCGACCTCCCCCAATGGTCTTCAGCAGCTTTAGTTATTAGTATTATTGCTGTTGTTATTATCACGAACATCCTCCTGGGGGGCTATCATCATCATCATCATCATCATCATTATTATTATTACTATTATTATTTAGTCAGCTCATAGGCCGGCCTTCCCCCCCCCCTCCACAAAAAAAGGTCTTTCAGTATTAGTGTTATTGCTGTTGTTGTTATCACTAACGTCCTCCTGGGGGGCTAGTATTATTATTATTATTATTATTATTATTATTATTATTATTACTATTACTATTATTTAGTCAGCTCATAGCCGGCCTTCCCCACTCTCCACAAAAAAAACGCCTTTCAGTATTAGTGTTATTGCTGTTGTTGTTATCACTAACGTCCTCCTGGGGGGCTAGTATTATTATTATTATTATTATTATTATTATTATTACTATTACTATTATTTAGTCAGCTCATAGCCGGCCTTCCCCACTCTCCACAAAAAAAACGCCTTTCAGTATTAGTGTTATTGCTGTTGTTGTTATCACTAACGTCCTCCTGGGGGGCTAGTATTATTATTGCTATTATTGCTATTATTATTATTATTATTATTATTAACTCAGCTCATAGGCCAACCTCCCCCAATGGTCTTCAGCAGCTTTAGTTATTAGTATTATTGCTGTTGTTATTATCACTAACATCCTCCTGGGTGGCTATTATTATTATTATTATTATTATTATTATTACTGCTGCTGTTATTATTACTAACACCCCAGGTGGCTATTATTAGTATTACTCCTTTAATTATTGCTAACACCCCAGGTGGCTATTATTATTATTATTATTACTGCTGCTGCTATTATTATTACTAACAGCCCAGGTGGCTATTATTATTAACATCCCAGGTGGCAATAATAATAATAATAACAACAACAATAATAATAATTACTACTTCTATTGCCATTGTTGGAAGGAGAAGAACAGCTACAGAACCACAACCATCTGGGGGGTGGCAGCTATTTTCTCCAAAGGTTTTCAGTGGCTTTCATTATTATTACTGCTATTATTATTACTAACATCCCAGGTGGTTATTACTCCTCCTCCAAAGGTTTTTGGTACCTTTCATCATCAATTATGACTATTGCTGTTGTTATTATCACCACCACCTTCCTTGGTGGCTTCTACCATTATTGAAATCATTACCATTATTCTTATTTGTTCAGCTCCTAGGTCGCTCTTTCCCCCCCAAAAAAGTCTCTGGTGCTTTTCTTCGTTATTATGGCTGTCATTATCACCCCTCGCAGCCTCCTGGGTGGCTTCCCTTATTATGGAAATTAGGGTTATTATCATCTTTGTGCTGGGTGGCTATTACTATTACTCCTATTGCTATTGTTGGAAGGAGAAGAACTACAGAACCGCAACCTCGGGCTGGGCGTTATTTTTCCCAAAGGTCTTGGGTGGCTTTCATTATTATTGCTTTTATTATTATCGCCAACGTCCTGCGAGGCTTCTATTGTTATTCACATTATTACCGTTAATGTTGTTACATAAAACAATGTGCTTTGGGGACCCAGGCCGCCTGGGGAGTCAGGCAGCGACACCCCACCCCATTATTTATCTATAACATGATTATTATTATTATTATTATTATTATTATTATTATTATTGTTAGTTCTGCGCTTATCAGGATATTACCCACTATTGATTAATTTCATTGAGCCAAGATTCCTGCCTTGCAGGGGGTTGGACTGGATGACCTTCAGGGGTCCCTTCCAACTCTGCCATTCTTTGATTTCCAGGGCAACAGCGAAGGCATTTCATGCTCAGAGCAGGCTCCCTGCAAATCAATGGGTTTACACTGAGTAGGGCTGCTTTCACAAGGGCTTAATACTTCAGACAGGGTTTCCGTCACAAGGTTTAATATATTGGCTTTTCCATGGAAAAGGTAAATCTGGATTAAATGGGGGGGGGAGGAATTCTGGCTGGCATTTCGATGCGAAATTTCAGGCGTGAAGAGCACTCATCCCATAATAAGCACCGACCCGACTTAGCTGAATATCACCCATCCTAATTGGTTTCCTCTTGCTAGGAATCGTGGATTTCCTTAAATTATGATTGGTTCCTTTAGAAGCTAGCTGGTTTTCCTTATTTTATTGATTATTATTATTGGCTCCCTTAATGACCATTACTACAGTTTCCCTTAATAATAATTAATGGCTGGCAGTAGTGGTCATATTAACGAACATGTGCTCGCCACCTCCGGTCCTGTGGCAGGCTTAATAAATATTAAGAAAATGTAACCATGTAAGAAATTGAAACAGATGGGCTAATTAATCGGGGGCCAAAGGGGCACTGCTTGAGTCATTAGGAACTGATCGCTAATGAGCGAGTGGGGGAAAGTATATTTATTTATGTGTCAAGGCTGCAATCCTAGCCCTGCTTACTTCTGAGTAGACATAGGATTAGCTATTCCAACTGGGGGAAAGGGGGAGCCCAATCATTTATTAATTGATTGATTTATTAATTAAGCACCCCGTTGATCATCCACCTTCCTATAAGCGGATTCTCTTATTGTTGACCGGAGAAATTGAGAAGAGGGCATCTGATTGCTTGATGAGGACAGCAAAGAGGATTAAAATGTATTAATTACTGCTAATAATAGGAAGCGAGGAGTTAATTAACCAGCTCGCAAGAACAGCAAGCAGAGGTTGACCCGTGTTGTAATAAAGGAGGATACCAGCAGGTTAATTTGCTTGTTAATTACAAAGAAGAACAGATTAATTACAAAGAAGAATAGATTAATGACACCTCTCTTTATGCGGTTGAATGGTTATCTGTAGGGAATAAGGGGTCGCGCGTGTTTGATGTTATTCATGGGAATATGACAACATATTAGTAACAATATTAATGCGGGGTTAATTTCTTAACTTTTCAAAACCGGCAGGGATTAAGCTTTTATTCATGAGAATAGCGGAGCCTGATCTGAGTAAGAATTCGATTGCGGTGAGAAAATAGCAGGGGGCGCGGAAAGATATTACTGGATTAATTACACAAGTGCATCTATGAATTCAGAGTTGGAAAGGGACCCTAAGAGTAATCTAGTCCAACCCCCTGAATGCAGGAATCTTTTGCCCAACGTGGGGCTCGAACTCGCGTCCTGGAGAGTAAGAGTCTCCCACTCTACCAACCGGGCATGATTAACAGGGGGCAATTAATGATTCGACGTGCATTCGTTACCACGTGTTGCATATGCACTCATCTTGCTAATTAATTGCCTTCCCTCCCCCTGCGAGGTAGGATGAGCCAAGACGGGGGAAAAGTGTCGGAGGGGAGAGGGTTTTGGGTACCACAATTTAAGAAGGATGTTGAGAAGCTGGAAGGTGGGCAGAGGAGGGAGACCGAGATGACCCAGGGTCTGGAAACCTGATGAGGAACGGTCGAAGGAGCTGGGGATGTTTGGCCTGGAAAAGAGGAGCCTGAGAGGAGATAGGAGAGCCATCTTCCGATATCTCACATGGAAGAAGGAACAAGATTGTTTTCTCCCGCTCCGGAGGGCAGGACCCGAACTCGTGGCTTCAAGTGACAATAAAGGAGATTCCGACTAAACAGTAAGAGCTGTTCGACCGTGGGATGGACGGTGATGGATTCTCCTTCCTGGGAGCTTTTGATGCAGAGGTTAGATGGCCATGCTTTAGTTGAGACCCCTGCTTTGCAGCAGGTTGGACTAGATGACCCTGTGGGGTCCCTTCCAAGTCTGAAACGCTGCGATTCTGTGTCTTATTATTCAGAGGCGCCCTGACAGTCAGAACATAAACTATTGATCGCCTCCTCTTCTGTGAATTTTGTCTAATCCTCTTTGAAAGGCATCCAGGCTGCCAGCCCTCCTCGCCTCTCCAGAGGGCAAATTCCACGGGTTTTAACTCTGCGCCGCGCGAAGCCTTCTATTTGGTCTGCCTCAGACAAAACACGGAGCTTCCTCCAGTTTCCTTCCCCATGGGAGCTGGGTTTAAACGCAGGGACCTAAGACTGTTTTGGCCCTTTGCAACACTTGCAAATCCTTTGCAAACTGATTTCCTGGCAACCGAGGGAGAGAAAAACAACAAAAACCTCAGCTGCCAGACTTGTGTTTGTTCTCAGCGCCCGCAGAACTTATGCCATTATTATTATTTACTATTAATATCATTATTACTACTACAGTGGTACCTTGGTTCTCAAGCTTAATCCGTTCCGGAAGTCCGTTCCAGAACCAAAGCGTTCCAAAACCAAGGCGCGCTTTCCCATAGAAAGGAATGCAAAACGGATTAATCCGTTCCAGACTTTGGAAAACAACCACCAAAACAGCAACTGAACGTGGATTTTACTATCTAACGAGACCATTGAGGCATAAAATGGAAGCAATAAACAGTGTACTGCAGTCACACAGTAAATCAATCAGTAGCTGAACTGGATTCCACACAGTCACAAAAACAAAACAAAAACGCAAAATAAATAGCCAAAACAGACAGACCTCAGCCTAACACTCAAAACTGAAGTGTGGCACTCAAATCGGAAGCGTAACACTCAAAACGGAGCACGTTCGGCTTCCGAAAAAAGTTCGCGAACTGGAACACTTCTGGGTTTGCAGTGTTTGGGTTCCAAGTTGTTTGAGTACCAAGGCGTTTGAGAACCAAGGGACTGCTGTATTTGTTAAATTTATATACAGTGGTACCTTGGGTTAAGTACATAATTCGTTCCGGAGGTCCGTTCTTAACCTGAATCTGTTCTTAACCTGAAGCACCACTTTAGCTAATGGGGCCTCCTGCTGCTGCGCCACCGAACAGAACAATTTCTGTTCTCATCCTGAAGCAAAGTTCTTAACCTGAAGCACTATTTCAGGGTTAGCAGAGTCTGTAACCTGAAGCATAAGCAACCTGAAACGTATGTAGCCCAAGGTACCACTGTGCCACCCTATACCCGGGGGTCTCAGGGCGGTTCACAGAATAAAATCAAGATATAAAACCACAAAATATCTAATTTAAAAACAAAACTACAACTCCCACCTGCCCTACACAGCTGGGAGTTGTAGTCCAGAACATCTGGAAGGTGCCCGGTTGGGCAAATCCTGACTCTGCCCTCCTTGCCAGGCTGCCTGGGGGCGGGTTAATTATATGAAAAGAATGCAAGCTATTAACCATAAACCCAACCTGTTGCCCAACCTTCCACATGACCACCCAAAACACTGGACTGCATCCCATCAGCCGAGCATGACTCGGAACCTCCCTGCCACCGTGCGCCCTGGATCCAGAACCGGGTTATTTATTAATTCCGCCTTATCGTGTTATTAACCCCTCAAGACACTCCCGGCTAAACTCAAGGGCCCTCGCTCGTTCCTCTTTGAAACCATTTCCTTTTTTCCAACATAATTTTAATTAAATTTTCTGTTTCAGTTTAAAATGCTCCTTTTTACATCCTTCAGCTGTCAACGACTTCTTCTCTTTCCATTTTACATATCCTAAATCCCTGCATATTTTACAAAAACTATACCATTTGGTATTCCGTTATTGCATCCATCAAAGCATATTTACGCTGTTGAATTTATCTTAATGCTGCCAGCGTTTTCAGCTGTGCAGTTATTTCCCATATATTCAATAAAATCCAGTTTTCTCTAAACGTATGTTCTTCTGGTTCTCTTATTCTGTTATGTTAAGTCTACAAGCTGCACATATTCCGTCAATTTAAGTTGCCATTCTTCTTTGGTTGGGACCTCGCTCCTTTTCCATTTGGCGGCTAACGAAACTCAGGCCGCAGTAGTGGCAGACATAAAATAACCTTTTTTTGTCACCTGGGTCTTCAAAACCATTTCTCCACCGCTAAACCACATTCAGGGAAGCCTCCGGCTTAATGGGTTAACAGTCTTATTACTCATGCACAGTTTGGTTTTCCTGTCTTTCGTTTTGCGGTTTGCGACCTGCGCTAAAATAATCCCTACCCGGCCTATCGTTCAGGAACCCCCATATTTTATATATGGTGCCCTGCATTGTTTTCTTCCAAAATGTTCAGTTTTTTGGGGGTAGACTTTGCCGTGTTCAATGTCTTCTTCCGTAGTTGACCTTTGTAATGTTTTGTTTTGAAACCTTTGCAGTAATATTTTCTTTTCCTGTTCATTAATGTTGCTTCGATTGCATACGTTATAGTTGCTATATTTTTTATCCTGGATTGTAATGGGGTATAAATAATAATTATTACATGTGCTGTCAACAGCTCCGAGTTTTTTTTCTTTAAGATATAAAGCCATATAGAAATGAACTGAATAATAATAATAATATATGGCAGCCTTGGGCCTCCAATCAGAATTAAAAGCTGCTGCCATTGCTATTATTATTATTATTATTATTATTATTATTATTATTTGTACCCCTCCCATCTGGCTGGGTTTCCCCAGCTACTCTGGGCGGCTTCTACAAAGACCAAAGATACACTAATATTGCTAGATAAGACTAGCATAGAATCGCAGAATGGTAGTCAGATGGGACCCTCAGGGGTCATCTACTCCAACCCCGGCAATGCAGGAATCTCAGCTAAAGAATCCCTGGCCATACCACCTCTATTAAAAATAAAAACAATGGAGGAGGCAGCCCACGGCCGAACGGCTCCTAACATTAGGAATAACTTTCGGAGGTCGGAATCCCATTTCTTGCCCTTTGAATCCATTGGTTCAGGTCATCTGAGAACAAGCTTGCTCCATCTTCCCATCCCCCTTCAAGCAGGCCTTGGGCTGATTGACATCCGATGCCCTTTAAGAATGTGTTTTGGGGGGGTCATTCTTGTTTTTGTTTTTATTCTGGTTTTATGTTGTGAACCACCCTGAGACTGGCAGTATACAAGTTTAATAAATCGTAATCAATAATCCCAGTTCCTGCAAACTGCAGGTGGGGAGAGTTGTTGTTGTTGCTGTGCTGAGCTCTTCCTTGCTGGCTTCAAGGTGGGGGCCCTGCAAGAACAGGATGGGACCCCAGAGTCTTCTCTTATGTTCTCTGCAAGGGTAAATCGAAGGGCACCAATTGCCCTTTAACCACCCTCGGTTCGTAGTTCAACCAGTTGGAGCTGGCTTGACCGACTGGGTGCCAGCCATCTGAGGCAGGAGGAGAACCCAGCCTGCAATTGGAGGGGGCGGGAGGGGGGTCACATGCCAGAAAGTGGCCTGAGCACCTCTGGGAACAGAGCAGCCTGAATGGGGCAACTGTGCCCCCGAAGGACCAGGTGTGCAGCCTGGGGGTCATTTTGGACTCACGGCTGTCCATGAAGGCGCAGGTCAGTTCTGTGTCCAGGGCAGCTCCATCTGGGACGCAGGATGAGACCCTCCCTGCCTGCAAACTGTCTGGCCAGAGTGGTGCATGCTCTGGTTATCTCCTTCATGGACTACTGCAATGAGCTCTCCGTGGGGCTCCCTTGGAAGGTGACCCAGAAACTTCAACTAATCCAGAATGCGGCAGCCAGACTGCGGACTGGGAGTGGAGACCATATAACACTGGTCCTGAAAGACCTACATTGGCTCCCAGGACGTTTCCGGGCACAATTCAAAGGGTTGGTGCTGACTTTGAAAGCCCGAAATGGCCTTGGCCCAGTATCCCTGAAGGAGCGTCTCCATCCCGGACACCGGGGTCCATCTCCCAAGGGCCTTCTGCTGGTCACCTCCCTGCGAGAAGTGAGGTTCCAGGGAAGCAGGGAGAAGGCCTTCTCAGTGCTGGCGCCCGCCCTGTGGAACACCCTCCCACAAGATGCCAAGGAAATCAACAACTACCTGACTTTTAGAAGACATCTGAAGGCAGCCCTGTTTAGGGAAGCTTTTAATGTTTGGTGCTTTATTGCCGTTTTAATATTCTGTTGGAAGCCGCCCAGAGTGGCTGGGGAAACCCAGCCAGATAGGCGGGGTATAAATAATTATTATTAGTGTCTCTCCATGGTTTTGGACTCCCAGCCTTCCTTGGAGACTGGCCTTGGGGTCTCTTGCATGCTATACAGGTGTTCTGCAGACCTTTCCCTGTGGACGTTTCCGGCGTCAGGCCGCTCGCCTCCCTAGGACCCTGAGACCCTCCCTGCCCGGGATCCCCTCGGCACCCTCGCTCACACAAAAGAGCCGTTGCTGCTGGTGAATTTCCCCCCTTTCAGCTGTCACCTAGATACCACCACACGCACAGACACACACACACACACAAAAACAGTAACTGGAATCTGGTTGCCAAAAGAAATTACATTCTTCCCGTCGCCAGGAATTCCCATGGGCAAGGTGGGTTTCTTACGGGCAGCCTGGGCGGCAGAGAGCAATAAATTACGACACTCACTTTCTTCCTCTTTGTTAATGGGGGGGGGTGTAGGTGGGGGGCAACGGAATCTTCCGAGACTTCCCTTTCCAGACTGCTCCTTCCATGTGTCAACCCGTTAACTTTTGCTTCAGCATCACCAAAATTGGTTACTTCAAGGCTGGCTTGCTACATGCTCTTTGTGGGGCTTCCCTCGCCGGGTGTTTCGAAAGCCGACAACCCATTTCAATCAGCATTTCATCCATTATTATCTTGTTTGAAGTTTTAAATCACACCCCCCCCAAAAAAATTGATAGTCATTGCTTTGGCTTTCTCATAAACCAGCTTTAAAGGTAAAGGTAAAGGTACCCCTGGCCGGATTATTATTTTTAAAAACTGTATAAACTTTACGAAATCAATCCCCACCCCTGCCCAATTAATTTATTTTTCCCATTGTATCCCCTTTATCTTGCCTCACAAGGAGCTCGAGACGTGTGTGTGTGGCTCTTCCCTCCCCCAGGCTATCCTTGCGACACCCCTGCGTTGTAGGCCTGAGAGGGTCGAGGGTCACCCAGCAAGCTTTGTGCCCAGAGTGGAGATCTGAACCCTGGCCTGGCAGGAACCTCCTGTGCTCTTAACGGCCCCTCCTTGCCCCCTATCTCACTTACAGAGGCCTATCTCTAGCACGGACGGAGATCAAAGGCTGGTGCCGTTTTCTGAAGATCCAGAAAGCCCCGTCGTTCTGCAAGCCCAGTCCAGGGGCACCCAACCCCGAAAGGGGAGCCCGCTTACCCACAGAGGGCCGCTTGAGGGCCCCTTCTGCCTCCCCCACCCCTGCCCCAGCCCTCCAGGACCCACGGCCTGGAAAGTTCCCCCGGCCAGAGGATATCCTCCTCCGTCACCAGCCGTTGGCACCAAGAGCTTGGGAAGCTGACCCCTCGCTGGTTCCTGCGAGCCTGGGAACGCCAAGACGGCTTCTGCATCATCGCACCCTCCCTTCCCGCTTCCTTCCAGGCGGGGGAAGCGCCAGCAGGATGGGGATCCTGCCACCTTAGGTGTGAAGAGAATGAAGGGCTTCCCAGAAGTGTCCCTCGTCCGGAGCAGGGAGCTCCAGAGGCTCCCGTTGCGGCAGAGGCATCTCAAGCTGTCCCTCCACCGGCAGGACACCTGCTTGGCAGGCAGAAGGCGCCAAGGCGTCTCCGGCTAAGCTGCCTCCCACGGAGGGGAGTTCCGCAGTTTAACTCTCCACCGCGCAGAGCCCCACGTCAAAGGGGGCTGCGGGTGCCTTACCGATGCCCCCCAAACCGCCCCGGCCGCACGCACAAAAGAATCACACCATGGCAGCGAGTCAGATTTTGTTTTTAATGTGCGAGTGGCGGCAGGCAGGCTGGCTGGCGATGCATCACTTGGCTCCCTCGCTGGCAGGGCGAAGTACATTTTCCGTGCGGTGGGGGGCAAGCAGAGGCTCATCGCTCCGGCGCAGGGAAGTGGGGGCGATGCAGAGCCCCGACGTTTGAGCGGCCAAGGCACTGCCTCTCCCCCTCGGGGGACGGCGCCTCTCCTGGCCCACCTCCCAAGCTGACTGTGCGCTTGGCAAGCGGCAGGGCGAGGCCCCCCCTGGGGAGCGGCGCCTCTCTCTGCAGGTGATTCACCGCCGCTGCGAGGTGGGGGCGCCTTTGCTCTCGAAATGGGGGAGGTGCCTCCGGCAGCCCTCGTTCCCCCTGCTGTCGCTGCGGCACATGCAGTCTAACCCCAGACGTAAGAACTGTGGCCAACACCCCTCCAAAGTTGTATTTTCCTTTTGGGCTGGGAGGGAGAAAGAAGAGCAGGAGCTGGCGGAGTCCTTACACCTGAATGTTTAGGACCTGGGGCTTTGGGGGGAGAAGAACAAGATAGGAGATTTTCTCACCCTCCCCAACCTGCCCCAACTTGTTGGCCAAGAATCCCCCAGCTCCAGAGTCCTGGTTTTCCTCTACAGGCGGCAGAACTTCATTAGAGGTAAACGAAACCCCAACGGCCTCGTATCCCTCCTTCCAGGCCGTCCCCAAATGGCAGCTAAGCAGTGAAGGTGCACTTTTTTGGGGGGGGGGATGCAGGGAGCTTGACACGATGACAGAATGGTCACCCTCATCCAAACAGGCTTCGTGCAGGTGGAAAGGTAGCAGTCAGGAGGAAGAAGGAAGGTAAGATGTTCCTGTCGGATTCCCCACTGCCCACTGCATGCAACAGAGACCAGGCCTGGTCTGGCAACTCCGCCTCTGCCTGGGGAAACCAGGCTCTCAGAAGCAACCCAGCCCCAGTCCAGCCCCAAACAGCCCCGGCTTGAACCCCCGACTGCACTCAGTGTCTTCAGAGACTCCGTCAGAGAAGTGCCAGGAGCCCCCTTCCAGCGAGTGTCTTCAGAGACTCCGTCAGAGAAGCGCCAGGAGCCCCCTTCCAGCGAGTGTCTTCAGAAACTCAGTCAGAGAAGCGCCAGGAGCCCCCTTCCAGCGAGTGTCTTCAGAGACTCCGTCAGAGAAGCACCAGGAGCCCCCTTCCAGCGAGTGTCTTCAGAGACTCCGTCAGAGAAGCACCAGGAGCCCCCTTCCAGCGAGTGTCTTCAGAGACTCCGTCAGAGAAGCGCCAGGAGGCCCCTTCCAGCGAGTGTCTTCAGAGACTCCGTCAGAGAAGCGCCAGGAGGCCCCTTCCAGCGAGTGTCTTCAGAGACTCCGTCAGAGAAGCGCCAGGAGCCCCCTTCCAGCGAGTGTCTTCAGAGACTCCGTCAGAGAAGCGCCAGGAGCCCCCTTCCAGCGAGTGTCTTCAGAGACTCCGTCAGAGAAGTGCCAGGAGCCCTCTTCCAGCGAGTGTCTTCAGAGACTCCATCAGAGAAGCGCCAGGAGCCCTCTTCCAGCGAGTGTCTTCAGAGACTCCGTCAGAGAAGCGCCAGGAGCCCCCTTCCAGCGAGTGTCTTCAGAGACTCCGTCAGAGAAGCGCCAGGAGGCCCCTTCCAGCGAGTGTCTTCAGAGACTCCGTCAGAGAAGCACCAGGAGCCCCCTTCCAGCGAGTGTCTTCAGAGACTCCGTCAGAGAAGCACCAGGAGCCCCCTTCCAGCGAGTGTCTTCAGAGACTCCGTCAGAGAAGTGCCAGGAGCCCTCTTCCAGCGAGTGTCTTCAGAGACTCCATCAGAGAAGCGCCAGGAGCCCTCTTCCAGCGAGTGTCTTCAGAGACTCCGTCAGAGAAGCGCCAGGAGCCCCCTTCCAGCGAGTGTCTTCAGAGACTCCGTCAGAGAAGCGCCAGGAGGCCCCTTCCAGCGAGTGTCTTCAGAGACTCCGTCAGAGAAGTGCCAGGAGCCCTCTTCCAGCGAGTGTCTTCAGAGACTCCGTCAGAGAAGCGCCAGGAGGCCCCTTCCAGCGAGTGTCTTCAGAGACTCCGTCAGAGAAGCGCCAGGAGCCCCCTTCCAGCGAGTGTCTTCAGAGACTCCGTCAGAGAAGTGCCAGGAGCCCTCTTCCAGCGAGTGTCTTCAGAGACTCCATCAGAGAAGCGCCAGGAGCCCCCTTCCAGCGAGTGTCTTCAGAGACTCCGTCAGAGAAGCGCCAGGAGGCCCCTTCCAGCGAGTGTCTTCAGAGACTCCGTCAGAGAAGCGCCAGGAGCCCCCTTCCAGCGAGTGTCTTCAGAGACTCCGTCAGAGAAGCGCCAGGAGCCCCCTTCCAGCGAGTGTCTTCAGAGACTCCGTCAGAGAAGCGCCAGGAGCCCCCTTCCAGCGAGTGTCTTCAGAGACTCCGTCAGAGAAGCGCCAGGAGCCCCCTTCCAGCGAGTGTCTTCAGAGACTCCGTCAGAGAAGCGCCAGGAGCCCCCTTCCAGCGAGTGTCTTCAGAGACTCCGTCAGAGAAGCGCCAGGAGCCCCCTTCCAGCGAGTGTCTTCAGAGACTCCGTCAGAGAAGCGCCGGGGGGCCTCGGACTTTGTGGGCAACGGCGTGAGGGGAACGGAGGAGTCGCCAGGTTGCCGCCCTGGGCCTGGGGAATCACCTGAGCTTGGGGAAGATGCGGATGAAGAGGATCATGCTGATGAAGATGAAGCAGACGACGATGAGCATCAGCCAGAGGAGCCAGTTGACGGACTTCTTGGCGTGCTGCTCCAGGCGGTCCGACTCGTCCTTCAGCTTCTCAAAGTTGTGGTCGGCCAGCTTGAGCGAGTGGGACAGAGTCTGCGTGGAAACATGGAGTTACAACCTGTGCAACTGGGGGGGGGGGCAGGCAGGGGTATCCACAAGCCATGCTCCCCCCCCCCCCCGTCTGTTGAGTACCGGCCTCACCTGGTTGTCTTGCTTGATCACGTTCTGCGCCACCAGAGTGTTGTTCTTGAGGTTGCGAGCCAGGTGGAGCATCTCCTCGGCCAGCTTCTCCTGGATGCTGTGGTGGTGTTGCAGGACGGCGTCCAGCTCTGCGGCCGACTGCTTCTCGTCCGGGAGGGGGCCCCTGGGGTGTATCAACAGAGAGAGAGAGAGAGAGAGAGAGAGAGCGCCCTCCTTACATTTGTGCTGGGGCTGTGCCACTGGTCACGTCGCTCACCAGGCACACCTACTCCTCCCCCCAACAATCCCAGATGCAGGGGGCCCGGGGCTGGCAGGCCTCAAGGAGCCAGTGGGTCTGGGGGGGGGTGCCTGCTGCAGCCTGCTCTGGCTCCTCTCCCCCAATTGCTTGCCTGGTCCACCTGCCCACCAGCTCTCTCCTTCAAGCTGTACTGCACAGCGCCACCTGCCTGCGACCAAGTGAACAGCAGCGTGATGGCACCCTTACCTTTTTATTATATAGTACAGGGACGTCCAACTCTACTCAGTAGACTGCTATCTACTCACAGGATTAAAAAACTGGCAGTGATTTAATCTACCCATTGTCGTTGGATGCACCTAAGCTGTTGAGCTTTTTTTGGAACTTCTCCTACCTCCCAGTTCAAAGGATAGAAGACCCTTCTTCCAGCCCAAGGCCCACATTGTGCAACTGCCTACCCCCCCCCCCGGCTGGCACACACTTTGTGTTCCTGGCAGAGCAAACCAGGACAGCCCCACCCTCCCCTTCCTGCCCCCCACCAAAACCTGGCCTCCCCAAATAGAACAAAGGACGTCTTCTGAGTCACACCACCCCAGAGCAAAAGCCCCGCGAGACACTCACGTGCGTTTTCTCAGGCTCGTCTCCTCCAGATCTGGGGAAGGAAGGAGGAAAAGGTTTTGTCTGTGTTCATCAGCTGGGGGAGAGGTGCAAAGGAAAGGCCAGAGGCCAGCAGAAGGCGACCTGCAGGCGGACAGGGGTAAAGAGGGAAGGGTGGAGGCACAGCGCCCCAAAAGTAATGGCAGGCAGGCAGGGGAAGGAGCGACAGGGACCCCCAAGAGTTGACAGACGGCCAGAATTAGCGAGCACCCAAAGGATGAGATGATACAGGGTCCTACTCAGAGGAGACCCATTGAAATCAATAGACACGACTGAACTGAGGCCCTTCCGACTCTACAATTCTTCCACCCCGTGAAAACCGGTTTGACGAGCGACAGAACCGCCCCAAACAAACTCGAGGAGGAGGAGAAAGCAGTTCCATCAGAAATAAAAACGGATCTCCCAACCCGGGCAAGTTGATTCCTCAAAAAGACACAAAGGCGCCTTTTGTACGCATGGATCTGAGCAGACACTTACCAGGCAGGCGTGAGGGGTCCTGGCGAAGCAGAAAGATGGGGAGGAAGAGAGAGAGAGGGCGTTCGGTGATAGGGGGGAATTGGGTCGGGGGTATTGGGCCTTTGGAGGCCTCCTGCCTCGCCGTGGGCTGAGGAACTACATTTGCCCAGGAACAGGGAATGTCAGGCTCCATGTGGCCCTCTGAACATCTCTACCCGGCCCCTGCGACACACCCCAGGCCACACCTCTCTCTGGCTCTGCTCGCAGCTGCCTTTAGCTCTTCGGCTTGGTGGACAATCCCTGAATTAAGTGACTTTCCTTCTTCCAAGTTCTCAAACCTCTTAACCCGGCTCAAGGTTCCTTACTAGCCAGATATTTAACTGGGAATCAACCACAACCAGCTCATCCTTTGCAAAGTAAGACTTGCCCCAAAATGGCAACCAGATACAGTTGCACCTTGGATCCCAGGCGCCTTGCGAGTTGGACGTTTTGGCTGCCGGACGCCGCAAACCAGGAAGCGAGCGCTCCGGTTTGTGAACGCTTTTCGGAAGCCGAACATCCAACGCAGCTTCCGACTGAGCGCAGGAAGCTCCTGCAGCCGATCAGAAGCCCTGCCTCAGTTTTCAAACCGTTTCGACTCCCGGAACAGATGTAAGTTCGACAACCGAGGTCCGACTGTATCTGTTTTGCCGACTGCAACCTCGGTTAGGGAGCCATTTGGCACCCAGCTGATGTGGCTAACCCTGGTTTCCGGTGCCTGTGGCACAAAAGGATTCCCCCGCCCTGAACTTGGCCTGTTCCTAAAGACAGACGATGCCACCGGGGGAGACCCCACACGGAAACAAGTGCACACACAGAGAGCCAGAGCCGAGGTGAAGGAAGCAGCGAGCCCAAGAGACTCCCGGGGGAAGCGGGGAGAGGATCCGCCGCCGCCAGCCTCGGCCGGAGAGACATAACTGTACCAAGCAGCTCGTTCCTCATCTCGCCCGTGTAGCGGGCCTTGGTCTGTAGATGCACCGTCTTGGTGGCTGGCGTCCTCTCCTTGGTGGTGGTGGGGGTCTTCCCGGGGGCCAGGAACTGGTTGGCCAGGGCCTTTTCGGAAGACGACGACTGCGGAGGAAAAGAGAGAGAGACCGGGAGGGAGAAAGGGGCTTGCGACTGTGATAGGAATTTTATGGTCTTAGATATATGGTATGTTCATAAGTGTACCAACCGAGCACGTACATAGATCAGCACAGGAAGGCCAACCTGGAACCAAGCAAATGTTTTCTCTGCAAGGTCAAAGTGGGAAAGCCTCCCCATTGTCTTTTCCTTCACAAATCCTGTCTTAAGGGTATGTCTGTGTTTGAATAGGGCGTGAGCCTGTGACCTGGCCCAGGAACTAAGTATTTATCACTACAAAAGACTGGCCAGGCTCCCCAGGCAATCCAATCAAGTAACCTTCCAGATATACAACGACAGGAGAAAAACAACGTTCAAATTTCTGTTTTAAGACCGCCTTTTCTGTGATGTAGGTGTGATGTATCTGAGGGGTGGTCTTAGGTTACACCCCTTCTGTGATGTATGTATGATGTTTCTGGAGGTGGTCTTGATCTACAGGGTGGCAATTTCAAAAGTCTTTATAAGGCCTTGTGGGCCATTTTTCTGGGTCCCTCCTCTCTCCTGCGGGTGAGGGGAGCACCCTGTTGCAACAGATCAATAAAGATCAGGCTTACTAGCTGCTTTGCTTCTCAATATTCTCTGCTTGGCCTCTGTTATTTTCTCCTACCAATAGGGAACCTGTGTAAGGACTCTATATGGGCTCTTGGGTCCCCCATAAGGGAAGAAGGGCAATTTTTGTTTACAACACGACGATGCAGCCCGGCCTTCTGCTGTCGGGGAGAAGGACCACCACGAAGGAAGTCCGCACACCAAGGGCCTTACCAGCTTGTCTGCTTCCAGCAGCCCCTTCAGGAAATCCACCTTGCGGGAATATTCGTTCAGCACCTCGGGAGCAGGTTTGCTGCAAGGGGAACATCGGGACGTTAAGGAAAGCGGCCGGATCAGGCCGGTGCACTGCCTGCCTGAAACCCAATGGTCTGACATGGCAGAAAGCGGTTTCCTCTGTTCCTACATCTGTTTGGCTAAGAGTCTGGAGAAGGCCCTTGAGGTCAACAGTGTGATGCAGTAGCAGCAGAAAAGGTGAGTGCTGTTTCAGGCTGCATCAAGAGAAGTCTAGTGTCTAGATCAAGGGAAGTCTAGATCAAGGGAAGCCATAGTACCGCTCCATTCTGCCTTGGTCAGACCCCACCTGGAGTCCCGAGTTCAGCTCTGGGTACCTCCAGAGGGTATTGACAACCTGGAGGGCGACCAAGACGATCAGGGGTCTGGAGACCCAAGCCTTATGAGGAACGGTTGAAGAAGTTGGGAGTGTTCAGCCTGGAGGAGGCTGAGAGGAGATATCTGAAGGGCTGTGTCGCATGGGAGATGGAGCAAGCTTGTTTCCTCCTGCTCTGGAGGGGAGGACTCGAACCCAGGCCTTCAAGTTCCAAGAAAGGAGAGTCCGACTAAACACCAGGAAGAACTTTCTGAAGGCAAGAGCCATCCGAAAGGGGAAGGGACTCCCTCCGGCCCTCCTTTCGTGGAGATTGGAAGCTTTCGTTGAGATTGCTGCCTTGCAGAATTCTACGGTTCTGAGACCTCTGCAGATCCCGCCAGGGAAAGGAACTCACCTGGAGTGTTTCTTGAGGTCCAAGAGCATCTCTTCCAGAGCCGAGACGTACTGGGAATGCAAGAGAGGGAACTGGCGTGAGCATCACTGGGCCAGAGCCGCCTTCAAGCGAAGGAGCATTCGGTTTGGAGATGCCACAGAAACCCGCCTTCAAGTAACCTATTTAGGGCATTCGAAAGGGGCTTTTCGTTGCTGCACTTCTTCACAGAGAAGTAAGGATGAAAATGTACAAATGATAAAAGAAAATGTACAAATGATAAAGAAAAAATCAGGTAACCACGAGTTTGGAGGGAAGGAGGTTGACATTTCAATTGAATCAATATCATTGAAAAATGTTATTGTATTTTAATAATATACAGTGGTACCTTGGGTTAAGTACTTAATTCGTTCTGGAGGGCCGTTCTTAACCTGAAACTGTTCTTAACCTGAAGACCACTTTAGCTAATGGGGCCTCCTGCTGCCGCTGCACCGCCGGAGCATGATTTCTGTTCTCATCCTAAAGCAATGTTCTTAACCCGAGGTACTATTTCTGGGTTAGCGGAGTCTGTAACCTGAAGCGTATGTAACCTGAAGCGTCTGCAACCCGAGGTACCACTGTAAAATGGAAATTTAATAAATTTTGTATTTTTTTAAAAAAAAAAAATTGGAAGAATTTTGTTTTATTTCAAAATTTAACTGGGATAATTGTGTGATTTATTTTGTAAAACCAAAAAATATTTTAAAAAATCAAAGGGGGGAGGTGAATCAGGCCAAAGGGGGCCCATCTGGTCCAGCCCTCCTGTCCTCCCAGTGGCTGGCTACATGCACCAGTTTGACAACTGGAAGCAGGTCTTGACTGTAGCAGCAGCAATTCTCCCCGCTCACAATTCCTAGCAGGGCATTATGACTTAAAGAGACGTTCCGTGCCTCCGACGGCTGAGGGAGACCACGAGGGCACAGCAACCCTCTGGCTCTGAACGGACCCATGACGTGGCAGCTTGATAGCAGGGGGGGGCGGGAGGGGGGCAGAGAGGCGCGCCCTGTCATGGTCCTCCCAAGGCAAAGCTGGAGCGGAGCCCCCTTAGGCCGAGGGCGACACCCAGTGGCGACCGGGTGACAGGTGGCAGGACATTCCATGAGATCGCCTTGCACGGCCGGAAGGTTGCCGGCGCTCCAAAAACCTTCTGAAATTACAACCTTGTGGTTAGGGGCGCCACCAAGACCCCCCCAAGCATTAAAAAGAAATTTAAAAATGGAAAAGTAATGCTGGTGGTCAACAAAAGAGGTTTAAAGACTGTCTCAAGGCAAATCTTAAAAAATGGAGTATAAGCACCGACAACTAGGGAACAGTTGCCTGCGAGTGCTACATTTTTGCTACAATATGACCTCGGAGATTTTCCTTGCGTTTTCAGATTCCCTGCATCTGTTACACGGATGTAAGAACTTCAAAATATCAGCTGGAGCCATGTGGGAAATGGTGGTTAAGGGGGCAGAACCATTAGTTTAATGTCCCTGCTGAGAAATAACAGAAGACACAAATTTTCCCAGCTGGGTGACAAGGTCTCTGCCAAGGGATATCGATTTTGAATTTTTCTTAAGTGGACCTGCTGTTATTTTTTTGCATGACATTTAACTGTTGCCGAAGCTATTTGTTTACTTATTTTGCACATCGATCCTGAGATGTGTGTGGAAGAAGAAGAATAATAAAATTAGTAGCAAATAAACAAACAAAAAAGGACCCTTTTGAACTGCATCAACCAGGGGACCAAGCTGGGTGAACCTGGGCCAGTGCAAACATTCACAACGGTTTCAAACATCACCACCCATTGGAAACCAAATTGGGGGGAGCTGTCTGAAGGCTCTCGGGGCCTTTTATGCAAACTCTGCTTTTAAATTTGCGCTGTGGCATTTCCCCACTCCTTTCACATATTTCTGTTGCCTTTGATCTTGTGCCTTTACGTTTTAATTAGTACTTAATTTTTTTTTTTTAAAAAAATACTCATTGCTAAGCTGCTCCATGAACTGAGCAACGGGGCAGCATAAAAATTAGTAAATAACAAAGCACAACTGCTGATAATAATTGCAAAGACTGTTTGCAAATAATGCGCATCCACTTGTACATTTACACTGAGCCATTGAAGTGATCTTCAGACGTCTTGGATTTGAAGTTGTTTCTAATAAAGGAAAGATTTTTTAATTCTTCTAACAAGCGGAAGTATTTTTAATCGTTATTTTTAATTCTTATACTTATGAGAACATATGAAATGGCCTATTTATTTTTTTCTGATACTAGACCCCTGCGACGCAGGCAGGCGGCCCACAGATGCTGCTCTTTGCAGGACAAGCTGCCCCTGCCGGATGCCGGCCTGCCAAAGGGGGCGGCTCCCCGTTCCCATAGCAACCCCGCCGTGCATTGTGGGTCCCCGCCCCTCCGCCGCCGCCGCCGCCGCCGCGCACGGACCTTCTCCAGGCGCCACTCGTCCGGCCCGCGCCGCTCGGCCGCCAGCGCCTCGCAGCGGCTCAGCAGCCGGACCAGCTTCAGCTCCGCGCGGGGAACCGGCATCACCGCCGCCGCCATGGCTGGGTCAGAGCCGGAAACGACAACTTCCGGGTCAGGGCAATCACATCCGTCCTCTCTGGGAATCGGCGTTTCTGTGGTTTCCTCCATTTCCGGCGGGGCTGGGTGGCGCAAGCGCACATAGCCGCGTCCTCCACTTCCGGCGTTCCTTTTTCCGGCGGGACCTGGAGGGAGCAGCAGCGGCGGCAGGTGAGCTCCGCCCGGGCGGCGAGGGAGAATCCGCCTCCATCCTCCGTGGCGGGGCGGCGGGCGGGCGGCGGGGCGGGCGGGCGAGGCGGGGGGGAGCCCGGGGGACGCGAGGGGGGCCCGGCCCAGGCGGGGCGGGGGGAGGCGGCTCCCCATGGGGCGCCCCTGCCGGGGCCAGGGAAAGCCCACTAGGCCAAGTTGCGGGGGGGGGGAGCTAGAGGCAGAGCGGGGCCCCGGAGCATGCTGGGAGTTGGCGTCCCCCCCCCAGAAAGAAATGGGGGGCGGAAGGGGCCAGAAGGACCCGAAAAATCAGGAATCTGCAGGGCCAAAACTCAAGAAATGGGGGCAGTTTCAAAGTTTGTCCTAAGGGAACCATCGTGAAAAGCTCCTTTTTGCAAAATATATATGCTTTCTTAGTTGAAAACTTCGTAACGGAAAAGTGTAATGGGCAAAGTGAGATATAAAAAAATAAGCAATTATTCATACTTTTAGAAGGCAGCCCAGTTTAGGGAAGCTTTTAATGTTTGGTGTGTTAGAGTATTTTAATATTTTTCTGGAAACTGCCCAGAGTGGCTGGGGAAACCCAGCCAGATGGGGGGGGTATAAATAATAAATTATTATTATTATTATTACTTGCTTTGTGTATACATTTGTGATTAAGTTTTTTTACAATGCTTCCGATCTTCCCCTTTTGTTCCCGAATCAAATTCCCCTAAATACCCGCTTAGACTTTAGTTTCTCTGTGTGATTTGGCTTACTGTCAGTTTTATTTTATAAAATTAGCCTAATTGCACATCGAAGCTCAACAATGGATTGATCTTTTGGCAATGTTCTTTTACATAGGCTCTGTATATATCCATTGAGAACTCTTCCAGTCGTTAGTGGAATTTCACTTGTAGCGTGACGATGAGCTATAGATATACAGTGAGGGGGGGGGAAGTATTTGATCCCCTGCTAAATTTGCCCGTTTGCCCCCCGGCGAAGAAATGACCAGTCCATAATTGTAATGGTAGGTTTATTGTAGCTGTGAGAGACAGAATAACAAGAAAAACCCCAGAAGACGCATTATAATGAGTGAAATAAGTATTTGGTATATTTACTATGTAACGAGCTGAGATTAGAAGCACCTGCTGCAAGGGAGAGAGGTCTTGCCTGTGATCAACAGACTTTTGTAATAATGGTAATTATGCCTTACTCATTTGAATTTTCTGGGCAGCCTGGCCATTCCTTGGAGATGGTCAATACTTAGTTCCTGAATCTCTTGCGCATCTTGGTAGTTTGCTCAGTTTAACAGATACTTGCCAGGCGGTATTTGAAAAGGGAGGTTTAAGCCGCTACAGTCCAAATGGAGAGACAGTTATTATTGTTCCCATTTCCTTCCTCCTTGCAGAGAAATATTTGAGGTCAATTTGGGAGGGTACAAATGGCTTCAGGATTGCTCTCCTGTACACACGGTTTATATACTTATGTGTTTGCCTGGTATATTTCTGAATGTTTTATTCTACATTTGAGACCTTAGGATTCTTATAATGGGGGGGGGCAAGGGTGCAAACAATATTATTTTATTCTTATAGTTATTGTAATTGTTGTTGTTGTCTTTATTCCTGCTCTGGTGTATGTGATCCCTTTGCAAAAGATGACTTATTACTTGGTGGCAAAACCCTTGTTGGCAATTTCAGACGTTTTTTGTAGGTGGCCACCAGGTTTGCACACATCCCAGGAGGCATTTCGTCCCACTCCTCTCCAAGTCAGTAAGATTTCGGGGCTGATGTGTAGCTGCTCGAACCTTCAGCTCCCTCCACAGATTTTTGAAGGGATTAAGGTCTGGAGACTGGCTAGGCCACTCCAGGACCTTAATGTGCTGCTACTTGAGCCACTCCTTTGCTGCCTTGGCTGTGTGTTTTGGGTCATTTTCGACCCATTTTCAATGCCCTGGTATGATTGCTTGCTTCTGTCGACAGGTGTCATTTATCCAGGTACTGTAACGAGCTGGGATGACAGGCAAGACCTCTCCCTTACAGCAGGTGCTTTTGATCTCAGCTCGTTACATACAGTGAAGATACTGGTTGATAGGGGATCAAATACTTATTTCACGTGTTATGATGCACATCCATCTCTGACTTTTATCTTCTGGGTTTCTGGGGGGTTTTCCTGTTGTTGTTCTGTCTCTCACAGCTACAACAAACCTACCATTAAAATTACAGACTGGGCATTTCTTTGTCAGGGGGCAAAGGGGCAAATTTAGCAGGGGATCAAATGCTTACCCCCCCCCCTCACTGTAAGGGAGATATAAAAATTTGGATTGTTATAAAAGATGCAGAAGGAAAGGGTTAATAAGACCCACAAAGGGGAGAAGTCCAGGAGATTCTAAGGAATCTTCTTTTTATATAGTATGTTGTGGTGTGATTGTAAATTTTTATGTGGAAAATCAAATAATTGGGGGGGGGGAATAAAGAGGAAGAAATGACTATGCCCTATGGAACTCCTTGCCACAATGTATGGGGGGTGGCACAGGCCCAGATGGCTTTAAAAGGGGACGAGAGGGGAAAGGCACAGATAAAATCAAGTCCAAAGGGATACCCAGTTGCCCCAAAGCCATTATTCTCAAACTGGGGTCCCCAGCGGCTGTTGGGCTACAAATCCCATCATCCCTGAACTCTTTGACATATTCAGTGGCCAGGTCTTGTGCTGCTAGGATTGACACATGTGCCACCGAAGGTTTGAGTGACATGCTCTGTGTGCTTTCATGCTTCCCTGTGGCCATAATAAAAGATTTAGAGTCGGTGGGTCGCTGACCACTGGTCCTGCTGGCTAGGATGAGATGGGAGTTGTAGTCAGACAAGAATCCTTGTTTGAGAAACGCTCCCTCGCCGTGGCTTCTGGTATTATTCAGCCGCACAGCTAGGAGCCATCATTGCTCACCGCCTCTTCCTCTCCGAATGTGTTGTTATTATGTATTTTGTGGTTTTAGATCTTTATTTTATTATGCGAACTGCCCTGAGGCCCCCCAGGTATAGGGCGATATATAAATCCAACAAGTAATTTCAATAATCCTCTTTGGAAGCCACCCAAGGCTACAGCCGTCACTGACTCCTGTGGCAAGGAGTTCCACAGGTTAACTGTCCGTAACTGTGGCTCTCCTCATTTGGAGAATGCAGTCAGAACCACCTTCAAATCCTTGCTCAGCCCCAAAGGGTCTCGCCTGCCTCACAGGGTTGTTGTACGGTGAGTGTAGAGGTGGTAATAACAACCTTCCTTTCTCTCTCTAGCCATGGCGATCCGCTACCCGATGGCCGTGGGCCTGAACAAGGGCCACAAGGTGACCAAGAACGTGGTGAAGCCCCGCCAGTGCCGACGCCGTGGGGTGAGTTTGGGGTCAGGGGAAAAGGGGGGTGGGTTGCTGGGCTCTCGCTCTCTCATTTGGGCTCCTGTAAAGCAGGCGTCCTGTAAAGCGGACGCAGGTGGCGCTGTGGGTTAAAGCCTCAGCGCCTAGGACTTGCCGATCGAAAGGTCGGCGGTTCGAATCCCTGCGGCGGGGTGCGCTCCCGCTGCTCGGTCCCAGCGCCTGCCAACCTAGCAGTTCGAAAGCACCTCCAGGTGCAAGTAGATAAATAGGGACCGCTTACCAGCGGGAAGGTAAACAGCGTTTCCGTGTGCGGCTCTGGCTCGCCAGAGCAGCGATGTCACGCTGGCCACGTGACCCGGAAGTGTCTCCGGACAGCGCTGGCCCCTGGCCTCTTAAGTGAGATGGGCGCACAACCCCAGAGTCTGTCAAGACTGGCCCGTACGGGCAGGGGTACCTTTACCTTTTTTAAAGCAGGCATCCCCAAACTCAGCCCTCCAGATGTTCTGGGACTACAGTTCCCATCATCCCTGACCACCAGTCCTGTTAGCTAGGGATGATGGGAGTTGTAGTCCCAAAACATCTGGCGGGCCAGTTTTTGGGCTGCCGCCAAGTGTTTCCTCAAACTTGGAGCCCCCAGCTGTTATAGACTACAATCCCCATCATCCCCTGCCCACCGGTCCTGCTAGATGGGAACGGAGGGAGTTGTAGTCCGGCAATGGCTGGGGACCCCCAGGTTTGAGAAACAACGCCGCTTAAGCTGACAGAATATTCACAGACTAAGAGAACAATAAGAACTTAACATTTAGAGGAGGTTGGAAGACGTTTATTGAATTTAAAGGGGAAACTGTATATTTGAAAAGGCTTGCAGCATTAAGATAAATTAAACAGTATAGCTTGGGTGGATGCAGTCATGGAATACCGAATGGTTTAGTTTATGTAAAATAGGGATTTATGATGTGCAAAACGAACCATGGAAAGAGCAGGAGGGTCATTGATCTGTGAAGGATGTTAAAATGAGTGTTTCAAATTGCTGAACAGAAAATTTATTAAAATATGTGTGTGCCTCCAGAGACTTAAAGCAAACTGGTGTTCTAGTCTTCATGGCTCTGAACAAAGGCCCAGTTGAATAGGAGCCTAAAATCAAGTCGCCCACCTGGCCCTCTGTCCACAGTAGCTGCAGCGCTTCCCGTTGCTCTCAGGATAAATGGTTAAAAATACCGTATTTTTCGCTCTATAGGACGCACCTTGTTTTAGAGGGGGAGAACAGGAAAAAAAAATCTTCCCCTCTCTGCTCAGCGCCCCTTCAGCGAAGTGGCAGGAGAAACAGAGCCCCTTCTATTTCTCCTGCCACTTGGCTGAAGGGGCGCTGCGCAGAGAGGGAAAACTGTGCAGCGCATCTCCAGCGAAGTGTGGCCTGGAGAGCAAGAGGGATGGGTCGCTCTGCAGGCTTCAGCGAAAGCAACGCAAAGCCTTCGGACCACAGAGGGAGCACTCCCTCTGCGCTTCGGATGCTTTGCGTTGCTATCGCTGAAGCCGAGGAGCCTGCATTCGCTCCATAGGACGCACACGCATTTCCCCTTAATGTTTGGAGGGGGGGAAAGTGCGTCCCATAGAGCGAAAAATACGATAAATGTACACCGAAAACGTTGGCAGCGTTAAGATAGATTCAGCAGTGTAAATGAGCTTTGATGGGTGCAATAATTGAATACTGAATGAAAAAAATTCCTTCCAGTAGCACCTTAAAGACCAACTAAGTTAGTTCTTGGTATGAGCTTTCGTGTGCATGCACACGTCTTCAGATACCTGAATCTGAAGAAGTGTGCATGCACACGAAAGCTCATGGTATCTGAAGAAGTGTGCATGCACACGAAAGCTCATACCAAGAATTAACTTAGTTGGTCTTTAAGGTGCTACTGGAAGGAATTTATTTATTTTGTTTTGACTATGGCAGACCAACACGGCTACCCATCTGTAACTGAATACTGAATGGTTTAGCTTTTGTGAAATATGCAGGGGTTTACGTAAAATGAACCATGGAAAGAGGAAAGGGAAGTCATTGATATGTTAAGCATGTAAAAAGGAGTATTTTGAATTGTAAAACATAAGATTTAATAAAAATGATATATACAGTGGAACCTTGGTTGTTGAACGTCTCCATTGTTGTATGTTTCAGAAGCCGAATGTGGCTTCCACTTTGAGTTTCCCTATTGTGTTGAGGCTTCCGCTTTCAGAACGGTCTTCTGGAATGGATTATGTTCGAAAACTGAGGTTCCACCGTGTGTGTGTGTGTGTGCATATATGTATGTACCGTATTTTTGCGCCATAAGATGCACACATATTTCCCCTTCCTTTTTAGGAGGGGAAAAGTGCGTCTTATGGAGCAAAAAATGCGGTTCTTGCTGGCTTTCCCCGAGGAGGGAGAAGGGCAGCCCGTCAAGAGCTGCCCACACGCCCTGGGATGCATACAGGCTCTGCTCAGCGCTCCCTTTAAAGAGCTGCGCGGAGCGTGTGCTCTTGGGGGCTTTTCCACAAGGTGGGAGAAGGGACTGATGGGCTGCCCTCTGTCCCTTCCCACACCTCCCGGAGAAGCCAGCAGGAGCCACTGCCAGGTTCTGCTCAGCGCTCCCTTGTAAGGGCTCCCTTTTGTCCCTCGTCTCGCTTTGCTGGGAAGCCGGCTGAACAAGAGGCTCTGCGCAGCTATCGCAGGGTTTAAAGCAAGAGCCGCTTACATGCTCTGTGCAGAATATTTTTTGTCTTGCTTTCCCCCTCTAAAAACAAGGTGCGTCTTACGGAGCGAAAACTTGGTCTGTGAGTATATGTATGTGCTGTATTTTTTGCTCTATAAGACACCTTTTCCTTCCTAAAAAGTAAGGGGAAATGTGTGTGCGTCTTAGGGAGCAAATGCAGGCTGCACGGCTATCCCAGAAGCCAGAACAGCAAGAGGGATCGCTGCGCAGTGCTCCCTCTTGCTGCTCTAGCTGCGCGGAGCCTTCATCCTGCTGCCCTGAGGTCAAGGCTTCGTGGGGCTATCCCTGGCTTTTGCAGGAGGTTTAAGTATATGTGTGTGTGTATAGCAGTAGGAGGCTTGTTACAGTGGAATTGACAAATCTATTGCTCAAGGTCTGACTTGAACCCAAAATGAAGAGTCTTGACTCAACAGGGCAAAAAAACAACAACAGAAACGAGTATTTTTTCCCACTGTCTTGCTTTAATTCTTGTATTTCTTCTCCTCCAGCGGCTGACCAAACACACCAAGTTTGTCCGCGACATGATCCGGGAAGTGTGCGGCTTCGCCCCTTATGAGAGGCGCGCGATGGAGCTTCTCAAGGTCTCCAAAGACAAGCGAGCTCTGAAGTTCATCAAGAAAAGGGTGAGTGCTCTGAAACTGGGCAGGGGTGGGGGAGCCTGAAGGGTTATACTCGAGGATAAGCTGGCCCACCTAATTTTAGAACAAAAAATTGGGAAAACTTGGTGGTGGTGGCGGAAGAACAAGCAGCCCGAAAGGAGCAGTTCCTCTGCTTGCAACAGCGGAGGAGGAGGAATGAGCAGCCGAAAAGGGCTTCTTTTGGGCCGCTCGTTCCTCTGCCACTTGCAAAGAGCAGGGCCCAGCGGTGAGAAAGGGCTCCTTTCGGACTGCTCCTCCGGCCACTGCCGCCTCACTCAAGTATAAGCAGAGGGTGGCTTTTTCAGCATAAAAAATGTGCTGACAAAGTCGGCTTATACTCGAGTATACCATATTTTTTGCTCTATAGGACGCACTTATTTCCCCTCCAAAAAGGAAGGGGAAATGTGTGTGCATCCTATGGAGCGAATGCAGGCTCCTTGGCTTCAGCGAGAGCAACATGAAGCCTCCGAAGCGCCGAGGGAGCGCTCCCTCCACACTCCGGAGGCTTTGCGTTGCTTTCGCTGAAGCCTGGAGAGGCTCTGTTTCTCCTGCCACTTCACTGAAGGGGTGAGGCGAGGAGGTTTTCCTCTCCCCTGACACCACAGCAGAGCTGGTGTCAGGGCACCGAGTCCTCCCTCCAGCATTTATCCGGGGGGGGGGGGGTTGCAACTGTGCCCCCCAAGTGCACACAATGTCCAGAGCAGGGCCTCCCGAACTTGGACTCTTTTCAGCTACAATTCCCATCATCCCTTCTGGCTAGGGGGGATGGGAGTTGGAGTCTGGCGTAAAGGGAGAAGTTGCAGGGCTGGATCCCCCCGGTCTCTGACTGCTTCTTTTTTGCTTCCTTCCGCAGGTGGGCACCCACATCCGCGCCAAGAGGAAGAGGGAGGAGCTGAGCAACGTCCTGGCAGCCATGAGGAAAGCAGCTGCCAAGAAGGACTAGCGCTCCCTGTTCACACCCCCACCCCCAAAAGAAAGTGCCCAATAAACTTATTTCAAAGAAATAAATGTGGAAGCATCATCTGTGGGGATTAAGGAAGACCGAGGGGGGTGGGTTACCATATTTTTCGCTCTAGAAGACGCAGACTGCACAGCTCTTGCTGGCTTTTCCGGGTGGTGGGACTGAGGGGCTGCCCCCCATCCCTTCTCCCCCCTGCCTAAAAAGCTGGCTTCCCAGCAAAGTGAGATGAGGGACAAAAGGACGGCTCCCTTCCACCCCTCATCCTGCTTTGCTGGGAAGCCAGCAGAACAAGAGGCGCTGTGCAGCCTGCATTCGCTCCATAAGACGCACACACATCTCCCTTGCTTTTTAGGAGTAAAAAAGTGTGTCTTAGGGAGCGAAAAATACGGTAAGCTGAAGGGGGGAAAGGTGGAACCTCTGTTGTCGAATGCTTTGGAAGCTGAAAAATTTGGTTCTGTTTTCAAATCATCTTTGGAAGTCGGCCTTGGTTGACGCCAATTTTTGGTTGCCAGACAGTCTTCCAGAACACGTTCGACAACCGAGGTTCCGCTGCATAGCCTTACCCTGCAAACTTCTCTCTAGCGGCTGTCTTCGTGCCATGCGCAACTCTTCCCCACTTGCGTCTGCCGCCCTTTGCCGTTTCAACACATTCCACAGGACTTCCCTTTGCGCTGGAAATTTCACTCAAAGGCTTTTTTAATGGTTCATCATTCACATCATTTGGTGTGCAGCACATCTCGTGGCAACGGAGGCATAATTGGAGGCAGGCCCACTCTGTCCATCTCTGTCACCTGGACCCAGGGCCGGAGCTCAGACACGGCGGCGTGAGGAGGAACAAAGGCAGCGAGAGCCCAGGTGCTCAGTCTCCCCCCTGGGAATCGCACTTTGGGAAAACAATGTCGAAGATCTCCTTGTAGTGCTCGACGAAATGCACTTCCAGTCCTTCCGTGATGAAGTCCGCAAGGTCGCAGTAGTCCTTCTTGTTCTCCAGAGGCAGGATCATGCAAGAGACCCCGGCTCGCTTGGCCTAGGAGGAGGGCATGGAGAAAGACACGGTTAACGGGAACTGAGCTCTCCGCCGTTTCACAAAAAAATTGACACCGCTTGCTTGTAGGAAATGGCAATGACCCAAAAACTCAGAGCGGTTTGCAAGAGAATAAAATCAAGGAAAGTTAACTACAGTGGTACCTTGGTTTAAGAACAGCTTCGTTTATGAACAACTTGGATTAAGAAGGCTGCCTTGTGAACTTTGGCTTGGAAGCAGAATATGTTCCGCTTCCTGTTGAGTGTAAATTGAGCCCCCCACTGCTATGGGAAAGCACACCTTGGTTTAAGAATGGAATTCCAGAACAGATTAAGTTCGTAAACCAAGGTACCACTGTATTTTAAACACACTGAAAAGTAATCAAAATTGACAACAAGGTTAAAACACACATTTTAATCTGAAAAATGGGGCAGGGCAGGTCTCAGGGTGGTTCAAAGAATAAAATCAAGATATAAAACCACAAAATACCAAATAAAAAAAACAACCCAATAGCAACTCCAGCCCAAAAAAACACATTTTAAAAGGGCATTGGATAGCTCATTCGGTATGGAGCTTGAGACTTAATCTCGGGGCTGTGGGTTCGAGCCCCATGTTGGGCAAAAAGATTCCTGCATTGTGGGGGGCTGGGCTGGATGAGCCTCGGGGTCCCTTCCCAGCGCTACCATTCTTTGGGATAAGAAATGGTAGCCTAATAGAGAAATGCTACAGGTACGCAGACTGGAGAACGGTTGGCAGAGTTGGTGAGCAGGATCAATCCCCAATCCCTGCCTGGAAGACCTGCTGCAGTTCTGCTCCCCGACTTACCGCAATGGTCTTCTCCTTGATTCCTCCGACGGGAAGGATCTTTCCTGTCAGAGACACCTCCCCGGTCATGGCCACGTTCTGCCTCGTGGGCTGCCCCAGCGCCAGGGACAGCAAGGCCGTCACGATCGTGCACCCGGCACTGGGCCCGTCCTTTGGAGTGGCTCCCTACGCACAGAGAGAAAGGGAGAGGCAAGGCTTAGTCTGCGCCGATCAGAGACCAGGAACTCCCACCCAGTAATAATAATAATAGAGAGGGTGGGGGAATCTTGCTGCCTTCAAACTCAGAGTGGTGCATGCTCTGGTTATCTCCCGCTTGGACTACTGCCATGCGCTCTATGTGGGGCTACCTTGGAAGGTGACCTGGAAACTGCAACTAATCCAGAATGCGGCAGCCAGACTGGCGACTGGGAGTGGAGACCACATAACACCAGTCCTGAAAGACCTCCATTGGCTCCCAGGATTTTTCCGAGCACAATTCAAAGGGTTGGTGCTGACCTTGAAAGCCCTAAACTGCCCAGTAGACCTGAAGGAGCGTCTCCACCCCAGACACCAGGGTCCATCTCCCAAGGGTCTTCTGGCAGTTCCCTCCCTACAGGGAACCAGGCAGAGGGTCTTCTTCGTGGTGGCACCCTCCCATCAGATGTCAAGGAAATAAACAACTATCTGACTTTTAGAAGACATCCGAAGGCAGATTCCCTGTTTAGGGAAGTTTTTAATGACTGATGTTTTATTGTATTTTTAATCTCTTGTTGGAAGCCGCCCAGAGTGGCTGGGGAAACCCAGGCATATGAGTGGGGTATAAATAATAAATTATTTTTATTAATTTCCTGACTCAAAAAACAGCAACCTCGGTGCCACTAGCAAAAAGTGCTTTGTGAGGACTAGAAAGCTTAACGACTGTTTGGGGTGGGAGAAAGAGGAAGAGGGGACCCTGCCCAGCGCCCCACCCTGCCTCGTTCCTACCTCTGGGACGTGCAGGTGGAGGTGAGACGACACCAGGAAGTCGTTGCCAGGATCCCTCTCCATCAGGAAGGCCCGGGCGAAGGTGTAGGCGATCTTGGCGCTCTCCTTCATGACGTCGCCCAGCTGCCCTGTCACCTCCAGGGAGCCCTCCTTGCTCTCTCGGTCCTTGGGGCGGCGGAGGGAGGTCTCGACAAACAAGGTGGAGCCGCCTGGGAGGGGAAAGAGGGCGAGACATTCAGTGGGACCTTGCTTCCCAAACGGCAAAAACACAGACGTAAGAGCTGGGGACCCAACCAGAGGGGCCAGTCGCACCTCGAAACCTCCAGCGCCCCAGATATAACGCCACCTCTTCTATGAATACAGTGGGACCTTGGTTCTCAAACACGAAAATCCGGAAGTAAGAGTTCCGTTTTCCGGCCGTCGACCATTATTTCTGGGGCACCTGCAGCAATCAGAATCCACGCCTCGGTTTCTGAGTATTTCGGAAGTCAAACAGATTTTCGGAATGGATTAAGTTTGGCCAGGGGTCAGCAGACTTTTTCAACGGGGGGCCAGTCCACTGTCCCTCAGACCTTGTGAGGGGCCGGACTTATATTTTGGGAAAAAAATATGAACCAATTCCTATGCTCCACAAATAACTCAGAGATGCGTTTTAAATAAAAGGACACATTCTAATCATGTAAAAATACGCTGATTCCTGGACCGCCCATGGGCCAGATTGAGAAGGCTATTGGGCCGCATCCAGCCCCTGGGCCTTAGTTTGCCTACCCATGAGTTTGGCACTTTGGTTTTTGCTCTTTATTTTGCCTTTTTGTTTTTGAGGCATTTCCAGTTAATTTGTTTTTGTGACTGTGTGGAACCCAGTTTAGATACTGATTGATTGATTGTGCGACTGCGGAAATGCATAAAAGCCCCCCATCCAAACAGTGACTATCATCAGTGCAGTTAAGAAAAAAGTTTAATTTTCATTTTATCATCTACAATACTGTCTTATTTATTTTATAGTACAGTACATTAATTCTTGCTTTCATTTTATGGCTCAATGGTCTCATTAGATAGCTAAATCCATGTTCAATTGCTGTCTTAGGGGGTTGTTCTCAAAAGTCTGGAACGGATTAATCCGTTTTGCGTTGCTTTCTATGGGAAAGCGCTCCTTGGGTTTTGGAACGGACTTCCTGGTTTTCGGCGTTTGAGAACTAAGGTACCACTGTATCGGGAATTGTATTGTAATTTTGACATTGATATAATGAGGCTATAATTGGATTATTGTAATTGAAAACTAATAAACATTATTATCCAGAGGGGGGGGGGGGGTGTTTCCGAGTCTCACCCATGGCGGTCCAGGCCAGGCCCATCACCACCCCAGGGGGGGTCACGTCGTACATCCGGTCCACCGTGAAGATGGGCTTCCCAACAAAATCCTGGAGATTTTCTGGCGTCACCTCCACCTTCTCCGCCTCCCCGCTGACAATCTTGTACGCCGATTTCCGCAGCACCTGAGCGAGCAAATGGGATGGGGGTTGGAGCCCTTGTTTTGGGGGGGTGAGGGGCGACACAATGCCTCAGTTCTCCCCCCTTCCCCACCAGCCAAAGGGGGGGTCCCCTCTCACCTTCTCCACTTGCTTCTGCAGGTTCCTCACCCCGCTCTCTCGGCAGTATTGCTTAATGAGGACCGTCAGAACGTCCGGCGTGATGCTGGTCTTGGCCTCATCCAGACCGCACAGGACCCGGGCCTGGGGCACCAGGTACCTCTGCGGGAGGGAAAGAGAGATGGGGTCAGGTCCCCCCCCCACAAATGACACAAAACCCTATACAGTGGTACCTCTGGGTACATATGCTTCAGGTTACAGACTCCGCTAACCCAGAAATAGTGCTTCAGGTTAAGAACTTTGCTTTAGGATGAGAACAGAAATCGTGCTCCGGCAGCCATTAGCTAAAGTGGTCTTCAGGTTAAGAACAGACCTCCAGAACGAATTAAGTACTTAACCTGAGGTACCACTGTATAACACACTGTATTTTTCGTGTATAACACGCCCCTGTGTATAGGACGCCTCCTATTTTGCGGGACTTGAAATTTACAAAATTTGGGGGGTGATTGCCCACAGTTTTGGAGCTTTTGGGGGGGGGGAGGCAGAAAATTGCTCACCCAACTGCCCAACACTGCCGCTTGCCGCTGCCAATCTCCCACTCACAGAATCCCCTGTCCCCCCTCTGCACTACCCATGTATAAGACAGCTACAATTTTTTGACATTGATTTATCAGAAAAATAACTTATACACAGAAAAGTGTGGTAGATGTCATAAAGGAACGCCCGATCATATAAACAGCGCCTGGGGGATCTAGTCCTCATTGAAACCTCATTTTCCCTCCATCCCAGAGTGAGTTGTGCTGAATGGCCAGACTCTGGGGCTGTTCCCACCCCCGAGTTGAGATCCCTGCATTGTAGGGGGTGGACTAAATGGGCTCTGGGAGTCCCTTCCAATTCTACCATTCTCTATAGAAGCCCAATTCTTAGGAGCAGCTCGCCTCGCGCCCCCTTTTGTGGGTCTCGCAAAAAGCTAAACCCAGAGGCGGACTTAAGCCTGGCGCCTGCTAAAAAGGCCATTTCACTCCCTAAACCCATCGCAGACGAAACCGCCTTTCTGCAAGAGCCGGGCTCATTCATTTTAATAAAAAAAACACCTATCTTCTGTTTGTTGCTCTATAAAAAAAGGGCATTTCGCTCCTTGTTCTCCCTAAACCCATCACAGACAAAACCGCCTTTCCGCAAGAGAGAACCTCATTCATTTTAAGCAAATTCAAGACGAGGCCCTGTGAGACCAGGGTTCGAATCCCGCATGGCTGGGGCTTTGGGGGTTTGAGAGGCGCAGACCGAGCCCCATGGGGGCTGCCAGGCCCAAGGCTCACCTCTGCGATGGCCAGCTTCTCCTGCGCCACGTAGCCCGAAATGTTGATCATCTCCATCCTGTCCCGCAGGGGCTCCGGGATCGTCTCCGTCACGTTGGCCGTGCAAATGAAGAGCACCTGGGGGGGGGGGGCACACGAGGCAGAGAACGCGGTTGGGCCTGGGCACCTGGGCAGACCCACAAAGCCAGACCAGAGCCACTCTGGCACTGCGGGCACAGAGAATGGCGCTCAGTCCTGGCCGCTTTGCGATTCATGTGCAGGAAAAGGGGCAGAGATAGGAGTTGTGTGAAAAGGAAGGGTGTTTAGGGGAACGATATAGGGACAGATTAAAAAAATAGTGAGCCCACCAAAAATAACAACTTTTCTGCTACAGATTACAGGGACAGAAATTCAAAAAATATATATGGCTAAGTTGCTAATGTATGTATTCCAGAAATGGAAGAACAAAAAAGTTCCAACCACAGAAGAATGGAGAACCAAAATTACGGACTATGTCAACTCTGAGAGCCAAAATAAGAAAATCAAATGACGATTTTCTCTCTCTTTTTTGGGGAAAAAACTATTCAGATTATTTGAAATACAACATGAAGCATCTGTGAGCAGGACTGGAACAGGAAAATTTAGAGACGGTGGTGTTACGATTTTGACGTAAGAAGAGGGAAGATAGGCTGCGACAAATGCGAGGAGGGTTAAGAAAAACGTTGCGGGGGGGGGAGGTGGGAAATCAGTAATTTAAAGGATTTTTTGGGGAAAAAATGTAGTGGGATTTCTGGAAATTGGGTAAAACATTTTAAGAAGATGAAAAGCAGCATACAGAAATATGATCAGTCCACCCCAACTCCCCTCACCACAGGTGTTCTCCAGCCTCGTGATGGCGAATCAGTAACCCCCAAGGAGTTTCTCGATCCCGGGCTCCCTCCCTGCTAACCACTGGTCCTGCTGCCCCCCCCACCGCCAAGGGTCCAGGGAGCCCAGCTGTGCGAGAGAGAGAGAGAGAGAGAGAACGGAGGGAGGGAAGGTACCTTGGAGAGGTCGACCGGGACATCCAGGTAGTGGTCCAGGAAGTTGGTGTTCTGCTCTGGGTCCAGCAGTTCGAGGAGGGCGGAGGAGGGGTCCCCTTGGTAGCCCCTGCCAATCTTGTCCACCTGCGGCACAGGAGCCACGTCAGCACCAGGGAGGAGGGGGCCCCCCAAGGGCATTGACGCAAGAGCGGGGCCTTTTCTGTGGCGGCTCCGCGTTTGTGGAACGCTCTCTCCAGGGAGGCTCGCCTGGCGCCTTCATTACACTAGGCAAAACTCTTCCTCTTCAAGCAGGCCTTGAGCTGACTAGCATCCTATATATACCCTTTAAAATGTGTTGGTGGGGAGGGGGCGTTATAGTCTGGGGGGGGGGTTGCGGTTCTTCTTGTTTCCATTACGTAACTTGGGTTACGTTATGTTGTGAGCTGCCCTCAGATATAGGGCGGAATACAAATCAATCAATCAGTTAGAGCCCGGAGAAGAGAGTAATGATAATTTCTTATTTATACCCCACCCATCTGGCTGGGTTTCCCCAGCCACTCTGGGCGGCTCCCAATAGAATATTAAAAACACGATAAAACATCAGACATTAAAAACTTCCCTAAACAGGGCTGCCTTCAGTTGTCTTCTAAAAGTCAATTAGTTGTTTATTGCCTTGACATCTGGTGGGAGGGCGTTCCACAAGGCAGGCGCCACCACTGAGAAGGCCCTCTGCCTGGTTCCCTGTAACCTCAATTCTCACACGGAAGCAACTGCAAGAAGGCCCTCAGGAGGAGGACCCCGGTGTCCGGGCTGAACAACGGGGGCGGCATACAAATAAAAAGAATAATAATTTATTATTTATACCCTGCCCATCTGTCTGGGTTTCCCCAGCCACTCTGGGCGGCTCCCAAGAAACAATCCAAATTACACAAAAAAACCCCATTCATTAAAAACCTCCTGACAAATCAATCAATCGATCAATGAGCAAGACCCTGTTACCTCGTCGATCAGAATGAGGGGGTTCTCCGTCTTGGTCTTCTTCAGGCACTGGATGATCTTTCCTGGCATGGCCCCCACGTACGTCCGCCTGCGTGAGAAGCACAGAACCGCAGAGTTGGAGCCAGGGAGCCCCAGGGCATCATCCAGTCCAGCCCCAACTAAAGCGGCTGCGGCCAACGGCCCCCCCACCTGTGCCCTTTGATCTCGGCCACGTCCGTCATCCCTCCGACGCTGAAGCGGAAATACTCGCGGTTCAAGGCCCGGGCGATGGAGCGGGCGATGCTGGTCTTGCCCACGCCGGGGGGGCCAAAGAAGCAGAGGATCTTGCCCTGAGTGGAGCCTCGCAGCTGGCTGACCGCAATGAATTCCTGGGCAGCGGGGGGGGGGGGGGGGGCAGAAAGACAGTAAAGAAAACAAATTTCCCGTTGCTGTTATATACTTATTCGTTTTCAATTATTAATATGCTTTAACAGAAAATAAAAACATATAAATATGTATGTGTGTGTATATACAATTGTAACTGCACAAGATAAAATAAGACGTGGGAAAGGGGGGTGGATAGTACCCATATACAATACAATTTAAAAAACCCAAAACTTTGCTATTGTAGTTGCCCTATATTTAACCTAAAACAAGTGTTTGTAAAAACGAATTCCAAATATCATTAAAAGTTTGTCTACGTTCTGCTTGTTCTGGGAAACGCCCTGACACCTCTGGGTATAGTATGGCATATAAATTCAAATAATAATAATAATAATAATACGCTAATACCCCATTTGTTCACGAGTTGCGAGTTTTTGTACATGCCTTCTGTCTATCTCTCTTAAATGGCTCATACCTAACCACAGTTCAGTGCTTGGGGAAAACATGGCCTGTGTTTCTGCCCCGCCTCGGAGGCGCAGAGTGTGCCCAGCTCCATCTGGTACGTAGGCTGAGACCCTATCTGCCTGCGGAGTGTCTGGCCAGAGTGGTGCATGCTCTGGTTATCTCCCGTTTGGACTACTGCAATGTGCTCTATGTGGGGCTGCCTTTGAAGGTGACCCGGAAACTGCAACTAATCCAGAATGCGGCAGCCACACTGGGGACTGGGAGCGGCTGCCGGGACCACATAACACCGGTTCTGAGAGATCTGCATTGGCTCCCAGTACTTTTCCGAGCACAATTCAAAGTGTTGGTGCTGACCTTTCAAGCCCTAAACGGCCTCAAAGGCCCAGTATACCTGAAGGAGCATCTCCAACCCCATCATTCAGCCCGGACACTGAGATCCAGCGCCGAGGGCCTTCCGGAGGTTCCCTCATTGCCAGAAGTGAGGTTGCAGGGAACCAGACAGAGGGCCTTCTCGGTGGTGGTGCCTGCCCTATGGAACACCCTCCCTTCAGATGTGAAGGAAATAAGTAGCTATCCTATCTTCAAAAGACATCTGAAGGCAGCTCTGTTTAGGGACGTTTTTAACATTTAACGCAGTATTGTTTTTAATACTTGATTGGGAGCCGCCCAGAGTGGCTGGGGAAACTCAGCCAGATGGGCGGGGTATAAATAAGAAATTATTATTATTATTATTATTACCAGAACCCTCTTCTTGACGTCCTCCATGCCGTAGTGGTCCTCTTCCAGGACGGCCTGGGCCCTGGCCAGCTCCAGGTTCTCCTCGCTGCATTTACCCCATGGGATGGAGGTCAGCCAGTCCAGGTAGTTTCGCGTGACGCTGGGGGGAGAGGTGGCCGCGTCACAACAGGAAGTCCCTCCCCCCCCCCCCCGATGCCGCTGGGTTCCGGCTCGCTCCCCCGCCCGACTCACTTGAACTCGGACGAGTGGTTGTCCAGCAGCCCCAGCTTGTTCAGCTCCTCGTCGATGACCTCCATGACGTGCTGGGGGACCACCAGGTCCTTCAGCCGCTCCCGGAACTTCTCCTCAATGGCGTCCTTGTCCTCCTTCTCCAAGCCCAGCTCCTTCTTGATGATCTTCAGCTGCTCGTGCAAGAGGTACTTGCGGTGCGTCTGCTTGATCTTCTCCTCCACCTGACGGAGGGGAGACAGGGGAGACGGCGGAGGGGCGTGGGTGTGAGCACGCCGTCCTGTCCTGAATGGGGCAACTGGGCCCCCAAAGAACCAGGTGCGCAGCCTGGGGGGCATTTTGGACTCCCAGCTGTCCATGGAGGCACAGGTCAGTTCTGTGTCCAGGGCAGCTCCATCTGGGACGCAGGATGAGACCCTCCCTGCCCGCAGACTGTCTGGCCAGAGTGGCGCATGCTCTGGTTATCTCCTTCATGGACTACTGCAATGAGCTCTCCGTGGGGCTCCCTTGGAAGGTGACCCAGAAACTGCAACTAATCCAGAATGCGGCAGCCAGACTGGGGACTGGGAGTGGAGACCATGTTACCCTGGTCCTGAAAGACCTACATTGGCTCCCAGGACGTTTCCAGGCACAATTCAAAGGGTTGGTGCTGACCTTGAAAGCCCCAAACAGCCCAGTATCCCTGAAGGAGTGTCTCCACCCCAGTCACCAGTCTCTCTCTCCCAAGAGCCTTCTGACGGTTCCCTCCCTGCGAGAAGTGAGGTTGCAGAGAACCAGGCAGAGGGCCTTCTCGGTGGTGGCGCCTGCCCTGTGGAACACCCTCCCGTCAGATGTCAAGGAGAGAAACAACTATCTGACTTTTAGAAGACATCTGGAAAATGTTCCCTGTTTAGGGACATTTTTAATGACTGATGTTTTAATGTATTTTTAATCTTTTGTTGGGAGCTGCCCAGAGTGGCTGGGGAAACCCATTCAGATGGGCAGGGTAGAAATAATAAATGATTATTATTATATTATATCATCATCATTATTATTATTGCCTTGTTCTGCCACAAAATACCTCCAGGGAGACCTGCTCACCTCCCGCCCAAGACGTTGCTGGAGTTTGCTGAGTTCATACTCTTTCTTCAGCAGAGAGAGCGCTTTGTAGAGGCGCTTGGGAATCTAGGAGGAAAGGAAAGAAATTCCCATGTGTGTCTTTTCGGGGGGCCAGAGAGCCTTGGGGTTCAGGGGAAGGCGAGTCACGTCCAAGAATCCTTGATTCAGATATTTCTAGCCCGCCTTTCTCCCAAAGTTCAAGGAGGCGCCCGACATTTTAAACACATCATTATAAAATGAAATCCTTACTAGTTAAAACAACAATAGTTTGAATGAATCACAAACACATCCGGATCCTTGTTATAGCAGTCCTCTGTTTTATATGAAATTAATTATCTTTGCAAAACAACAGTGCTGCACATTTGGAGCCAGGAATTAAAACAGCAGCCCAAGTGGCCAGCATCGCCTGCACCTAAGTTTCCAAACACCTGCCTCGAAATATTTCCCGCCTGGAAAAATATTAAGGGGGGGGGGGAGTACTGAAGCGGTTTTTAGCTACACCCCCCCCAAATCCCCCGATGCGGCTGCCACAGAGGAAAGGTGCGACAGAAGTAACCAAACAACTAAACCCCTGTGTTGCAAACAATTATCAGTAATTTCCAAGGCAACACAATATCCAAGTACAACAATGCAGTATCAATATAAACTCTTTATATAATCTATAATATCAATATAAATAAAACCAAAAGTACATACCCCATCTACATGGCGAATGGGATTGTATAACAACAATGTCTACGGAGCAGTGGTCATAAAGTTCTGTAACGACTGCTACTGACTGCATCTTGCCAGAAACCTAAAAAGCCGACCCCAGGTGGGGCTCATCACCAGGAGATAGAGCTTAAAGATACAGCACAGTTTAACAGCCAGAATGTAAAGAATCAAATAAAACAACTGAGATCCAATTCAGAATTAAGTCCTTCTGGATTAATGGTTTGGAACATAGAGATAAACCGAGATTCTTGCTGTCGTAAGCATCTTTCATAATCTTGTCTAATACTTATGGCTTTCTGATTCACCCACAATACCGTGAATAATAAATCCAAATTGCCTCCGGTCACGCATTCATAATGCCAGTTTGGAGGCGCCACTTTTGGTTCTATTTCGGATTTCATACAGAATTGTCAATATAGTACATGCAGGTCATCGTTTCAATAGTTCATTTGCAGTTTATGAAGCATGTCTGTATCCTTCTGCTGTGGGGATATCCGGAAACAATGGGCATATCTGGAATCACTGTTCACTACGTCTGTTTGCTGTCCACTTCAGCAGCAACGGACCTCATAAAACAAAGCTTTACGGCTTGTTTTCACCAGATAAGAATCTGACCCACTGCTTCTTTCAGAGACTGGCACAGGCTACAAAGACTTTCAGAAACTGATAAAACTTACTTTCAGGGATTTATGAGATTCTGCTTATTTGGTTTTTCATATTGTTCAATGTTCCATATAGATTATATAAAGAGTTTATATTGATATTGCATTGTTGTACTTGGTCATCATGTTGCCTTGGAAATTACAGAGGAAAGGCGCTCAGCCGGGCCCTCAGCACCCGGCATCTTCATCTAGAATAGGAACGTCCAGCTCTCTAGGGCCTGCAAGCGACTCCCAGGATAATACAACTGGTAGTGATCCACCCACTGTCATTGCCTAGAGTTGTTGGACTTTTTGAGGAGAGGACTGTCCAGAATCGTTAAGCTTCTGTTGGGAAGAGTGGCAAGAGTTGTTCAGCTTTTTCTGGGGCGGGGGATGTGCTGAAAATCGCTCACCCAACAGCCCAGCGCCGCAGAGAATACAGACTTTCACAGGGGCGATGGGACATTGTCCCTCCCCACTTACGTTTGTCTCTTCCAGGATGTCCTGCAGCTCGTGGGACTCGGCCCCCGTCAGCGCGGCCCCCATGTCGCTCAGGTAGATGGGGTTGTCGACCACCCTCTGCCCCGCCTGCATCATCTGAAGCACGGACTCCCTGCGAGGACGGGACAAAACTGCAAGTCATTTCCCGCAAGAGTCCTTCGTTCCCAGAAAAAAGACTGGTCAGCTTCTGGGTTCGACTGAGATGTTTAATATGAGGGAACCTTTCGTCGTATGTGGTGCAATTGCAAAATGATAAAGGAATTCTGGGAAATGATATATAATGAATTGGGAAAAAATGTTCAAAGTAACTTCGCAGTGGTACCATGGTTCTCGAACTTAATCCGTTCCGGAAGTCTGTTCCAATACCAAAGAGCGCTTTCCCATAGAATGGAATGCAAAATGGATTAATCCATTCCAGACTTATTTAAAAACAAGCCCTAAGACAGCAATTGAACATGGATTTTACTATCTAACGAGATCATCGATCCATAAAACAAAAGCAAGAATCAATGTACTGTACTATAAAATAAATAAGGCGGCATTGTAGTTGATAGAAATTAAAATTATTATTTTATCCTTACGTAGACTGATGATGGTCATTGTTTGGATGGGGGGCTTTTATCCATTTCCGCAGCCACACAATCAATCAATTAGTAGCTGAACTGGGTTCCGCACAGTCACAAAAAACAAGTCACAAAAATGGAGTCACAAGTCACAAGTCAGTCCCATAAAATGAAGAACAAGTCACAATAAGAAAAAAAAGAAAAAGAAAAAGCCACACAACAAAAACACAAAAAAATAGCAAAAAGCAAAGCTCTAAATATCACTTTGGTTTTGGAACAGACTTCCGGAACGGATTAACTTTGCATATTGACCTGCTAAGGCTGACCAGGTAACTGGAAGTGTACTGGACCCAAGGTTAGTTTTGCCAGCAAAACTCCCAATAGGTTATGAACTCCACATACGAAACCAACACTCATTTGTTCCATTCCTAAATCCCTCAGCCACCCTCTGCCCCAGGGCGTGTGGCAATGGTAAAAAAAATACAGAGTTCTGAAAGCAGTGAGATGGTTCCAGCAAGAAAAATGCACACAAAAAAAATAGATCCTTAGGAATCTGAATGTTTACAGACCGTTCGACAGTTGAAAATGGTTCCAAGGGAGAATAAGACTGGGAGAAGCTTGCTATTCAGTTTGCGGTTGGCTTTCCAAGGCAGCTCCTTCAAATGGGGTGTTGTATGAAGGGCCTGTACGGCCACTTCCTGGGGAGGGGGGCACATGACGGGGGAGGCAGGACTGGGGGGCAAAGAGGGCATCGCAAAAGGCTTCTCCGAACCCACCTGTACAGCGGGTTCAGCGCAATGATGTCCCGGATGGTCTTGACGATTTCGGCCGTCAGGGCCTGCGAAGGAAGACAGCGAGAGGGGTGGTTGGAGCGTGGGAAGGGAGAGGGACACCAACGAGGAACGAACCTCTATTTCCACACACCAGGCGGCCCTGGCGCCTCTCGGCCCCCGCCCAGGAATAGCAGCGTGACCTTTGTCGCCTTGCCATCTCCTGACGGGCGACTCTCAGCCAGGTCACTCACCTTGACCTCTTCCGTGACCTGGAATTCCTCGTGGGCCACGTTGTCCACTTCCACCATGAGGACCTCCCCTGGGGAGGCTTCCAGGGGCTCCAGCACCACGTCCCCCACGGCCTCCGCCGCCTCGCCTGCCTCGCCTGCCTCCCTCTTCGACCGCTTCTGCTTCCGGCGGGTCTTTGGCTTGCTCTCCTCGGCCGCCTCTTCGGGGTCCACCTCCAGCTGCTTGTTGATCCGGATCCTGCAGGCCCAGAGGGGGGAGATGGGCTCAGTAAAGGGATCCCCATTCTCTTTCTCTCATACACACACACACACACACACACACACACACACAGTCTCCAGGCATGTGACTGAGCACAAGTCAAAGTGTTGGTGCTGATTTTTAAAGTCCTACATGCCTAAAGGAGCGTCTCCACCCCCATTGTTCAGCCTGGACATGGAGGCCCAACAGAAAAAAGACAGTCACAGAACTGAAAAATTGCACAATACAAATAAAATACCGTGGCACGGCTGGGGGGGGGGATTTGCCTTGGGGTCAATTACTGCCTGTCTCCGCCTAACTCACCTCACAGGGTTCTTAGGAGGAGAGAATGGGATGTCCGAAAAGTTTTACACAGGCGAACTAATGCCAGTTTACTGGAAGAAGCAAAGATCACCCATGTCAAAGCAATGATTCTTCAACATCAACTTTGTTGGACTGGTCATGTTGTGCGGATGCCTGATTATTGTCTTCCAAAGCAATTACTCTATTCCAAACTTAAAAATGGAAAGCATAATGTTGGTGGTCAGCAAAAGAGGTTCAAAGGCTGCCTCTACGCAAAATTTTAAAAATGTAGTATAAACACTGACAACTGGGAAAGACTGGCCTGCGAGCGCTCCAGTTGGAGAACAGCCTTGACCAAAGGTGTCCTGGGCTTTGAAGACACTCGAACTCAGGACGCAAGGGAGAAACGTGCTAAGAGGAAGGCAAATTCACACCGTGATCAACTCCCACCTGGAAACCAATGTCCCCACTGTGGAAGGATGTGTGGATCCAGAATTGGCCTCCACAGTCACTTACAGACTCACTGTTTAAACTGTGTTTATGGAAGACCATCTTAGTCAGCTACGAGGGAAAGAAGAAGAAGAAGAAGAAGAAGAAGAAGAAGAAGAAGAAGAAGAACAGGAGGAGGAGGAGGAGAGGAGGAGAAAGGGCAGAATGGAGCAAAGCTATCACTCCCCAATCGCAAGCGCTCGTCATCCAGTCTGCATCTTTCTCATTTGCCGCTTCCTTCCACGGCCAGTGCGGAAGGAGAAGAGGGGGCTGCAAGGGGGGGGCCTTTACCTCCGGTGCCCCATGACGATCATCCTCAGCCGGTCCCCCAGGTCCTGCATCTCGTGAATCTGCACAAAGGTTCCCATCTGGTAGATCTCGTCCAGGTTCTCCACCACGTCCGACTCGTTGCTGGAGATCCAAGCAGGTGTTCAGAATGGCAGGCAGAGGGAATTATTTTATGGGGGGGGGGGGAGACAGTGGCTCTCCAGGGCTTCAGGACCTTCTGCATGCAAAGCAAATGATCCGCTCCCGAGCTGCAGACCCCAAACCCTTAACTGAAGAAAGGCAGGACATTCAGTGCGGAGGGAGAGATTTAAAACTGCACTTGGCCTTTGGAGTACAATATATGGGTGGCGTTTCTCGCGTGGGACCCCAGGAATGACTGGGGCGAAAGCTCTGGGCTCACCTGTCGTCCTTTTTGAGGAAGACGCCAGCGTACGGTTGGGCAAGGCTCACTTTCCTCCGCAGCAACTCAACCAGTTTCTTGTTTTTCACCTAAAAGGTTCAATTATTATTATTATTGAAATTATTAATGAATTACTAACCCTCCACCCTAAGGTTCTGGAGTGGTAACATCAATTAAAATGCAACACTAAGAACAGTTTAAAACACCTTGCAGTCACAAGAGGAAGGTGGGTGCCAAAATACACATCTCAAGTGTCAGAAGCCACGGCAAGGACGTGTGTCAGTCAATTAAGGCCTAGGAGAGAGAGTCTGGCAAAGAGGGGAGCATTGAGCTCCAAGTTGCAGCTTTTCTTGGAACAAAGCCCATTTGCTAGGGGGTCAGCCCCAATGAATGAATGAAACCTTTATTGCTAAAAGCTATAAGCCATCGCAATGGGTCACAATGTGGTTAAACTTTTTTTTTAAAAAAACCCACCTTAGACTGAGTTTCAGCACACATGAAAAACTTAAATCCTTATTTCCTGTTAATAGCCTTTGGACTATAATGTAACTTAAACAGAAAACTATCTTTAGAAAGATTTTTCCTCCCAAAGCATTTTATTTTAAAAAATCCAATTTAAATTTTTAAAAATCCAATTTAAATTTTAAAAGTCTGATTTAAAAAATAAAAAAATCTGATTTATTTAGTTATTTTTTAAATAATCATTGATTTTTATCCACCCTGACTAGAATTTAGGTTTGCTCCTTGTATTTTGAGTAGAAATCGGATCAACGATGGCCGCAGGAAGGTTGTACAAGGCCCCTGATGAACATTCAGCCCTCTCTCTCTGTTCTGCCCTTCCTTACCAGCATATATAAAATGTGAGATGTCACATCTATCACAGTCCAAGGAAACAAGAGATGCTGAACTGTGGCTTCTGCCCCAACAAGAGCAGCCCCCACCTCTCTCCCCCCCAGTCTGTCTACCAAACAAACCCTTGAAAAGGTGGCCTTGGCAAGCGCTGGGCCTCTCAAGGGGAAAAGCAATGCAAAGGGCAGCGTGTCTAATTTGAGTTCTGGACAACACCAAGGCCAAAAGCGCCGTCCCTGCCAGCAAATTGTGGCATCACACAAGTTGGGAAGGATCCAAAAGGCCATTCAGATGGAACCATAGCGAAAGAACAGCTGAGAGTTCAAAGCAAAGGAGCTGTGCTTTTATTTTCTTGAAACGAGTGGCAAAGGAGATGATGAAACGCAGTGAAATCTCAGCAGACGGCCGGTTTATGGGTCACATCCTAAAATTCCATGGATTGTGAGTGTGTGTGTGGCCTCTCCTCCCCTCTCCCACACCACAGCAGGAAGATAACAACAACAACAATATAACAATTACAATAATAACCATAATAATAAAGTAATAGTTTGTTTGCATCCTTCCCCCCCCCCCCCCCGTTATAAGAATGCTAATGTCTCAAATGCAGAATAAAACGTTCATAAATGTACCAGGCAAACACATAAGTATATAAACCACATGTACAGGAGAGCAACTCTCCCAAATTGACCTCAAATATTTATCTGCAAGGAGGAAGGAATAATAACTGTCTCTCCATTTGGACTGTAGGGGCTTACACCTCCCTTTTCAAATACCGCCTGGCAAGTATCTGTTAAGCTGAGCAAACTACCAAGATGCGCAAGAGATTCAGGAACTATTTACCATCTCCAAGGAATGGCCAGGCTACCCAGAAAATTCAACTGAGTAAGGCAAAATTACCATTATTACAAAAGTCTGTTGATCACAGGCAAGACCTCTCTCCCTTGCAGCAGGTGCTTCTAATCTCGCTCGGTACAAACAGTGAAGAGACCAGATCAAATACTTATTTCACTCATTAGAATGCACATCAATTGCTGACTTTTGTCTTCTGGGTTTCTGTGAGAGACAGAATAACAAGAGGAATGAGTGAAATAAGTATTCAATCCCCTCTCAACCAGCCAGATGCCATGCTACCTGGTATCTTCACTGCATGTAACAAGCTGAGATTAGAACGAGCTGAGATTAGAAGCACCTGCCTGTGATCCCAGCTCGTTACAGTACCAAAAGACACCTGTCGACAGAAGCAAGCAATCCAGCAGATTCCAAAACAGCCACCATGACCAAGACCAAAGAGCCGTCCAAGGATGTCAGGGACAAGATTGTCGAGCCGCACAAGGCTGGACTGGGATACAAGACTACAGCTACAATAAACCTACCATTAAAATTATGGACTGGTCATTTCTTTGTCAGGGGGCAAATGGGCATATATTTTGAATAATAAGAATTATTGGGGTTTGTGTCCCCCCCCCAAAAAAAATGACCCCTGAATTTTATTGATATTGATGCTGCATTCAATGTTGCATTCTATGCTGTTTTGAAGTCGCATTTCAATCAATGTTTTATATTTGCTGTTAGCCACCCTGAGCCCGGTTTTTTAAACCTGGAAGGGCGGGATATAAAATTATTATTATTATTATTATTATTATTAGTCACGGGGTGGGGGGCATCAGGATTTTAGATATGCTTAGGTGGGTCATGGCTCAAAAAAGGTAGGAAACCACAGCTAGAGAGGGACTCTAGACACCCCATAAGGCAGGGGTTATGGGGCCCCATTGCCTTCTCAATCCGGCCTGCAGTCAGTCTGGGAATCAGCGTGTTTTTATAATAATAATAATAATAATAATAATAATTTATCATTTACATCCTGCCCATCTGGCTGGGTTTCCCCAGCCACTCTGGGTGGCTTCCAACAGAATATTAAAATACAATAACCTGTTAAACATTAAAAGCTTCCCTGAACAAGGCTGCCTTTTTCCCATGAGTAGAATGTGCCCTTTTATTGAAAATGCATCTCTGGGTTATTTGTGGGGCCTGTCTGTTTTTACATGAGTAATAACAACAATATTTTTTTATTTTGGGGGCATAGGAATCTGTTCACGCCCCCCCCAATCCAGCCCGGCCCCCCCCAGCTCCGAGACACCGGCCCCCCGCCGGCCTGAGGGGCCTGGGGGGGGCGCCTGGGGGTCCTACCTCGATGATCTTGATGAATCGGGGGAAGACGGGGTTCCGGGCCACGGCGATGAGCGGCACGTGCGGGACCCTCTCGGGGACCATGAGGGGCGCCAGCGCCGTCACCGGCCCGCCGCCCGACTCCGCGCCCGAGCCGCCGTCCCCGGGGAGGCCGCCGCCGCCCCCGCCGCCTCCCTCGCCGTCTTCCAGGCCGCCGCCGCCGCCGCCGCCGTCCGAGGGGCCTCGCAGGAAGGAGAGCAGCCGGCGGGGAGGAGGCCGCGGAGCCGCCGGCGGGGGAAGCCAGGCCCGCCCGGACCCCGCCGCCGCCCAGGGCCGGGCCGCCGCCGGAGCTCGCCTCGGGTACAGCCGCCCCCGGCACCGCCAAAGCAGCCGCAGCGGAGACGCCGCCGACATGGACGCCGCCATCTTGGACGCCGAAGTGACGACAACGCCGCGCGACGCCGGAGGTAGAGGAGAGAGAGAGAGGGAGCGGAAGTGGCGGGGCAGAGCGGCCCCTGCAGAACTTCCGGGGGAGGGAGGGAGGGAGGGAGGCCAGCGCCGCGGCCGCTGATTGGCCAGTTGCATTTGCTTGGGCTTTGAATGGGGGGAAGGAAGGATTTGTGTATATTTGTGTGTTATATTACATTACATTATTGCCTGATTTGATTTTACAGTTTATATATGTGTGCTATATATATTTATTATAATATAATATAATATAATATAATATAATATAATATAATATAATATAATATAATATAATATAATATAATATAATAATATAATATAATTATATTGTATTATATTATAGTTTTATTTTATTTTACAGTGTATATATATGTGTGTGTATGTTGTGTTAATCATTTTATTTTACAGTGTATATATGTCTTTGTTTTATTTTACTGTACTTTATTTTACAGTGCATATGTTATATCATTTTATTTTACAGACGCTTCAGGTTACAGACGCTTCAGGTTACAGACTCCGCTAACCCAGAAACAGTACCTCGGGTTAAGAACTTTGCTTCAGGATGAGAACAGAAATTGTGCGGCGGCAGCAGGAGTTCACATTAGTGGTGCTTCAGGTTAAGAACGGACCTCCGAAACAAATTAAGTTCTTAACCCAAGGTACCACTGTACTTTATTTTGCAGTGTATATGTATGTATTATATTATATCATATCATTTTACATAATTTTACAGTGTATATATGTGTGTTACATTATATCATTTTACTTTATTTCAGACATGTGGTTCATGTCCTTTATTATTATTATTATTATTATTTATATACCACCCTATACCCAAGGGTCTCAGGGCGGTTCACGGAATAAAATCAAGATATAAAACCACAAAATACATAATAAAAATAAAAATGACAACCCAATAGCTCCCCCCCAACCCCCAATTTATAAAAGGGCAACTGATATGAGCTTCAAACCGGTTAGGGACGATATATGAATATATCTCCCAACCCTAATGGGCGCCAGCCTAGATAGCTTTAAAAGTGGATCAGAGGCGAAAACCATCGATGGCGCCAGTGACTCCGCTTTCAGAGGCAGCCGTGCTCCTGAATCCCAGTGTCTGGAATTTGCCAAAGAGGAGAGGGTCTTGTGTGTGAATCCTGATTACAGTAGCTCCCACACCCCCCCCCCCCATCACGGACTTTTCATAATTCTCCGCTTTAATAACCGTCTTCAGTGCTTTTTTTTCTAAAAAAACCCCAGCATTTAGGGGTCCTCTCATTTTGACACGAGAAAAAACACAATTTTATAGTTCAAATCAGCAGGGAAAATAAATCCAGCAAATGGACCAAAGTACAAATGATTCACAAAACGTTTAGGGGTGTGCGCCCCCCCCCCCAGGAAAAAAGCGCTGACTGTCATCATAAATAAACAGCATTTATTTTCTACGCCAGTAAAGCATCACATCTATACATTCTTTTTTTACAAAAAAAAGTGTGTTTTGCTTCAAGTGTTGGAAAGATGAGTGTTTGTTTTTTTTGGAGTGGGGATGAGCATGATTCGGGGAGGCGGTGGGAAACACAAAAAAGTAATATTGGCACCGGATTTAAATAACGTGGAAACCCGCCGCGATTGAAAGAAGGAAGAGGCGCTGCGGTGGAGAGAGAGAGGCGCAAGTTCAAATCCTGATCCTCTTGTGCAAAATTGTCACCGTTGGAGATCCGTCGCTGCCTGCTCTCGTTTTGGGGCCTGTAATGATGTCTCAGAATATGGGGAAAGGGGGAAGAATTTGGGGAAGGGGAAATGGATGATGGCGGCGCCTCTCCTTGGCATTTCACAGTCGGTCGATGGCTCCGATCCAGACAGGCCCGCCACTGGCCCCCGGCCGCCTCCCCGGCCCCTCCTGGGCGCCATCACATCGCGGTCTCTCCGCTGAGATGCTTGTGGGTGTCGTTTTCCGGGTAGATCAAGTGGTAGGGCTTCTCATTCTCCTCGGCCCCCGAGTCGCCCCCCAAGTCGGCGTCCTGCAACTCCAGTTCGTGGCGCGACAAATGCTCCACCACGCCTGCGCCCAGAGAGTCGCCCAGGACGTTGATGGTGGTCCGCAGGCGGTCTCTGGGGGAAGAAACGGGGCGGCGGTTAAGATGGGGCGTGAAAGCATATGGGGGTCTGGGTGGACCGCAAGCTGAACGTGACCTCAACAGATTGGAGAACTGGACCCAAACAAAATGAATTTCCATAGGGACAAATGTCAGGTTCTGCACTTCGGCAGGAAGAACCAGATGCACAAATACAGGTGAAACTCGAAAAATTAGAATATCGTGGGAAAGTTCCTTGATTTCAGTAATTCAACTTCCAAGGTGAAACTAATAGATGAGATTGACTCATGACATGCAAAGCGAGATGTGCTTCTACTTCTCAGAGGTCCAATCTCGCTCGATTTGCAATCCTTGTTTTGCTGATTTCCTTGAATATTCTAATTTTATGAGATTGTTAATTTGGGGTTTTCATCAGCTGTGTGCCATGATCATCGCAATGATAACAAATCATGGCTTGACATATCACGCTTTGCATGTCACGAGTCTATCTCATATATTAGTTTCACCTTTCAAGTCGAATTATGGAAATCAAGGAACTTTCCCACGATATTCTAATTTTTCGAGTTTCACCTGTATAAGATGGGAGATACTTGGCTCACTAGGAGGACATGTGAAAAGGATCTCGGGGTCTTAGTGGACCACAAGCTTAACACGAGTCCACAGTGTGATGCAGCAGCAAAAAAAGTGAATGCTCTTCCAGGCTGCATCCACAGAAGTCTAGTGTCCAGGTCAAGGGAAGTCATAGTTCCACTCTATTCTGCCCTGTGGGACGCGGGTGGCGCTGTGGGTTAAACCCCAGAGCCTAGGACTTGCCGATCAGAAGGTCGGCGGTTCGAATCACCGCAATGACAGGGTGAGCTCCTGTCTTTCGGTCCCTGCTCCTGCCAACCTAGCAGTTCAAAAGCACAAAGTGCAAGTAGATAAATAGGTACCGCTCCGGCGGGAAGGTAAACAGTGTTTCCATGCGCTGCTCTGGTTCGCCAGAAGCGGCTTAGTCCTGCTGGCCACATGACCCGGAAGCTGGACGCCGGCTCCCTCAGCCAGTAAAGCGAGATGAGCGCCGCAACCCCAGAGTCGGTCACGACTGGACCTAATGGTCAGGGGTCCCTTTACCTTTTTATTCTGCCCTGGTCAGGCCACACCTGGAATCCTGTGTCCAGTTCCGGGCATCACAGTTTAAGAAGGATGTTGACAAGCTGGAAGGTGGGCAGAGGAGGGCAAGCGGGAAGATCAGGGGTCAGGAAACTGAGCCTTATGAGGAACGGATGAAGGAGCTGGGTGTGTTTACCCCAGAAAAGAGGAGATAGGACAACCTTCTTCTAATATCTCACATGGAAGAGGGAACAAGCCTATTTTCTGCTGCTCCAGAGGGTGGGACTCGAACCTGTGGCTTCAAGTTCCTGGAAAAGAGATTCCAGGAAAAAAACTTTCTGGCAGTCAGAGCTGTTTGGGATGGAAGGTGGTGGACTCCCCTTCCTCGTAGGTTTTTAAGCAGAGGACGGATGGCCATCTGCCATGGATGCTTTAGCTGAGATTCCTGCATTGCAAGGGGTCAGGCTGGATGACCCCTGGGGTCCCCTTCTACTGAACAGACTCGAAATAAGACAGTTTCCTATGCTCCTATTTCAAGTGGACCCTGAGGACTAGAAACGTGGGGTCATTCCCTGAAAAAGAAGCTGCCTCTCTGACTTTCTCCAAGGCTCCAGTCGCAGATTTTGGGCCAAAGCTGTCAAGAAAGCCGCACGATTCATAACTGCAAAATCTCATTAAAAGTAAATTATATTCTATTATATTTGAAAAACAACTGTAAGCAATCAACATCGTTTGCACGGTTATCTGAAGATATGCAAGATGAAATTGCTACCTATCCGGGTTGAATAATACAATATTTTAGGTCGTGGTTTAACACGGATAGGAGACGAAGCGAAATGGAAAGATGGAAAGTTGAATTTTGTAAATCGTCAGACGGGAGGGAGGGAAGCCGTCGGGCTTAGTTGAGCCAAGGAGATAAAATAAGAGGATATGATGTGACGTAACGTGATAATGTGTAAAACCAACAAAAATTATTTTAGAAAAATAAATGAGTAAATAAATAAACATGATCCCTCCAGCCCAGGCAGGCAGCGTCACCCCTTCCCGCCTGGTGGGGACTTACAGGAACCAGTCGACCGCCATGATCAAGGTGATGTCTTCGGTCGGCAGCCCCACGGACGTCAGGACGATCACCATGGTCACCAGACCCGCCTGGGGGATGCCGGCCGCCCCGATGCTGGCGGCCGTGGCCGTGATGCTGCAGAGAGCAAGAGGGAGTTGGGTGAGCTGGGGTTTGGCTAGATGTCCCTTGGGGGTCCCTTGGCGAAGATGCCAAAGGGTCCCTTTGAGGACTGCGCTCAACATGCGCTCACAATTTGGAAGGTGTCAGGAAAAAGGGAGAAATAGATGGGAAATTTTTGTACTTTTCTGTCTATAAGACGACCCCATGTATAAGACGCCCCGTTTTGGGGGACTCTGATTTAAGAAAACGGGGGGAAATCTATATAAGACCCCCCAAATTTTGGACATTATTTTTTTAGGGGGGGGGACTAGTCTTATACACGGTAAAATACAGTAAATAAAATGGAAAATTTAATAAATATTTTTCAAAGAAAGAAGGAACGGAGCCCCTCTTTTGCCCCCGCACCTGATGGTGAGGATCTGGCCAAAGTCCAGCTCGTAGTTGTTGACCTGGGCGATGAAGATGGCAGCCAGCGCCTCATAGAGCGCCGTCCCGTCCATGTTGATGGTGGCTCCCACCGGCAGGACGAAGCGCGTCACCCTCTTGTCCACGCCGTTGTTCTCCTCCAGGCACCGGAAGGTGACGGGGAGCGTGGCCGAGCTGCGGGAGAGAGGACGGGGCGGCCCCAGGGTGAGCCAGCCTGAAACCCTACTCAGAGTAGACCACCCTCACCCCCCCCCCCGGGATCCAGGTCCGAAGGGGATTCGCACCAGCAGCTCCTTTCCCCTAGAGGACCCTGGGAATTGCAGTTGGCTGGCCAGCTTTCAAAAAGTGAAAATTGGGACACAAAGGTTGCTTCTTTTTTTGCAAAACCTTCCCCCAAAATTGAGCAATCTTAAAGGGTTTAAGGGAGCAAGCTCGTTTTCTGCTTAAAGATTTGCACATTTGCGCATGCAGAATGTCGGCACCCTATATGTAGAAAGGAGCAAAGCAGGGATATTTGAGGGAGCAGGCTAGCAGGCGAGGCCCATGACTTACAGCAGAGGAGCCTATGCAGCACAAAACACGGTTGCTGGATGTAGGATTTATTTTATTTCTTTTTAATCTCATCTTTTGGAAATGTACATCCAGGTTTTTCTCCTTTAATTTTTTTGGGGGCCCCCCAAGAGAGTGGGGCCCTAAGCAAGAGCTTGTTTAGCTTAGATTTAAATCCGGTACTGGCATAGATAGATAGATAGATAGATAGATAGATAGATAGATAGATGATAAATGATCAATCTATCAAAAGATAGATAGATAGACAGACAGATAGATAGATAGATGAGAAAGATGATAGATAGATAGATAGATGATAGATAGATAGATGATAGATATAGATAGATGATCAATCAATTGAAAGATAGACAGATAGACAGATGATAGATAGATATAGATGAGAGAGAGAAAGAGATGATAGATGATAGATATAGATAGACAGATAGATAGATAGATAGATATAGATAGATGATCAATCAATTGAAAGAAAGATAGACAGATGATAGATAGATAGATGATAGATAGATAGATAGATAGATAGATAGATAGATAGATAGATAGATAGATCTATCCAGGTTTTTTTCCCTTTAAATTTTTTGGGGGACCCCAAGTGAGTGGGGCCCTAAGCTATAGCTTGTTTAGCTGATACGTAAATTCGGCGCTGGGCCTGATCCATTCAGGGTGCCAGGAAGGGTGGCACAGCCCCCCCCCCAGCCAGGAATCCGCCCCAGGGTCCCGGAAATGGCCCTCGGGGGCCCCTTGGGGTCTGCTGGGCGCCCGCTTACCTGGAGGAGGTCCCGAAGGCGGTGACGAGGGCCTGGAGGAGCCCCCCCAAGAAGCGCCAGGGGTTCTTGCGGGTGACGGCAAAGTAGATGAGGGGCAGGACGAGGAGGCCGTGGACCAGCAGCCCCACAATGACCGTCAGGGTGTACATGCCCAGCTGGCCCCCCATCACTGCCAGGTCGTCCATCTCCAGGATCTTGCCCGCGATCAGGAAGAGGATCCCAATGGGGGCGTACCTGGGGGGGGGGGGAAGAAGGGGGATCAGGACCAGCCAGAGCCTCCGCCAGCTTCTCATAATCGCCATTTTAATTTTTGTGGCTTGTGGGCCTCTGGGAAGCAAAGCAAGGCTCATGAGGGCGAAGGAATCCGCCTTGCGGCTAGCCAGGCCACTGAGATCAGTGCTGTCTGCACTGGCGGGCAGCACCAGCACACTAGGTTGATTTTAATTCTTATTTTTTGAAGCAGTTCTTTTTACTGAGAATTTTATTTTGTTTCTTGCAAGCTGCTTTGAATTTTGTTGGTTTTTTTTGCAAACGGCTTTGAATTTTATTTTGTGTGTATTTTTGGTAAACTGCCTTGAGGTTGGCAGAGCATGAGGTTTTTAAAACGAGGGTGGTGGGTTCGAGTCTGAAGTTGGGTGAACGATTCCCGCGATGCAAGGAGGTGGGGCTGGACCCCTTTCCGACTTTGCCCCATGTGGGGCTCAGACCCACAACGCCGAGAGGAAGGGGGTCTTGCGCTCTACCGACTGGCCTGGCCTGAAGCTGCAGACCGATCGCATAATCCTAGAGTCGTGAGGGGCCCCCCAGGGGTCATCCATCCCAACCCGCTGCAACGCCCGACGGAGAACTCGAACCTGCGACCCGGCTCCCCCCCCAAAAAAAAAAGCCGGAAGAATTTCTGCTAGGTTTGGTGGGAGAAGATATTAAGAAGACAGACCCAAGATTATATCTGTATGCAAGAACAGCAGCTAGAGTGGAAGTTACAGGAGATTCTGCCTGTAAGGGAATGGCAGATAAAGCTGGTCGAATACGCTGAAATGGCAAAACTGACATACAGAATTTGCAATCAGGAGGAGACGAAGTACCAAAAAGAATGGAGTAAATTTATGGTTTATATAAGTGAGAACTGTAGGAATATGAAAATGTTGGCAGGACTGAATTAAATCTTATGTCCCGGAGTAATTTTTAACCAATGAAACTGTGAATTCTAGATTGGAATAAGAAAACTTGCGGAAGAAAAGGACGGAAGTCAATGGCTCTATGGAGCATAAAGTAGGATATATGTAATATATCGAACACATTGACCAGATGCTTGGAAGCTGTGGCTGGATGGTTTCGGGGAGCCGATTGAAACTAAATCCTTTGAAGACAGAGGTCCTATGGCTGGGTCAGGATGGCATGGGGATGAGAGACCAACTCCCTTCTCTTGCGGGGGCCCAATTAGTGCCATTGCCTTCTGTTAAGAGTTTGGGTGTAATCCTTGACGCCTCCCTTTCCATGGAGGCGCAGGTTACAACAACAGCCAAGGCGACTTTTTTCCACCTTCGCCGCATCAAGCAGTTGGTCCCTTCCCTTTCCCGCCCTGACTTGGCCACAGTGATCCATGCGACGGTCATCTCCAGGCTTGACTACTGTAATTCGCTCTATGCGGGGCTGCCCTTGAAGCTGTCCCAGAAACTCCAGCGGGTGCAGAATGCCACAGCGAGACTCCTCACGGGGTCTCTGCCATGGGAGCATATTCACCCAGTGCTTTTCCAGCTGCACTGGCTCCCGGTGGAGTACAGGGTCAGGTTTAAGGTGCTGCTTTTGACCTTTCAAGCCCTTCACGGCCTAGGACCCTCGGACCTACGGGACCGCCTCTCCCGGTCTGCCCCACGGAGAGCCTCAAGGTCCCTAAATAGCAACACCCTAGTGGTCCTGGGCCCTAAGGAAGTCAGATTAGCCTCAACCAGAGCCAGGGCCTTTTCAACTCTGGCTCCGGTCTAGTGGAACTCTCTGCCTCATGACACCAGGCCCCCGCAGGATCTGATTTCTTTCCACAGGGCCTGTAAGACAGAGTTGTTCCACCTGGCCTTTGGCTTGGAGCCAATTTGATTCCCTCCCTCCCTCTCTTTCTTTTTTCTTTTCCTTCTCCTCCTGCGATGAGGCTACATTTTAATATTTTAATGTTCCATTATTTTAATGTTGTATTTTATTTTTGTTTTTAAGTTGTAATCATTCATCTTGTTTTTATTATTGCTTGTAAGCCGCTCTGAGCCCGGCCTTGGCTGGGGAGGGCGGGGTATAAATAAAAATTATTATTATTATTATTATTATTATTATTATTAATATGTAATAAGACTTGATGTTTTTGTTGGTTGGTGTTCTTAAATCTCAATAAAAAGCATTTTTTGGTGGAAAAGAACCGGCAACCCGGAGATCCCCGGGTTGAGCGCTCACCAGATGATGACGGCCACCATGCGGAGGATGGCCTCGTTGAGGGAGTCGAAGAATTCCCGCAGGGGCAGGCCCCTCTGCTTCATGCTGCCGATGACCAGGCCAAAGCAGATGGAGAAGACCACCAGGCCCAGGGCGTTGACGCCGTTGACCGACCCGGCGCCCGGGACCACCTCCTCGTAGCTCAGCACCTCCGGGAGGGCGCCCAGCGCCTGGGAGACGTTGCGCCAGATGCCAGTGGCGTTCTCAGGCGGCGGCAGCGGCGAGGGGGGCCAGGCCAAGGCGGCCATGGTCGTGCTGCTGCCGTTGTGGGGCAAGGCCTGGGGGGCGGAGGTGGGGGCTCCCCTGGCCAGGGTCCGGTTGACGACTCTGATGCTGTACTGGGTCTTGTACTGGGGAGAGGGAAAACAGAGGATTGATTTGATGCCAAACCAGGAAAGCTGCCCATTGAGCTCCATAGAGCTTGCACTGGCTGGCAGCAGCAGCAGCTCGCCAGGGTTTCTGGCAGGCGGGCTGGTCCTGTGCCCAAGAGAGGAAGGATCCAGTCTCACGAATTCGAATCAAGGGGTTGATTGAATACAAACTCCCAAAACTGTTGCCTGGTCCGTCGAGCGCAATAGTGTGAGCACTGGCTGGCAGCAGCAGCTCTCCAGAGTCTTGGGCCCCCAACACAGTTGGTCTAGCCCTGAGCCCCAGAGAGGAAGGATCCAGTCCTCACTGATTCAGATTCAAGGGACTCATTTAATACAGACTCAGGAATCCGTTCCCCATCAAGCTCAATATGGCCCACACGGGCTGGCAGCAGCGGCCCTCCAGGCAGGCAGGTGGGCTGGTACTGAGCCCAAGGGAGGAAGGATCCAGTCCTCACAGATTCAAATCAAGGGGTTGATTTACTACAAACACCGGAAACTGCTGCCTGGCCCATGGAGCTCAATAGTGCCTGCACTGGTTGGCAGCAGCAGCAGCAGCTCTCCAGAGTTTCCAGAGTCTAGCCCTGAGCCCCAGAGAGGAAGGATCCAGTCCTCAGGATTCAGAATCAAGGGACTCATTTAGTACAGACTCAGGAATCTGTTCCCCATCAAGCTCAATATGGCCCACACTGGCTGGCAGCAGCGGCCCTCCACAACAGCCTTAAGACCGAGCCGGATCCACTACACTGGATGGGGCAAGACGGGGAACCTGCCCAGCTGCGCCCCCTTACCTGTCTGAAGCAGGCCTCCACCAGGTTTGGGGGGAACATGTTCCTGCGGACGGAAGGGGGAAAGAAAACCAGATTATTTTGGTGGGCTGCCTGCCCGGGATGGTTCAGCTGCAATCCTGGCTTTTCAGGGGGTTGGGCTGGATGACCCCCCGGGGTCCCGCTCACCGGACGAGGTCCAGGAAGGCGTCGGTGGTGTGGACCTGCTCGACGGTGCCCTGGCGGTGCAGGGCGTCCTTGCTGCCCTTCCCGGGATGGATGATGAGGACCATGAAGATGCCGATGAAGACGGCAATCAGGGTGGTCAGCATGTAATAGACGACGGCGCGGAAGCCCATCTTGCCTGAGGCGCTGCTGTCCAGAGACGCCATGCCTGCGGGGCGGGACAAGAGAGAGAAGAGGGGAAAAACTAGGTATTGATTTGAACTCCAATTCGAAATCAAATCCAAATTCAAAATAAATATTTAAATATAAGTGACGAAATTCAAATTCAAATTAAATATTTAAATATAAGTGACGAAATTCCAATTCAAAATAAATATTTAAATATAAGTAACGAAATTCAAATTTGAAATTCAAATGCAAAGTAAATGTTTCAATGTAAGTAATGAAATTCAAATGCAAAGTAAATGTTTCAATGTAAGTAATGAAATTCAAATTTGAAATTCAAACGCAAAGTAAAGGTTTAAATGTAAGTAATGAAATTCAAATTTGAAATTCAAACGCAAAGTAAAGGTTTAAATGTAAGTAATGAAATCCAAATTTGAAATTCAAATTGAAATTCAAAGTATTTAAATATAAGTAATGAATTTCAAATTTGAAATTCAAATGTGAAGTAAAGGTTTAAATACAAGTAACGAAATCCAAATTTGAAATTCTAATTGAAATTCAAAGGATTTAAATCTAAGCCATTAAATTCAAATTTGAATTCCAATTCAACGTTCAAATACAAGTAATATAATTCAAATTCAAAGCAAATATTTAAATATAAGTCGTCAAATCCAAATCCAATTTGAATTACTTATTTTTAAATATTTCTGTTTATTTAAACCTTAAACCTTTATATATTTATATGTCACGCGCACACGCGCATTTCTCGACGCCCGCGTTTCCCCCGTGCAAACGCGCCCCAAGATCCCGCCCCGCAGGGTGGGCGCCCAGGTGCATCGGCTCACCTGTGATGAGGCTGGAGACGATGAGGGGCAAGACCAGCATCTGCAGCATTCGCATCAGGAGCTCCCCGGGGAAGGAGAAGTACTTGACCTGGCGGAAGGTGAGCTTGTAGGGCCGCAGGGCCAGCGCCAGGGTGACCCCTGCGGGGCGGAAGGAGGGGCTCAGAGATCCGCTCCCGGAGGCATGGGCAGAGTGCCGCCGGAGCCAGAGGCGGACTACAACTCCCATGGTCCCCTGAACGCACTCGCATGGGATGATGGGAACCGGAGTCCCGGACTTTAAAAAGTCACTTCAATCCCTTCTGTAGCTAATTTGGACGTGGGCCCACAGAGCTCAGAAACCCAGACCATTTATCAAATTTTAAATTGGGTTTCGTGAATATCGGCTGGTTATTTTGTCCGCCTTTGACCTGCTTCATAATAATAATAATAATAATAATAATATTGTATTGGTGGCTCCCAACAGAATAGTAAAAACATGATAAAACATCAAACATTAAAAATTTGCCTTTGTAGAAGTGTAGCTTGTGTATAATAATAATAATAATAATAATAATAATATTCTATTGGCGGCTCCCAATAGAATATTAAAAACATGATAAAACATCAAACATTTAAAATTTGCCTTTGTGGAAGTGCAGCTTGTGTATATTTAAAAGGGGGAGGTGGGGAGATATTTAAAGAAGAGCTTAAATATTTTCCTTTTTAAAAAGAAAATAAAATAGAGAGTTTTCATGCAGTTCTTTCCCTCCAAGCCAATTAATTCCCAAATGAGGATGCAACAAATTTGGGGAAGGAATAAAAAGAAAAAAATATGAAATTGAAATGAACTGCAAAGAGACCAGATTAGGAAATGAACCCCCCCCCCCCATTGCAAAACTTTAAGTTTTTACAAAACTTTAAGTTTTAAAAAAATAAACTTATTTAAAGTTTTAAAAATATATCATTCTTTTTTGAGATCTAGCAAGCGGAGAGAGCGAAGCAGGTCTCCCCTCTGCAGCTTGCTGGAGTTTTTTCCCCTCCCAATCCTCTGTAATCCTTGCAAATTTTTCTGGCTCTTTTTCTCCCTCTTCTTAATTTTTATTTTGTTTAGGAACCGGGAGCCGTTTGGCGTCACCCTGCAAGCAGCTCGTGACCGGCTTAATCTGACCCACACACGCAAAGCGGGGCGGCAGCCTTCCCCGTCCGGCGCTGGCCGATCCCCAGATCTCCCAGAAGGGACCCCTGGGGCTCATCTAGTCCAACCTCCTTTTGCCCACCGCAGCATTCGAACTCGTGACCTGAGATCGAATCTTGCGCTGACTGAGCTACGTATTCTGGATTTAAAGAAAGCAGCGCATTATCTGCTTTCCAGGGGGCAGGTGTGGAACCTTGAGCCTTACTCAGCCCCAGGCTTGAATTTGGATGGGTCCCCCAAAGGTCATCCATCCCAACCCCAGAGGGAGTCCATTTTGGGTGGTCACCTTGTGGCTTGGAGGGGGTCAGATGTTAAGGAAGAGGCTTAACCCACCCACCCCACAGCCTGCCTCTTCCTAGCGACGATGCCCTTTCAGAGAAGCGGTGCGATCGCTCGGTGGCCCACGATTCGAATCCTGCTCGCGATTTCATCCGGCGATTGCCCTCTTCTCCGAAAAGAGCCCGCCACTCTCCGACAAAGATCCTGGGCTGTGCCTCAGTTCCCCCCATTGCAATTTGGTCGGGAAAAGCCATGCACGCTGCAAATTTTCCCAGTCCTCTTTTAAATCCTGTAGCGGGGAGTTCCACCGGCCAACTCTGTGCGAAATCAGGGCTTTCTCGGGACGGCAAGGGGATTCGGCCCCGCCGGACTCCTGGCACCCCAAAGATGCCCCTCTGAGGCTATGCAGGGACCCCCAAGCCCCCCATTGCGCCCCCTTACCCAGAAGGACGGCGGTGACGGTGAGCAGGACGAAGGCGTTCCTCTGCAGGCAGCTGCGGACGCTCTCCCGGGTGACGGCGTACATCCTGGCCTGCGCCTGGGCCGCCCTCTTGCGTAGGACATGGCGCAGCCGCTGCCCCCGCCCGCCCCCCGGACCCAGCGCCTTGGACTCCTCCTCGTTCAGGAACAGGCTGTTGGCGCGGGCCTGGCGCTCACCCATCGCGGGGGCCGCTCAGCACCCCGGGGACCTGGGTTCGGGGAGAAGAAGGCGAGAGCCAGGGGGGTGAGCGCAGCCACAGCCGGCCGGAGCAGGAAAAAAACACATGGGGGGGCTGGCCTTCCTTCCTTCCTTCCTTCCTTCCTTCCTTCCTTCCTTCGCCACCTAATTTCTCTCTTTCTTTCTTTCTTTCTTTCTTTCTTTCTTTCTTTCTTTCCTTCCTTCCTTCCTTCCTTCCTTCCTTCCTTCCTTCCTTCCTTTCCTTCCTTCCTTCCTTCCTTCCTTCCTTCCTTCCCTTTCCTTCCTTCCTTCCTTCCTTCCTTGCTTCCTTCCTTCCTTCCTTCCCTTTCCTTCCTTCCTTCCTTCCTTCCTTCCTTCCTTCCCCTAATTTTTCCCTTCCTCCCTTCCTTCCTTCCTTCCTTCCCTTTCCTTCCTTCCTTCCTTCCTTCCTTCCTTCCTTCCTTCCTTCCTTCCTTCCTTCCCTTTCCTTCCTTCCTTCCTTCCTTCCTTCCTTCCTTCCTTCCTTCCTTCCTCCCTCCCTCCCTCCCTCCCTCCATTCCTTCCCTTCCCTTCCCTCCCTCCCTTCCTTCCTTCCTTCCTTCCTTCCTTCCTTCCTTCCTTCCTTCCTTCCTTCCTTCCTTCACCTAATTTTTCCCTTCCTTCCTTCCTTCCTTCCTGCCTGCCTGCCTGCCTGCCTGCCTTTGCCCCCCAATTTCTTCCTTCCTTCCTTTTTGTAATACCTTGGTGCTCTACTGACAGACCCTTCAGAACTGTCATATCCACCGTCATAAAAGCCCCAAAGGATTAACATGAAATACAAGGGTAATATCCAAGCGCTGCGTTCTCCTGGGTTTAAAAAGCAAACCAGCCCTGCTGTGTGGGACAAAGCAGGAACCCGGCTTCAGCTGGCGTCAAAAATAATAATGTTTCAGCATTTCTGCAGCAAAGTTTTTCTTGTGCTGAGTGGCCAAAACCACCTGCTTTCTAACATTCCAGTGTTGTAGAACTGTGGAAAGGGTTCCCCAGGGGTCATCCAGTCCAACCCCCTTGATTCCCAGAATGACTGACAGCGAAGGGACCCGGCGGTCATCTAGCCCAACCCGCTGCGATGCAAGAATCTGGGCTGCGCCTCTGCCCCAGTCGGGTCGCCCCGATTAAAACTGCCGTCCAGAACCAGCTCCCACCCCCCCAGAAAACCCCTTGGTGCAACCTCTGAGCAAAAAGCAACGGGCCCATTTTCTGGAGGGGGAGACTGAGGCTCCGCCGGCCGGGAGAGTGCCCTGAGGGCACGCGAGGACACAGCTGGCATGCCAAGACCTGGCTTGGCACGGGGAGCCGGGATTTTAAAATCCAGCCATCTGCAAAGCAAACCGGCCTCTCTGGACCAGCCGGGGACTGGACCCCTTGAGCCGACCCACCTCTGGGTGCTATGTGGGGCTCCTTGGGACGGGCCCAGATCCGTGGCTTACCTGGAGGAGCCTCTGCCAGACTCAGGTCCTCTGTGCCAGGGAAACCTCTCGCCTCTGCCGCTCTTGAGCTCTGGCAAGGAAAGAGAAGTCCGGGTGAGGCTTGGAGGGAGGAGGTGGCGCCAGGCCTGCGCGTGGGGCTTTGGGCCCCCTGTGGGACGCCGGGAGAGGAGCTTAACCCTCTTGCGCAGCCTGGAGAGGGAGGCGCGACGCAGGAGTCGGGCTGGATCAAGCCCAGGGCTCAGGGCAGCCCCGGTTGCCGTGGATCTGTTGCTCTAGGTTCCTGCACAGAACGGACCAGGGGAACCCAAAGGTCATCCAGCCCAACCCCGAAGGTACCCTGGCTCAATGGCTGGAGGGCGGAATGGGAACCTCACAGGGAGGTTGCTCAGTGGACAAAGAGTCGGCCACAGTCGCTTTTGCCATGCGGCCCTCGAAAGGGGCTTAGAAGGAAAAGCCCAATTGTGGAAGGAAATATTTTCTTTCTTTCTTTTTAGAAAGGTCCATGCTGGGTTTCGGTTGCCCACAGCATCCGGAGAACGGGTGCCAGGGGGTTAAGTCGTTTGGCAATGGCAGGTAGACTGTGCCTGTGAGGGGAGACTCCCTTGAGGGACCAGGAGCAGGAGAACCGCCTCGCAGGGTTGCAAGCGAGATGTGGGGCGGCCCCTCGGAGGATAGAAAGCAGGATAGCGTTGGAATTCCGTGCCGTGCAATGCATGAAAAATTGCAAGGAAGAGGAAATTGCAACGTGCCATGCAGAGAAAAACAAATTGCAGCGCCAGCAGTGCATTGCAATGAAATAAAACCAAAGCGGAGATTTGGGGCAGAAAAGAACGGCGGGGGGGGGGCGGGGCTCCTTCTCTAGCAGCCGTTTTCTGCTTCCCAAGGCAGGGAATGCTTCTGGATTTGAGTTCCTGGAAACGGGCTCTGGGGCTCAAATCCTGACAAACTGTGAGCGCTGCGGTCTCCCTTCCAGACGGCAAAGCGATTTGCGACGCTCAGGGCATCACTGGCCACATGTGGGCATGCAAAGTCCTCCGGAGGACCCCCCCCCATATTTCTGTGCCCCCCATTTTCCCTGCATGGCTTACTCACATATCCTTTCCGCACCAGACGGACAAGCTCCTGCGCTCTCTCTCTCTCCTTGCCAAAAATCCCTGGATGCAAAGAGGTGGAGAAGGACCACCTCCGAACAAAGCAGGCGAGATCGGAAAGGGGGGGGGGAGAGCGGCTGTGTGCCCACGCCTGGGGAGGGAAGGGGGGGGAGATGCGGAGAGGGGCCCAATCCGGAGGAGAGAGTCTGTTGCCAAGGCCATCTCCCCGGAAGATGCAGCGCCAAAGGAAGGAAATCTGGAGCGGAGATGAAGGCAGAGCCCCCTCGACCCACACCCACACGTGGGGGGCTGAATCGGCCTGGGGGTGGGTTGCTGCCCAGCAGCCCCCTCCCCAATTCAAAGCAACGATCTGGCTTCTTCCGGAGGGGGAAACCAGGCATGCGGTCTTTTGCAAATTTCAAAAAGCTGGATGCACGGATCGCTAAAAAAATTAAAATGGCAACTTGCAAAAAAAAAAGGAATTTCAGTTTGCGAAAGGGAAAATAATCAGAATTAATCCTTCCGCAGAACTGAATCCGGTGCTTGGGCTATAGTGGAAATTTATATTTTATATTTATGTTTCTACTGTTCTGCATTGAATGGGAGACCGTTATGGACATAATCGAAAGGAAGCCCTGTGTTCGGATCCTCAATTGTTAAGTCGCAAGCGTCCTACTCCACAGGGCTGTTGTGGGGATTAAATGAGGGAGAACCACAGGCAGATGGGCGGAGTAGAAATCATAAATTATTATTATTATTATTATTATTATTATTATTATTATTATTACTCATGCCGCCTCGAGCTCCTTGGAGAATGAAGGCCGGCGTGACAATGCAAGGAATGAATAAAATGGGCCCATCGTCCTGCTTCGGTTTTTTGGGGGTATCTTTGCTCCGTTGCCAACAGCGCTGCGCGGCGGAACGGGGCCTGTTCCCATTTTACAGGACTGTAAAAAGTCCAGAGGCTCCGAATGATCAGCCTAACAGCCAGGAAAGGAAGGAGCAGAGATGCCCCCCAGCCGCGTGCGAGAGGCCTGGGCACGGGGCCCAAAGGGCGCCTCTGAGCACGTGGGGAGCGCCTGCAGGAAAAACGGACCTGGAACTTGAGAGCAGGATTTCCTCGCTCCTGCCAAAGCCGTTTCGCCAGGAGGATTTGAAACCTTACACCGGCTGCCGAGAAAAAATAAAAAGCGTTTCCAGATTAAATAAAAACGAAGGCAGGCAGGAATTTACTCCCTCCTGCGTCAGGGAACGAGCCTCCATCTTTCCCTGCGCAGAAACCCTGCAAAAATCAGAATTTTGGAGCAGAAAGGGCCCCAAAAGCAGAGAATTGGGACTGTTCGCCTTTTGTTCAAAGTCAAGAGCAAATGCCATTCTATTATTATACGCAGAGGCAGGGCAGGCGCTCTGAGTGCAGAAGGTCGGGCAGGTCTGTTGCAGCTACAAAAGGCTGCAGACACAGAGGGCTTATCCATTGGTGTTGTCGGCACTGACCGGCAGGGTGACAAGGGACAAGAGCAGCAACGCCAAACCGCTGGACCTTCTGCATGCAGAGCACCTGTTCTGGCACTGGGCAAAGGTGGTTCGCTTAAATGCAAAGTTTCTGGTCCTCAGCGCTGAGAAGAAGGGCATGGAGATCTGCTTTGCGTCACCCGCACTGGCTGGCAGCAGCAGCTGTCCTACCTTGAAGGAGGAGGGCCTTCTGCACTCAGGTGCTTGACCGCTGAGCTCCATGCGGTCCTCATGAGTCTGAATACAAGCTGAAGGAATGGAAGAAGCTGCCTTGGACCATTGCTCTGCCTAGCGCAATACAGCCTGCACTGATTGGCAGCAGCACTCCTGCTAGGAGATCCCAGGTTTGGACCTGAGAAACCTTCCGCATGCCAAGCACCTGTCCTCCCCTAGTCCTCAATATTACCAACAGGCGGCTGGTTTAAACGGAGCTGAAATCGGCCCACCTAGCTCACCACTGCCAGCACTGGCTGGCAGCAGCAGCAGCAGCAGCTCTCCACAGTTTTGAGCAGGGAGTCTTTTCCTGGCCCTGACTGGTACACCCAAGACCTTCTGCATGCAGAGCACCCCCCCTGCTCTGCCCAAGACACTTGCCTTTGCAAGACAGTAGCTGCCAGTTGAGACTGGGCCCAGAAGGCGGGTTTTTTCCCCTCCCCCAGTGAATCCTTCCTGGCGTGTTGGCCAGAGCAGCTCAGTGGGCAAAGCCTGAAACTCGTGATCCCAGGGTTGTGAGTTCGAGACCAAGATTGCCGGGGTTGGGCTGGATAACCCCCGGGGGTCCCTCCCCTTCTATGCTTCTACATCTGGAGTGCCAGACAGATGTTCCTCGCTCTTTCTTCCCTGGAGAGGAATAAACTTCCCCTATTTCGCTTTCACCATTTTGGGCAGGCTGGGGGGCGGACGGGGAGGGGGGCCACGAGGGCCTGCTCCCCCCCTCTTAACGCTGGGGCTGGCTCTGGGGCCGCCATGAGGTTGCCAGACCCCACAGATTTCCCACCCGCCTGACTCCCCACAAATTACCCCCCATGATTTGTAAGGGGCACCAGGGGCACCCATAAATTTCTCCTGCTCCCCTTTCCCCTGGCAGCGACCCCGCGAGGAAGGCTTCATTTATATTTATATTTATATTTATATTTATATTTATATTTAGGCTTATAGAGAAAAAGACAAAACAAAAATACCAAATACAAATACGAAACGAAAATACCAAATATGTTTTCCCCTTTTTCTAAGCAAAACAATACTTTCACACGGATGCAAGGCAAACACAAAAACGGGGCGAGAGAAACAGAGGAGGACTAGGAAATTGGGGGGGGGGAGCCTTGGCACTCCACCCACTAGGCAACACTCTTCCTCTCCAACTACCTCCTCCTCAGTCCCATCTGGTATGTGTCCCCCCAACACCCTGGTGGGGTTTCCACCTTCCTCCCCGCCCCAGATCCCCCACCTAGACACGCGTCACGTGTGAACGAGGCAGGATGGCGTGCAGGCGGGTAAGGCGACGTGGCGGGAGAGAGGAAGCAAGCAAGCGCAGGCGGCGGATGGAGAGCGAGGCCGCTGCCCTACCTGGCCGGGCTGCTGTGGCTTCTGCAGCGGCGGCAGCAGCTGCTCCGTCCCCGTCCGCACGTGCGCTGCCCGCCCGCGGCTCCGTCTTCCGGGGCTGCTGCTGCTGCTGCTGCTGCCTGCCGGGTGCGCGGAGGCGGAGGGCGCGCCTCCCCGGAGCCCATTGGCCGTGCCGGGCGGGCGGGTCCGCGCCCAGGGCCGCCTCCCAGCTCCCCAGGGCGGGCAGGGCTGCCGCGGAGCCGGGGCGCGGAGGAGGAGGGGGACAAGGGCGCCCCAGGGCATACGCAGAGTGCACCCGGGCCCAGCCTCCCAAATGAAGGACAAGGGCGTCTCTGGGCACACGCAGAGTGCACCCAGGCCCAGCCTCCCAAATAAAGGACAAGGGCGTCTCTGGGCACACGCAGAGTGCACCCGGGCCCAGCCTCCCAAATGAAGGACAAGGGCGTCTCTGGGCATACGCAGAGTGCACCCGGGCCCAGCCTCCCAAATGAAGGACAAGGGCGTCTCTGGGCACACGCAGAGTGCACCCGGGCCCAGCCTCCCAAATGAAGGACAAGAGCGTCTCTGGACATACGCAGAGTGCACCCGGGCCCAGCCTCCCAAATGAAGGACAAGGGCGCCTCTGGGCATACGCAGAGTGCACCCAGCCCGAGCCTCCCAAATGAAGGACAAGGGCGCCTCTGGGCATACGCAGAGTGCACCCGGGCCGAGCCTCCCAAATGAAGGACAAGGGCGCCTCTGGGCATACGCAGAGTGCACCCGGGCCCAGCCTCCCAAATGAAGGACAAGGGCGTCTCTGGGCACACGCAGAGTGCACCCGGGCCCAGCCTCCCAAATGAAGGACAAGGGCGCCTCTGGACATACGCAGAGTGCACCCGGGCCCAGCCTCCCAAATGAAGGACAAGGGCGTCTCTGGGCACACGCAGAGTGCACCCGGGCCCAGCCTCCCAAATGAAGGACAAGAGCGTCTCTGGACATACGCAGAGTGCACCCGGGCCCAGCCTCCCAAATGAAGGACAAGGGCGCCTCTGGGCATACGCAGAGTGCACCCGGGCCCAGCCTCCCAAATGAAGGACAAGGGCGTCTCTGGGCACACGCAGAGTGCACCCGGGCCCAGCCTCCCAAATGAAGGACAAGAGCGTCTCTGGACATACGCAGAGTGCACCCGGGCCCAGCCTCCCAAATGAAGGACAAGGGCGCCTCTGGGCATACGCAGAGTGCACCCAGCCCGAGCCTCCCAAATGAAGGACAAGGGCGCCTCTGGGCATACGCAGAGTGCACCCGGGCCGAGCCTCCCAAATGAAGGACAAGGGCGCCTCTGGGCATACGCAGAGTGCACCCGGGCCCAGCCTCCCAAATGAAGGACAAGAGCGTCTCTGGACATACGCAGAGTGCACCCGGGCCCAGCCTCCCAAATGAAGGACAAGGGCGCCCCAGGGCATACGCAGAGTGCACCCGGGCCCAGCCTCCCAAATAAAGGACAAGGGCGTCTCTGGGCACACGCAGAGTGCACCCGGGCCCAGCCTCCCAAATGAAGGACAAGGGCGTCTCTGGGCACACGCAGAGTGCACCCGGGCCCAGCCTCCCAAATGAAGGACAAGAGCGTCTCTGGACATACGCAGAGTGCACCCGGGCCCAGCCTCCCAAATGAAGGACAAGGGCGCCTCTGGGCATACGCAGAGTGCACCCAGCCCGAGCCTCCCAAATGAAGGACAAGGGCGCCTCTGGGCATACGCAGAGTGCACCCGGGCCGAGCCTCCCAAATGAAGGACAAGGGCGCCTCTGGGCATACGCAGAGTGCACCCGGTCCCAGCCTCCCAAATGAAGGACAAGGGCGCCTCTGGGCATACGCAGAGTGCACCCAGCCCGAGCCTACTAACCGCCTCTGTCCTTGCAGCAAAGGAAGAAGAAGGGAGCCCCAGGGCATATGCAGAGCGGGCAACTTCCCTTGAAAGCAAGGAAGAAGGGGGCCTCTGCGCATAGGCAGAGCGGGCTCTTCCCGAGCCGGCCAAAGGAAGGACAAGGGCACCTCTGGGCATACGCAGAGTGTGCCTATCCCGGGCCTGCCAGCTGCCCCTCCCCTTGCAGCAAAGGACAAGGGTGCCTCTGGGCATGCACAGAGTGGGCGCTGTCTGAGCATGCCAACTTCCTCTCCTCTTGCCAGAAAAGGGTGCCTCTGGGCATACGCAGAGCGTGCACCGCCCAGGTCTGCCAGCCGCCTCTCCCTGATGCAGCTGCTTGGGAGGCAGGATCCGCACCCGGGTCCTTGGCCAACGCCATGTTGCAACAGCCTCCTCCTCCTCCTCGCATTTCCCCTGCGGAAGCAGCTCTAACCTCCAAGCAGCCGTTCGGGGAAGGAGTGCGCTGCCCGCCCCGCCCCTCGCACCCGCTGCCTGGCAGGCAAAAGCTCTTGCTGCCTCCCGGGTAACAAAACCAGAATTTGTGGGCCTCCCGGGAAGCGGAAGGTTGGGAGATTCAGCTTGGGTAAACTGGGGAACTCCCTGCCACAAGACCCGCCTTGGCCAAGCACAAATCCCGGCATCCAATCTTAGATTCGTGTAGGTTTTCCTCCTGAGCCTTCCAGCTCCAAACACAGAAGATAATAATAATAATAATAATAATAATAATAATAATAATAATAATAATAATAATAATACTATAATAATAATAATAATTAGACCCCAAAACATGAGGAGTCGGGGGCCCTATCAAATCGCCCCTTTTCAAAGCGGATTAAGGGCGTTACGCACATTTATTAATTATATTTACTAATTAGAATAATCGATTAGAATCATAGAACTGCCGAGTCGGAAGGGACCCTGAGGGTCATCCATCCCAACCCCTATCTTTTTGCCCAAATACAGGATTCGAACCCGCAATCCCGAGATTGAGCCTCTTGCATACCAGCCGATTTAAAGATTGATCTGCTTTCCAGGTGGCAGATTTGGACCCTCAAGCCTTCTGCGGCCCCCAAAAGCTTCCAATCTGGCCCTCCGGGCTCTCACCGGCCTGGCTCCACCCCTTTGCGCTTCCTTCCCTGCCCTCGAACTCGGCTCAACCTTGAAGGGAACCTCCATGGACAGAGACAGTCTACCTTGGTCCGCCAATCAAGGACAGGAGGCTCTTGAAGTCCGCGTCCCGTTTTGGGGGGTCAGGATCCTGGGCTTTTAGGGTGACCCCCTGGGGCCCCGATCCTGCCGGATTTCTGATCCAGGCCGGCAGCTCAAAGTCGCCGTGACTTCTAGGCCGCGTCTCCCCGGAGATGCCGACCCGGGAACGTCACACGCCCTGAATAAACCGGGGAGGCCCAAAAATAGCTCCCCCCCCCCGGGAGACGAGGCCGGGCGCCTGATTTGCCGGGCAGAAAAGGGGGCACCTCCTCTGGCGCCCCTGCCCTCCTGGATTCAAGGGCCTTGGCCGTGGGGCAGCCCCGTTCCTGGTGCCAAAAGAGGGGGGGCCAGAAGTGTGTCACTGAATCCGCACCCGGTGCCCCAGAGAGGCTATTAAAAGATTTAACTGGCGCACGGCAAGGCGGGCATCTAGGGCAGAGGCGGGCGGGAGCCGCATACCCCTCCAGCCCCGATCGTCTGGGGTGGGGGAGCCCTTTTAGCCTGGGGGGCGCATGCCAGGGGTAGGCAGAGCAAATGCAGATGTGATTTTCCCCACTTTGGGGTCCCATGGGTAGTGGGGTGCAGTGAGCGGAGCATGGGGGGAGAAGGCCTGGGAGGGGCGCGATCCTGTTGCAAAGTGGGCTGGGGCTCTGCCAACTCTCTGCCTCGCAAGAACCATATTTTTGGAGCCCAAAATTAAGAAATAAACATAATTGTGCACAAGACCCCCAGTTTTAAATTTTTTAAAAAGGGGGAAATATATCTTCAACACAGAAAAATATGTATGTAGGTAAAGGCAGATTCGCACCAGCTTCTCTGTCCTCCAGCCAAGGGGGAAGAGGCACGGTTGGGGTTCAAGGATGGTGTGGGGTACGATGTGGGGAGACAGAGAGGCTTTGGGGGGTGTTTGTGACCCATCCGGGGTCTGCGGCTCCCCAAATAGTGGGACAGAGCCTCCTGGTGCAGAAGCAGTCTACCCCTTGCGAAGAAAACCACCAAGGGGGTGGGAGGGAAGCTGCAGACTTTATTCCAGGCGGGGGAAAGGTGGTTAGAGCCCCCCAGGAGGTTGAACCCCTTTCCAACTAGGGCTGAGTACACGCCCCCCCAAGTCTGAAACCCTGGAGAGCAGCTGCTGCCGGTCAGTGTGGGGCTGCAGTCCTAAGCTTGGTGCCCCCGCGAGCCTGGCAGCTTCCGGTTCAAATTGCCCTCCATAAATGGGATAGTTTTTCAAACCGCTGGTCTAAAAGAAGCCAGACCCTTGGTCAATATAGCTCCATATTGCCCACACGAGCCGGCAGCATCTCCTCGGGGTTCGAGGAGCTCTGCCCAGGTCAAACTTCTTTTACGGCAGAGCTGTGGGTCTTCCTTGAAGAGCAAAACAGAAGAAGTTTGACCCAGGCAGAGCTCAGGAAAAAGACCTTGAACCCGAGGAAATGCTGCCGGCCTGTGTGGGCAATATGGAGGTACAAGGAGCAAAGGTCAGGCTTCTTTTAGACAAGCGGTTTGAAAAACTGTATTTATCCCATTTATTAAAATGAAATTGTTTCAACTGGATTTTGAATAAATGCGCTGCTCCTGTTTTGAATTTTACCCTGCTATTTCCCCTCTCTTTTATAATGTTTTATTTAATTTCCACAAAAAATTCCATAGTCATTTATACTTTCGTTTTATCGACCTCCCATTCCGTTTTCCATGGTTGTTGCTGTTTGTAAATATACTACCTGATTGCAGCAGCCTCTCTACCGTGTCATTTTCCCACATAGGGGATCACGCAATCTTGACAGGGGGAAAGTAATAATAATAATAATAAAAATAAAAATACGCCACCCATATGGGACCGAGAAGCTGTAGGCCTGCGGACATTTGGAACATCCTCTTTTTATGAAATATTTTAACTGCAGGACTGAGATAAAAATGCACAATGAGATAATTTAAATAGATTTTCAAGGAGAAATAACCAATATATTTAAATCGGATACACGGTGGGAAAATCTACAATATAAGGAACTGGAGGAAGGCGGAGAGGGGTGGACATGAAGTTTCGGCAGTGCTGTTTTTCTGGGGGGGGGACACACATCCCTAAACATTTTGTGAATCATTTGTACTTTTGTCCATTTACTGTATTTATTATTCCCATGTACTGGTGATTCTCTCGGGTCAAAATGAGAGTACCTCTCAACCTTTTTGTAAGAAATGGGGGAAAAAGCACTGAGTTTCGGTATTCCAAATTGGCTGTGCAAATTTATATTGTTATGATTTTGTAAAATGACTATTTGGACTAATTAAGGAATGCAGTACAATATTAGATCATCACGCCCCGAACTTCAGAGCACGGGAAGGCACCCAAAGCTATATCATTTGGCTTTTTAAAATTGTGTCATAATTTGGAATGTTTTAATGAGGTTTTTGTTGGATTGCTAAAATGGGAAACTCAATAAATATTATTAAAAATAAAACATTCTGTAAAATGAGAAAACGGGGGGGGGGGGGGAACCACCCAATGTGTTTAAAGACACATTTTAAGAGTTTTAGGGGTCTGTCTGTATAGGAAGCCACAAAGAGGAATTTTGCAGGGACCGCAAACGGCCAACGCTTTTATTTGCAGGGCCAGATTCCCACGGGACGGCCGGCTCACGGCGCCAGGATTTCGGGGGTTTCCCGCTAAGTCCTTGTCTGCCCCGGGACGTGGTGGGTGGCGATCGTACGCCGTGCTGGGAGGACGGAGAGGGCGGCTCCGGGTTCAGAGTTCGGGAGGCCCCAGCCAGCGCCAGCCTTCCTTCTTGCCCACTTTGGCGAGGAAGGCGGCCGAGCCCAGGCCCACGCAGGCCGCAGTGCCGGTGGCGAAGCTGTGGGCTGAAGAGGAGAGAGAGGAGAGGTCAGAGGACTCTGAATTCGGGGGGAAAGGGAGAAATGTTCAATGCATAGCCTTTAAGCCAGGCAGGGTCAAGCTTGGCCTGCCAGCTGTCTTGGGACTACAACTCCCATCATCTCTAGCTAACAGGACCAGGGGTCAGGGATGATGGGAATTGTAGTCCCAAAACAGCTGGAGGGCCGAGTTTGCCTATTCCAGGCACCCCCAAATTCAGCCCTCCAGATGGGTTGGGACTACAACTCCCATCATCCCTAGCTAAGAGGACCAGGGGTCAGGAATGATGGGAATTGTAGTCACCAAACAGCCGGAGGGCCATATTTGCCTATGCCAGGCACCCCCAAATTCAGCCTTCCAGATGGGTTGGGACTACAACTCCCATCATCCCTAGCGAAGAGGACCCGGGGTCAGGAATGATGGGAATTGTAGTCACCAAAACAGCTGGAGGGCCGAGTTTGCCTATGCCAGGCACCCCCAAATTCAGCTCTCCAGCTGTTTTGGGACTACAACTCCTATCATCCCTAGCTAACAGGACCAGTGGCCAGGGATGATGGGAATTGTAGTCCCAAAACATCTGGAGGGCTGAGTTTGGCGATGCCTGCAAGGTTAAGCTTTGTGTACAGATATTTACATTAGTATAACTCTTAAAAGTCAATTGTAACAAGACGAAGAAGGTTCAAAATTGGATCGTTAAGAATATAAGGTTTTTTGGACATGCAGAAACATGCACTAAAGAGTGGAACCAAGAGGAAGAGAAATCAAGCAAAATGATGGCTTAAAATTTTGTTTATGATGTTTTCTTTTTCTCATGTAGTGTTGTTATTTTGTTGCTATGTTATTTTTGGAAACGAATAAAATGTTATCCCCAAAAAGAGGGAGAGAGAGAAAGCCTGTCGTCCCGTCGAGAGAAAGTGTAGTCGGATTGTGGAACTCCCTGCCACTTGAGGCGGGGAGGGCCAAAGAACTCAGATGCCTAGGAAAGAGGATTAGAGAAGAAAGGGGCATGGAAACGGAATTGCCGGCTGGCGCCTTGGCAAGGCACCTTCAGCTAACCAGGCCTTGGGTTGATAGACATCCGATGGCCTTTTAAAATGTGCTGTGGGATTACTGGGTCGTCTTTGCTTTTATTTTTATCATTTATTTTGCGTTCTTATACAGTCAAACCTTGGCTGTCGAACACAATCTGTTCTAGAAGACCGTTTTGACTTCCGAAACGTTCAGCAACCGAGGCGTGGCTTCCGATCGGTTGCAAGAGCTTCTTGCGTTGGATGTTCGGGTTCCGAAAAACGGAGCATTTACTTCCGGGTTTTCAGCGTTCGGGAGCCAAAACGTTTGAGAGCTAAGCTGTTTGAAAACCAAGGTTTTGCAGCATTGCTATTTTCATAGGGACATCTAAATGCACATCTAAATAAATAAATAAATAAAATCATAAATAAATATAATAATCTAGCACTTCCCAAAATATACAGAGCCCTTCTGCAACAGGATACAGGGTCAAAGTGTATTTGGGGAAACAGACTTGGAAATGGAGCAGGAATCTTGGGAGGCTATTCCAAATTTTTCGGAACAAGCATTTAATCAGAGAAGTGCAATTACAGTCTCCGGAATCTGCGTTTCAATGGGAATCGGGGCTTGGAGGAGAAGCCGTTCAGGGGATTTCTCTTCGCGGCAATTAATGGGGTTTCTGGTGCATTGCCGCCCTGTGGAACGCCCTCCCGCCAGATGTCAAAGAAATAAACAACTATCTGACTTTGAGAAGACATCTGAAGGCAGCCCCGTTTAGGGAAGCTTTGAACATCTGCTGAATTACTGTATTTTAATATTTTGCTGGAAGCCGCCATGAGTGGCTGGGGAAACCCAGCCAGATGGGCAGAGTATAATTAATAAATTATTATTATTATTATTATTATTATTATTATTATTATTATTGCTACTACCGACGAGAGGAGCACACAGCACAGAGAGAAATCTGCAGGAGAACAGAACGGTTTCCTTTCATTCCCAAATTCCCCAGGCGACCAAAGACCAGTTCCAATTATTACCATTTTTTGGTGGATACCTTCATAATAATCTGCCATTGCATGGATGGGAACAACGGTGTGTTTGGGGGGCTGGGGGTCTCTGGGGAAATTGCAAGAACGAAAAGGGAAGCATGGCGTTCTCCCAAATGGGCCAAATTTGTATCGAGATGGCAGGTGACTGACCTCTGGCTCCCCAGATTGCGCCTGAGGCGCAGCCTCCGATGAAATAGTTTTTGGGGTCCTCTGGGTTGTCCCGGAGCTGGGCGCTGAGGCAAGTGGTCACCCCGAAAACGGCCCCCAAGGTGGCTGCAGAGACAAAAAAAAACCAGGCAGGGAGAGAAGAAATCGAGAGGAAGAAGCAGCACTTCATCTGGTTAGAGCCTCTTGGGAGAGCCGCTGCTGCCAACCAGTGTTGGCAATACTGAACTAAGGAGACTCTATAAAAGGCAGCCCTAATATTCCGGCAGCAGCGCCCCCGCCGCCGCCCCCCCCCCAGCAAAGTTCAGATTTCACTCTCGGAGTTTGAGAGCTGCTCCGTTTGACCTTGCCCTGGTTTGATCGCGAAGGAAGTTTGATTACCGTAATTACAGAACAGCCAGCTATAAGTAGAACTTTATTTGCGGCGGTGGGGCACAAATATTAAAATGATTATCACCAGTCCTATTTTTCTAAAAAATGAAATTGTCCTATTCATATTGAAATACTGCCCCTCAATGAGGCCAAAGTTAGATTCACAAAATGTTTGGGGTATGCGTACCCCTGTACCGCCCGCCGCAAAAAAACCACCACTATTATTATTATTATTAAGATTTTATGCTAACTTCACCCCTAGAGGCTCCCTTATCTACATGAATCAAAGCGGCTTCTCATTCTCCTCTCCCAAATATCAAGCGGGCTGGACTGCTGCCAACCAGAGTCCGCGCGGGACTTACCCATGGTGACGGTTCCGGTGGTGGCCCTCTGAAAAGCCCCCAGGGCCGTCTCGGACGGGAACAGGGTGAGGCGGTAAGCAGAGCCCACCAGACCTGCAGGAAAACAGGAAAATTTTGCATTTTTACATTATTCTTCTTCTAAAACATGGATAGGCAAAGTAAGGCCCGGGGGCCGGATGCGGCCCAATCGCCTTCTCAATCCGGCCCTTGGACGGTCCAGGAATCAGCGTGTTTTTACATGAGTTGAATGTGTCCTTTTATTTAAAATGCACCTCTGGGTGATTTGTGGGGCATAGGAATTTGTTCATTTCCCCCCTCAAAATATAGTCTGGCCCCCACAAGGTCTGAGGGACGGTGGACCGGCCCCCTGCTGAAAGTTTGCTGACCCCTGGCCTAAAACCACAAGCCAGAAATATAATATACCTTGTTTGTCTTTATTATTGTTAATCTTTTCTTTTTTTTACTATGTTTATCTACTGAAAATAATAAATATTATTTGAAGAGAAATATAATATACTTTCAGCTGCTTTTAAAAAACTGGTCCTCCCTTAAATTCTAACAGAAAAAAGAGGATTTTATGTGCCACCCTTTCCTCCTTCCAAGACGCTCCCCACAAAGAACTGGGCCTTCCTCTTGTTTTCTTGGGTTAGTCTGACTTTATCAGGAGCTAAACTTTCCTTGGTTGCTGTATTATTATTATTATTAATGTATTTTTTAAATTAAAGATTTATCGGTTTGCAAAAGTATGTGCAGTGCCTCTTTTTTTCAAGTTACATTTTCTACATTTCCCACAACTGACAAATTATAGGGGGACCCACAAGCTTCCTCAGTCTGGAGTCATTTCAGATTAATGTGTGCGCACAGACCCTTGTGAACGAAACGAATCTGGAGTCACTCTGAATTGACCCCGGAGCCAGAATGCGGCTAGTCCAGAGCCGCCCCCCATCGAACCCATCAGCCAGCCAGCAGGACCTCGATTGCCGCCAACAGGACTAATCTGCAGCCTGTGTTAACGCAGCTCATTCGTTACTATTATCAAATTTAATTACTTACAAGTTGATATGCCCTTTAAATTGACCCTGGATTACGTTTAAGTTTACCTATATATGCCCTTCAAACTAACCCTGGATAAGGACTGCGCCGAAAGGCAAGCAGAGGCTCTCATCCTGCGGCAAAACGGCGCCCCCTTCAGGGCGGCAGGATCCGGAGTCACTCCGAATTGACCCAAGACTTTGTCCCGGGGGGGGGGGGTCCTTCCTCACATCACCCCCTATGCATCGCACAGCATAAACAGAGCCTCTCGTCTGTCTCAGGGCAAAACCTGGTCCCCACCCCCACCCCCACAGGCGCTTCGGTTGGCGTGAACGGGGCTAATCTGGAGTCACTCCGAATTGACCCAAGGATTTGTGCTCTGTGTGTGTGTGTGGAGGGGGTCCTTCCCCACATTGCCCTGAATGCACTGCCCAGCGGGAACAGAGCCTCTCGTCGGTCTCAGGGCAAAACCTGACCCAACACTCCACTCCCATTTGCGTAAACGGGGTTAACCCGGAGTCACTCCGAATTGACCCCCCCGGGGCACGTGCGCTTCGCGGGGTTCTTTCTCCCCCCCCCCATGCGTAGCAAGGCGTGAGCGAAGGCCTATTAGCTGTCTGGGTGCCCAACTCGCTCCGCTTCGTGTGAACGCGGCTAATCCGGAGTCACTCCGGAGTCGCTCCGGGAGGGGGGCGAGCGGCTCCCCGCGTTCCGGCGCCCCCCCCTCCCGTCCGCCCGTGCCGCCGCCTCCTCACCGAGAATGACCCCGAGGCGCGTCGTGAGCCAAGTTTTCCGGCCGCAGTCGGTGCCCTCAGGGATGTCCCAGTAGTCAGCCATCTTGGCGGCGGCCGGTCTCGCGAGACTCCGGCGGGTCCACTTCTCGCGACGTGGTGGACCAATGGCCGCCGTGGAAAGCGGAATTGATGCAGGGACGGGCCAATGAAAGGCGGCGGGCGGGCGGGCGGGCTGAAGACGCTTCCACCCTTCTGATTGGTCCGTCGCGCCCCCCTCGGAGGAAGGCCATTGGCTGCGCCTCCGAGCGGCTCCCTCGCTTCCGCCCTCCGCTTCAGGACGTGGCTTCTCCTCCATTGGCCGGGCCCGGGTGGGTGGGCGGGGCGTGGGGCGGCCGCGTGGCCCGTGAGTGGCTCGGCGAGGCGGCGGGGGCGGGTCTTGGGGGGCGATGGCGGCCTCCTCTCCTCCGACGCCGGTGCAGATCCGGGAGGCCAACGCGCACCTGGCGGCGCTGCACGGGCGCGTGGCCCAGCTGGAGGCGCGCCTGGCCGCCGCCGAGGAGACCGTGCGGGGCCAGGCCGGCAGCCTCATCCGGAAGGACGCCGAGACCCGACGGGCCCTGGAGGAGATGGCGAGCCAGAAGGGAAGGTAGGGCGGAGGGAGGGGTGGACCAGGAGGACTAGCGCCTTGGCCAGCGGGGAAGAGACCAGAGCGGAAGGGCCCTGAGGACTAGCGCCTTGGTGGGTAAAAGACTAGAGGACCAGGAGGACTAGCGCCTGGAGCAGAGGAGGAGGAAAGAAGAAGGAGCAGGGAGATGGACCTTGAGGACTAGTGTCTTGGCAGGTAAAGGACCAGAGCGGAAGGGCCCTGAGGACTAGCGCCTTGGTGGGTAAAAGACTAGAGGACCAGGAGGACTAGCGCCTGGAGCAGAGGAGGAGGAAAGAGGAAGGAGCAGGGAGATGGACCAGGAGGACTAGTGCCTTGGCGAGGGGGGAAGAGACCAGAGCGGAAGGGCCCGGAGGACTAGCGCCTTGGTGGGTAAAAGACTAGAGGACCAGGAGGACTAGCGCCTGGAGCAGAGGAGGAGGAAAGAGGAAGGAGCAGGGAGATGGAACATGAGGACTAGTATGGGGGGGGGGGGTAAAGAAACCAAGGGTCAGGGCCATGAGGACTAGCGCCTTGGCAGGGAGATGGACCTTGAGGACTAGTGTCTTGGCAGGTAAAGGACCAGAGTGGAAGGGCCCTGAGGACTCACACTTTAGTGGGGGAAGGAGGAAAGAGCAATGACAGGGATATGGACCTGGAGGAGGAAAGATGCAGGGCAGGTAGGCAGCTGTGAGGACTAGCACCTTGGCGGGGGGAGGAGAAGAAGAGCAGGGAGATGGATCATGAGGACTAGCGCCTTGGATCTCTCTTTGTTTCCCTTTTTCAAAGCGTCCTGAAGGCTCCCAAAAAACAAGGCAGTGTCCCTTCCTTTCTCTTCTCCCTCCCCACAAAAAGGGGGGGCTGTCGGAAGACTCCCCTTTGGGAAACATCTGCCCCCTTTTTAGAGAGAGAGAAGCGGGGTGGGAAGAAAGAGGACCGGCAGCTTGAGCCTCTAGTGTTTTTAAGACAAAACGTTGAGGACTAGCGCCTTAATCCCTGCACCGCCCAACCTCACTGCTGCTTTCCCTCCTCCTTTCTCCCCCCACACGAAAAAGGGAAATTGCCGCCTTGGAGGAGCAGCTCCGCTCATCCCAAGACCGCGTGCAGGAGCTCCTGGGCCTCATCCGGGAGAAGGACGGCCTGATCCTGCGCCTCCGCCACCGCAGCCGCCTGCTGGGCGAGATCTGCCGCTGCCGGCCCGTGCTGGACACCCTCCTGGCCCAGATGTCCGAAGGGGAGAGGCTGGGGCCCGACAGCGGAGACGACTCCCCGGACTCGAACTGCGTCCCGGACGGCGCCAGGGACTTCTCCCTGGGCAGCGACCCCCAGGATTCGGACATGGCGCTTTTTGGGACGACGGTCTGAGCGCGGGTGCGAGTCGCTGTTGGGGGTCTGGAGTTGGCGGCGGCCCCTGTTGAAGGCAGACATTTTGGAATTATTTGCACCCTCCTGGCATCATCGGTTCGCCCTCAGGTCTTATCCTGCTCTCAAAAAACAATTTGCTTGAGGACTAGTGACTTGACTTCTCTCTCCTCTTCCAGACGGCAGCTGAATGAGCGTTCCTGGAAAGCGGGGGGTTCGGGGAAGCCTGCAGGATCAGGCCAAACAGGGGACCCATCTTGCAGCCTGTTCTCGCAGGATGCCGGCCGGTTGGGAAGCCCAGATCTGAGTGCGAATGCCGGGGAATCAGAAGCATCGCTGCCTCTGGCCCCTGGAGGGCAAAGAGGAGCCATCCTGGCTTAGGAGCCATTTAAATAAACCTCTTCTCCCCTTCCAGGGATTTGCCCAGTCCACCTTTTGAAGCCATCCAAACCGCGGGGTCTCTCCTGTGGCAGCGAGCTCCGCAGGTTAACCGGGGTGCTTTTGTGTATTTCTCAGCAGCCGCGACTCATGAGGGGCAGAGCGCAATAATTCTGGGGTGCTCTGGGTGGAGATAGGGAGACTTCTGGGGACGGGGGGGGGCTGCTTCCCTAGGGACTGCCTCACAGGGGTGGGGGGGCTGATTCTGCACCACCAGCACCAAATATTTTAAAGGGAAGCTGCCTTTTGTGGAATCTAATCTGGGACTGACTGTGACTTCCCCTCTCTTGCCGTTCTGCGGGTCAGAAGGGATCCCCGGGGGGTCATCTAGTCCAACCCCCTGCGACGCAGAGATCTTTTGCTCGAACTCACAACCCCGAGAGTCTCATGAGCTATTCCGACCCAGAAAGACAGGAATCTGATCTCGCTGTGCACCGGTTTTCCTGGACCGGGTGGGGGGCCGTTACAGTCCCTGCGGCAGCTCTTTCTCCCCCACCCCTCTACCTCAGATAAGTGCAGGGAACAAGCTCCAGCTCGGGGGTCAGAGCACCTGCTTGGCATGCAGAAGGAGCCCAGGGCGCCTGTTTAAAAAAGCCGCCTCTGTTCACAAGGACTGGAGAAGGCTAGTTCCTTAGGTTCCTCTCGCAGCCTTTATTGGGAACCATGAGGTCTGGAAGCTTGGCCATTTCACGTGTCCCGATTTGAACCAGCGAGACCATGAGGTCTGGAAACTTGTTTTTCAAGTTTGTGCCGGGCGTCTGGCATCAGTGCAGCATTCTAGATTCCTATTCACCCTCTTTTAATGGGAGATAACGTTCCTTTTTTCCCGACGACGTGTCTTAACAGGAAAGAAGGGCCTCCAGTCGGCCCTTCGGTTCCAAACTATGAGGACTAGCCTCCTGCTTCGTTTTTTTAAGGACCTCAAGGGCTCCCGGCCTTCTGCTGCCGGTCCGTGCTGGCAATACTGACTTGGATGGAAGTGGGTTCTCTTCCCTTGGCCATCTGTCAGGGTTTCTCTCACTTCCATTCCTGCAATGCCCAGGGGGTTGGGCTAGATGACCACTGGGTCCCCTTCCAACTTCCTTGCTTCAATGCCTCCATTTCTGTTTTTTGTACCCATTTCCTTGCCTTACTCCTCAACCCAGAGCTTGAGAGACAGGCTGTGTTCTTAAGGAATTCTGAGCGCAGAATCAGTCCCATTTCTGCTCCACAACTGTTACCACATTCACAGGTCAACCTCGCGTCTGGCTTAACTTTCAAGTGCCTAAAACTGGGGGATTTTGTTACACCAGAAACCTCTATTTAAAACCATTCCTCCTCCATTAGAGCCAAATAATAAACCTATTTTGGTCTACTCGGAATCTGTGTGCTTTGTGAGTCTTTGTTCCTTGCCGATTTCAGTCTCGTTCTCAGGAGCCAAGTGGGGTTTTTTCCTCTAGCAAAAAGCACCCAGCTGTTTGGGGGTGTCTGTGCCACTGGTCAACGGTGGGGGGGGGGGGCTTCTTTTGCCAAAGTCCCCGAGTGCCACCCCCAAATCGAAGGTATGGAAAGCAAGCCTGATGAGGAACGGTGGAAGGAGCTGGGAGGAGATAGGAGAGCCATCTTCAAATATTTCGCATGGCACCTTTGGGAAAGACTGTTCTCCAACTGGAGCGCTCACAGGCCAGTGTTTCCCAGTTGTCGGTGTCTATACTCCATTTTTTAAAGATTTGCCTTGAGAGAGTCTTTAAACCTCTTTTGTGGACCACCAGCATTATGCTTTCCATTTTAAAGTTCGGAATAGAGGAGTTGCTTTGAAAGACGATAGTCAGGCATCCGCACAACATGACCAGTCCAATGAAGTTGATGTTGAAGAATCATTGTTTCAACACTGGTGATCTTTGCTTCTTCCAGTACACTGATATTAGTTTGCCTGTCTTCCCAAGTGATGTGTAAATTTTTTCGGAGACACCGTTGATGGAATCTTTCAAGAAGATGGAGATGGCGTTTGTAAGTGGTCCATGTTTCACAAGCATATAGTAAGGTTGGTAGTACAATAGCTTTGCAAACAAGCATTTTGGTTTCCCTGCAAATGTCCCAGTCCTCAAACACTCTGCACTTCAGTCGGGAGAAAGCTGCACTCGCAGAGCTCAGGCGATGCTGGATTTTGGCATCAATGTTGACCCTTGTAGGAGAAATGATCAACACTTTCCAACGTTACACCATTGAGTTGGATCTGAATGGCCCCCCTAGGGGTCATCTAGATCAACCCCCTGCAATGCATGGGGCTCAGCGGTGCCACCCCACAAATTATTATTTTTCCCTGGCCCTGCAAGAGCCACCAGGATCCTCGAGGGCTCCAAACCCGACGTGGCACACAGTCATTTTACTTTATTTTTTTACGTGGAAGGCTGGACTCCCTCGCTCTGCCAATTGCAGTGCCCGCCTGCCAGGCCTTCCCTTGGGCTGCCAGCCCGGCCCTGAAGGCGCCTCCTGGCAACTGGGCGATATTGCTATGGAGACGTCTGCCAGCAAACTCAGCTCTGTGCAAGGAAGTTTGCCAGGCAGAGCTCAGACGCCACCAGGAAGCAGAAGACAAAACACACCCAGGTAGGAGGTTTTGCAAAAAAACAATAATAATGTCCTTTTAACTGCTCTCTCTAAACTGCTCCCAATAGTCCTGTGGAAATTAAAGGGGTTTTATTACTTCACCCTGCATGTTGGAAGCAGGGTTTTGCCCCGGCAAGTCCAGGAGAGCACTCTGCACGAGGCCAGAGGGATTTTGCAATCTCCTCCCATCTCCCCTGGGTCTTGGGATACTCTGGCCAGTTCAATCTCAGCCGAGGGAAGTCTAAAATTTAATTCCCCACAGAGCTAAGGAGGGAGATTTAAGTGGAGGTTGCAAAAGGCGAGGTTGAGCGCCATCCAAGACGCTATTCCGGGTCTTGGTCCGAGACAGATTTCGGAGGAGCGGAGCCAAGAGCAGTGAAGGAAGGCGGACGTGGTTTGGGAAGGAGGGAGCCGGCGGACGGGAGTTTCCCAGCATCCTGGGGGCTCCAGAGGGGGGCCAAATTTTCTTTTAATTTTTATCTACGATACTGCCATGTTTATAGTACAGCACATTATTGCTTTCATTTTATGGACTGATGGTCTCGTTAGATAGTAAAATTCACGTTAAATTGCAGTTGTAGGGTTTGCTTTTAAAAGTCTGGAACGGATTAATCCATTTTACATTCCTTTCTATGGGAAAGCACTTCGGTTTTGGAACGGACCTCTGGAACGGATGAAGTTTGAGAGCCAAGGCACCACTGCATTCTTAAATACTCTGGCCTCCTAGACAGCACCCTAACCACAGCTGATGGCAGCAAAGGTGTTTTGGGGACCATTTGCTCCCGAACATTGCAGGGGGTTGGGCTGGATGACCCTTAGGGTCCCCTCCCAACTGATTATGCCAGAAAATTTGGTGGGCCCGCAATGACTGAACATTGGGTGCGACCCATTCATGGCAACACATTTTAGCAGGGCGAGGGGCCCGATCCACCCTGTGTTTTTTCCCTTCGCAGATTCCCCGGTGCAGAGGTCAAAATGGAGACGGGTGCCATCGTGAAACTCCGGGCCAAGTGTCTGGAAAGAGGAGCCTCAGGGATTAAGGGGCTGGCCAGGTATGTAAAGGAAATTTACTCTGTCTGGCGGCCATTACTCTTTTCTTGCTGAAAACCAGAGCTTTCCCCCCCTTAAAAAATGTTTAGGGGTACTCTCATTTTGACTCAAGAAAATCACTATTTTATAGTTCAGATCAGGGGGGAAAAATACAGTAAATGGACAAAATAGAAATGATGCACAAAATGTTTAGGGGTATGCATACCCCTGTGCCCCCCCAAGCACCATTTTGTTATCTTGTCCAGAAATATTTGCATGTGTTTCAAGCGCCCCCCCTCCATGCTTAGCGATTTAAATTTAACTGCAATCACTTTAAACAGCTGTTTTCGCTGGTAAGTTTACTGTTTCAGCCTTCCTGTAGACCACTTTGAGGTCAATTTTCTTTTTGCATTCCAGCGGAATATAGAAAATAAAGAAAACAAACATCTCACGAGAAAGCAAAACCTTCCTTTTCTCCTCTCGCAGGTTTTTCCGGGTCATGGATGACGACCGGAGCAAAACTTTGGACCTGGAGGAATTTGTGCAGGGCCTCCGCGACGCAGGGGTCCCTCTGGAACGGGCCGAAGCGCAGGAGATTTTCGCCTTCTGCGACAAGAACCGGAGCGGCACGCTGGACTTCGACGAATTCCTGGAGGCCTTGAGGGTGAGAGAGTCTTGTTCCCCGCCGTTCTACGGTAGACTGCCTCCATCCATCTTCCTTTTATCCATTCCAAATTTCCCAATGCTCAGCTTCAGTGTATGCCCACGAATTCTACTTGTATTACGAGAGTTTTATTTTTTATAAAGCCTGCATCCCATTACCCCAGTTTTCCTTAAATTAAAAAGGTCGCAAAACCTCCTTTATACTTCCCCGCCACCCATCCATGTTGCTGCCCCCGCCATGCAACTTTAAACAATCACAGGCAACACGCGGCTAATAAGAATATTATTAGATCCATCATCTATCTATCTATCTATCTATCTATCTATCTATCCACACACATTACTAATATTCTTATTAGCCGCGTGTTGCCTGTGGTAGTTTAGAGTTCATCTCTTTTTGCAATACAGGGAAATTCCTTGGTTACACCCCCTTAGTAACTGACAGAAACTGCCACCTTGCCTCTCTCTGCTTCTCCTCCCAGCCCCCCATGTCCGAAGCCAGGAAGGAGGTGATCCGCCAGGCCTTCCAAAAACTGGACCGGACGGGGGACGGCCTGGTGACGGTGGAGGACCTCCGCGGGGTCTACAACGGCCGCTCCCACCCCAAGTTCAAGAGCGGCGAGTGGACGGAGGAGCAGGTCTTCCGTTCTTTCCTGGACAGCTTTGACTCCCCGGCTGATAAGGACGGGAAGGTGAGCGGAAGGGACACACTAGGGTCATCTAGTCTAACCCCCGGAAATGCGGGAATCTTTTCCCCGGCGGGGAGCTCGATGAGCTGCTGGCCTGAACTGGCCGGCACAGCTCTTCTCAGGTCCTTCGGGATGGAGTAACCTGCCGTTTTGGCTGCCGCTCCTCCCACCTGCATCGCTAACCATTGCCCATGCTAGTCCCTGGCGGCCCAAAAGCCCAGGGGCCACAGATCACCCTGCCTGGACATAAAAAACCAGGCTGGTTTTCACCTTATGCTGAGAAGCGCCCTGAGATCTATGGGTGAAAGGAGGTGTAAAAGCTTATATAATTACTAGAATCCTAGAACTGCAGAGCCCAACGGGACCCTGAAGGTCCTGTAGTCTGACCCCCGGCAATGCAGGAATAAACGATCCATCTGACACACAGGATGAGACCCTCCCTGACCACAGACTGTGGCCAGAGTGGGACATGCTCTGGTTATCTCCCACTTGGACTACTGCCATGCGCTCTATGTGGGGCTACCTTTGAAGGTGACCTGGAAACTGCAATTAATCCAGAATGTGGCAGCCAGACTGGGGACTGGGAGCGGCGCCAAGACCATATAACCCCGGTTTCTAGAGCACAATTCAAAGGGTTGGTGCTGACCTTGAAAGCCCTAAATGGCCCAGTATCCCTGTAGGAGTCTCTCCACCCTTCTTGCAGTTCCCTCCCTGCAAGAAGCAAGGTTGCAGGGAACCAGGCAGAGGGCCTTCTCGGTGGTGGCGCCCGCCCTGTGGAACGCCCTTCCCATCAAGGCAATAAACCACCTGACTTTTAGAAGACATCCGAAGGCAGCCCTGTTTAGGGAAGTTTTAAATGTTTGATGTTTTATTGTGCCTTTAATAGTCTGTTGCGAGCTGCCCAGAGTGGCTGGGGCAACCCAGTTAGCTGGGCAGCTTATTATTATTACAGTGGTGCCTCGCAAGACGAAATTAATCCGTTCTGTGAGGCTCTTCGTATAGCGGTTTCTTCGTCTTGCGAAGCAAGCCCATTGACAGCTTAGCGGTTTAGCGGCTTTTAGCGATCAGCTGTTAAGCGGCTTATCAGCGGATCAGCTGATAAGCGGCTTAGTGGCTTAGGAAAAGGGGGGGGAAAGGGAAAGAAACCCGCAGGAACTCACAAGACATTTTCGTCTTGCGAAGCAAGCCCATAGGGAAATTTGTTTTGCGAAGCGCCTCCAAAACGGAAAACCCTTTCGTCTAGCGGGTTTTCCGTCTTGCGAGGCGTTCGTCTTGCGGGGCACCACTGTATTATTATTAATAATAAATTAGGGGAGGGCCACAGATATTCGCCCTGCCTGGAAAGAAAAACCTAGTTGGTTTTCACCTTGTATTTTTACGCCGAGAATTGCCCCAAGATCTATGAGTGAAAAGAGGCATGCAACTTTGGTTAGTACTTACATAACGATCCAAGAACTGCAGCGTTGGATGGGATCCCTGAGGGTCCTGTAGTCTGACCCCTGGCAAGGCAGGAATAAATGGTCGTGAGGGTGGTGCGTGTCGAACAGGCGGCAGACCCGTCAGGTTTTCTGTACCCGCAGGTGACGGCCGAGGAGTTCCTGAACTACTACAGCGCCGTCAGCGCCTCCATCGACAGCGACGACTATTTCGTGGGGATGGTGAAAGCCGCCTGGAAGATTTAGCGAGAACGGAAGAAAAACCCAGCCAAGCAAGGAGGACTTAGCGTTACAAGTTTTGTCTCTTTTTTTTTAATGTAATTCCCAAATACATCTGATATGACAATTGTACAGAAATCTTCCAAAACACAGGGGGCGTTGTCTGAGTCTTTTGCTTTTTTGGGGGGAAATCGTATTTTGCTTTTTTCCCAACTAGTTGGGCTCGAAGTGGGCAGGCGGCGGGGGGAGCATTGAAAACGGGGGGGGGGGGGAGGAAGGGAAAAGTTTCAACGCAGCAGCCTTGTCTCTGGCCAGCCAACCTTCCTCCATCCCTGGGGAGAGGAATAAGGGGGCCATAATAAAACGCAGGACCAGGGAGGGGGGAGAGAAAAGGGGGGGAAACTGGGTGTTTTCTGACCGGCTAAAGTATGCACAGGAAACGAGAGGCAAAAAATTATTTTGAAAATTCCATCTTCCCGTCCGCCCTCTCCTCTTCGTTCGCCACAAGTGACCTGTGTCCGGCTCCAAACCACATCCATAAATAGCTGCCAGATATATATATATGTATGTGTGTGTATAATTTCTTTCCGCCCCCCGCCCCCGAAAGGATGAACTCTGTGGGAGGAAAACTGTTTAAACACATTCAATGCAACGTTAACCATTGGAACCATTCGAGCGCTGGCTTCTTGCGAACCCTTTCGCACATGCGAGACCCAAATGGGGGAGCCCTCAGCCCCTTTGCCACGCCTGCGTAAACGCACATCTTGCGAGTCTCTCTCTCTTTCACGCCAAGGATCAGATTTTCCCACCCAATTTTCTCCGGTAAAAACAAAGAGTCAGAAAAGTTGTCGCTCTTCGGAGAGGCGGAAACGGCCAGCGCTGGAGGAGCTGTCTTGCGGAGCTGGGGCTGCCTCGGCTCAAGGGGCAAGAGCGCCCTTTTGCCTTCTGGGCACTGCTGAACTAGAACCCCCGCCTTCCCGGACTAGCTGGGAGTCGTAGTTCAGCCGCACCAAGGCTCCCCACCAGGCACGGCCCTGTTGACTTGGGAACTGTGGGCCCAGCAGGAGTAGCGGCCTGCTTTTCCAACCGTTCTCTGTGGATCGGTGTGTCTCCCCCGCCTCCGCCTTCTTGCCAGCCGTTTCATGCGTGACCCGGCCGAGGTGTAGGGAGCAAGGGGGCGTCCCCCCAAATCCCGCTTGTGCCCCCATCCAGAACCTGAAGGGTGCCATGTCCGGTTCCCGGCCACATACGTTTTGAGGCTGCCTTTTTTTTACCCTGGAGGCATCTTCGCCGTTCACTAGTAATCCAGAAAAAGACGGAGCGAGCCATCTTTGGCCGGTAAAAAGCCACAGGGGCAGAGAATACACCCCCCCCCGCCCCGTCCTAAAGATGGTGATTCCAGGGCACGTTCCGATTTTTAAAGTAATAATAACACACAGCAGCAAGTTTTTACCAAGCCAGAAAAGAAATAAACACACAGACCCGAAACCCCAGGTAGGCTGACCGAGGGGAAAGGCGCTTGGCTCGGGTATCTCTTTTCTCTCTTTGCGTGCCCAGCAAATATTCCCGGATCGGGCGGGGCGGGGGGAGCAAATCAAAGCCCCTTCTCACCCTACAAACCGGCTGTTTGGCGCCGTGACAAGACCAGGAGGAGATTTGGGGGGAATTTGCTAGGAAGGAAAAACCAACACACACACAAGCCGACAAACACATTGGCGCCAGTTATATATATATATAGATGTGCGTGTGTGTGTTAATATATATATATATATATGGCTTTGCTTGTCTTAAATAAGAACAGAAAAGAAGGTTTCCCCCCCCCATTTGCTCAACGCACAAGAGAGATGGAGGATCTGGTTCAAAACTGGGGGGGCTACCTTTCGAAGAGAAGTTTCTGCCACGACTGAAGCCAGGCAAACCAGTAGCAATAATAATAACAAGAACAACAAATCGGAGGAAGGAACTGGCCTGGTGAGATGTAACTGGGGGGAAAGGCAGAGTTTAAAAACATCCCCCCCCCCAAAAAAAAAATTAGCAAAGCTTCTCTCCGCATCAGCCACGAGGCGAGGAAGGAGAAAACATGACAAGAGATGTCCGTCGGATGAAAGACGGGAGCAAAAGGTTCTTCTGTTGGGGAGAGTGTTTTTTTTTTCTAAAAAAAAGAGGAGGAAAAATGGCAAATTGGGGTGGGGGAGAGAAGAGAGTCTTCCGTGTGGAATCCGGCAGGGATGGAGGTCGGAGAAGGGATTCGTCTGCAGCGCAGGCCTGGAGGGCTACCGGAGAGGAGAATCGGGAGGTTCCCCGTGGGCAAGTCGTGGCAAGTCTCAAGGCGCCTCCCCCCCCTCAAATATTTGCCAAGGGTGGAGAGGGGGGGGGGCAGAGAGGAAGGGAGGAAAAGGGGATTCCTCTCCTCCCTGGGCTCATCAATATGATGAGCATTTTCTTTCTCTTTTTGTACATGTCCCAAAACCACATTCAGCCTGTTTTGTCCAAAGTCCGCTGCGTTTTCTCGTTTTAATATGGAATCGACAGATCCGCCCCCCTGCCCCCCCCCCAAAGTCCAACGCACGATGGGGGAGGAAGGGGGGAAAGAAAACAAAAAACAAAAAACCAGAACTGGGATGTGCAGAGTTCGTCCATCTCGAGCGCTTCCGTCGCTGCCCGGAGCAAGAGCTGGTCGGAGGGAGGGCGGCCCTCCCCGCCCCGCGAGAGGGGGGTCTGCAAAGAGGGCGGTGGTGTCGGCGGGGGGCGGCGGCTCTTGCCGGCGGCGCGGATCGCGGCTGCTATGTGCCGCCCGTCGTCTGCCCGTCCCCTTCGTTGGTGGGACCTGCGGGTGGGGGGGAGAGAAGGAGGCAATGCAAAACCAGCCGATGGCGCTCACCTAGGGAGACCAGAGCACGGCTCCAGGCGACTACAGTTATATCCCCTGCCCCTAACGCTTCATTAAGAATTTTCTGCAGCTGCCAAATAAATCCAAATGACATGCAAATAAAATAATACAACCCACAAAATAGGATAACGGACAACCCTCCATATAAGCGCCCCCAAGGGCTCGCTGCAAAGCTGGCACTAAAAGGGGCAGAAACAGTCTGAAGAGAAGATGAAAATGGAACAAAAACCACAACAGCAAAGCTTTGCACCGATCTTTGAGGGTTGTGGAAAGTTGGGAGGGAGCAATTATGGTGGATGTTTGGTTTTTAAAAAAGTAATAATAGTAATAGTAGTAGTAGTAGTAGTAGTAGTAGTAATAATAATAATAATAATTTATTCTTTATACCCTGCCCATCTGGCTGGTTTCCCCAGCCACTCTGGGCGGCTTCCAACAAAGGGCTGAAAAGACATTAAAACATCAGCCAGATTGGCAGGGTAGAAATAATAAAAAATAATAATAACATTCCCACACACTCTACAACGCTGTGTGATTATCTCCCTTTCAAACCTCCCCCCCCCCCAAAAAAAAACCCATTCCTTGCAAATCCTCAAACCTCCTCTGCGGTTAGTAAAGCCCCTGGGCTAGGAAACTGAAAATGCAACGCCAAAAAACGTGGGAGATTAAGGCCCCTGGAAATGGGAGCCCTGGCCTCCTGCCGCCCCCCTGGCTCACCACTTCCGGGCGACCCCGAGGGGGCGAGGACGTCGTCGTCGCTGTCTTCCTCGTTGGACTGGGTCACTTCGGGCTCCGGCGCCGCGCTGCTGGCTTCCTGCTCCTGCTCCACCCGACTCCGCAAGGCCAGGATCCGGTGGTGCAAGGCTGCGTAGAGCTGCCCCGTGTCTTTGGAGCTGGCCTGCGGGGCAAAGAAGGGCTCGCTCTCAAAAGCTGGTGGTGGAACCCCCTCCACCTCTTCCCCCCTTCTTCTTCCTAATGTAACCCTAATGCAGGGGTAGGCAAACCTAAGGCCCGGGGGCCGGATCCGGCCCAGTCGCCTTCTCAATCTGGCCCTCGGACAGTCCTGGAATCAGCATGTTTTTACATGTGTGCTTTTATTTAAAATGCATCTCTGGGTTGTGGGGCATAGGAAAATTGGGCGTATTTTTTTTTTATAATTTCAGTTTTCGCACGATTTAGGCTAATGCAATTTCTGTGTCAGTTTAGGGGGGAAAGTATGACACCTGCGTATATCCCCCTCCTTACCGATATAAGGAAGACCTTGACTCCTTGGTCCTCTGTGTCCATCGCTGTGATTCGGATGCTCTTTTCGCTGGCTTTGTCGATCTGCATCTGAGCCCACAGTTTGGTGTTCAGGATTAGCCGAAGGCTGCCTTGCGTTCTCATCACTGAGGAGAGAGAGAGATTTCAAAAGAGCAAACAAGCGTTTATTTCGGATCACAGCGTCTCCACCCCCATCGTCCAGCCCGGACACCAGGGTCCATTTCCCGAGGGCCTTCTGTCGGTCCGTGTCCCCCCCCCCCCCGCGAGAAGTGAGGTTACGGGGAACCAGGCAGACGGCTTTCTCTGTGGAACACCCTCCCAGCAGATGTCAAGGAAATAAACAACTGTCTGACTTTTAGAAGACATCTGAAGGCAGCCCTGTGTAGGGAAGTTTTTAGTGTCTGGTGTTTAATTCTGTTTTTAATCTGTTGGGAGCCGCCCAGAGTGTTCTGGAGAAACCCAGCCAGATGGGTGGGGCATAAACTTTATTATCCTCATCATTACTGCAGAAAGCTCCTCCTCGTTTCCGTCGGAATCAGTGGCATATGAATATCTTTCCGAGGAAGTGATCCATCTCCTCTGGGGGTCCTGCTCAGCCCCAACGACCGGCTCGCCTTTGCAACGCTTCCCCTGGCAGACCCTTCCCCGGCTGGCCCCCCGCTGCGGCCCCCAGTTCCCGGGGGGGGGGGGTTCCTCTCTGCCCCTACTCTTACCAAGGCGCGACTGTAGCGTCCCGTCGTCTGTGGAAGCCATGTCGTTGAGCCTCAGGAGTCCCCGGCCTCTTTCGACCCAAGACTGGGAGTTCTTATCAAAGACAAACAACTTGCATTGTATCTGCAACAGAGGAAAGGGGCTGAAGGATGTTAACGGCGAAGGCAGCAGAGATCAAAAGCTGCAGGAGGAAAGACCGCAAAGCCCCGCGAACAGGAACTCCAGGACGTGCCCAGCGCGGAAGGCGGAGGCGGCAGCAAGGAGCATCTGTGGGAAAAGGAAACTGGAGCATGCGCAGAACGCCGAGACTGGCGTGAAGGAGGCTGTGAGGGAAACTGGGGCTGCCAGTCAACCAGGTGCAAACCAAGTCGATGGACTATGCCGAACTGGCAAAACTAAAATTGAGAAGCTCAGAAATCAAGAAGAAAAGAAGTGCAGCCAATCAGAAGCTGCGCCTTGGTTTTTGAACGGTTTCAGGAGTCGGATGGACTTCTGGAACGGATTCCATTTGAGAACCAAGGTACGACTGTATATTATTTTATATTTAGTATAGTATATCATATGATGCTTGTATTGTTTAGCCCGCTCGTTCTCCCAAATCAGGATTCAAGTCCACTTCTGGCAGCTGCTGTGCTTCTGACCAATCCAGCTGTCTTAAACGTTGCAAATGTCACTGCAGAGATGTGGCGCATGGGATGCTGCCGTTGTTGCCGCTTCTCCTGCTTACCTGTAGGACGTTGCTCTCGGCTTCTTCCCCCGTGATCACCTCCACCTTCTCCAGAAGACACCTCCTGGCTGTCGCCTTCGTGTAGGCTGCGGCAGACTCGGCCAGCGACTCTGAAATGTTGTTGGCTGGAGAACGGATGGGCCACATCATCATTATTATTAAAATTAAAATCCAATCTTTACTGGTTTAAAAATGAGACAGACACACAAATAATGATAAAAACACAGCACATATCTCACACACACAAAAACAGTACAACGCAAAAAGACAAAAACATTTCAGCCATTGACCTCCGACCTTCTTGCTGAGATTCTTTGCTTCCTTGCTACTCGCCTCTATTTTTCAATAAACTTAGCCTGTATTATATCTTATTAGTGTTTTTTATACCGTATGCAATTCCGAGAGTTACTCAAAGCGTTCCAAAGTTTTAATATGGGGGCAATGTTCTTTTAAATACTGCCTATAAATCTCCCATTCCTTTTTAAACTTTCGGGTCGACCGAAATGGAAATGCCGTTTACCTTCCTGCCACAGCAGTACCTATTTATCTACTTGCACTGGTGTGCTTTCGAACTGCTAGGTAGGCAGGAGCTGGGACAGAACAATGGGAGCTCAAACCGTTGCAGGGATTCGAACCGCCGACCTTCTGATCGGCAAGCCCACCTACGCTTACCTTAAAATAAAATAAAATAAGCCGCATTATTGGTGGTGGGGTGGAGAGGGCAGAGGGGTTCTGAAACGTCACAGCACGAACGGTTCCTCCCCTCCCTGCTTTGACACCCGGGTCGAGGAAGAGCACAGCTGCCAAAACCCACCAGACTTCTGCGCATGCAACTCTGGAGTCGAAGGAACCCACGGGGGCGGCTGCTGGGAGACGGTGAGAAGAGGGAGCCCGACGCCTGTACCTTTTTCGGGAGTGGCTTCTTGCGACGAAGACTCCGAGCCTGAATCTCCACCGGCGTTCTCCTTGAGGCTGTCCGTGCTGGCTTCGCTCGACTTGGGGGGGCTCTGCCGGAAAGGAGCGGCGGTCAGAAAACAGGGACGCTACCGAGGAAACGCTCCAGGCCAGCTTCCAGGGGGATGGGACCTGGCGGCTGTCCTGGGGCTGCATCCTGCTGGAAGGTTGAGCCGGCTGCCCTGCAGTAAGTTCCCACCTGGGTGGGACTTGCCCACAAGTCTTTGAATTCTGGAATGGACTCCCCAGGGCGGTTGTGGGCTCTTCTTCTCGGGAGGCTTTTAAGCAGAGGTTGGGGTCCCTTTCCAACCCTACAATTTCCTGATTCTATGAAGCCAGGACACTCAAGCACCCCGTTCCATCTTCGCTGTCTAAATCTACAGAACTGAAAGCTCTCAGGAGCAATGGACACGGCTGCCAGAACCTTGTAAAAAGGTAAAGGTAAAGGGACCCCTGACCATTAGGTCCAGTCATGGCCAACTCTGGGGTTGCGGCACTCATCTCGCTTTATTGGCCGAGGCAGCCGGCGTACAGCTTCCGGGTCATGTGGCCAGAAGTACGAAGCCCCTTCTGGCGAACCAGAGCAGCGCACGGAAACGCCGTTTACCTTCCCGCCGGAGCGGTACCTATTTACCTACTTGCACTTTGACGTGCTTTTGAACTGCTAGGTTGACAGGAGCTGGGACCGAGCAACGGGAGATCACCCCGTCATTGCGGGGATTTGAACCACTGACCTTCTGATCGGCAAGCCCTAGGCTCTGTGGTTAAGACCACAGCGCCACCCGCGTCCCTTGCCAGAACCTCAATTGCCCCCCAAATGGAGAGGGAGGAAAAACTAGATTTGTTTTCACTTTGGTATTCAAAGAATTCATGGAGTGACTGAATTTGCACCCCACCTTTCTACTGCCTGGAGCTCAGGCGATGTGCACGGTTCCCCACACTTCCTCCTTCTATCCGCACAACAACCCTGCAAGGTGGGCTGGGCTTAGAGGCGGCCCCCGGCCCCCAAGGAACCTTCACAAGTCACTGCGGGGCCTTGGAGGGGGAGAAGCGTGCAGGCCGCCTTGAGCTCCCGGGAAGCAAAAAGCGATATATAGAAATGCAACAAAGAGGAAGGCAAACAGACGGTCAGTGGCCTCGCAGAGATGTTGTTCTCTGTCTCTGGACTCGAGCAAAGGGGAAGAAGGGAGACGGACTCACCAAGACTCTCTCACTCATGTTCTGGCCAAACACAAACTTGTTACTGGGGGCCTCCGCGCTGTGCGTCGAGTTTTCTATGCTGCAGGGGAAAAAGGAGAGCTCTGTTTTCCCCCCGCAACAGCGACACGGCGGGCTCGCCGCCCTTTCGGCGCAGAGGAAGGAGGGGACGCCTGGGGTTTGAGGCTGCTGCAGAACCCAAGGAGAGCGAGGGGAAGGGGAGGGGGGTCGCCGGCGGTCTCTTCCCCACCTGGAGCTGATGTACTGGAGAAAGTAGTTTGTGGCCAGAGGTGTCTCCGAGTTGGGGAGCCGGGAGTTCTGTGCGTCGACGGTGCCGTCGGCCTCGTCCCCTAGCTGGGATGGAGACGGGAAGCAGTGAGACGCGCCGAGATTTGGGGGGCGGGGAGGGCTGAGGAAGGCCGGCACCTCTCTCTGGCTCAGTTTATTACAGAAAGCAGTTTCTACATGTGCCATAGAGGGAAGTGGGGGCAGATGTGAAGGGAGCCCGTCGAGGAAAACACTGACCCAAAACTTTGTGGGACATCTTTGGGAGAAGAAAAGGCTCGGGAATAAACCCGACACAAATCTGGAGTCCCCAAGGATGACGCCTCGTACGGCTCCTTCTGGCAGCCAAGCGGGTGCCAAAAACGTCTTGGTCAGCAAGGGGGTTCTTCTCGTCTGGCCAGGCCAGGCCAGGCCAGGACCCCCAGACCCACTGCCCAGGCTTGCGCCCCGGGGATGTCGCTTTGGCGCTGCTCACACAGCTATTTGGCTTCACTCGCTTGTCTCTCAGGACAGACGGGTGCCAACAGTATTCCCACCCTGCCTATCATACTATCAAATTTACAGGTACCTTTACACGGTCCCGTAGGTTCTGCCCAAAGACGAAGGACTGTGGCGTGTTCTGCTCTGCCTTCTCTGTCTCCGAGGTGCTGTTGGACTCCTTAAGAAACACACAAAAACGGATGGTTGCAAAGCAACACCAAAACATCTAAAAGCAGATGTTCTGGGGGGGATACTGGCCCAAAAAAGTGTGTCTTTGGGAGCCAGGGAATGCCTGGACTGAAGGAGCCCCCTCCCCGTATTCCTGCAGCGAGGGTGCCCCCCAACACCACAAGCCAATCATCAAATTGCAGAATAAAAACCCAGGACCGGCAGACGAGATGCCGGCCCACGTCCTCCCCTCCGCCGACACCTCAGGGCTCCCGACAGACTCACCTTCTCCTCTGTGTCGGGGCTTTTGGGCACGGCGTTCGTTGCGGATTCCGACACGGCGGCCACAGGATCCGGAGGGATGCTTACGCCGTTGGTCCCGCTGCTTGGAACTGCGGAGGAGAAAACGCCCCGTTTAAAAGCACGCAAGGAGCACCGGCTTCGTTCTTGCAAGAGCCCTTCTTTCTCGGTGGCGGTTTTGTTGGTTTTTAAAAGCGGGGCGGAATCGCAAGAGCTTAAGCAGAGCCCGGCTGCGGGATCAGGCCCATCTCGTCCAGCGTCCCGGTGCCCCGAGGGGAAGTCAAAAAGAGGGACCTACATCCATGACCCATTTTACCATAAAGCAAAATCAATACAGTCGTACCTTGGATTCCAAACACCTTGTAAGTTGAACGTTTTGGCTCCTGAATACCACAAACCCGGAAGTGACCAGTTTGCGCACTCTTTTCGGAAGCCGAACGTCCGGAGCTTCCTGTAGCCAATCGGAAGCTGTGCTTTGGTTTGCGAACGTTTTGGAAGTTGAACGGATTTTCAGAACGAGTTCTGTTCGACTTCCGAGGTACGACTGTACTTGGATGGGTTTGGTTCCATTAGCACAAGGAGTTCAGCTTGTGCAACAGAAATCTCCCTTTGCCCTAGAGGGTTGGGGGAAACCCCAGAACACATTTAGGGGGGGGGGTGATGATTGAGTTCCTTTGAGCTAACAGAGTGGGGCCCTGCTTCGGGGGCTTCCCTTTGGGGGTCTCTGGTTGGGTAAAAGGTCAAGGACCCCTGGACGGTTAAGTCCAGTCAAAGAGACTATGGGGTTGCAGCGCTCATCTCGCTTTCAGGCCGAGGGAGCCGGCGTTTGTCCACAGACAGCTTTCTGTGTCATGTGGCTGGCAGGACTAAACCACAACGGAACACCATGACGGAAACCAGAGCACACGGAAACGCCGTTTACCTTCCCGCCGCAGCTGTACCTATTTATCTACTTGCACTGGTATGCTTTCGAACTGCTAGGTTGGCAGGAGCTGGGGCAGAGCAGCGGGAGCTCACCCCATTGCAGGGATTCGAACCGCCCACCTCCTGACTGGCAAGCCCAAGAAGCTCAGTGGTTTAGACCCCAGCGCCATCCTCATAGAATCATAGAATCGTAGAGTTGGAAGAGACCACAAGGGCCATCGAGTCCAACCCCCTGCCAAGCAGGAAACACCATCAGAGCACTCCTGACATATGGTTGTCAAGCCTCTGCTTAAAGACCTCCAAAGAAGGAGACTCCACCACACTCCTTGGCAGCAAATTCCACTGTCAAACAGCTCTTACTGTCAGGAAGTTCTTCCTAATGTTTAGGTGGAATCTTCTTTCTTGTAGTTTGGATCCATTGCTCCGTGTCCGCTTCTCTGGAGCAGCAGAAAACAACCTTTCTCCCTCCTCTATGTGACATCCTTTTATCTATTTGAACATGGCTATCATATCACCCCTTAACCTCCTCTTCTCCAGGCTAAACATGCCCAGCTCCCTTAGCCGTTCCTCATAAGGCATCGTTTCTAGGCCTTTGACCATTTTGGTTGCCCTCCTCTGGACACGTTCCAGTTTGTCAGTGTCCTTCTTGAACTGTGGTGCCCAGAACTGGACACAGTACTCCAGGTGAGGTCTGACCAGAGCAGAATACAGTGGCACTATTACTTCCCTTGATCTAGATGCTATACTCCTATTGATACAGCCCAGAATTGCATTGGCTTTTTTAGCTGCCGCATCACACTGTTGGCTCATGTCAAGTTTGTGGTCAACCAAGACTCCTAGATCCTTTTCACATGTACTGCTCTCAAGCCAGGTGTCACCCATCTTGTATTTGTGCCTCTCATTGTGTCTCGTTGGACAGGATGCAGTCTTTGATAGGGACCCTCTTCCTTGCCAGAAACAAGGCTGCTCACGGACCCAGGAAGCATGTCTGGCTGCTCCCTGCTCCCTCCCGCGCCCAGGGGAGTCACTTGCCTGTTTGCGAGAAAGCCTTTGGCTGGGGGGCTTGTAATACTGCCGGGCGCAAGACGCTTCTCTGTTGTTCCTTCGGTTTCTGGCTGGGGACCCCTGCGGGGGGAGGAGAACAGAAGAAAGGATTCCCTTGGGCCGTCCGCAGAGATGAAGGAGGGGATTCCCGCCCCAGCCCGGTCCAAAACTCACCAGCAACCCCTAAGCTCAACGCCCTCCTAATGTTTTGGACGGCAACTTCTTATAAGACGCCCCCGATTTAAGAAAACGGAGGAAATGGGGAATATTGACATAATCCTACTAGCAGCAAATACGCCCTTCTGTTCTCCCAGTGCCCTCGGGTTAAAAACTTGTTCCTTACCTGCGCTGGGCGCCTGGCCATGGATGAGGGTTGGAGGCTTCAACCTGAACCCAGTGCTTTTTTCCTCTGGAATGCAAAATGGAAAAACATTGCCCTCTCTCTCTCCCACTTCCAAAACTGGGAGGGGGGGTGGGGAGGGAGAGGCGGTGGGGGGCAGCCCAGCCGAGACCCTCACCTGGCTCAGAGTCGGAGTTCCCCGCCGAAGGCTCGCATAAGCTCGATGGCATGAAGACATTGTTCTTTGTCACTGGAAGAGGAGAGAGGGCGAGAGAGGATGCTCAGAGCCTGGGGGAAAGTGCCCCCCCATTTTACTGCCCCCCCCCAGAGAATCAGCATAAGGGGGCAGTAAGTGTGGAAGTTAGGAGAGAGGTGAGTTCGAATCCCCACCCCAACTTCTTTTTAAAGGAGTATGTTTCCTTTTTCCCGTTTTTAAATGCTTTATTGATTGAAAACTTTATAACAGAAATGTACAATAGACGTTATAGGCAAAATGAGAAAAAATACACAATTATTAATTTTTAAACTAATACTTGCTTTGTACATCGATTTGCGATTAAATTTGACAAAACCTACGATCTTCCCCTACGTTCCCGAATTGAATTCCTTAAATGTGCACTTAAACTTTACTTTCTCCATGTTATTTAACGAACTATAAATTTTATTTTATAAAATCATCCTATTTACACACCGAAGCTCAATCAAAACCTGCCAACGGATCCATCTTTGGACAATGTTCTTTTACACAGACTGTATATATCCCACTCTCTGATAAATTTTTCATCTGTAACGTTCTCTTAGCCTTGCTCAGCTCAGCGTACCCTCTTATTTTATTTTGCCAGTCTAATTTGGATGGGATATCCTCTCCCTTCCAGCCTTTTGCGATTAGAATTCCGGCAGCGACTGTGATATACATAAAGACTCTCCTGAACTTTTTGGGGATTTCATTACCCGTAATTCCTAGCAAGAAGGCTTCAGATTTTTAAGGGAAAGAGCATTTACAGTATGTTTCCAACTGTCCTCGGAAAGGTTAGAGGACAAGACACGCAGCTGCTTTCTAAGCAATTTCTACGTATTGTCCCTGGTGCTGAGGAAAGACCCCCTGCTGCACTTAAGAGAGAAACAGCATCGGAGAGGAGGGAGGGAATGCTTGTGTGTGTGAGAAATCAATACTGAGTGGTACCCTCAACCAGGAGACCACTGGCTCCTCACAACAAGCATCCGTAAAAACAGAAGACAAGTTTTGCTGGATGAGACCAGCAGCCCATCTGCCCCAGAGCCGTTTCATTTCACATTTAATTCGCTCACACCCTTTCTCCATTGCTGGAGAGTGAATGGCAATTTATGTCACAGCCGTCCTTTCCGATATCAGCCCAGCACAAAATCTGGAGCCCAGAGCTGTGTTTCCTGGCAGCCGGTCCCATTCCCAGATCTACCTCCCCTTCCGCTCCTAGCTGAAGCGCATTGCAAGAAAAATGCCGCAAGCCCCCTGAGAAAATAAACCGTCCTCCTTTACCTGACTGCGAAGGCGGGAACTGTGTGAGGGAAGAGGTCCTTTCACGCTTGACGGGGGGGCAGTAGCTCCCATCCTCTCGGTCGGACTCTGTGGGGAAGGAGAGAGAGAGAGAGGGTGAAAGGGAAGCCCACTTTGTGCTGTCTCAGCCTTCGGGGTTGAAACCCAGCTAGCAGGAGGAACCACCTAGAAGCAGGCTTTGAAAACAGATGGGCACTCCTCTGATAGCTGCATCTTCCATGCCGGCCCTGTCATGAGATAGAGTGGGGCAGCTGCCTCAGGCGGCAAAAGCTGAGGGGCGAGGAGTGGCCAGAGTTGTCACTGCCGTGCGGCCTGCCCTATGCCTGCTACGGTGTTTTCCCACCAGTTTCCGAGTAAGATTCAACTACTAGCCCTGGGAGAGGGCTCCTTCTGGTCCTCAGGCGGCAAAACGTCTTGAGTGGGCCCTAAGGAAGGGGGCGTCTGTGGTCCCCCAAGTGCTTCTGGCCTCTGACCCCCGGTAGCCTCTGCTGGCCAGCGTGGCTGTCGCTCACAGCTCTCCCTCTCTGATCCCTTGTCTGGCTCTCCCCTGGAACCCACCACCTCCCTCTCACGCCCAATGCGAGAGCCGGCCCCACCGACCGCCGGGAGTTTTTTTCACTTGCGGGAGCGAGACCCTTGGCCGGAACGGCGGGAGTGAAATAAGCCCATGCACCCTGGCCGGCGACGCAAACATTTTGGCCTTCTGCGCAACCCATCCCGACAGTGTCTCTTTCTGGCACATCATCACCCCGAGAATGGGAATTCGGGGCGCCTCTGGACTGTCTCTAGGCAGCGGACACGAGGTCTCCCTCACCTTCCCCGTCTTCTGGACTTGACCCATCTGCTGACCTCTGTAACAAATATATATACACGCGTGTAAGAGTTAGATTGCATCACCCTCTCTCTCTCTCTCTCTCACACACACACACACACAAACAATTATTGGGAATCCAAGCCTTGGCAAATCGCCCACCTTGAAAACAACTCACGTAAGCGAAAAGGACCCAGGGGTCAAACTGCCTAAGACAACTTCATTGCCATTTGGTCAATTTTAGTTTACAGTGGTACTGTGGTTCCCGAACAAATCGACTCCCGAATGCGGCAAACCCGGAAGCAAATGTTCTGGTCTGCGAACATTTTTCGGAAGCCAAATGTCCGATGTGGCTTTTCCGATTGGCTGCAGGACGGAAGCCACACCTCGGTTTCCGAATAGTTCCAGGAGGCGAACGGACACCTGGAACAGATTAAGTTCGAGAGCCAAGGTAGCACTTTGTATGCAGACATGGCAGCTAAGAAGGTCCCACAGGTCTACGTGAGTGTCTGGATTTAGCACACTCCAAGCTTACTTTTAAATTGTTTAAGTTAAAAAGAAAAGGAAAGAAGCAACTGTTTTAATTCAGGTCGCAGGACTCTTTGTGATGACAGACGCAGGCATTCTTTCCCTCTTGGAATAATTTCCTAAGGACTCGGGACGTCATAGAATTGTCCTCTCCAACTCTGCAATTCTACGATTCTTTGACCCAAAGGATCCTCTGGTACAACCTTCTGCAACTGAGGAATTGCATCTGAAAAGCCCATCGCCTTCCTCTGCCGAAGAAGACCTGTTCCCGCCAGGAAGTTCTTCCTAATGTTTAGCTCAGCTGGACAACCGTGAAAACTTTTTTTCAAAAAACAACAACATTTTTTTCCTGTATTTCGCCCCCTCCCCAAAAGCTATTCGGTGCTATTAAAAATTCAATTAAAACTAAGTAAAAATTGGCCAAAATCACAGAACAGGAGAGCAAGTTTGGGAGCTGCACCCAAGGATGGAACAGGAGGAGGAAGGAGGGAATTGGAGGGAAGGAGAACTTCAGGCCAATAAATGGGAAATCTGTGGCCCTCCAAAGGTTGCTGCGTTTGCAGTTCTCGTTCCCGGCTTCTGGAGCTACTGGGTGCCCTGAGCCCCAGCGGCATCTGGAAGGGCCAGCCTGGGGGGCAGACTGATTTAAAAACACTGCCAAGGCTGCAGCGCTGCTCCAGATTAAGCAGCGAGGGTGCTGTCTTCGCTTCATTTTCCAAATCCCAACACTTCCAAAAAGGGCAGGCGGGAAGCGTTGTGCTGGAAGAGGCGTCCCCTGCTGCCAACCCCCAGCCCAAAGCTATGCTGCTGAGACATCACCCTGAAGCCCCTTCCTTCTCCCTTGCCATCCCATCCAAGAACTATTTCCCTTCCATTGAAGGGCACTGGCTCAGGGGCGCAAAGGTTGCCCAAGGCCCCGGCGGCATAGCCAGGCATGGCTGGCAAACAAAGACCCCTGCCTGAAACCCTGGGACGCCATTGGATGCCAGTCAGAGTGGGCAACGCAGAGCTAGGCTTCAAATCCCCGCTTGGTCATGAAGTCAAGTTGCTGCCTCTTCACCTCCTTTGCAAGGCTGTTGTAGGGAGAACTGAGGAGGGGTGTGTGAACCATGTGCTCCTTGGAGAAAGAGGTGGGAGATGGATGCAGAGAATGAGCTCTTCTTCTGCTGACCTGCTGAAGAAAGCCGGAGGGCCCAGCCAGAGGGAGATGCCTGCTGCCAGCCTGGCACCCAGAGATCTCCACGCAGCTGCAAAATGTGCCTGGCATCTGAGGGGTTTCGAACACTGGGCAGGACCGCCATTCCTGACCTGGAAACATCCCATGCTTCCCCTCACCCCCCAAAGTATGGGTTCCTGCATCACTTTGGGCTCTTCGGACAAAGGGCAGAATAAAAACAAAAATAATACCACCCCTTTTGTACAGTTGGGATGCGGGTGGCGCTGTGGGTAAAACCTCAGCGCCTAGGACTTGCCAATCGCATGGTCGGTGGTTCGAATCCCCGCGGCGGGGTGAACTCCCGTTGTTCGGTCCCAGCTCCTGCCCACCCAGCAGTTCGAAAGCACCCCTAAGTGCAAGTAGATAAATAGGTACCGCTTTCTAGCGGGAAGGTAAACGGCGTTTCCGAGTGCTGAGCTGGTGCCGCCTCGCCAGAGCAGCTTCGTCACGCTGGCCAGGTGACCCGGAAGTGTCTGCGGACAGCGCTGGCTCCCGGCCTCTAGAGTGAGTTGGGCGCACAACCCTAGAGTCTGGCCAGACTGGCCCAAACGGGCAGGGGTACCTTGACCTTTCTTTGTACAGTGGTGCCTCGGGTTAAGTACCTAATTTGTTCTGGAGGTCCGTTCTTAACCTGAAACTGTTCTTAACCTGAAGCACCACTTTAGCTAATGGGTTCTCCCGCCGCCGCCACCGCACGATTTCTGTTCTCATCCTGAAGCAAAGTTCTTAACCTGAGGTACTACTTCTGGGTTAGTGGAGTCTGTAACCTGAAGCGTATGTGACCCAGGTACCACTGTATTTCTATCCACCCCCCTTGCCTTGGAGCTCGTGGGGCATCTGTTAGCCGTTTGAAACCTCTAAAAACAGGACTGCATCCGTGGCCCTCTCAAAGATGACACCCAGTTTCGTTCCCCCCTTACTAAGCACCCCTTTGACCGCCCCCGTCCCAGAATCTCCACTGAATGCGCACCCAACCCAATCTCAGAACTCGACCCTCCCCAGGCCCACAGCGGCCAGCCACCCTCATCCCCGGATACAGGGCAAAGGAAGCCTCTTTTGATGTCTCCTGGCTGGGCTGGCCACGCTTGTGCCCTCCGGGCGCTCCTGAAGCACCAACTCCCAGCAGCCAGCAGGGCCAATGGTCAGGCCCCAGAGCGGATGGCAAGTCAGAGGCTTTGGGAGGGCGTCCGATTCCTCGGCCAGAATGGAGACGGGTGTGGGGATCACGCCTCTCCCTGGGACGGCTTCCTGTCTCCATCAAGCACCCCAAACTGTGGCAATTTGGCCAGCCTACTGTACAAGGAACCACATTAATTGCACGGTCCATTTTTTTGCCCCTGGCCCTCCAAAAGCTGCACCCTTGGTGGAGTGGGGTCCTCGGGCTGCAGAAATTAGGGGAAACTGTGTCCTCTTCTCCCAGCGCTGCTGAGTTTTGGGAGGGAAAAACCAAAGCTCTGGGAAGGCATCTGTGCCGCTGCAGACAAGTTAAACTGCAAGGCTGGGTCATATATATTTAAGTGCAGAGAAAACGTCTATTTTGGGGAGGGGGGAGAAACAGAACTCAAGAGAGAGTTTCCATGGAGGGCCTTTCCAGACAGCTTTTCCAAGACTTACCCTCGCCAGTCCGGGCCGAACCGGAAGAATGCGGGAATCGGCCCCTGGGGGGGCGGGAGCCTCAAAGTTGCACCCCCCTGGTGACTTGGGGTGACCCGCAGGCCGGCGAGGAGGCTCTGCTTCTCCCGGGGGGTCCTCGCCTGAGTCCGACACCCCTTTTTGCTCTGCAAGGGACTGGGGGGCAAAGGAGAAGAAGAGCCCTTCAGTGCCAGGCAATGGAAGGAGGGAGGAGGGCGCGGAGGGGGGTCCATTGGGAGCCGGGCATCACCGCCAGCATCACGGTCCCGCAGCGTCAAGGCCCCCACGGCGTCTCCTGTGTTTTGGGCGCTGGGTTTGGTTCTTGGGGCAAGCGGGCCTCCTGAGGTCCTGCTGTCTCCCAACAACAACCCCCCCTTGAAAAAGAGAGATGAGAGCCCAAGGAATCTTTCAGGCCTTATTTACGGGTATTGGCAGAAGGGTGTTCTGGCTAGTTGTGCTTCCACTACCGACTGTCACATTTAAGCTGTGGTTCCTGCATGACACAGGGTTGGACTGGATGACCCCTGGGGTCCCCTCAAAGCAGTTTACGAAAAACCCCAAAACAACAAACCAGTACAGTGGTACCTCGGTTCTCAAATGTAATCTGTTCTGGAAGACCATTTGACTTCCAAAACGTTCGAAAACTGAGGCACAAAGGGCTGTCTGCACACTCAGTTGAGAAAACTGAAAAGCACGCTACAGAAGCCGTTCGAAAACAGAAGCATTTATTTCTGGGTTTTTGGCATTCGGGTTCCGAAACGTTCGTCAATGGAGACGTTCGAGAACAGAGGTACTGCTGTACTAAGAAACAATGATTGGCAGGAAAGCAAAAAGTCCTTAAACCGTCACTGATCGCTTTGCAAGGCTGCCTTTCCAAGCTGCTTTTACGGGTCTAGGTGGGGTTCTTTTCCCCTGAACTATACGGCCTGAACATGCAGGGCTCTTCCTAGGTCCTTCGGAAAGGCAGAGTATGCGGAATTCACGCTTTACTATCCTCCTGCCACAAGCAACGTCCCTGCAGAGCAGGCTTCATCTCCAGCATGGATAACACATATACGCTGGATAGAGTATCACGGCTACTTCATACATCCAGAGCGCCTAAAGAAAATGATATAGCCAGGCACTTATAAGAAGATCAGACTGTCCCTGCCTGTGGGCTCACAATCGAACATGGGGAAAACAGAACTGCACAAGGCGAACTGCAGCAAAGGTTGGTGGGTTGAGAACTGAACACCCCTTCCGATAAAACACCACATTGCCAAGCTATTCAAAACACAACTTTTTTGTAGGAGTGGCTCAAGGGAAGTCAGCCTTAAAACCGTCTTAGATGAAAACACACAGGCAAAATAATAATATCAACTCAGCCCCATGGGCCGGGTATATTTCCACTCCAATTTGACAGAGAAAACACGCAATTCTCAAGTCCAGCAGAAGCCAGCGGATTCTCAGGGCACAGAGGCCACCGTGTTCCAACAATCACCACGGGGCAAAAAACCCAATGGCAAAAAGGAGTTGCAAAGCCGCTGCAAGGAACTCAGGGCCGCTGCCCAAACAATTTTTAATCCTCCCATCATATGAGTTTCTCAAGTCACCGACTTGCCTACAACTAAATCAGCACATGGGTAAAATGAACGATTGCTCCCAAAACAAGGGGCTTTGGGCTTTAAGATCAGAGCCAAGGTGGCTCCCTTGGCCCGAGAGCTGCCTTCCCTTGCCAGGGGCAAGAGGCAAAATCGGGCAGCAGAGCGACTGGCACAAGCAGCGGTTACCTTTGTACAGTAGGCTAGATTTTACGCACCTTTGTGCATGTCCGCCCGGCGATCCGGACGGCCGAGAGGCGCCGTCAGAGTCTAAAGACACACCCCAGCCAGCCCCCCACCCAAAAAAAGGTGCAAAGGGTGAGGAGGGGTGTGTGGTTTGGGGACAGCACCAAAGGCCCCCTTCTCCCTCACCCCTACTTAAGATATGGGGTGCTCTCCGGAGTGAGGCTTGCCGGCCGCCTTCATTACATCACTTTGGGTGCCAGGCAAAAACGTCTCTCTATAGCTGGGCCTTCACATTTCTGCAGCCTTCTCACGGCTTTGGCAGGACCGGGGGTTATTGGTTTGCTTTTTGTTCCGTTATGTATTTTGCATTTTTTCGTTGTGCACCGCCCTGGGATCTCCGGAGGAAGGGCGGTGGGCAAATTGAGCAAGCAAATAAAATAAAAACGAACGAGATGGTACGCACACAGGCGTGTTGCGGCAGACGGAAATCACAGAAGGCGCGACGCCCTCCCTTTTTTGCAAGGCGAGAAGCTTTTTATCAAAGGCCTGCATTAAACTGCGTCAAACCTTTATTCGTTCTAATGAAAAGAAACCTGCCTCCCCATTGATGGAGGACCTTTCTAGTTGCTTGAGGAAAGGCCCAAATTCAAGCTGTGTCGTCTCCTGGTAGGACCCCCCTCCCCAACAGTCCCCCCCTGGGTCACACTGGGGCTGAAGTCCAACCAAGTCTGGAGAGCACAGACAACAGTGACCCTCTCAAATTTACAGTCAATTCTTAGGCTGATTCAAAGTGGGGGCGTTTTGTTCTTCCCGACTGAACTAACCAATCCAATCGAGTCCTAACTCTCTCGCCATCAACCGCACTCCCACCAAGAGACCTTTTGGGTCCAGTCAAGAGCTGCCAGCCTGGCCTCCCTTGCAGGGGCCTTGGGAAGAAAACAGTGGGAAGGGGGCGGAAAAACAGGCATGCCACTTTGAGCTCCTTGGACAAAAGGTGGGATATTAAATAAGGGAGCCATGCCCAGTGTTTTCCCAGTGTAGGACTAACATGGGATGCACACCCCCCACTGTTGTCACATGACTGTCTGCTTGCAAGCTGCCCTGCAGGATGTAAACGCGAAGACGTTCGCAGGGGGAGACTTGCAAACCTTTCCTTTTCTGCACAGAAACCTTGCTGTCCTTCACAAGAAGGGCTCCCTGCCCCTCTCAGCCCCCCCTCCAAGGCCCGGTTCCTTACCTTCTGTGCTTTTTCCTTCTGAAACACAAAGACAGGAGGGGCGATGGCTGGCTTTTCTGCAGAGAGACCAAAAGCGGAAAGGCACTCGAGTTAACTCAGAACACACAGCCTGCTGCTGTCTTCACAAACGCACAACCACACACCGTATTTGGAAGCAAGGCTCCACCCATGCTCAGAGGCACTCTCGCCTCCCGTAATTTATTCTGCCTGAACCAGGCTTGGTTTCCCCTTTCCCTGCCTGGCTCAATTCTCTCCCTCTGCTGATCCTCTCCTTCGCAGCCTAAATATATATATATGAGCAGGAGGGGCAGCTGTTCTTAATCTGGTCTGCTCCTCAGCCCAAGCACTCTCTGCCTATGCTCAGAGGCTCTGCTACCTCTCTACATCTATCATGCGATAGATATTTATGTGAACCGCCCTGAGACCTTCGGGTTTAGGGCAGTATAGAAATTTAATAATAATAATAATATCATTCCCTCGCCGTTTATTTCCATGAGGAAACGGAGAGCGGGTTCCTCCTCCTTCAAACATGCCCAGGCGCTCTGCCCATGCTCAGAGGTCCCGCTGCCTCTCATCCTAAGCAGGACTCCACTTGCTGGCGCCCCTCCACCCATGCTCAGAGGCACGACTCCCCTTTGCTTGGAGGGGCTCAGCTTCTGCAGCCCTCCCTCCACCGTTTAACCCTTGGCCCACCTCCTCTGGGGCAAGCACTCTGCCTATGCTCAGAGGCACTGCTGCCTCTCAACATCCACCATTCCCCTATTTCACGAGGAACCGGAGGGGCGGGCCAGAGGTGGCGGCACGCCAGGCTCCTCCTCCTCCTCCAAACAAGCCTAGGTGCTCTGCCCATGCTCAGAGGTCCTGCTGCCTCTCATCCTAAGCGGGACTCCACTTGCTGGCGCCCCTCTGCCCATGCTCAGAGGCACCGCTGCCTCTCAATACCCATAATTTCCTTCTTTCCCGAGGAACCGGAGGGGCGGGCCAGAGGTGGCGACACGCCAGGCTCCTCCTCCTTCTCCTCCAAACAAGCCAGGGCCCTCCGCCCATGCTCAGAGGCACGGCTCCCCTTTGCTTGGAGGGGCTCGGCTTCTGCAGCCCTCCCTCCCTTGGCCCACCTCCTCTGGGGCAAGCACTCTGCCTATGCTCAGAGGCACTGCTGCCTCTCAACATCCACCATTCCCCTATTTCACGAGGAACCGGAGGGGCGGGCCAGAGGTGGCGGCACGCCAGGCTCCTCCTCCTCCTCCAAACAAGCCTAGGTGCTCTGCCCATGCTCAGAGGCACGGCTCCCCTTCGCTTGGAGGGGCTCGGCTTTCGCAGCCCCCCTCTGCCGTTTAACCCTTGGCCCGCCTCCCCTGGGGCAAGCACTCGGCCTATGCTCAGAGGCACGGCTGCCTCTCATCCTAAGCGGGACTCCACTTGCTGGCGCCCCTCTGCCCATGCTCAGAGGCACGGCTGCCTCTCAACACCCCCCATTCCCTTACTTCCCGAGGAACCGGAGGGGCGACACGCCAGGCTCCTCCGGACAAGCCCAGGCGCTCTGCCCATGCTCAGAGGCGCCCTCTCCCCCCGGCCAGGCCGCTCCCTTTGTCCGGCCTGGCCGCGCCCTGCCGGGCCTGGCGGGGCTGGGCGGCGCCTCCCCTCGGGGCCGGCCGGGCGGGCGGCTTCTCCCTCGGCCGCCGCCCTCGCCTCCCCCCCGGCCCCGCCGCCCTCGCCCTCCGCCGCCCGCCTCCCCCCCCCCCCGCCGCCTACCTTCGTTAGCCAGGTCCGCCATTTTACTTCCTCAGCCACTCCCCACAATGCACCGCGCCCAGCCCGGGCAAAAGAGCCGCTCTGCCCGGCCGGGGGAGCCGCACGGGGAGCGGGGGCGCATGCGCGGCGTCGGAGGGGAGGAGTCGCCGGGGCAACGGCCCGCCTCCTCAGGGCCGCATGCGCAGAAAGGCCTCATAGAGGCGGCGCCCCCTAACGACCATAAGGCGGTAATAATAATAATAATAATAATAATAATAATAATAATAATAATAGTTATTATTATTATTATTTATACCCCGCTCTCCCCAGCCAAGGCCGGGCTCAGGGCGACTTACAAGCAATAATAAAAACAAGTTGAATGATTACAACTTAAAAACAAAATTAAAATACAACATTGAAACATTAAAATATTATAATGTAGCCTCATCGCAGAGGGAGAAGGAAAAGAGAAAAGAGAGGGAGGGAGGGAATCAAACTGGCTCCAAGCCAAAGGCCAGGCGGAACAACGCTGTCTTACAGGCCCTGTGGAAAGAAATCAGATCCTGCAGGGCTCTGGTCTCATGAGGCAGAGTGTTCCACCAGACCGGAGCCAGAGTTGAAAAGGCCCTGGCTCTGGTCGAAGCCAATGTAACTTCCTTAGGGCCCGGGACCACTAGGGTGTTGTTATTTATGGACCTTGAGGCTCTCCGTGGGGCATACCAGGAGAGGCGGTCCCGTAGGTCCGAGGGTCCTAGGCCGTGAAGGGCTTGAAAGGTCAAAAGCAGCACCTTAAACCTGACCCTGTACTCCACCGGGAGCCAGTGCAGCTGGAAAAGCACTGGGTGAATATGCTCCCATGGCAGAGACCCCGTGAGGAGTCTCGCTGTGGCATTCTGCACCGCTGGAGTTTCTGGGACAGCTTCAAGGGCAGCCCCGCGTAGAGCAAATTGCAGTAGTCAAGCCTTAGTTATTAATGCTGCTATGATAAAGACTAATGGTACCGAACCACCAAAAACTGTGTTATTAGAAATTTGTAAATGGAGTTTAATTGATATTTAATAAAGTTAATTTGAATTATAAGAAAGAAATGTTCAGCCTCTCATCTACCTCCCCAGCCAGGGAACCACTTCACTGTGTCCGAAAACATCTCGATCACAATCCGCAGTATGCAATAATAATAATAATAATTCATTAATTAAATTCCTATCAACCTGCCGGATTTTAATAATCCTCACCTACCTCGCCAGCCAGCGACCCACTTCACTGTTTCCCAAAACATCCAGGGGGGGCTGCCCCTCTGCTCAAGCACAGCGCCCCCAACTCATCCACCTCCTCTGGGCATCTGGGGCAGGAGGAAACCCCCACCCAGCCCACCCTTGAGTCCCCCTTTATGATGGCGGCGATGACAGTCCCTCTGCCGCCTTGGGAGGAGGGGGAGTCCGGCTGCCCACTGGGGCTGCTCTCATCCTTCCCCTCCCGGTTGCAAGAGCCCCTCTGGCACTGATAGAAACTGGAGGGTTGGAAGGGGTTCCAAGGGTCATCTAGCCCAACCCGCAGGCCAGGGTCCCCCGGCAGAACACCATTCCGCCTCTCTTTATTCATTTCTTTATCACATTTTTTTAAAAAATCATTAAATTTCATTTTTTTAGTTTCAAAAAATTGACTTCCTTCCCCCTTTCTGCGGTTCCTTAAATTATTTTGTTTATAAAAATATCTTCTGCGTATCCGAATTCTTTTCATTTGCTCCTTTGTTGATCTGCTTTAAATGTATACTCCTATAAAACTGCAGGTCATTACAACAATCCTGCCAGGGTTCTTGTCTGTTTACAATTTATCTTTCAATATTCAATATTCCTTTATATATATATATGAAGTTGGTTATCTTGATTTCTTAATTTCGCCTTTTCTGCAAAATCCCCCTTTTCCAGCAGCCGCGACGCTCTAGCTAATTCGCTCTTTCCCCCACTCCCGGAGCTGCGACGCTCTAGCCGGCTCTCTCAATGCCTCTTCCCCCCTCCCCTTCCGGTCTCCACGTTTCCGGCCGCGCCAGGCGGTTGCCGCGGCAACCAGGAAGTGCTGCCTGGCGGGGCTTCCGGTCCGCCGGTCCCAGCCTTCCCCCGGGGGGTTCCTCCTTCTTCTCCTTCCGCCGCCCCAGCCATGGCGGACTCGTTCAGGGCGAAGAAGCTGCCCAAGGGGAGTCGGCGCTCCCCGGAGCCGCCCGCCTACGACCCGTGGGGCTGGGGGGACGCCGAGTGGGACGGGGAGCTGCCGCCGCCGCCCCGGGTCTGCTGGGAGTCGGAGAGGCTGGCGGCCAGGGCCCCCCGCCCCCCCCTGGAGAAAGGGCGGGGCTTCTGGGGGGCCCGCGAGGAGCCCCCGAGCCGGGCGGGGCCCTGGAGAGGGGGGAGGGGTCCTGGCCGAGGGGGGAGGGGGCGGGATCGGTGGGGGGGAGGGAGCCCCCCCCAGGAGGAGGAGGAGGAGGAAGAGGAAGAACACTGGAGGGGGAGGGGGTCGCGCAGAGGGGGGAGGGGCTTTCGCAGAAGGGGGAGGGGTCCTCGTAGAGGGGGGAGGGGCCGGGATTCGTGGGGGGGAGGGAGCCCCCCCAGGGAGGAGGAAGAGCCCTGGAGGGGGAGGGGCCGGGATCCCTGGGGGGCAGAGAGCCCCCCCAAGGAGGAAGAGCCCTGGAGGGGGAGGGATCCTCGCCGGGATCCATGGGGGGGAGGGAGCCCCCCCAAGGAGGAGGAAGAGCCCTGGAGGGGGAGGAGTCCTCGCAGAGGGGGGAGGGACTGGGATCCGTGGGAGGAAGAGGCAGAAGAGCCCCCCCAGCAGCAGCAGCAGGAGGACCCCTTTAGCAGGAGGAGCCGGTGGGGCAGCCGGGAGAGGGAGCCCCCCTCGTGGGAGCAGCCGCCTCCGGCCAAAGCCCCCCGCAAATCCCACTGGGGTGGCAGCCCCAAGAGGGAAATGGGGCCGCGGGTGCTGCTGACGCCGCCAAGGCAGAGCAGCCCGGAGCAGGGACCCCCCCACAGGCCCCGGGGCTGGGGGGAGTGGGACTCAGTGAGCCACGGGGTCCGGGAGCAGCGGTCGCCCCCCGGCAGCCCCCCTCGGGGCAGGAGCTGGTGGGGCGAGCCGGAGAGGAGCCCCGGCCGAGTGGAAAGGGGGCACGGGAGGCCGGCCGAGGAGGAACCCGGGGACAAGGCGCCCTGGGGCGGCTCGGAGCATGGGGGGGTTTTGGGCAGCCTTGAGCGGCTGGCTTGGGAGCAGGGCGGGGACCAGTGGAGGAACCCCGACTGGGTCAAGGACCAACCCACGACCCTCGCCAGGGGCGGAAGCCCTGCAAGGTCCGACTGGCAGCAGAGCCAGAGCGGAGACCCCGACGGCTGGGGCAGCTCCGCCAGTTTCCAGAGTGGGTGGGCAGCCGACGGAACCGAGGAGGGGACCCCCAAGATGGAGGAGGAGCTGGGGTGGGACGCTGCCGGAGAGGACGGTGTACTGGCAGGCTCGGACGGCGCCCACCCCGCCCCGCAGAAGTGGACACCGTGCCAGGAGGTGGTGGACTACTGGACGAGGTCGTGCCACACCTGCCTGAGCCTCCGCCAGAGGAGGCAGCTCATGTCCTTCTGCCCGCGCCCCACCTTGCCCGACAGGAGCCACGAGACGCCCGCCCTCAACGCCGACATTGCCAGCCTGGGCGTTGCGCCGGATCAGAGGGCGGAGGTGGTTGATGCCCGGAAGCTGGGCTGGCTCCAGGACGAGGTTCTGGACACGCTGGCCCCGGCCATGAGCATCTACGAGATGGCCGAAGAGGCCCTAGAGAAACGGGCGCCTGTGGACCCCCTGGAATTGCGGTGGTGCGCCCAGCGCCTCCTCCGCCTCCTGGGCAGCCTGAGCTCCCGGCTGACCCTCCACCGCCGCGTCAAGGTCTTGCGCGCCATCAACCCCCGCCTGCAGTCCATCTGCTCCAAGATGACCAGCCGCAACTGCAACGGGATGCTCTTTGGCGAGGACAAAGTCCAGCTCCTGAAGGAGCTGCTGGAGAGGTTCCCCCAGCTCACCCAGAACACCACCACCTACAAGCGGACCCGCACTCACCGCCGGAGGAGCAAGGTGTACAGTGGCCCCCCGCCCCAAGGCGCAGGTAAGGCCGCCTTTGACCGCACCCTAACGCTGGTGGCCAACGCCAAGCCGGTGCCCACCCTCGCCCAACCTTTTGGGCCAAAAGGTTGGAGGGCACCAGCTTGGGGATGCCCTGGGCAGCTCCGAAGTTGCGTTGCCTTTTAGCTCTTTAGCACATGTCCGTCAGCCTCCAAGTCTCCCCGGATGTGGTTGGGCTACAACTTCCAACACCCTGGAGACCCGGCAGGAAGGAAATGCTGGGAGCAGAAACACATTTTAGTAGGGTGGCGCAGGGGTCTAAACCACTGAGCCTCTTGGGCTTGCTGATCGGAAGGTCGGCGGTTCAAATCCCCGCCACAGGGTGAGCTCCCGTTGCTCAGTCCCTGCTCCTGCCAACCTACCAGTTCAAAAGCCTGCCAGGGCAAGTAGATAAACTGCGGCAGGAATGTAAACAGTGTTTCCGTGCGCTCTGTTTTCCGCCATGCGCCAGAAGCGGTTTCGTCCTATTGGCCACACGACCCAGAAAGCTGTCTGTGGACAAACATCGGCTTCCTCCGCCTGAAAGCGAGATGAGCGCCGCAATCCCATAGCCGCCTTTGACTGGACTTAACCGTCCAGGGGTCCTTTGCTTGTACCTTTTAAATGCCGAATAGCACCAGCCCACTTTTACAAGAACTGAAGAAGAGCGTGCCAGCTGTGTGGAAGAGCTCTGTGGATTTCCAGTAGGCCTCCCTCACCCCCAGAGTGCCTGGGGCTCCTTTCTTTAAGACGCCTTGGCTAGCAGTAGCCAAAGGCACTGAGCCCTGTGGCCCATTCCATGGCGGTGCTACTCCTTGGGTCTTAACTGGAGTCCTTGTTCATTGCTAAGCCTTCTGCCACAGTTAGCTTAGCTGCCATTGAGAGGACCAGCTGTTTTTAATTTTTTCAGAGAGGAAGGGGCATGTTCCCTCCCGCTGAACAACCAGGGGAACTTTATTTTTTTTGCCCCACAGCTTTGGGGAGACAAGTATCTCCTTGGTTATCAGGAAGCCCCAAACAGGGTCTTTCCTGGAATCAAATTCCAAGCCGTATTATTATTATTATGAAGGGAGGCGGGTGGCGCTGTGGTCTAAACCACTGAGCCTCTTGAGCCTGCTGATTGGAAGGTTGGCAGTTCAAATCCCTGAAACGGGGTGAACTCCCTTTGCTCTGTCCCTACTCCTGCCAACCTAGCAGTTCGAAAGCACGCCAGCGCAAGTAGATAAATAGGTACTGCTGCGGCGGGAAGGTAAACGGCGTTTCCGTGCGCTGCTCTGGTTTCCGTCACGGTGTCCTGTTGCGCCAGAAGTGGTTTAGTCCTGCTGGCCACGTCCCGGAAAAAGCTGTCTGCGGACAAAGGCCGGCCCCCTCGGCCTGAAACAAGATGAGCGCTGCAACCCCAGAGTCGCCTTGGACTGGGTCCTTTACCTTTTACTTACCATTAATTATTATTATTATTTACATCTCTACCTGACCTTTTTCACCAAGGAACTCAAGGTGGTGGAATGCCTTGCTTCAAGGAGGAGTTCCAGCAGACGGACACCGTCTCACAAGGTGAGCTCCAACCCGCACAATGATCACCACCTTGTATTAAGAGCTGAGATATATAAACTAGGCACCAAACGGATCCTTAAACCAAGTTGCCAAAACGGAACGTGCACTTGCTCTTTTTTTATGCCAGATGGCTTTAATGTCTTAATTTTCAAAAGGTGGCCTGGCACTGATTCAGTTAAACCTGGTGCTGTGGTCTAAACCACTGAGCCTCTTGGGCTTGCCAACCGTAAGGCCAGTGGTTCGAATCCCCGCGGTGGGCTGAGCTCCCATTGCTCTGTCCCAGCTTCTGCCAGCCTAGCAGTTTGGAAGCACACCAGCGCAAGCAGATAAACTGCTGCGCCAGGAAGGTAAACGGCGTTTCCGTGCGCTTGGTTTCTGTCATGGTGTCCTGTTGCGCCAGAAGTGGTTTAGTCCTGCTGGCCACATGACCCGGAAAGTTGTCTGCAGACAAAGGCCGGATCCCTCGGCCTGAAAGCGAGATGAGCGCCGCAACCCCAAAGTCACCTCGGACTGGACTTAACCATCCAGGGGTCCTTGACCTTTTTCCTTTTCCCGTACTTCTTTTTCTTAATGGTGACAACAGACCATTAATAACGTAGGAATATTCTTCACAACGGTGAGCAGGGGGAAGCGAAGGCAACAATGCGCTCTAACGCCGTTTGCCGCTTCTACTCAAGCTGCCCAGAAAAATCATTTTGGTTCCAGAAATTCATTCCGGCCCTGCGGGTAAAATCTAACTGATAAAATTCTATAGGATCTGGGTGTTAGCGTGTGAAAGCAGTCCAGATCCGGCGGTCCCCAGCTGCAGAATTCGCATGGTGGATTTCGAACGCCGATCAGGGATAGCGAGTTCGTGATTTGCCCACACAAAGTCTGGGGGTTCAATCCCAGGTTTGGGGTTTCCTTTTACAGGTTGAGGTGGCCGACTCTCCTTCACCCCAGGGTCTTAGGCAGAGGTCGGAGGGCTGTCTGCCAGGGGCTGGGCTAGATGACCGCTGGTGCCCCTTCCCCCTCTACAGCTCTGTGATTCTGTTATTCTAGGTATCTGGGCCGGCACAGATAGCTCCCTGCCTGAGACCCAGCAGGACCATGCGCTGAACTGGTCCGACTTCGGTTCCTGATCGGTCGGGGACGGGGCGGCGGAAAAACCAATTGTGCCCGCTTGCCAAACTGCCCCCCCCCCTCTCAGGGGCTTAACTGGCCCCACAGACACCCAGAAGGAACCCCGCTCTTACCAAGGGCAGAGGGAACTATTTTTGCAACAGAGAGTGGGAGCAGAGGGGCCAGGAAGCCGGAAGCGGACCATTCCTCTCGACGGAAGAGATGCCCCCCCCTGCCTGCTCAAGAGTCTGTCCCTTGGCAAGCCAAGCAGGGCCACCATTGAGCAGTTGGGGGGCCACAGGGCAGAATGGCACCCCGGGAGCCAAGAAGACAACTCTTTCAAACACAACTCCCCCCAGTCCTCTCTTGACTCTGCAGCGAGACTGTCTGCCCCCCCCCCCCCCGGGCGGGCAAGCTCAAGCAGGGGTGTTTTATTGCAAACCCCCCCCCGAAAGGCCTCTTGGTTTTCAGAGAGAAGACATATAGCTTCCTTCCATTACAAGAAGAGTTTTTTCTCCCAATGGTGCAAAACTGTTTCTGTTTGAACTTGATTTTTTTGTTGTTGAAAATTTTCTGTGTTTTTTTTGGGGGGGGGTGGGGGGTGCTTGCTGGCACCAGGAAAACCCAGACCCCTCCTTTCCCCCCTCCCTTTTAAAGGCCTTTTGCCTGTGTTTTCATTTCCTGACGGAGGCATCTTGTGGCAGGGAGTTGCAGCTGGGCTCATATATTTTGTTGCCTGCTTCCCCCCTCAAAAAAAAGTTTTCACCTGGGGGCAGGAAGCAGACCCTCCATGGGACTTTTATTTTGTTTTTTTGGGCCGATGGTTTTCCCATGTCGGATCTCTGGCGGACTCTCTTTTTTTTCCTTCTCCACCCAAATCGGCTGCTTGGCTGAAGAAACCACGTCCTGGCAGTTGAGGTCCGGGAGGAGACCCCCCCAGGCTAAGAGGACCACGTTTGCTCTGTTCCCTGAAGGACGTTTGATGGATTCCTGCAAAGAGGGTCCCGGGGAACGAACCGATTCCTTAGCGGTTTGCAACCAAAGCGGCGATCGGAACTGGAGCAAGACCTTGGAAGTCTGTTTCTGGGGACCTTCTCTAATTGAATAAATGTTCTTTTGTCTTCACAAGCTGTGTCTTTTCAGTTAATGCTTCCCCATTGCACCAGGAAACACCCCCTCATTAAAATAGAAACATAATTAAAAATGCACAATGGAATCAAGGCTGTCGTTTTGAGATGTTGGAAGAAGGATGAGGGGTAAGGGGGCGTTTGCCTACGAAACGGTTAAGCGTCTCGCCTGGAATTGGCCTGTCTCTGAGCTTCCCTGTATTTCCTTTTTCTTTGCTTTCTGTTTTGAAATAAATTCTTCTTGGTTTTACAAATGCAAAATATATACAAACACAAACTGCAAAAACAAATCTGTATAAAAGAGACTCTCTCTCCCCATCTCCTCTTCCTCTCTGTGGGGTCCCATTTTAAGCATCTAAAACTGCATATACATCCAGACTCCAATTTTTGTATCAGGCCATATTATCCGCAATAATTTTGGCACTACAAGTGAGTCAAAATCCTACTCTTGTTTCCATCTGCTTACAGTGGTCTCCCAAATGAATTCTAAAATTTCCCCATTCTTTTATAAAGTTTTTATCCTCTTTGTCTCTGAGTTTTCCAGTCAGTTTTGCCATCTCAGCAGAGTCTCTGGTAGGGACTTTTATTTTCTTTCTAGTTCTGGGCTAATAACATCCGGGCGGCCGTTGTTCCATACATGAAGAGTCTCTTCTGCTCCTTTGGGATGTCGGTACCTGTAATTCCGAATAAAAAAACCTTCTGGTATCTTAACAAAAGTTATTTTAAACAGAGCTTCCCTGTATTTTCAAGCCATAAAAGCCCCTTTTGTGGAATGCCTGAAAGATTCCGATTGGGACCCAAAAGAGAGAAGGGGAGGGAGGAAGAAAGGAGTATAAAAAGAGAGAACGAGAGAAAGGAAAGGAGGAAGGAAGGAGAGAAAGGAAAGGAGGAAGGAAGGTAAAAAGATAGAGAAGGAAATAGAAAGAAGGAAAGGGGAGGGAGGGAGGGAGACATAAAGAAAGAAATAGAGAAGGAAAGGGGAGGAAGGGAGGAAGATAAAAAGAGAAAGAAAGAGTGAGAAAGAAGGAAGGAAAGGGGAGGGAGGGAGGAAGAGAGAAAGAAGGGAGGAAGATAAAAAAATTGAGAAAGAAGGAAAGGAGGGATGAAGGAAAGAAGGAAGATAGAAAAGGAAAGGGGAGGAAGATAAAAAGATAAAGAAATAAGAGAGAGAGAGAAGGAAGGGGGGAGGAAGGAAGGAAGGGAGAGAGAGAGAGAGAAAGAAGGAAAGGGGGGAGGAAGATAGAGAAGGAAAAGAGGAAGGAAGATAAAAAGAGAAATGGAATGAGAAAGGAAAGGGGAGAAAGGAAAGAGGGAAGATAAAAAGAAAAGAGAAACAGAGATAAAGAAAGGAAGAGGAAGAATAGAAGAAAAGGAGAGCAATTTGGCCCTGAGCCGCGGCGTCGGCTCTGGGCAGGGAGCTGCCTTTCCCGCTGGCGCCACTGGGGGCGCCCTCCCGATCTCGCGACAGTTGCGGCAAGATGGCTACAAGGTAGCAGCTCGGCCGCCTTGGATGCTGCGCGAGGAGGAAGCTGGACATCCGCCCCCTTGGAGAAGCCCCGCGGAGAGAAGCGACGAGATGGTAAGGCTCTTGGTGTCCCCTTGGCAAGATCTGGAGGGGGGGTCCCCTTTGAACCCCTCCTCTGCTGGAGGGGCTGCAGCGATTGCATAACAACAATGCTCAGAGCCAGACACGCGAGTTGGCCGCCCGTTCACACGTGCACAGGGGAGTATGGAGCCGGGCAGGGAAAGGGAGACGTTGCTGCCCAGAAGACACAAAACCGGCTTGCAAGGTTAGGCCCCATGCTGTCTGCACTGGCCGGCAGCCGTGCCCAGGATCCGAACCCGGGGCCTTCTGCACGCCAAGCACCCGCTCAGAATAAACCCAAGTTTCCAGTGGGTTTCAGGGGTGGGAATAAAGGGCTGGTTTTAATTCAGAGATCCCCCCCCACCAGCAGCTTCACTGCGCAAGGCAGGTGCTCTAACCACTGAGCCTCACAGCCCTTGCCTGAATTTCAGCAGCCGATTTATACAACTTTTTAATGGGGTGTTTCAGCTATAAATATGGTGTGCATGTGGGATTATTGTTTTGTTGTTTTGGTTTAATTATTTACTTTTGTTTGAAGGTTGGTCTATAAATGTTGATAGTAGTAATAATAATAATAATAATAATAATAATAATAATAATAATAATAATAATTTATTATTTATTCCCCACTCATCTGGCTGGGTTCCCCCAGCCACTCTGGGCGGCTTCCAGCAAAATATTAAAATACAATAATCAAATATTAAAAGCTTCCCAACTTGTTTTGTTGTTTTCCTTTATTTACTTTTGTTTGAAGGTCGGTGTATAAATTTTCGTAATAATAACAAGAATAGCAATAGTAACAGAAGGTAACATTTTGCCTGAACACAACTGCCAGCAATATTTGAGAGCAGGGCATGTTCTGTAGACAAAAGCCCTACAAATCTTGGCTCGTCTTCCTCTGGCGAAGGGGCTTTTGGGGCGCCCTACCTTACAAAGCTGTTGTGGACTATATATATATATATATATATATATATATATATATATGTGTGTGTGTGTGTGTGTGTCAAAAAGAAGCCCTGCATGTTGGTTAGCGGACATCAGTGCTGATGACTGAAGGCTGCCAGGGGGGGAAATAAAACGAAAGCAGCTTTTTGAGACAAATTTTGGCTTCTCATTAGCCACCAAAGAGGAACCTTGTTCCTGTTTCTGCAGTTTTGCAAAACAACCCGCTTTTAAGAGGGAGATTCTGATTTTGGTTGCGTGGTCCCCTCAATCCTCTAAAGGCTCATCATCATCATCATCATTTGGTTTTCACTGTTTCTTCCCTCAAATAAGAGCCCAAGATCAAGAGCAAAAACCCCGCCTGTCTGAATAGGGGAAGGGAATCGGGTCAGGCAGAAAAACCCTATGCCCACTTGGCGTCCAAAAATCAAACCCAGCCCAGCTTCTTCAAATATCCCTTTAGCCCAGAAAGGCTCTTTAGATGGTTTATCAATGTGCTATTTTATAATGGTTTTGCCCTTCATGATTTGATCTGACCAGAGCTGCAAAAAGTGGATTAAAAAACCCCAACAACCAATTTTTAAAAAACCAAATAAAGGAATATATTGTGACTGTAATGAATTCACTGTAAAGGGGGAGGGGGGAGTTCACTCTCAATCAATTCAAGAATGCAAAGAAGCGATCTTTCCTCTCCCATCCAAGAGAATAATAATAACCAGCCGCCCCCTTTCACCCCCTTCGGTCAGGAGAAGACGCCGCCACCTGCTGCCCCACTTGCACCCCAAGACCTCCGGGCGTCCCCCCCCAGCCGCGCCAGGAGCAAAGCGGAGAAGGAAGAGGGGGCCCCGCCACTGGTGACATCTCCCGTGGCCTCTTTGGGGGGTGAGTAGGGGCGGGAAATCGGGCCTATTCCCCCCCCCCAAAAAAGCCAGCTTTCTAGTCCTCATGAAGGCTCAAGGAGCTGTCTGCACGGACCGGCAGCAATTCACAGGGGGAAGGGGGGATTCCCATCCCTACGTGGAGATGCTGGAGGGGGGTGGTCCTTCTGCAAGCCCAGCAGGGACCCTGCCGTGATCCCCAGCCCGGAGGGAACCACCAATGACGTCTCTTCTTCGCAGGCCCGGCCAACTCGGGGGTTTCGGCGACCCACAGCCACCCCACGCCGAGCGGTGGGGGGCGGAAACAGGACCTGCGGCTGCCGAAGAGGAGACCCCCAGGTGAGTTGGAGGTCGGGGCGGCCCTTCTTAGCAAGGGGCTGAGGAACAGGGCGCACGGAGCCTGGTTTGGGGCCCAAAGGTGGGGCCGAGAATCTTGCCCCTCCTCCCAGGCTCTGCTGCACAACATCCACATTTTCCCAGGCTGAGAGCTTTGCCCACGTTTTCCTCCGGCCCCCCACCACTGCCAAGCGGCCCTTGGAAGATTATCCAGGGAGGGGAGCACGGCCCTCACGCCGAACAGGATTCCCAGTTTCCTATGGATCCTGTGTTCCCCCTTCCTTTAGAAAGCCACTTCTGGTCAATGTGTCTTTTGCCCTGGAGAGGACGTGTGTTGGTTGTTCCCATTTCACAGAAAGGGGAAATAGAGGTGCATGGCTGCGAGCTGCTCCAGCCTCAAAGCGGGGCTGCCAAGGCCTCTTGAATCATAGAATAATGGAATTGTAGATTTGAAAGGGGCCCCCCAGGGTTCATCCAGCCCAACCCCCTTTGGCTAATTCTCTTGCCTCGCCCTAGGGAGACGCTACCAGTGCTCTGGGGACGGCTGCCGCCTGGCCTGCCGCAGCATGAAGGAGCTGCTGGATCACATTCGGGTTCATTATCGGCCCACACAGTCGGTGGAGGGTAAGTCTGTGGCCGGGGGGGGGGGGGGGGGGGAGAGATCTCAAGCTGCCTTTGCCCCTCACACTTTCCACTGCAGTAACTATTTTGGGGGGCGGTGGGGATTGAAATTTTGTTCATTTTCAAAATGTAAATAAAACAGAAAAATTGTAACGCCCGAAAAGAATCGGAAGGTGAAAAGCATGGCTATTGAAATGGGCTTGTAGAACGAATGATCCCAGCTGCCTCTCCTGATTCCCAGGGAAGATTTTCCGCTGTTCCTCTCCGGGCTGCTTGGAATCTTTCCCCAACATGCAAGTTCTCATGGAACACATAAAGGTCCACTACAAGCCGAACCGCTACTTCAAGTAAGGCCATATTATTCTTGTTCTGATGATGATGATGATGAAGGGCAGGATCTAGATAGAGGGACCCAAGTAAATCTACTCCCAAAGCTCACTTTTCCCCCCTGGTATTTTATGCATTGGGGTTTGCTATTTCTATCCATCACAGAAGAGTCATTCTTTATTGTAATACGCGTAAACTGTCTAATGAATTACTTGCTGACATTTGATTTTAGCATTTACTATGGGATTCTAATGCATTATTGCATATAGCTTTATTTGGTGTAAGTTGTTTATTTTAAAGTCATTGTGACTTTTTATATAGGATCTGATTGTTGTTGTTTGATGTTTTATTATTAATTTTGCTTGTGTTAGAAGCCGTCCAGAGTGGCTGGGTCAATTGAGCCCGATGGGTGATGTAGTAATAATAATAATAATAATAATAATAATAATAATAATAGGATGATGATGATGTCAGGAGCTGCCCGAAGGCGTGGGTGATGGAGGCGCCCCCCCCCCCCCGTTTCTCATTTCTCCCTGTTTGGAGCAGGTGGGATTAAGCTGCCAACCTCCAGAATCAAAAGATGGGTGTAGCATGTGGGAAAGGGCCCTCCAGAGGTCCTCCATCCCAACCCCCTGCCACCTGTCCCCCCTCCAGGTGCGAGAACTGCATGACGCGTTTCCGGACGTACCGGTCCCTCTTCAAGCACCTCCACAGTTGCTCCTCCGCCGGAACCGCCGCCGGTGCAGCCGCTGCCGCCGCCGACACCCTGCCCCTGGCGCCGGAGAAGCCCCTCCCGGAAAAGGAGCCCCCCGGGAAGCTGCTGGAGGTCCTCCCCAAACTGCAGACGGTCATCCAGCAGCTCAAGAAGGAAGCCATCCTCCCCGGCGAGATGGAGGCCCCGCCGCCGGCCCCCAACCCACTCCCTGCCGGCCCCCTGGGGCCCTTGCCCGCCCTGCCGCCGGGGCCCCACGCCTTCCCTCTGCTGGAGCCCTCCCTCTTCGGACCCCCGCCGCCCCTGGCCAGGTTCCCGGGGCCGGCTCCCCACACGCTCCCAGGACCCTTCCTGCCTTACGTCCATCCGGGGAGCTACGCCTTGCCTCCCGCCGCCGTCCAGAGCCGCCTGCGGCCGTTCCTGCCGGGACAGCAGGGACTCCCCATCTCCAACGCCGTCTGGAAGAAAAGCCAGGGTGAGCAGAAGACCTCCCCCCCTTGCCCCAGGAGGGTCTCTCTGCCCCCCATCATTACCTGTCTGCCAGTCCAGCGATTGTGCCCCATTTGCTCAGATTTGAGATTGCCCTAATCCAGGTTTCTAGTCCTCATGACTGCACGGTGGGGGAATACTCAAGAGGTTTGGGAACTGCCCTTAAATGTTTCGCTCTCTGTAAGGCTCCGCTCGATCCAGAAGCTGCAGTCAGGGCAGGATGCTGCAGAGAAAGTGCTTTAAGCAATAACAGGCAACACGTGGCTCATAATGTTCTAACAAAATATATGTAACCTGTATTATTTCACAGTTCTTAAACCATGGGTAGGCAAACTATCACCGTCTCAATTACATGAGTAGAATGTGTCCTTTTATTTCAAATGCATCTCTGGGTTATTTGTGGGGCACAGGAATGCGTTCATTTTTTTTTTATTTCCAAAATATAGCCTGGCCCCCCACATGGTCTGGGGGACGGTGGACCGGCCCCCTGCTGAAAAAGTTTGCTGATCCCTGATTTAAATCAATTTGATTTAAATCAAATCTGCCCTGGAGAGAAACCTCCCCAGATATTTAGGAAGCGGGCGCAGGTTTCCATCTGCTCTTAAGCCTAGCGTTACTTTAACTCTTCCAGAGTCTCGCATGACGCTTGTCCGTTTGCTCCGGGGCTGAGCGCTCTCTTTTTTTGCGCCCCTGCAGGGCACTCCTCCAACAGCCGCATTGTGTGGGAGCACACGCGGGGGCGCTACAACTGCCTGCAGTGCTCCTACTCGACGGCGTCTCGGGAGGAGGTCACCCAGCACGTCGAGGACCACCGCAAGAACCCCTCCCCGCCCGGGCGCCTGGACGGAGAAATGGGTGAGTGGGGGGCTGGCGGGGGACCTCCCCTTCGACCCCGGCACCTGGGGTGGCACGGGAGGCGGATGGGCGACCTCCGGTCAGGACTACAGCTCCCCTTGGCCCTCTACTCGAGGTTGGCCAATGCTGGGATGTAACGTCGGACACCGAGGAGGTTGGGCTACAACTCCCATCAGGTGGAGGTGAGGGGAACTGTGGTTTGGCAGCGGCCAGAGGGGCAAAGGTTCCCCGACTGCTTCTCACTGACCTGGCTAGGCGCACTGGGAATTGTAGTCCAACAATCTCTAGCTGGCAAGCGCCCAGTTTAGCCAAGGCGATTTGACTCCATCTGTTGGGGGTTTTTTTTTGCAGTTTTTATCATTTCTGCGTTTCTGCAACGGACAAGTTTTGCTTTGTGATGGATTTTAAATGTCCCTTAAAAACAACAACTGATGCCTCCCTCTATTTTCCTCTTTCCTCCACCAGACTTTGGGGTGGGGCTCCCCTCGTTCCACCCCAGACTGACGCCAGAAGTGGAGAACACCCTCTTCTCCCCGCTGTGAGGCTTCCACGGTGCTGACCCCCCCTCGTTTTGTCACCATCACCATCTTCATCCCCCCTTTTAAGGTGCAGTAAGGATGGTGGGGGATCCTGGCTCCTCCCCACCCCCCAAAAAAAGGGGTAGAGGGTGCAGACACCCCCAGGAAGTCTTTCCTCTCCAACCCCCCCCCCCCCACAGAATGCGTGCGCACAAATGGATGGTGTTTGATGGGAAGGGGGTTGAAATTTAATTATTATTGATATTAATTTAATCTAGAACTTTTTCCGGTGCATTCTTCTTCCCCCCCCCAAAAATGGTTTCTCTTGCTTTAAAGGCAAAATGCTCATCCCCCCCCCCGTTCTCTTGGTGAGGACACCTCCAGCCCCTCCCTCCCTAAAGCCGATGTTCAGGTTTGCTCAGGTTTGTTATAGTGGGCTATTTGCTGCTTTTGCAAAAAAAACACAAAAAAACCAGAAATAAAATGGGAATTGTACAGAAAATGTGAGCTAGCCTTCTTGTCTCAGTGTGTGTCTTTTGAGCCCTATTTTTGAGGGTGGGGACAGTGACAAAGGCAAACAAATACACCTACCTCTTGCCGGTGGGGGGAGGGTAGCAAGGAACATTCTGTGTTTAAAAAAACCCCCATTTTGTTAGATTTAAACAACCCTCCCCACCCCTCTACTCACACACAGAGAGAGAAACTGCTCAGGATTCAAGGCGAGTTCCGCCAGCAAAAACACAAGCAGAATTTTTTTTTGGGGGGGGGTGGAACTGCGGAGTGAGGTCTGCAGTGAGTAGCGCCCTGCTCTCTGCTCCTGCAGGGATGAAGGGGGAGCCCTCAAGCACCCCCCCACAGCCTTGGCCAAGTCCCAGAGTCCAGCCCTGAGCCGGTCAGGGAGGCGCCTCCGTCCCGCTGCCAAGAACGACTCGGACTCCCTTCTCCTCTCTCAAAAAAGTGCACGGTTTTAATATGAACAACGATGCATCTCGTCTTCTTTTTGGTCTCTGTTCAAAGCATTATTACAAAAACAACAACAAAACACAAACCCAACAGTTCTTGTAAACCACTTGGAAAGTCGTCAGACAGGACGGAGGAAGGGGATGCCCCCCGACTCCCCTCCGAGGGGTCCGCTCGGAGTCTGTCGGGAGAAAGAGTAGGCAAGGCACCAGGGACTGGGGAGGAGAAGAAGTGCTAAGGCCGGTTCCCCAGGCTGCTCACAATCGCCAGCTCCTTTTCTGAGGACGGGACGCATCCGTAGGCAGAGGGCCAGGAGAACTTTCCTTGTGGGGCAGCTCTGGAGCCAGGCTTGCCAGAGACCTGCTGGTGACCCAGAGAATCAGAAGGGTGGAAGAGACCCCGGGTCCTGGGGTCCAGGGCTGCAGAGAAGCGGCTGGAGCTTGGCAGTTCACGGCAGTGGCCCTTCCTGGAGCAGCAGCAGCGGAGGAGGAGGAGGTGGCAGCAGCTCCCGCCTGGAGGCAGAGGGGGCAGGGGCAGTCTTGCCCCGGTGGGGAAGACCAGGGTGCTTGGCGATCTGGCCGCGTCTTTGGCAGGTGGGGGGAGGCCCCGGGCATAAGGGGGCTCACTGCTTCCTTCAAAGAGAGAATGGGGACACAAGGGGCTGTGAGCAGCCGGCAACCTCCAATGAATATTTCAGAAACCGGCAGGGTGGCACAGCACCGCCCAGTGGGTGGCTGGAAGGGGTCTCGGTGGTGGGGCCTGAGAACGCCCCCTGCCTAAAATCCCAGCCAGTGTGGACACCACTGGTGCACCAGAAGGCATGAGGACCAGGATTTTGTTCCTGTTTGAAGGGGAGGCGGTCAGGGAACGTCCCAGCTCCAAACCCCGGGGCACCGCCATGTTGGTGATGGGAAGGGCTCCTCCTGCCTTTGGACGTCTGCTGCCAGGTGGGCCAAGGGGGTGGGCTCAGTCTGAGGCAGGTCCCCCCCCCCCCCCGGAAAGCAGAAGCAGGCACCTTAATACTGGCTGTCAGGGTCCGGGCGGCCCCCTCGCTCCTCCAGCAGGCTCTCGGTGCTGGCCGACGTCTCCGAGTCCAGGTTCTCCTCGTCGGAGCCCCTCTGGTCCAGCTCTGGCAATCGGTAGGTGATATCTTCCCTGTGGAAAAAAGTTTCCCTCTCTCATAATGATCTTGTGGGATGCCCAGATTGCTGCGGCAATCGCTGCCCCAGAAATGCCAGGGCTGCTGGGAGGGAAACTCCTCCTCTGGCTCCCAGCAGCCAACCCCCCCCCCCGCTCCCCCCTTGGGGGCCTGCCACTCACTTCTCCTCCTTGATCGACTGGATCCTCTCGATCAACAGCTCTTTCTCCCGGTTGTCCGTCTCCTCTCCCTCTGGGATAGCGCCCAGTTTCGGCGGAGTGCCATCGTCTGACCCAGCCTCTGGGGAGCCTTTGCTCTGGAAGGAATGGGGGGGAGAGATAGCAAGGTCTGGTGTCTGTTCTGGTCCTTCAGAGCCCGTCCAACCGAAAAGCCTCCTCCAGGGTTGCAATGAGACACGAAGCAGCACCCTTTGGGTGGGCAATTTGACGCTTGCCAGCTTTTCCCAGGCGGCAAAACCAACCGGTGCAGTGCGGAAAGGGCACTGAGGAGGGAGGAGAAAGATTTGGGGGCAGCGCAGGTAAATGGGCCACTCTCTGGTCTACCTCACAGGGCTGTGGTGAGGGTGAACTGGGAGGAGAACGCCAAAGGTTTCAGTAGCCTCACAGCCTGCTCCAAACTTCCTATGTATCCAGGAATGTTTGTTCTTACACACCGTGAGATTGGGGGACGGATGGACGCCCGACACAGCATTAAAGGCTGCTTCTGCCCATGTGCAAAGAACCTTCTTCCCTTGCCACCAAGCAGACACAAGCCAGCCAGCATATGCTACTTTAATTATAATAAAAGGCACATATATATGACTGTATATATGAATAGAACGTCAGGTGTTAGTGTGAAATCCTTTTTTTAAAGAAAGAAAGAGTGGGGGTGACTTCCAAGGCAGCCCTGAGAAGACTTGCAGCAGTTTCTATTTTCTGAAAGAGAAGCACAGCTTTACAACCTCCCCACAAACCACAATTTGGACACGACTGTTGTAACTTGGGATACGTGCAGCCGCGCAGCATGCGGTACAGGTTAAAAAACAAAACAGCTCTGAAAAGTCGCCTTTTCTGGCTCTGGGGGTCATGCTGTGTGGCCGTCAAAGAGAAAGCGGGGGAACACGCACACACACCACTTGTCATGCACTGAGAGAGTGTCTACCTACCGGCGCTCCCTTGCGGGGAGAGGAAAACCCAAGTTTTACAGGCCATAGCTAGAAAAAGGGAGAAAGAGACGATGGCCACACTCACAAACGTCAGAGGCACACAATTTCTTTCCGGACTCTCCTTGAATCAATTGCAAAATTGTTGGTGTAGCCTCGGCGGAGCCGCTTCGCAATCTGCCTGCCTGCCACAGCAATTGCAACGTGCTGTGCTAGACGCAGGATGATTTCTAAATCTATTTCCGTGGCTCCTTTCGTTTCTTTCCCCGCAGAATTCAAATTGCAACACGCGCACACAAAGATGTGATATTGGGAACGAAGGGAACATTTTTACTTCGTTTACTCCCAGTGTTGTTGTTGCAATCTGAATCCCAGAGAACTGAAACAGGAGCGCAACAAATTACAAAAAGGAGCAATAAAAACACAATGAAAAACTAGTCATGACGCAGGTGTACTGCAGAGCAGGGACCTCTGGCGGTGAGGAACACCTGCCCCAATCCAACCAATCCGTGTTTTATCCCAATCAGTTATGCTCCGAGTAAACCCACTGACATGAATGGAGCTAAGTTTGTCACGTCCATTTATTTTAATGGGTCTCTTCTATGGATGTCACACTAGGAAGTGTGTTATCTTCATAAGCTTTTGGCAGGGTTTTCTTTTTCTAAATTTGTAAATTTGGGCCCAACTCTGCTGCAGGGCTCTTAGGATGTTCTGAACTTCTGGAGGGTGCCAGCGGACGTGGCCACTCAGACCAGCAGCTCCTTTTTGGGACTGGAATCGGCTCACACTTCGCAAGCCACTTCCCCACCCCGCCAGGCAATCCACAGACAGGCTTTCTCGGGGAACAGCTTACCGAGTTCTGCCGCAGCAAGGAGAGCCGTCGGAAGGCGATGCTCTCAGCAGCCTCCAGCTGGCAGATCTCATCCATCTTCACCTTGTACTTCCGCATCTGCTCCTTGATGATCATCTCCACGCAGCTGGGGGCAGAGGAGAGTGAGAGGGAGGGCGAGAGGCTGGCGGGGAGCAGAACCCCCCTCAAGAGACCTCTGGCGGCATGGGAGGGAGAGGAAGGGGAGGGAGGTGTACATGGGAGGGCAGAAGAGACCTGCAATCCCCGTGGGGGTGGGTGGTCACAGGCGAGGGGCACAACAAGCCAAGCTCCGTTTTCTCCCTAGGGGACTGATCCAGGCTCTACAGCCTCACAGGAGGGAGGCAGCAGGGTCACAAAAAGGAAACCAGTTCCCAGCGCAGGAGCTGGGTCTCTATTCATGGGGCAGCAGCTCACGAAAGGCCTTGTGGGAGCAAAGGAGGCGAGAGGACTCTTCGGGTCCCCTGCCAAGCGTCTATGAGCGCTGCTCCACCTGCCCCGCCAATCCCAGGCCTGGCTTCTCCTGGGCTCACTCACATGGTGGTTTTTGAGACGTCCTTCATGCTGGTGAGGGGGTCCGAGGTGTCGGGGCAGCGCAAGAGGCAAGGGGCGAAGACGATGGCCAGGGCGTTGGGAGACATGCGGTTGAAGTCCTCCACTAGGGCGACCCTGTGCCACACACAGAGAGAGAAATTACATATTGGAAAAGAGAAAGGACACATTGGCGGTCCCTGTGGATGCTGCCAGCATCTTTTGCTGGCCCAAGAGGGACGATAACGCTGTCTTAAGAGGTCACTACTTTGCTCCTGGTTTGGAAACGGATTGTCAGGGAACTGCCATCGGAAGGGCAGGCGGTGGAAGGGCTCACGGAGGTTAGGAGAGACTCGGCAGCAGAGGAGGGAACCAGCAGGGGGAGAGAAGGAGCTCCAAGGGAAAGTGAATCGGCGGGATGGCTCAGAGAGACTTCCAGCGAAAACAGTGGGGAAGTTTCAGGACCTCCTATAGGGACACCCACCCCTCGCCGGAAACTGTCGCGCCGAGAATCCCGAAGACGCGTTTCCGTTAAGGAGCTTCTATGCTGGAAACGTTTCCGCAAAGTCAGTGACATCCCTCTCGGGATTTCAGATGCGCATGCAAATATTGTGGAGCTGTGGCTACACACGGGGGGGGGGGGTGCGCAGAGCATGTGGGGGGTGTGCGGTGTCCTTACTTGACTAGGTGAAAGACCAGTCGCTCCAGAGTGTCGTGGTTGGCCTGTGGGAGCTGCTCCAGGACACTGTAGATGGTGCAGAGCTGCTCCTGTTTCCCCGGGAGCTCTGTGGGGAGAGGGGGAAGGTAAGAGCAGAGCATCGGGGCCCACAGGCAAGGGAGCCCCTCGCCCGCTGCTGCCGCCCACCCACAAGAGGTGCTTAGAGCTGAAGATGGAAGTTCTGCCAATTGAAAAGGATGTCTAAACAGATAATTCCTAAAAAAAACCTGAAGCCTTTTTGCTAGGAATAACGGGGACAGGAGTCCCCAAAAAGCTGACTTATTTATGTACGCTAGAACTTTATATGCAGAAGAAGGAATACCACCAGCGAAGGAGGGGTGGCTTATGAAACGGAGGGACTCTGCTGAAATTAATTAATGTTTAAGGATGGAGGGACACTTTCTCTCACACTGTCTCACAGCCCGGCCCTCGGAAACTCACCCACGGCCCGCAGGAAATCGTGGTACTGGGCAAAGGTCATGAGGGGGTCGGGAAGCTCCCTCAGCCACTGCTTGAAGATCCCGGTGATGGTATGGATGGGGTAATTCTCCAGCCGCACCGAGTTTGGGTCTGAGGAGGAGGAGAAATAGAAGGAGGAGGGAAGGTGGGTAATATTAGAAAAGAACGCTGTGGTTTAAGAACGGACTTCTGGAACGGATTAACTTCGTAAACCAAGGTACCACTGTACTGTCCTCCTGCTCCTGGGAAGACTCAGGGTCTGGATCCAGAGCAGGGGGAGGCTCCCACTGTTCCTCCCCAGCACAGTCCCTGACAGCCCCCCCCCCCGCTGTTGCTTACCTGCCTGGAGGGCCTGCCGCAGCTCCCGCATGCGGTTGGCTGAGCCCGACTTCCGGTAGATGCCTTCTGTGTAGAGGCCATGCATCTCCACGTACTCCAGCAGCTTCTCCATGACGACAGGGACAGAGTTCTTCTCGCTGGTCAGGGCGCCGACACCCACCCCAAAGTGGCGGGGCTCCAGGTCGTGGTCACCCTGGGAACGGGAGAGGAGGCAGAGCGTGAGCCAAGGGGGGCCAGCATATTTGTGTATGTGAGAGAGAGAGACAGACAGACAGACTCTAAACCAGGCTTCCTTCAAGCATTTTGGACTTTAACGTGGCTGGGCCACCTGTGGCTGATGGGAGACCCAGCCCCAAACACCTGGGGGGCCTGGGCAGGGGGAGTGTGTGTCACCCACCTTCTTTGCAGCCGAGGACATGCATCCGCTCTGGATCTTGCAGAGGCACTTCTTGTGGCAAGTCAGCTTGCAGACTAGAGGAGAGAAACGGCGTGTCGTTGGTATGTGACACCCAGTAAAATGGCAAAAATGTGCAGAACCAGCTCAAACGTGTGCCGGAAATGTAAAAGGGAGGGTGGCGGGCGGGTGGTAGTGGCAAAGATGTGAGCCCCTCCCTCTGCCCCCCCCCCACTTACTGCGGCAGAGACAGGCCTTCTCCATGGGCCAGATGTAGGAGCAGCACTGCTCACACGACTGCAGGATGTTCACCTGGTAGCTCCCAAACATGTGTCCGTTCAGCTCTTCGATCTGCAAGTGGGACGGGCAAAGGGAAGGGGTGTTACGGCTCCGCCGCTTCTCTCCAGAGGGAACAGCGCTCTTAACATGCTAAGGAGCATGGGGACTCAGGGAGATAGACCCTTATTCCCACTTAAGCCACCAGGGTTGACCGAATCTCAGCACTGGCGGAACGCCACTCACCACGCGCTCCTGTTTCCGCTTCTTCTTCTGAGCCTTGGTCTGCTGTTGGGGGTCGGGGAGAGAATGAGAAGGAAAAAATATAATTTCCCCCCTCTCTTTTCTCTTCCCATCATCCTCAGTGTCGGCACAGCTAGGTGAGGAAGGATGGGAATTGTGGCTCCCAACCCTTTTCCCCAAGGAACCGGCCTGCCAAGAGTCAAAACTGGCTGAGGGGGACAATAAAAACAGCCCCAACAGGAGGAAGGTGTGGGGGTCTCTCCTGTGGCAGAGGGAGGATTTTCTGGGCACAGGTCTCCATCCCTAAGCGATCCATACAACCCACACCCACAAAACTCTCCTGGGAAGTCTGGCTGGCCCCACAAGGGAAGGAAGAGCCGCCACAGACCTTGGCTGGCCCCAGGTCTTCCTTCTTGGCATAGCTGCGGGCGAACTCGTCGAGGAGGGACTGGAAAAGGTTGAGAACCAGCTTGACCTCCTTCTCCTCCCTCTGCTTCGCCATGTTGACCACAAGCAGCTGGTAGTTCTCCATCAAGTCTTGGTAGCCGACGTGGATCTGCCCGTTCTGCGGAAAGAGGCCGCGCTGCACGTTCATTCATTTAACAACGATCCGCACGTTGCCCACTCGACAACGGCAGCCGCCTCTGCCACACAGGGCTCTGGGCTAGAGGGGCTTCCCCTCTGATTTTCTGGGGAAGCGCTTCTATTTTTAAGAGTCTGACAGTCCGGAAAGGTGGGAGCAGGACGTTAGACATGAAGTCCCCGCTTCATGTGCTACTTACGGGCGTGGAGTACATCGTCTTTATGTTGCCACGGAACTTCTCGGTGGCTTCGAAAAACAAGCACTCGATGGCGGACTTTTGCGAATGGAGATCATTTATCTGGAAGGTGCGGGGGAAGCAGAGACACAGATTTAATCGCTGACACTCTGAAGAGGAAGGTGCATTCTGTAATCTCTATAAAAACTGGATTTATCGGTTTGTGCTCTATCTGGTTAAGTCACTTTGATTCCTCTGTTTAATGATGCAACCATCTCAGGCATCCGGACAGCTTTTTAAGATGAACTGAAATCCAGAACAAAAAAACCTGAGTTCTTGTGGCTGGGCCACTCTCACCTTGTTCAGAAGAAATTCGTCCAAGTACTTCAGCTCGTTGGCGTTGGTGATATCCCTCAGGAACGGCGCACGCCACTTCTCGGGCGCCGTCTTGACTTTCCTGATCTTCAGGGTGCGGCTTCTCTTCGCCTTGCCCCCTTCTTTGGCTTGGCGCTCGTCCCCAGGGGGGTGGTCCGGAGGCCCGGAAGGAGCTGCGGGGGACAAATGCAGAGGGCGGGGCTCAAGGTGGCTCTTCTCTGCCAGCCCATAAACCCCCCAGCTAGAAACCCTTCAGAGAAGACGCACAAGCCTTCAGCTTATGTTGGGGAGGGGAAAACGCTTGTCGGTTTGAGGGCCACCTTCTCTCCTGGGCAAGCTTCCGAGGGCCGCCTGCGGGTGGGCAAGGCAGAGGTAGGCAGAGCAACGAATGTGAATTGTATGTTTTGTACAAGAGGCAAGACGCTTGCGAGACCTGGAGGTCAACCACCCAGGAAAGGCTCCCTTCTTCCCTTCTCCCTGCCTCTCTCTCTCTCTCCTCACCACATACCTGGCTACCCGCAAACCTCACCTTCTGCCGCCCTCTGCGCTGGCCCCTCCATGGGTAGCACGCAGGCCAGGAGCTGGAAACTCTCGCCCTCGTCCGACACGTTGGGACTCTCCTTGAGGTTCTTCCTCTCTGGCTTTGGCCCAAAGAATTTCCACAGGGGGCTCTTGTAGGCAGACCTGATGGGGAAAAGGGGGCTTGGAGGAGGAGGGTGGCGGCAGGATTAAAGGGCCTGCCAAGGAGAAGGAGCTGCCGCTGTTCGGTATTTTATTTCCAGCATCACACAGCAACCCCCCTTTCCCTCCAAGCTGCTCGCCAAAGGGCGGGGTATAAATAATAATAAATCATCACCATCATCATCCTACACCTGGCGGGTGGACTACAACACCCATCATCCGTGGCTAAACTAGGTGGGGCTAATAGGAACCGGCTGGGGGGGACCCAAGGCGGAAGAACACTTCCCCCCACCCCACAATGGCTCTCAGGATCAGGGGCGACTCTGTCTCACGAGGCCCAAACTTGGGGGCGCATGGTTGGGCCTTCAGAAAACGGGCTGGGACCCTAAGAGGGGAAGGAGGAGGGGCTTTGCCAACCATGAATTTTGCACCAGAGCAGCTCCGCTTGTAGAACAACCGCTGAGTTGCTAGAGTGGGTCTGGGATACTAGGACAGCACTTTCTCTCCAGAGCCAATGTCTATGCTGAAAGAGCCCTTTGGGTTTTCTGCCTGGACAAGCAGAGCGTGAGCACATACCTGCCGTCCACCTGCTGGCCGGAGGCGGCTGTGGGGCTGGCTGCGTCCAGGACAGGAGGAGGAAGCAGCTCCTGGGCCTGCCTGGGTAGCGTGAGAGACTTCTTGTCATTCCCGTCACCTTCCGGCACGTTCTGAGGTTGTTGTGCAAGATGGAAAGAAGCAAACTGCCCGTGAGAAAGGAGGAAGGCTCCAGCAGCAGCAGCAGCTGGATCCGACCCAAAGGGGCCCAGAGTCTAGTCCTTACAGGGGCCGACCAGAAGCCCCTTTTAGGAAACACACAAGCAGGACTGGAGCCCCACAGCAGAGATTCTCCTTGCTTGGGATCCCTAGCAAGCTGGTTTGATACCAGCCCAGTCCTACTCAGGCTAGAACCCCTGAAATTAACATGCACAAGCAACTTTCAACTGTTAGTTCCAGGGAGTTTTCTCTGCGCACACCTTGGCCGGATGCAACACGTAGGACCCTCTGCCACTCTTTGCTCAATCTGTGGTGGTGGGCAGAATTCTGTAACTGCACCCCCACCCAACAAACCAGGTCCAATCTGCCTGAGCACTGGCCTTACCTGGGTGGGGACAGCGAGCCTGGGAATGTCGTCCAAGGAAGACGCCGTCTCCTTTTTCCTGCAAAGAGGGAGAAAGAGGCGTTTCAAAATGGAGCCACCCATTCCAGGGATCGGGGGGGGGGCACCTTTGGGAACCCTGCTGCTGGAGGGCTCCAGGTGTTTCTCGGCTTTGGAAAGGGGGCCCCTTGGAGGCCAAGAACAGGCACGATTTCAATCTGCGTGGACAAACCGTCAGCACAAAGCTAGCCCTCTTTGGCCACAGTCGTTTGGCTTTGATATCGTATCGTCTGCCTATGAAATAAGGCAGAACTGGGTTGCTGCATTTTTAGGGGGTGGGGGGAAAGCGGCTTCCCTTTGGCCCTTTCAACACCCCTCCAAATACGGAGGCCGCAGCCAGAAAATTGATAGGCAGGAAAGAAATCAAGCAAGTAGAGGAACAGGCACACAATCCTGCATTATAGCCCTTTCTCTGATCCTTCTCAGCATCTCAACCAGCTGGTAGAGCTGCTCACCTTTGGCTTATGTGACTCTACAAAAGCTCTCCTGGCCGGATACTATGGCCATAGTTATAGCATGCGCTTAAAGCGCTGTGATGCTACTTCCTGGCTTCCCCTAAGGAATCCTGGGGGATTCAGTGCTCCTTCTACCCCCCAGAAGCCGGGTGCAGCAGGGCTCACCTGAGCTGTGGGGAGGGAGACCGGGCCGGCTGCCCCCTCTCGTCCAAGGACTGGCTCAGCCCGTCGCTCTGCCCGCCTCCGGCCAGCCGCCTCTTCCCCTTCCACCTCTCCCGCTTGTCCCGCAGCTTGCCGGGGTCATCCTGGTACCGCTGGATGTGGAAGGAAGGGGGGCTGTCCAGCTCCTTCTGAGACGCCCCTCGGCCTTTGTCTGCCGGGCTCCGGAAGCTCCAGCTGCTGGCCAGACCGCCAGGGTGGGCGAGGGCCAGATCCGTGGGCCTCTCGGGGTACGTGAAGCTCTGGCTGATGCGGATTTTGGGGCTGTCCTGCCTCCCCAGCCCATTGGAGTCCTCTTTCGCCCCAGGTCTGTCCTCTTGCTTCAGTACAGGGGCCGGAATGCCACTGTCCACAGGAAGCCGGTCCTCCTTGCCGCCTGGAGCTTTCTCTTCCGCCACGCTGCTGGGATGCGCTTGAGGGGAGACCCCCAGCTCAGGCGTGTGGCCCCCTTCCCCCCTGGATGGGCCGCCTTCCCCACTGCTGCGGGGGTCATCCACCGAGAAGGCAACATGCTTGCTCTGCAGCTCGTTGTGCTCCAGGCCCCTCTGCCGGCGGAACGCCCGCTTCTCCCGGCTGCTGGCCAGCCCTTTTTGGGAGAGCGGAGGGGACTGGTCCCTGCTGCTGTCGCCACTGCTCCCGGCTCCTTCCTCGTCCTCTGCCTTGCCTGTCTGGTCCAGGGACACCTCTGTGGGCTCTGCCGAAGCCTGGCTTGAGACGTGCTCCTCTGGCTGGTGTAGCCCGTTCACCTGCTGCCGCTGCTGCTCCGCAAGAGCCTGCGCGACTGCTTCTTCCTCCCGCTTTTTGTCGGCGATCATTTGATGAAATCTAGATTGCAAGATTGGGTGGAGGGAATCAACAGTTGGTTTAATGGGGGACGGTAAGAGTAAATGAAGGGAGACACCACAAAGGGCCTTGTAAATGAGCGCAAATGCTGAACAACGCCGGTCCTGGCGGACTTTTGGTCTGATCCGGCAGAGCTCTCCTCCTGCACCCCAGTTTCCCCCCCTGCGGCTCAAAATGCTCAGAGTGCGCCTTGCCCCCCTCACCTCTTGCGCTGCAGGTGTCCTCGGACCAGAGCCTGAACAAGGCAAATCCTCGCCTTCTGCAGTCCATAAGACTTCCGCTCCCGGTACCCGCGCCACGCTGACTGGATGTAGAGGGCTGCGTTCTCCCTCTCCAGTGCCCTCCGGATGCGGTAGGAACGCCAGCAAGCCTGGGGGCCCCCAAGAAGGACAGGTGAGAAGCTATGCGTCTTTGCTTCTCACATTGTATTGTGTTGTTTCCCCCACTGCAACTTGCTGCTGTTTTTACTGGCTACAGTTTAGAAAGTATTTATTGTAATTGTTAAGAGTGAATCTATTATTTGCTGATATTTAACTTTACTGTGTACTATTGTATTCTAATGGACTACTGAATATTACTTTATTTATTATAAGTTGTTTAAAATAATAATCAGATCCTATATAAAAAGTCACAATAACTTTTAAAAAAAACTTATACCAAATAAAGCAGTATGCAATAAGGCATTAGAATCCAAGAGTAAACATTAAAATTAAACATCAGCAAGTACTGTGATGAAATGAAATGTCTGGGGAAACCCAGCCAGATGGGTGGGGTGTAAATAATAAAATTATTGAAAATATTATTATTATTAGCAGGTAGGGGCAGATGGACCACCTGGCTTCTGGTCCATTTCACGTGGTGTGGACTGAGGCTTCCCATCTGCAAATTAATTTGCTGCCTGTCGGTGCAGGAAATCCCTTGTAGAACGGGCTGGACTCTGCACAAGGGAGCTTCTTGTGTTTCAGTGAGGTGGGGAGAGGAAGGACGCCCCTCCTACCTGCAAGGTAACGGCTGCCTGCTGAGCCCGCAAGAAGCGCTTCCTCTCCAGCACCATCCGCAGCCAGCTCTGGAGGACGATGATCTTGCGGATGACTTCCTTGTGGAGGGTGTCCTGTAGCACCTGCCGAACGGCCTCCTTCATGAACACCTGCAGAGGGAGGGAGGGAGGGAGGTAGACGCCAGCCGGGGTCACCAAGACTGGCCCCATGTGCTGCTTGGGAGTGACCGCAATGCCCGTTAATTTATTTTGTAAAACTTCTATACAGTGGTGCCTCGCAAGACAAAATTAATCCGTTCCGCGAGTCTCTTCGTCTTGCGGTTTTTTCGTCTTGCGAAGCACGGCTATTAGCGACTTAGCGGCTATTAACGGCTTAGCGGCTTTAAGAAAAAGGAAACAAACTCGCAAGAACTCGCAAGACGTTTCGTCTTGCGAAGCAAGCCCATAGGGAAATTCGTCTTGCGGAACGACTCAAAAAATGGAAAACTCTTTCGTCTTGCGCGTTTTTCGTCTTGCGAGGCATTCGTCTTGCGAGGTACCACTGTACACAGCTTGACTGTAAAAACAAAACAAAACCTCAAAGCGGTTTACAAAAAAAGGTAAAGCAATAACATTAACAACAGCTAAAGGACTTTTGAAAAGTTAACAACAGACTAAAAGCTGGTTAAAACACATCAGCTTTCTAAACATCAAGGTAGGCTTGTCTGAACAAAAATGCACTTAGTAGGTGCCTGATATCAATAGGCAAAGAGCTCCAAAATGAAGGTGAATCTGTAGGATGCTGTAGGTTTTAAAGTTTAGTGTTGTGTTTTGCTTTAAATGATGTTGTTTTATGTTGTATACCACCTGTATACATATATATCCAGGGCTTTTCTCTAGTAAAAGAGGTGGTGGGCCCTGCTGAGCAGCCAAAGTTGATGAGCCTAAAGAGCTGGCAGAACACACCTGAAAGGTGCCAGAAATCCAGTGGCTTTCAGCTGAAAAAAGCACTGTGTATATCTAAGAATATAGGTGCATGTAAGAATGGCTGATAAAGATGATGGACTAAGCCAAAATGGCGAAAATGGCCGGTAAAATGAGAGATCAAGAGGACAATAAATTTAATAAAGAATGGGGAAATTTTATAAGCTGCTTGAAAGAGCACTGTAAGCAATTAAAAACATTGGCAGGATTGTAAAAAAACAACACTTGCCATGAAATGAGAATCATGGTTACCATTGAGTTTTAAGAAAATTTAGAGAATAAGATACGATGCAGTTTGAAAAGAATATTTAGGGAAACCATGGAGGGAAGTCTTGGGATTCTGAGAATCCTATTTGTAAAATGATTATGATCTAAGTATGATGACCATTGCTAAAAATGAAAACAAATTAAAAAATTAAAAGAAATAATGAATATAGGTGCATGGGTGTGAAGTGATTCATACAAGTTTTAAAAATAAATAAATGTACCCCCAGGAAGAGGGGCTTTTGCGCTCAAGACCCCCCTCGCGGCTGGATCTCCACACACAAGGCTCCTGGAGGGAGATTTGGTTGGCTCAGAAGCAACAAGAAGCCCCACAAGGACAGACCTTGGTCTTCCCGATTTGGTAGCTGCCGGCGCCCAGCTGCAGCTTCGTCAACAAGGCCGCGATCTCCTCCGTACAGGCTCTGGCACTCTTGGGCAGCAGGACTTGGAACTGGTCGACAAAATCCTGGGGAGGCAGCGACAAGAAGCAAACCACTTAGCAAACATCTCCAGTTTCTGAAAAGGAGATGGTGGCAGGTGTAATTGTCTCTGTGCCCAAGACCCTGGATAGATGATGCTGGCCAGAGCGTATAAAAGTAGAGGTGCATAAACTAAAGTGAAATCTTTCAATGCCCCAATGAATTGCACACTTTTGGCCCAGACCAAGCCAGGAATAAAGCCGGCCAGGGTCTCTGATGGATGCTGAAGCAAGGGGGTCTTCTTCCCTGGCATGAGGGCAAGGGAGAAAGCTGTCTGCTCCACTGCTCAGTGGTACCTGGAAGGTGAACTTGGCACTGTAGCCGGACTGGCGGATTCTCACGGTTTCCAGCATCCCTGTGTACCTGAGCTGCTGGAGCACGAGGCGCTCGTCGAAAAGGAGCTCCCTCTGGAACAGAAAGCAGGAGAGGGTCAAGCAGAGATCGGCCTGCGCTGACCTCCCCCTCCCCGATGAGAAGCCCCGTCCACCCCAAGGGCCGTGGTTTGCTGAGGTCACCAGCACTCTCTGGATCCTGCACACTGGCAGAGCGCAAGTCCGTGCCTGGCAAATGGAAGGAGCAGGATTCGACCTGTCAGAGCTACAACTAATCAGCCCATCGTGCTAATTCAAGATTAGCCCATGTGGTGCCCCAAGAATGAGGTGGGACTACAGCTCCCATCATCCATGACTGCTGGAAACTGAAGCCCAAAAGCACAGATGGTCCTCATCCCCGACCTGAGAAGAGGCGCTCCCTGCTCCTATGTAGAGAGGCATTGCTCCGTCTCTTGCGCACCACGGCGAGCGCTACTTCTTAGGTTAGCAGTGGAGCACGTCTGTGGCCTTTCAGACGCTGCTGGGCTCCAGGCTCCCGTCACTGTCACCCCCGCCCCTGCTGGGAGCCCAGCGACATCTACGTCGGCTGCTCCTGTGCCAGCATAATGCAACAGCCTCCTGGGGGAAGGTCCTACCTTTTCCGAGTTGGAGCGGATGCAGCGGATGAAGAAGGGTTCGGCTTTCCCCAGGGTCTCCAGGAGCTTGTTGAGAGAGGTCTGCAATGAGTCACAGGTGCGAGAGAGGAGTCAAGCGCTGCCCCTTGAGAGAGCTGGTCTGGCAGTGGGGGGGGGGCGGGGCAACCTAACCGCTTTGGGTGGGCTGCATCCATACAAGTGGTTAGAATGTCGGACCAGAGCCTGGGAGAGACAAGGGTTCAAATCCCCCTACTGGACCACGAAGCGCTCACTGGGCGTGACCTCAAGGCTTTGCCTCTCAAGCCTAACCTGCCACGCAGGGCTGTCGTGAAGATTAAACAAGCGGGACGGGGGAATCGTGTACATCCCTTCAAGCTCCTTGGAGAAAAAGGTGGAATACAACCAAATAACTAATAAATACGAGAATAAATCAAGGCTTCTCAAATTTGGGTCTCCCCAGCTGCTGTTGGACTACAACTCCCATCATCCCTAGCTAGCAGGACCAGTGGTCAGGGATGGAGTTTAAATGGTGTGTCTCTGTTTCTCAATTTGATCCTTTTACATGGTTTTGTATGTATTGTGGTATTTTACGCAGTTATTCTTATTGATCACAGTTTGGTATTTATTGTAATTGTCAAGAATGAACTTCTGTGTAATTATTCTTTGCTGGCGCTTTGAGAGTTAATTCTATTATGTGCTATTATAGATTATTGAATATTACTTTAAAGTTACGTTTTATCATGACTTTTTGCATTGGATCAGATTATTATAAGGTGCATGTTCTTTGCTGCATATTTTTGTTGCTTCAAACCGCCTTGCGTTGAGTAATGCAGAAAGGCGGTATACAAATTAAAAGGGAAATGAAGGGATGGTGGGAGTCATAGAACAACAGTTTGAGAAACCCTGGAATAAATCACAGTGGCTGGCCGGAATCTCAAGGAACTTTGTGTCTCGGTTAGTGGAAGCTCCCGGCCGTGTTTCCCTCGGAGGTGAGGGGCCCCTGCTCACCTGGAACTGAGCGCTGATGCTGGGCGGCTTCTTCTTCTTATGCAGGTGCAGGAGGGACTTGGTGGTCCGGTCGTGCAACGTCATGCTCACAATGAGCTTCAGGGACTTGGAGTCCAGCAGGTTCTGCAGCCAAAGGGGACACAGCTAGAGAGCCACACCCTCCACGGAGCGAGCCCCAATCCCTCTGCAACGGCACTGAGCGCGAGGGGTTCAATTTGCACTTCCGCTGACATCGTACAGTTGTGTGGGTGTGTTGGACAACAGCCAAGCACTGCTGTGCTCTGGTAATGGGTCTCAGCGCCCCTGATTTCACGCCTCCTCATGAGGACTGGAAACTGCGTTTTGTTCCAAGCTAAGACTGTGATGCCTCAAGTGCTGATCTCTGCTCAGAAGCCCTTGGAGAGTTAGTGCCACATACCAGATGGAGTGTCAGACTAGGACCTGGGAGACCCGGGTTCTAAAATCCACTCTTAACGGCCACACCACACCAGCTCTCTCATCTGCTTCAGAATATTGCTGCTTATTTGTTTTTAAATGGCGTTTTCTTGGGCAGGGAGGGGGAGATGCAACTTGTATACATATCACAGAACCATAGGCTTGGAAGGGGCCACGGGGATCATCTGGTCCAACCCCTGCAATGTAGGAATCTTCTGCCCCACGTGGAGCTCGAACCCACAACCCTGAAACCTAGAGTCTCAAGCTCTCTCTCTATGCATAGCAAGTTGACTCTGGTACTGCGTCAAATTCACACACATTTTGCAGGGTGCGACAACATGACACTTACACAATTTATTTATTCTATGCTGTCTTTCATCATTATGCCCCCCAACCACCTCTGAAACGGTTTCTCTTCTCAAGGAAATCTCTGAATCCACCCAGCTTACCTTTGGGATGGCCTGTTTTTGCTTCGGGCCTCTGCTCTTCCTGTTAAAATATACACATATATATCTGTATTTTCAAAAGTTACTGGCGCGGTGAGTGCCAAGCAGCAGCCCTGGTTTCGTTAGTTCAGCGAAGCCACGCCTAGCAAATTAGATGAAGCAAAGCAGGCTCAGGGAGCCAGATGATGAGTTGGCGACTCTAGGGGTCCTGCTCCAAAGGGTGGCATGGAAAGCGTGTCCCATGACACTAATCCCGCGTTGCCAACTCCTGCAATCCGGCAAGGCACTTCCTTGCTTTGATTGTAAGCCCCGAGCCTTTGAAAAGTCAGAATTTCACGCCCTCTTTCTGTTACGCTTGAGCTTTTGTTGCGAGCAAGTCAGTAAGAAACCCGAAGGGTGGTCCCTGCAGCTGCTAACTGGCACACAAGGTAAGCTCTTCCAAAGATCTGCAAGCGCCTGCTTAGCTCCACACTTGCCACTCTCCTCCTCCGTGCAACTTTTGCAAAGCACGCAAGTCTTGGTTTTCCCTCCGCCCCCCCCCACTCCACCGCAAACTCACAGGAAGTGGCAAGTGGGCCTCTGGAGCCGGCTGAGAGATTGAAGGAGCTTGCGGGGATCTTCGCCCTGCCAGGGCAGGGCCTTGATAGTCCTGACTATTTGCTCATGCAAGTCCCTAAGACACGACACACACACCCGACACGAGGAAACACAACACACACACACAGAGAGAGAGAGACAGCCGTGAAGAGACAGAACCACCAGGGATTAAACAGAAGAGACCCATCATTGCCTGGCATGCTCAAAGGATGGATGGCAAGAGAGGAGATGGTCCTGGAGTGGACCTGCTGTTAAACGTAGACATTTGGGGTGTGTAAATGGGGCTGCTGCTGCTGCTGCCTGACTACAATCACAATTTAGTGTCCTTCATATGCATGAATTATCAAGCATTAATTTGACAATATTGCTCCTCCCTCCAAGTTTTTACATAAAATGCCTGTTCAGATTCCTTCCAACACTGTTTGCAGAGCTGAATTATCTCAGGATTTATATATTGCATATATCTCAGCTGGTTAGAGCCTGGCGCTGATAATGCCAAGGTCACTGGTTCAATAATCCTTGTAGGGGCCAGCTGCATATTCCTGCACTGCAGGGGGCTGCGCTAGATGGCCCTCGGGGGTCCCTTCTGACTCTAAAGGTCTCTGGATCCGCCCGATAGCCCTGGCTCTGCACAAATGCTTCTTGTTCCACGTTTAGCTTCCCAGGCTCAGCCAAGGAAGATCTCCTCCAGCCCTTCATTCATGCACCATGCTTGTGGGGAAGAGTGCCTCCACACACACACAAAACCCTTACCTTTGCCACCCTCCAGAGAGAGGCACAAACCAGAAAGAGGACAACAGAAATGTGTGAAAAGCCACTCCTGGGCAGATGAACACTTCACAATGCTTCTGGGCTGTGCTGACGGCCTTCGGATCTGGATTATTTGCATAAGGCATGCCCCCACCCCTCAATTTCTCAAAATGTTTTGCAATTTTTGCACCACTGAGTAAGCTGAGAACAAGGGGCCATGACGGCTGCTGCAGCCAGGACATGCTGAGCGGACAGAAATTAGCCCAATTCAGACCTTTATGCTACGTCAAGGCCGAGGTTACAGCTGCGTCTCACGGTGGGTGCCAGCGCCCTCTCCTGCTCTGCCCGCCCTGTGTGCTTGCTTCCCTGCGCCTGGCAGGCACGGAAGGTCCGTCTGCCCAGGATAGCGCCCCCCTGGCTGTCGAGCCCGCTCCTCCGCTCCTCCGCCTCTCCCCCACTTACTTCTTGCTTCCGTACGAAGCAAAGATGTCCTCAAAAGCGTTTATATCAAACTCCTCAGAGCAATCAAAGGAGAAATCAAGCACTGAGCAGCTGCAAAAAGGGAGGGGGGGGGGACACATGCAGAGAGAGGCTAAATAAACAGAGTAATACAGAAGCCAGCAAAGAGAACGGCGGCGGCAGCGGCAGCGGCAGGAAGGTGACGGGAGATCATCATATCCCTCCCCCCACTCCCCAAAGTCTTCATCCTCCACATCAATTGCCGGCTCAGATGCCCAGAGAGGAAAAGCGGGTGCAAGCAACTGATGCTTTTGGGTGGCAAAGGACGGACACAGACTCCACCCCCCAGGAGGGACACAACATGCTGAAAAGAAAGACCCAAGGAATCTGGAAACAGGGAAGAGGCTGCAAATATGCAGCTGCAGGAGAAAGGTGGTGCCCTGGTTATTAGGCCAGGCCAGTACTTCCCAGACTTTTGGGGGGCCGCTGCCCTACCAGTTCCATGAGCTTGCCCCCAGGGCCCCCTTTATGCAGAATTGCAGTTTGCACGACTCACTCAGGAAGGCAATAACCCAGTGAAGTTCCCCCATCCCTCCAGATAAAATTGGGGCAATGCCTGGATCAGGGATGGGGGGAAACTGCATCTCTCCCGACATTACTGGGGGGACTGGAATGGTGATGGGGGTTGGGGAGGCCAGGGACACCTGTAGGGCTGCCACCGCCCGACCTGAAAAGGAAAGGACGCATTTCTCTTTCAGAACTAACTTTTAAGGTCAGTCGAAGGATCAGCGTGATGGGTGCTCTTGGGAGTGGTTGGATTGGAGAAAGGTGCTGAAGGGACCAGCCCACTTTAACCTTCCTTCCCCCTATGACCTCCTTAGCTAAAGATTTCAGATGGTTAAAGGGGTGGGGGGTCAGCAGGAGGAGCTGCTTTGGGATTTCATGGGGTGCCTACCTCTTCCTCCATAATCCAAGCACTGGCTGGGGAGACAGGAAGGCAGAGAGAGAGAGAGAGAGAGAGAGAGAGAGAGAGAGAGAGAGAGAGAGTGTGTATACCCAGGTGGATGCAGAGTACAGGTTAGTGATGGCGACAAGGAGGAGGAAGGGTGAGGAACCTCAGGCCCAGAGAACAAATGCGCTCCCCCCAAGTGTCTCTGTGTGGCCCTTGGAAGTGGCCACACGCCTCGCAGGCCCTGCATGCTCTGCTTACTTATGCTTTTGCCCCCCCCCCCCCGCCACTCAGAGGTGTCCCACTGAAAAGGGTTCCTCACCCCGGAAGCAGAGGGCCTGCGCATCCCTTCGGACTGCGGGGAGAAGGGCTTTGCGGAAGCGAAGATGCTATAAAGGGAAAGCCCGAAGAAGCCGGTGGGGGGGAGGCAGGGCCCCAATCCAGACACAGCAGTGAAGGGGAGAAGCTGGCTTCCCCAATGCACAGACCCAGAGTCCTCAGCCCCTCCCACAAAACCAGGACATCTCTCTCCCCACTCCACCCCAGGCTTCTCCTTTCCGCTAGAGTTTCTTCAAGTTGCCCCCACGCCCACCTTCCGAGGGAGTTTTGCCTCTCAGCTTGTTTCAAGCTTGTGTGTTAAAGTCATGAAAAGGCACCCAAAGGGGTATTTGTGAAGGCAACAGGACTACTCGGGTGGGACGAGAAGAAGGGCAGGGAGTGATACAATTCAAGGCCTCCCCTTTCTGGTCTAAAGAAAATAAGAGTAGTAATCAAAGCCTACCGATAAACTCTCTCGATTGGGGTGTTGGCTTGCTGCAGTTCGCCCAGGGGTACTCTGGGTCCGTGGCGGACCACGCCTGGCAGGGAAGAAGAGAGAGAGACTCCGTTGGCACTAAATAGATTGCCAGTCGCAACAAGCGGTCTTTCCTCCGCACTTTTTGAGGTGTTGCTTGGTTTCAGTCGCTCGGAAAGGCTTCCTGACAAAGGCAAGGAGGGAGCCTGCATTCCCCTTGCAGGCGTTTTTGTTTTTGTGTCAGCTCTTTCCTGGCCTGCTCATCCAAACGGACTCCTGTGCGGTTTATTATCGCGTAATCTGTTATTAGTTTACAGAACACTTAATGCCAAAATAAGCTTCACAGCAGTATAAAAACCAGTTAGGAAAACATTAGCATCTGATTTCCCTTTCTCCCCTTGTGTGTTGTGTTGTTTTAGGTTGTAAGCCTCCAGGGGCAACCTTGTCTTAATGGACTGTAGGTAAGCTGCCCGGGGAGCCCTTTTGCCTGAAGCGTGGAGTGCAAATGCTCTAAAACCAACATTAAAATATACACACACGTAATTAAAATGCACGGCAAAACAAACCCACTGAAACAACATGGTAATTAAAACAGGAGACTCAGGTCGAGAGGCTGAGGAACACCTGAGCAAACAGATACGTCTTCAAAAGCTATAGGGATGAGAGCAAAAAAGCCTGCCTCACGTTACCACAATAAAGGAATGAAAAAATACAAAATCAACTTTAAAACCAGGAATGCCAGATTTAAGGTGGAGGGAGCGCTGAGCCAAGGAGGTGTAGAATGGAAAGCGAGAGGGAGGAGGGCGTGAAAATAATAAATATTTCGGGGCAGGGCACCTAATCTTATCCTTGATCACAGCACCATATTACCAAAGTCTGCCCCTGAGATGACGCCAGGGAAGGAACCTGGGATCTCGCGCAGGCAAGGCAGGAGCCACAGCCCTTCACAATGCAATAACAGACGAGAAGCGATCAGGAAACTGCAGATAAAGGAAGCGGGCTGCAATAATTAATTCAAGGGCCTGAAAGAATAATAATAATAATAATAATAATAATTTATTATTTATACCCCGCCCATCTGGCTGGGCATCCCCAGCCACTCTGGGCGGCTTCCAAAAGAATAAAGGAAGGTTTTAGACGGCTCAATAAATGATATTAGCCTTGGCACAAGCTGTGCCTTCCTGGGGTCAAAGCTATCGCCATTATGCGGCAAATAATTACCAGCCATTAAAGCTGCAATCCATCCCTTTTCCAGAGGAGAAACCCGGCTTTTAGGTCTGTTGCAGCAAAATGCAAGAGAGGAGTCTTGGCGGCACCTTAAGGCTCAATGCCACAGAGAAAAACAGGCGTATTTTTAAGGTGTTGCACTTCTGACCCAGCAGGAAAAAAGTCCTACAAGCGGCAAAGCATGTAGAGTGCTTGGGCTCAAGAGAGGCTTGGGTTCAAATCCCCAGCAGCCCATGAAGCTCGTTGGGTGACCTTGGGTTGCTCACTGTACTCTCCTGCCTTGCAGGGCCGTTGTGAGGGGGAAATGTGTCCGGAGGCCAAAGTGTTCCTTGCCTCCAGTCACAAAACATGCAGGAATGCATGGTATGCAAAATGAACCACGGAAAGAAAAGAAGGGAAGTAATTGACTTAAGGTTGTTTAAATGAACAACCTTAAATCAATTTAAGTGGCGAAGGGACGCGGGTGGCGCTGTGGGTTAAACCACAGAGCCTAGGACTTGCCGATCAGAAGGTCGGCGGTTCAAATCCCCATGACGGGGTGATCCCCCGTTGCTCGGTCCCTGCTCCTGCCAACCTAGCAGTTCAAAAGCACGTCAAAGTGCAAGTAGATAAATAGGTAGCGCTCCGGCGGGAAGGTAAACGGCGTTTCTATGCGCTGCACTGGTTCGTCAGAAGCAGCTTAGTCATGCTGGCCACATGACCCGGAAGCTGTACGCCGGCTCCCTTGGTCAGTAAAGTAAGATGAGCGCTGCAACCCCAGAGTCGTCTGCGACTGGACCTAATGTTCAGGGGTCCCTTTACCTTTACTTTAAATGAATATTGTGAAATGTCACACTCACCTGCCATTTTCTGGGCTCTCTGGCGGCCGCCCTCCGCAAAAACGGCCATGGCTCGGATGGCGGCTCGGAGCGTGGCCCACCGGAAGACGGCCACGGGGTCCATCCCAATGAGCTCCCGGACGTAAGCGCTGTCGCTGCTCCGCAGCAAGGCGACGATGTCGGGCCGCATGTAATCCATGTTCTTCTCCCGGAAATCCTGCAGGGAAGGGAGGGTCGATGAAGGCGAAGCGCAGAGCAAGGCGGGCAACCCCTGACCTAGTGCTTCCGCCCCCCCCCCTACCTTTATCTGGTATTTCACTTTGCCTGCAAAGTGCTGGATGATGAAGGCCGGCTCCAGGACGGGCGTCCCAATGAAGAACCTGTTGTCCTCGTGCTGCTGCTTGAACTTGGCTAGGAGCGTCTGGCTGGTGGCGTGCGGGAAGCTGGAGCAAGGGGGCGGGGGAGGGTTAAAAACCAAAGAAAAAGACAAAGACTTCTCATATTGTTGCCAATGGCGTCTGTCTGAGAGGCAATGGAGTGTGGTTCCAGGCATGAAATAAAACTGGCCAAAGTGACCTCCACGGGCGCAGGCCTGGGCAACGTGCATGGAGGTCCTGGCCTGTCAGATGAGACACACACAAAGGAAAGCAGAGCAAGGAAAGCAGAGCACCAGCCTAGCTGCAGGAATTGCCGGAAGGGGGCATACGGGACGGTTGTCTTAGTGACCCTCCGTGGAAACGTCACTCTTTCCCAGGGTTTGCTCTGAGCAAAGCTCAGTCGAAGGCTAAGCTCTGCGCCAGCTGAACTTACTTGCTTTCCTCGTCCAGCAGGTAGAAGAGGCCAGTGGGCTTCTTGCTGATGAGGTGGATGCAGGCCACGTTGTCGGTATAGTCAATGTTGTGCCACGCGATCCCTTCGCTCTGATACTCCTCCTGTGGACAAATGAAACAGACCCTTGAGAAGCCGGTGTCCCCTGGCCTCATAAGATAGGACCTGGGGAGGGGCGTTGTCCAATGGAAGTGGCTGGCAGAGGGCAGGACAAATGGCCAGGGAGTGGTTTTAACTTGTGCGAAGAGGCGGATACTTTGAAGGAGGATTGTTTTCATTTCATGAAATTCATTTACTGCTTGATTGAGGGGAAACCCCTGAAAGCGGGTTTTCAAGCAAGGTAAAACAATTAAATTATCAGTAAGATGCAAGCAATTATCCTCCCATCCAAGCAAGAAAAGAGGCATTTTCATTCCCAGCAGGGTGAAAACCCTCAAAGAAGCAAGGCCTGGTGAGAGAGTTCTGTGGGCCAGAAAGAGAGGCTTGGAGGGCCAACATTTCAGCCCTGGAATATTGATGCTCCCCTCCGCCCCCAGCGATTCCTTACCTGTTCAAGCTTAAAGATGTGCTGGTTGAAATAATACTGCAGCTGCTCGTTGGCATAGTTTATGCAGAACTGCTCGAAGCTGTTGGTGTTGAAGTCCTCAAAGCCAAAGATGTCGAGCACCCCAATGGAAAAGCACTGTGCAGTGAGAAGGAGGGAGGGAGGGAGGGAGGGAGGGAGGGGAGGGAGGGAGGAAGGAAGGAGCGAAGCAACAGAGGGTGGCATCAGAAGGACAGTGGTATTTTAATCTTGTTTTTTAAGCTGTATTTCAATCAATTGTTTTTATATTTGGTTTTAGGGTTAGGGTTAGGGTTAGGGTCTTGGCTGGGGAGGGCAAGGTATAAATAAAATTTATTATTATTATTATTATTATTATTATTATTATTATTATTATTATGAGTCCCGTGATCTTTGTCGACTGCAAGCAGCAAGAAAGGCCATGCTCATTGGTGTGTAATTGGGACAGCGAGTCTGCGAGGGCTGGGCAATATATTGATATATCGTCCCAAACCGATCTGAAGTCTGTATCGTGATATTGGTTTCACAATTACTGCAAATCACGATGCGTGTGACTGTGTGGGCGCTATGCAAAAATCACGACGTGGGGGAAACCGCGAAGCCCGCCAAAGCCTCTACATTCCAGACATCGTGATATATCAGCATATGGCGATGTTTAGCAAGTATCTCCCAGCCCCAGAGGCTGCCATTGTTCCCTGAAGACATACCACCACAGATTCCTCCATGTCCTTCTTGTTGAGGAGTGCGTGGTTAATTCGCAGAACTATCCAGTCGAAAAGGGCGCTGTAGAGAGACTTGGCCATGGAGTCACGAGCCGTGACGGCCTGCAGGTTGGAGAAAGAGGCACAGACGAAGGAACGTTGAGGAAATCTTGGGAGATCAGGCTCGAGGGGGCCCTCTTGGTTCTGTTCAGGCACTCTCTATGGCCTCAAGCAGGGCATCTTTCCCCAGGCTGAACCCAGGCCTTCTCAGCTGCTGGAAGGACACCGTGACGAGTGCCAGAGCGCACGGAAATGCCATTTACCTTCCCGCTGCAGCGGTACCTATTTACTTGCACTGGCGTGCTTTCAAACTGCTAGGTTTGACCCCTAGCTCACCCCGCCACAGGGATTTGAACGGCCGACCTTCCAACTGGCAAGCCAAAGAGGCTCTGTGGTTTAGACCCCAGCGCCACCCATGTCCTATCTGCTGTAGCTGTATCTCTGTGACTCCCGCTGATATGACACTTCTCTCCTTTTTTTTTTTTTAGTTGTTTTCTTTCAAATCATGAGAACTGTCCTAATCTCAAAATAAAGAAGCCCATTGGCTCAGCTCACCCTGTGATCCAACCTACTCCTAAAAAAATAAATGTTGCCTTTCTCTGTGCTCTACCAGTAACGCTCGCTGGCCAGCTCTTAGCAGACGCCATCTCACCTCGCTGAGGCTGTAGGGCAGGATCAGCTTGTCGTTCGCAGTCACCGTTTTTCTTTTCGTTAATACTTCCACCAAGATTTCACGTTTCACCTGGGGAGGGCGGGAGCAAGATCAGGAATGCTTGACCTGAGAGAGGCAGGCGGAGCCAGCCTGCAGTGGTTTTGCTACCCCTTGGCCCAGAGTGTCCCCCAGGGACCTGCTCCTTCGGTCCATGAAATATATCCATTAGATTTATGGGAGTTCGGCATCTGGAGGCTACATATATCCCTCCCCCCCGAGATAAACCTCCACCACTCCTGGATCACTTTAAAACTCCGGGATGGAGAACTTCTGTGGCCCTCCAGAAAAGAAGAATGAGAGAACTAAATGTTTGGGAGGAATAATAAATAAAATGTTAGGTGTCACTGTCCCTGCCATACCGCCCCCCCCCCGGCAATCAATCAGCATATTTTCTTAATGAGGGGGGGATCTGGAACCTTCAGGAGCTGGGAGAGAATGTCCAACACTTCGGGGGGTCCGACCTCCAGGCCCTCGTCCCGACCTGCCGCCCGCTTCTTGTAGGTGACGTTCCCCAGGTACAGAATAGCAGACAGGACTGAAAAAATCCTGGAGAAAGAAAAGCACAGAGAGCAGAGCTGAAGACACCGGTCTGCATGTGCAGATGCCCAGAGCGGCTGGGGCAACTCAAGATAGATGGGCGGCATAATAAAAAATAAAACTGGCTGCAACTTTCTAAATATCTGGGTAGACTTGTCTAAACAAAAATGTTTTTAGCATGGGAGGCTTCCCTTTGGGGCATCTAGTTATCCACTGTGAGAACTGGACACCGGACAAGGTGAGTCCCTGTGAGCCTGACCCCCCCCCCCTCTTGCAGGGCTTTCCCCATGTTGTTATGTACTTACTGCTTTTTGGTCGCCGGAAGGAAGCCAACCATCTCCATGGCTTGCTTTAACCGTTCAAAGTCGTGCTTGAGGTCTTCCCCATCTTCAATTTTCAAGTTATGCTGCAAGAAGAAAAAGGCAAATAAACGGCTAAATCTAAGCACAGAAACAAAACCATGCATGTTCCTTCCTTGGAGGTTTTTAAGCAGAGGCTGTGGATGCTTCAGCTGAGATTCCTATATTGCAGGGGGCTGGACTAGATGAGGTCCCAGCCAACTTTACGATTCTATGGTATGTGTGTGTTAGTATTAAATATCATGAATAAAACAAGGATAACTTTTTTAATAAAAAGAAGAAGGAGGCATGTGGTGCCCAAGAGTGGGGTGTCCAGCTGGCTGCATCAGGCCTGACCTGGCTAGGAAACCCTCCTCAAGACCCGCGACCTCTGGCCTTCTGGGACTGAGCAAGGCGATCCCCGCTGAACACTTGAGTGGAACAAAGGAGGCCTGTTTGGGGTCCCCCCCCACCAGTACCTCTGGAGCGTGGGGCAGACACAAAAGCGCCTTTTCCATCTGTCCCAGCCAGGCTCACATAAGGAGGGCCTTTGTGTACCTGGTTGAGGTAGAAATAGTCTTCGGGTTGCTTGAGGTGGAATTCCTGACGCTCCTCCTCGCTGACGCCAAGCAGCAAATAGTAGAACACGTGGTAGTTCCTTCAGGAAGGAGAACGGACACACACAGAGACACGTCTGTTAGCAGAAGCCGCTTGGCTCGCTCTTTTCATAGCTTGCGCACCTTTCTGCATGCGCTCCTGAAACCAGACTGAAGTGGATCCAGGTTGTCCGTAGACCCTGGACAGGTATGGGTCTCTGCAGATTTGGGAAGTTATCTGCCCATTCCTGTTTACACCCCTGAATGTGCCCATTTTATCTTCACAACAAGCTACACAGCGCATTAGGCTTAAAGGCAGTGTCTGGCTGTTGAGATTCAATCCCAGGCCCCAGGGATTTTGCACGTCTTAATAGATTTCTGGCTTCTAAATTCTTTGAGCCCTCCCTCATTCATCCACCCTTAGCTCTCCTCGCTTCCTACTCTGGGTGCACAGTAATAATAATAATAATAATAATAATAATAATTGTCAGAGCTGCCTCCAGGTCCCAGCTCACAGAGGACCAACGCTAGGCTGTAGTTATGTACAAAAGTCTTTATTGAGATTCAGTTTCCATTTTAAAGCCGCAGCGTGCAGCTCTACGTCTCGACCTTAGACCGGCGAAGTCCCGTCTGAGTCTCCTCCCCTTCCACACCAGTTTAAGACCCTCGCCTTGCTCCACCTCTTCCTAAGTTCCTTTCTCCTCTGGGCCCTCCTGCCCGCTAGGGTCTCATCCTTCCTGGACTCCTCTGACGCTGACCCTGACGATTCTTGCCCCTCCTTCCGGCGGGCTTTAGGACCTGGTTCCCTATCCGGGCTACCTTCTGTGCCGCTCGCCTGTACCTTTGAACTTGGCGCGCGCGCCCAGCCTGCAACTTTCCTCTTGACCGTTAACTCGCTCTCCGATGGAGGCGTGGTCAACCCTGACTCATCTTCTCTCGCTGGTGGTGCATATGTGGGCTCTGACACCTGGGACTCCTCCCCCCCCACTACGCTCTGGTGGGGAAGCTGGTCCTGATTTCCAACTGCTGCTCTGGGAGTCCCCGCTGGTCCCTTGCTTCTGGGGTGTCCCCCTTGGGTCGCCCCTTGCCCTGCCCATCGGCGCCCCCTTCTGTGAATCTTCCGATTCGCTGGAGAGGCTCATGGAATCTATCGGGCTGCTGTCATCTTCTCCTACGCTGCCCTCGGATTGCTCCCCCTCGCTCTCCATCTCCTCTCCTCCCTGCGCTCCCGCTGAGTCCCTGACAATAATAATAATAATAATAATAATAATAATAATAATAATAATAGTAATAATAATTTACTAACGACGACTTTCCCTTTTCCGAAGTGTAAAATGCACCATGTATTTCAAGTTAAACCACAGTCTTTCTCCTCACCTTTCGTTCTTTTCCCGGGACACCAAGCGAGATTTTTCGAGCAGGTACTTTTCAACCACAGCCCTGGAATCCACCAAGAGAAAAAAAGAGTGAATGGGGGGGAAAAGAAAGACAAGCTGCCCCCCGCAACAAGGTTCTATGGTGCTCGAATCCGTGGAGCCAGGCAAGCCATTTTCCTTATGAAGGACAAGGGGGGAAGGAAGAGAGGGGGTCTCACTTCCAGCCATATTCTGCTGGTGGAGGACAACTGCTTTGTGAAACAGCGAGGACAACCCCCCCCCCAAGAGCCTGGAAGCTGCACTCACCCCCGGACAATGCCGTTCTCCAAATAGTTGACCTGGATGAATTTCCCAAACCGGCTGGAATTGTTGTTGTGGGCTGTTTTTGCATTTCCAAAGGCCTGCAGTGAAGTGAAATAATGAGGCAAATGTCTGCAGCAAAGTTCAGAAATGACTGACAGTAGCATTGGTCAGTTAAGTATTTTTATTTATTTACTTGATGGGGGGCAGCTCCCCCTCTCCCCTCAGCGACACTCATGGGCAGTAGCTCTCGGGGGTTTCTTGTACTGCTGACAATCCCAGTCCTAAATGGATTGACGCTGGGACATTCCGCAAGCAAAGCCTGCACCCTATCACTGAGCTGCGGCCCTTGCCCTCAAAATAATGCACGATTCTAGTCCTCATGGTCTACAAACCATGGTCTATGCTTATAAAGAGCTGAATTGTTCTTCTTCCCTTCTCAAATAACTAAAGGCAGCCAGGATTAAACCAGAGATTTTCCATACTCAGCAGGTGCTAGGCTCTGCTGTTGACACTCGGATAGAGTAACAAAGCTCTTTTTCTCTCACACACACGCAGCTCAAGGTGCTGGCAGCACATCACCCAGTCTTATTAAATCCAGAAAACCGTACAATATAAATTTATCATGCTTGTAAAACAAAGTTCAGCACCAATCCTCCTTTGGACTCCATCAGTGAGGCTGAGAGGGAAGGCTTGTCGTCTGGCAGTCCATGCATCCTGCCCAGGTTTGCGCCCCGTGGAGGTTACGGTTTGACTTCACCCCCAGAGGTTCACTCTGTTGTCTCTCAAGACAGATGGATGCCAGAAACGAGGCACAGAGGCTGGACCAAACAGCTTTCTCACCTACTCCCCTCCTGCAAGGGCACACACACACATGCTTTGTGGCAGGCAGCTGGCTGCAACACCCACAACATTTAGCATATAGCTCACAGTACTGGGCGGAAACCAACCCCAAACTGGGGCTGACTCATTTATCCTAGAGTCACAGAGCCAACACAACATCCTTGTGACATCAGAATAAGAAGCAAGGCTCTTTCTTTTTTTAAAAAGAGGAAGTTAGGGCCTTCCCTCGCCCTCCTCTCTCAGAAAACCTGTTGACTTGGTGACCTCCTCACCATCAGCTGCAACCCCCTGGGCTGAACCCAGGAAGAAAGTGAGAAACGGAGGGGAGAGAGGGTGAAGTAACAAAAACTACACCAAACCAAGAGCAAAGGTGGCTTCCAGAACAATTCAAAGGTTGCAGGAGGGAAGGGAGGGCTTTGGTAAGAGGGCTGGTGCGAGACAACAGGCAGCGGGTGCCTCCTGCCACCACTGTTTCCTGTGGGAGGGAGTTCCACAGTCTAACCCTGCATTTTCTTTGGTCTGTCCTGAACCTTCCAACATTCAGCTTCACTTCATGAATTCTAGCGTTATGAGGGAGGGAGAAGAACGCAATTTCCCCAAGCCATGCAGAATGTTATAAACTGGACAGTCACCTCTCACTCGCCTTTCCTCTTTACTATAAAGACCCAGATGCTGCAATCTTTCCTCACAGCTGAATGTCTGTTGGCTGGATGACTAAAGAAGGCTTTAGGTCAGGGGTGAGGAAGGTCTGTGGCCCTCCAGATGTTACCAGATGCCATCATCATCACCACCACCACCCAAGACCTTTGACCCTACTGGCTTCAAGGACTGCTGAGAGCTCAATCCCCAACTCCCTCCCTGCACTTTAGGTTACATTCCTAGATTTACGCAGGCTCCATTTTGTTGCAAACCGACAGGTTTTTCGTTGTTCCAACAGGATGCATTGAGGTCATTTTGAGAAACACCATGAATTTTGAACTGGGAAGCCTGGGTTTAAAAGCTCAATCTGCCCTGACCGATCTCCTAATTTCCTCTCCGCCCCTTTTACAATTACCCATGTAAGCCGCCTATGGTTTTCTGAAAGGAACCCAAGAGTGTGATGACCTCATCTGTGTGGTATTTAGCCCAACTACAGAGCAAATTCTCCAAAGCTGATTAAAAAAAATAAAAAATAAACCCAAGCTGGGCCATATAAAGTCCCCAAACCATGTCAGTGGCAGCGAAATGTGGCTATTTTTGAGAAAGGGTATCCACCTATTCTTACAGCCTCTCAGAGAAAACCCCCCACCCCCACCAAAACCCAAAGCAAGTTGCTAGATTAAGAGAACGAAAAAGAAACACTCTCCAAAATGCTACCCGCAGTGCCAGGACAGAATCTGTGCCCCAAAAGGCTGCCAGTAGCTCTCTTCCCGGCCCCCATTTCATTGGGCTTCATCCCCTGGCGAGCCCAGTGGCACGGAAGAAGTCGTCCCCGAAGCCATGGAAGCCAAGGGCTTGAGATGAGTCTGGCTCAACGCAGAACTCTCTTCCGTGTGCCAGAAGGCAGGCATGACTCCGGAAGCATCGGAGCAAGAGTCCTTTCTCGGAAACTTCTAAGAAATGAATTTCCGGAGGCAGATGGGTGTGTGTGTGTGGGGGGGTGTTTCTTCCCAACTACTGCACAAGAATCTCAGCTTCCCAAACAGCCTGCAGCCACACAGGCATTCTGGGAGGAGTCCTCGCATTTCCTGATGATATTTCAGAGCACCTGAAGCCCCTTAGTGCTATCTGCCGCACCCTCCCAAAGGCACCCATGAGGTCTACGCTCTGATGCCACTGCCGGGGGCAGCAATGCTACCAGTTGCAGGAAACCACAGGAGGGGAGAGGGCCCTTGCGCTCACGTCCCCCTAACTTGTGGGCTTCCCAGAAGAGCCGTCCAGTCGGGTGCTGGACTAGATGGGCCACTGGCCTCAGCATCAGGCTCCTCTTAACTTTCCCTCAAATGGAACGTGAAGAACTTCCCTTCCCTTCCCTTCCCTTCCCTCCTCCCCCCCTCCAAAAGTCTGAATGAGTTAGTAGCAACCAATGCCATGCCATCAGCTGATCCCAAAGGGGCTCCCCACAGCGACCTCCTTCCTGTTTTGGCCGACAGACCACAAGTGGAAGAAGCTCAAAGAGGTAGCCAAGCCTCAGAGATCTTCACTTCTGCTTTCTGGCGGAGGTGGGGAGGGGAGAGGGAGGGACAGACACACCAGGCAGGAGCTCTGAAGCATCCTGCCCAAGTCACTTTATGAATGGCAGCAAGATTTTTTTTTGGGGGGGAGGCAGCACGTGTCTCTGTTTGCCAGCTGAGGTGGATCCTCCTTACCTGGGCTTAAGAAATCAGAGGTGCTAAGAGAGTGGAGCTTATTTATGTGTCCGAGCAAAATTGGAAGCCTTGCTGAGAAACTCACTAGAGCAGCCTTTCTGAATGTTGCTGGACTACAACTCCCATCATCCTTGACCGCTGGTCCTACTAGCTAGGGATGGTGGGAGCTGTAGTCTCAACAACAGCTGGGGACCCAAGGTTGAGAAAGGCTACAGCAGAGGACAGGGGGAGCACCTGTGGCCCCTCCAGATGCTACTCCCATCATCATCATCATCATCATCATCATCATCCACGGACGACTGGGCCCTGCTGGCTGTTGGGTCTGATGATGTTTGGGAGCAGGAGGGTATCTGGGGGGCCACAAATGTTTCCCCAGTCCCAAGTTAAAAGCTCTTGGGCTCAGTTCCTGCTTGTGGGTTTCCTGCAGGCATCTGTTTGGCCACCGTAAGAACCAGGATACTGCCCTTTGGCCTGACCCTGCAGGCTCTTAGGTTCTGATGATCTCAAGCAAGCAACCACAGACCTGGGTGTTACACAGTACAAATAAAATATTCAGATAAAAATACGGAGACATTTGGACATCAGGGGCGAGGACAGCAAGAAGCCTGAGCCAGCTTGCTTTAAAGCTTAAGAGTGGCTGTGTCCCGTCCCCCCAGCTGTTATTTTCTGCTTTTAACAGTATTTATTTTATTATGTTTCTGGAACCCCACCCAGATTAAAGGCTCTAAATGCAAATAATAAATAGAGCTGACTGGTCTGCAGCACAGGAAAAGGATTATTATGGTTATTCTAAGGAACGCAAGAAACTGTCTCATCCCAGTTCAGACTAATCCGTTGTTTAGCCAAAGGTGGTCTGCGCTTTCCAGGGGTCTTTCCTTCCTACCAGGAGATAACTTGGCGGGGGGGGGGGGGGGAGGCAGAACCAGGGACAGTCTGCCTGCAAAGCAGCTGCTCTGCTACTGAGTGACTGGCTCCCTTCTCCAGTGGTCCTTAACAACTTGAAACCTGAGCTGCAACCGGAAGAAAGTCTCTCAGGTGCTCCTCCCATGTATAGGAGGAATAGAGTGCTTTTCCTGCATGCTCCTGAGCTGAGCAGATGCCTTCTCTTTCCATTTTTAAGAACTTGCTGGCAATTTGTCTATTCCTTCAGGCAACTAGGAATACGCATTTCCACAACAGCTGGCTCATTTTTTTTACTTTTATTTTTTATACGGTTTTATGTACTACTATTATAAACTGCTCTGGGGTGTACAGGGTCTTACGGGGGGGGGGGGAGACCTCTGGTGGGGGACATGTCATGCTCCTTCTGGGGGTACTTTGTCCACCTTTGGTCCCCACCCTGCACTCAGCTGTCAGCGTGCAGTAACGGCTGCACCCTGGGAGCGGCTTCAACTGGCTGGCTAAACCAGGCGAGGGGTGTTGGTGGGTCTCAAACCCTCAGGGGATTCCCTTGCATGTGACGACAGGCTCCAGATGGAGTGGACAAGACCAAGAGGTGCTCCAATGGTAAAGAAGGGGGTTTCTGCCCCTGTTGTAGAGGGAAGTGAGGGGCAGGTGGGGCTTGCCCCTCTGGGAGGAGGGAAACTCTGGCCCTAAATCTCCTCTACCTTGTGGGAGATCTTGGGAAGAAGAAAAGGCTCAGGAGCAAACCTTCCGCAAATCCAGAGTCCCTAAGGCGTTTGGATGGCGCCGGGTGTGCTGAAGTGGTAAACGGTGCAGGCTGGTGTTGGGAGCACACTGGAACTCTGCAAGGACCCAGGAGTGACGGAAGCCGCTCACCTGAGCTGCAGCCAGCCTATTTGAGGAAGAGCCTTCTTTGCTCTCTGAGGATTAGGAAACAGAAGCAAGCATGTGACAGAAAAAGAGCAGTTGGGGGGGGGGGTGAGAGAGAGAGAAAAAAAAGGCGTATGCAAAGTGCAGCTCTACAGTGTGCAGAAAGGTCTTTGTGGAGACTTTTGCTGCCTCTCGCTCTGATTAAGTGAAACCAAGCCATGAGGTCAGCTTCAGCTCAGGACTAGAAAAGAAAACGGCAGCCAACATCCAGTGACATACCCCCCCCCCCCCGCTCCTGTTTCTTAATCCCCATTTGTGAAAGACAGCATGGGTCAAATATGACTAAATATGGAGAGATCTCTGAAATCCCAGGAAAAATTGGGGGGGGGGGGAGAGATGCTGCTAAGGAGAGGGTCAGGAGGAGAGCCCTGCACAGAAAACAAAGGAGCCCAGCACAGAGGAAAAGGCCCCGTCTTAATACTTCCTTCCTCAGAGCTGTCCAAAACCTCAATAGTGAGCGGCTTAAAAACCCATATCAGAACATGAGAGGAGCCCTGCAGCAGCTGAGTCCAGACAACGCGAGACCATGTAGACCAGCCTCCCGTCCTCTCAAAGGCCAAGCTGATACCCCAGGGGAAGACTGCAAGCAGGAGCTGGAGGGAACAGAAGCATCTCTCCTCACTGGTGAATCAGAACACAGCCTTCACAGCCGGTAGCCCTCAGCCGCCTTACGCATTTGTCAAACCCTCTTTCAAAGCCATCCAAGTTGGGCGTGGGAGCAAATCCTACGCTGGCTGCCCACTACGCTTCCAAGTGTTGGTGCTGACCTTGAAAGCCCTAAATGGCCTCAACCCCGTATAGCCGAAGAAGCGTCTCCACCCCCATCGTTCAGCCCAGACACGGAGATCCAGCTCCGAGGGCCTTCTGGCGGTTCCCTCCCTGCGAGAGGTGAGGTTACAGGAAACCAGGCAGAGGACCTTCACGGTAGTGGTGCCTGCCTTTGTGCAACACCCTCCCAACAGATGTCAAGGAAATAAACAACCACCTGAGTTTTAGAAGACAACTGAAGGCAGCTCTGTATGGGGAAGTTTTTAAATGTTTGATGTTTTACTGTGCTCAATTTGTTTCATTTGTTGGAAGCCATGCAGAGTGGCTGGGGCAACCCAGTCCAGATGGGTGGCATATCAATAAATTTGTTGTTGTTGTTGTTTAGCCAAGCACTGGGTAAAGATGTACTGTACTTTCTTATGCCTGTCCTGAATCTCCCATAAGGACCTAAGAAGATTCAAAGCGAGCCCATCTAGATCAGCCACCCATCCTGTCCCCAATCCTCCCCACTTGAGACCCCCAGAGACCGAACCCATCCTTCCCGGTTGCAAAAAGGACTTGACAGCAGAGAGAGAGAGAGAGAGAGAGAGAGAGTTTTACAGGCTGCCTTTCACCTCCAGCACCGGTCCAGCGCCCAGAATGGTCCTCTCCACCCCGCTGGCGTAGCCCTTCTGGCTGAGGGCGGTGAGGCAGTGGATCAGGAAGTTGGTGCTCTGCGTCTTGCCGGAGCCGCTCTCCCCGGAGATGACGATGCACTGGTTGACGTGCTTCTTCAGCATGGTGTGGTAGGCCACGTCGGCGATGGCGAAGATGTGGGGCTCCAGCTTGCCCAGCTGGTGGCTCTCGTACATCTGGACGTACTTGGGGTTGTAGATGGGCAGGAACTTGAAGGGGTTGATGGCGATGAGGATGCTGCCGGCGTAGGTGTAGATCTTCTGCTTCAGGAAGCGCCGCTTGAGGTTCTCCAGCAGCGTGGCCTCCGTCAGGTTGGGCAGGTTGCACAGGTCGTTGACGTCCTCCTGCAGCCAGGGGAGGAAGCCTCGCTCGACCAGCCGCCGCGCCTCCTCCCGCCCCTCGTCCTCCCCGGAGGCCACCTGCAGGTGGACGTACTTGATGCTGCCGTCCGTGTTCCTCTCCTGCAGCAGGAAGTAGTAGCCGTCCTGCCGGGGGTGCTCATCCTGCGCCCGCCGGGGCCACAGCAGGACCCTGTGCACCGGGGAGTCATTCCCGTCCAGCACCCACTCCTCCCCGCCCGACTCCTTCACCTCCACCAGCACGTAGTGCTTAGAGACGTCCAGGCTCAGGGAGCCGATGACGTCCCGGATGACGTCGGCGGTGGTGGCGTCTTTGGTTGCCGTCACGCGGCAGCAGGAGGCACTTTCGGCCGAGAGCTGGGGGTAAATATGAAGAGTGTAGGCCGCCTTCTCGGGGCAGGCTGCACCGCCGACATCTTTCGCGCTCATCCTGCCTCGGCATACCGCCCTGGGCTCGGCTGCCGGGCTGGGTATCTGGAAGGAGAAGGAAGAAGAGAGGCGGGTCAGGGGAGGATCTCAAAGCGGAGGCGCTGGGCAATGGACTCAGGAGACCGGGGTTCAAATCCCCCCTTGGCCATGAAGCTCACTGGGTAACTTTGGGCCAGTCACTCTCTCTCAGCCTAACCTCCCTCACTGGCAGTGTTAGAAACTCAAGATATATAAGCAGGGCACAAAACGGCTCCTTAAACCAAGGTTGCAGTCGCCAAAACGGAATGTCTAGTTGCCATTTTGGGGCAAGACAGCTCATTTTTTCAAATTATGGACTGACTGGGACTGAGTGAACATCTGGCTAGTTCAGAGAACAACCTTGAGCTAGGTGAAGAACTTTGAGAACTTAAAGATGGCGGAGATGACAGGCGCCATCCTTGGTCTGACTTGAAACAAGGCAGCTTTCTGTGTTCCTGTGAACAGCAGCAGAAGCGTCTGCAGAGACGAGGTGACCAATGCGGCTGGGAGTCAGGAGCGTCTGGAAGGGGGCCAGGGCCATTGCTCCTGGGGGAGATGACATGCACCCTCACAGCAGGAACATTCAGTTTGCACTGTTTGCTCCAAGCTGCTCCAAGTCTCTGCAGCAAAGCCTGGGCAAAAACATACCCCAAATCAAACTCTCCAATACACAAAAGCTGCTTTGGATAGGGAAGATTCAGGAGAAATGGCAAAGGGACACATATGACTTTGTTTTTTTAAGCTCCTTGAAGACATCAGTGTTGCTCCAGGTCTAGGCAAGCACAAACTACCGTCACCTTGGATTTCTGATGTCCCCAAGGGACATGGTACAATGTGGGGGAGCTTTTCTACCTCAGGGAAAATTTCTACAACACATTTTTCAGTAGAAAATTTTCTCCCATTTTAAAAGAAATACGTAACATCAGCTAGCGACATTATAAGATGCCAAACCGAGCAGCTGGAATGAACACGGCAGTAATCAAATCTGCAAATCAGAAGCTGCAATTAGCTTCTTTCACATGATTAGTCCGAAGTGGTACATACATTCACAGTCAAGGATGGTAACAATTCCGAGTGCCTTCACTTTTCCCCTTAAAATCCGCTGTAAGGAATGTTATTACCATATCTTGAAACATTTGCAAGCATTTCATTAAAAAGTACTTTCCAATGGTTGCTTCAAACCAAGTTCCGCTCAACAGTAGGCCCCCCCCCCCAGTGATACAGATGTAACGGAGTTTGTAATGTCCTATAACTTCACTGGGTCTACTCATTTGATACAACCCTAAAGAAAACTTCCAGTTTGTTTAGAGTAGGGATGCAGAGAAGCAAGAGGCGACAACAACCACAGCCGTCCAACTGAGAGGCCAATCTCAGCCTCGGTGCTCCTTTTCAAAAGAGCCCTATGCACACAGAATTAACTGCAGTTCTCGATGGGAGGAGCCACACCTTAAGAAAACTTGTAAAAACAGCCCAACACCGAGCTGCGAGAGAAGGTAAAAACTGAACGCCCAAGCAGGTGGGCAGGGTGAAGGAAAGCAGCCCGGCCGAATCGCCAGGGTCAAGCTGAAAGGGGAGTTGGACGGCCCTCTGCACCCCACTTCCAACTCTACAACTGTGATTCTGCTATTCTCCAGAACATTGACTCGCAGAGCCAGTCGCCAGGGTTGGTTTCATGCATTTTTGTGCCTGGAGCAGAAGAGCCAATGGGTGTCCCCTTTCCCCAAGCGTAACCTCCTCTGACCAAGTTATTCTGGCATCTGAAAGAAGAACACCTCACCATCACCTGTCCTGGGGAGCAAAATGACAGCATTGTGTTAAAAACTGAAGAAGAACCTAGCAGCAGGATCAGGCCAAAGAGGGTCCATTTAGCCCAGTGGCTAAGCAGCTGTCCCCCAAGGGAAGCCCACAAGAAGGAACGGAGAACAGCTTGCGATTCCCAAAAACGGACATTCAGAGGCACCATCATCACTTACAGCCTTTGATGGTATATTTGTCTCTATTCTGAGCCATGCAAATTGGAGATCATTACTAACATCTTGTGGGAACAAATTCCGCAGTGCCTATGTCCTGAACCTTCCAACATTCGGCCCCAAATTCCAGTGCGACAACGGGAGAAGACCTCTCCCTATCTGCTTTCTCCACAGCACAGATATACAGCTTTTAGTATGCCTTCCTTGCTAATACAGCAGTAACGAACCATTTACAGCCTTTTCGTGACACCGAAAGTCAGCTGTCAGCTGCCCATCACATTGTGCTCAATGGGAGAGGCAGCCTGGCAAGGTCTGGGATCATCTCTCACACCAGCCACACTCAATTGACAGGACCACAACTGGCCCTGTCATCTTATCATCAAGGAGCACTTGCTCTCCAGGATATTCTGAGCCACAGGAGGAAACAAGCAGCTTGATAACCCCCAGGGTTTTAGCAGGCAGTAGTGCCACTAAAAAGATGCTCTCCAAAAAGCGAGCCCTAAGCCTGAACAACAGCCAGGCATCATCAAAGCAGCACAGAAGAAGGCAGGGAGAGCCAGGCCAAGGAAGGAGTGTTGGCTCTCATTTGTTCTCCCCAAAGGAGACAAGAGAATAAAATGCATTGTCATTAGGCCCAATTAAAAGGTCACAAAGAACCCAGGAACGTGTGCAGTGCTCTGCAGTGTTTTATGCAAGAGAAGGTTACCCCCGGCTAATAGCCACAATGGAGATAGTTGCAGCAGTAGGCCCCTGAATTCTAGTCACTGGGTACCACAAGTGGGGAGAGTTGTTCTTGAGCTCCCATGCCTCTGCCTCCTTTTTCCAGGGAAGCGGAGTTTCTCCTTCCCTCCCATAGGAAATACAAAACAAAATGGGCAGCCTTGCCACAAATCCTGGAGGGCACTGGGACGGGTTACCTGAGCCTCAGGAAGAGGGCAGGAAAGGGGGCCGCAAAGAGGAACGGGTGCCTCCCCATTGGCAGAAGTGAGGCAAGGCACCCAACCCCAAGGCCGTTTCTGTGACCCGTCGATTTAGCCAAAGCAGGCACCCCGTGCTGCCTGAAAGGAGAGGCCAGGAACAGACACGGCTTTGTCTCTTGCTGCCCGTGGGCTCTGGCGGAACAAACCGGCTGCAACGTGACCGCTTAGGAAACACGCCTACTTAGGGGAGAAGTCAAGGGTCAGGCAAATTCTCCTCAGGCATGTCTTGAGTTCTTACCAGAGTGGAGGGAGGCCGATGAGGACCCGGAGAGCTCACTCCTTCCTCCCTTCCTTCCAAGGGGAAGGCATGACACATAGGAAACTCAGCTTACTTCTCCTTCAGCTAACCCACGGAGGGGAAGCTGTGGAATCGCTTTCCTCTGGAGGTTTTCAGAAGGCTCTGGTGCCAGCGAATGCCCTTTCCTGGGCACTGAGAACTACAGCTTCTTCCAATTTGGCGCAATGGTCTGTTTGCCAAGGGAGGGTCGCTCGGTTAAGAGGGGGGAGCTGCTATTTGGGCTAGAGCCGAAGCAGCAGAGAAAAGGGAAGCAAATTTCTGGCTTCGTAGAAAGTAATTTGCCGGAGCCTTTTGCACACAGAAATTCTGAGGCTGTTTCTCAAGGCCCAAGGCTTCCCAGCACAACCTGATGGAGAGCACCTCAGTGTCAAAGGATTCGCAAAGCGCGCAGAGAACTCTTACCTTGTGCATATCACAGCCTCTGGAAAACACGGCAGAGTGTCTGTCCCCATCCCATCCCGCCAATCTGTCCGAGGCAGCGGTTTAGTCTACATAAACCCATAATTTTGAGCTGCATGTTTAACCAATGAATCATGCCAATGCTAAAAAGGGAAAGCTACCATTATAGCAAAACTGGGCAGCCAGGGGGTGGGTGGGGGAATAAAAGACACATTTCTGCAAGTGAACCACTTTGGCTCAATAAGTTCTTCCCTGCTAAACTGGGATTTATTGCCGCCCCCTCTGGAGGAGGCAGAATCGTCACAGAAGCAACAGCCTCAAATAACTCATTCAAAAAAAAAACCCCCTCCATCGACCCACACACTTTATTTACAAATATGGGCCTTTCTGTCCCTGCCGACAGAGATGGGAGATTTCTGAAGGTTTCCGGAGTTGTGAAGGGCAGAGATCCCAAAGCTATGGCAAAAGGAAACAGGTCCACTATAGAGGAACTCCAGAAGCTGCTCTGTACCAGCTCAGACCATTCGCTCCACCCAGCTCAGTATAGTCTACACTGACTGGCAGCAACATCTCTCCTGGGTTTCGGACAGGACTGAACTTGGGACCTGTCTGTCTGTCTGTCCCACTCCTGAGCAACCTACTTGATTTTTATGAGAAGGGCTGTAAGATTCTAGTCCTTGTGATTATAACTGAAGGACTGGTTTAAACAGGAAGCTGTTGCACAGAGTCAAACCACTGGTTCACCTGACGCTCAGCATTGTCTACACTGACAGGCAGCAGCCCCACCTGAAGATTCCTGGGAGTGAACATGGTGCCTTCGAAGGCAAAACAGGTATCCTACCACCCAGCTACGGCCCTTGATCATCTTGGTTACCACAGTATTCCAGGTGTGGCCTGACCAGGGCAGAAGAGAGTGGGACTAGGACTTCCTTGATCTGGACACTAGACTTCTGTGGATGCAGCCTGGAAGAGCATTCAGTTTTCTTGCTGCTGCATCACACTGTGGACTCGTGTTAAGCTTGTGGTCCACTAAGACCCCGAGATCCTTTTCACATGTCCTGCTAGTGAGCCAGGGATCTCCCATACTATATTTGTGCATCTGGTTCTTCCTGCCAAAGTGCAGAACCTGACATTTGTCCCAATGGAAATTCATTTTGTTTGGGTCCAGTTCTCCAATCTGAATTCTGATTCTGTCTTCTGCGGCGTTGGCTGCCCCTCCCAGTTTGGTGTCATCTGCAAATCTGATGAGCATCCCAATTCCTTCATCCAAGTCCTTTATAAAGATGTTGAACAATAGGCCCAGGACAGCACACACTTGTCACTTTTATCCAGGATGATGAGGAACCATTAATGTGTACTCTTTGGGTTCAGTCGGTCAACCAGCTACAAATCCACCTAAGCGTTACTTCATTCAACCCCCATTTTACCAGCCTCCACACCTGTCCTGGTAGCAATGTCAAGCTCACCGGTCCGTAGTTACCTGGGTCTTTTTTCCCCTTTCTAAAGATGGGAACCACATTTGCTCACCTCCTACTCTGACAAGTTAATGCAAATTTTTGCTTTTCAAAAGCAGACAATTCAGCTTTGTCGGACTCACACTATTGTAAGATAGTACCTCTCTCTCTCTCTCTCTCTCTCTCTCACACACACACACACAAACACACACACAGAGAGAGATCACAACCATTAGGCCTGGGCCTAAAATATTTAAGGAGCTTCCCTTTGAAAGGCAACAGGACCACCTTTGTCTGAGTGCTGTATTGTGTTACAGCAGCTCCGCTAAAGTCCAGAGCTTCCATGCTCCATTTCACTACTAAAAAGGCTTTTGAGAGCGTTAGGAAACAGAACTAAGCACACACAAGAGGAGGACTTTGTAGACATGAATGGATTTTTTTTTTGGAAAAAAACAAACACAGACCCAAACAACAACAGCAAGGAAGGATTTGCTAATCCCTGTGCAAACATTGGGCAGTTCAGTGCCAAGGGCACAGGACTGTGTGTAGCTGCAGCACAGTATTTTACAGATTGCAACTGCTTCACTGATTATCTGTTAATTATTCTATATGATTTATGCTGTAGTTGCGATGTTCTATTGTGCTCTCTCATGCTATTGTGATTTATTGATTGTGAGCTGCTCTGGGGTCCATTGGAATGTAAAACGGCATAGAGATATAGGAAAACAAGTCAAAAGCACACACACTGATCACTGATCATGTCTGCAAAGGCTGTGTATGGGAAGGCTGCTGAGTGAACCAATGGTTGCAAGTTTTTCCCATCTGCAGACTCAAAGGCTGGGTGGTGGCGTCAGTTTCTAAATACCTCATCGCAGGTCTTGTCTTTTAAACAGAACAAAGAAAGAGAAACACATAGCTTTTTTAAAACCTAGAGCCTTGAATATGCATGCTCGAATTCAGCCACTGAGGGGCTGCTCCCACCGCCCTGTACGTGATTTGAACCCAGGGCCTGCAGCCAAGATTGCTGCCCCACTCAATACTTCCACAGAGGGAGTGAAGCCACAGAACTTCCCTGGCAAGCTGAGACCACAAGTCCTGGGGCAGGGTTGGAAATCAGATGTCTAGCGCTGCACTCTCAAAAAAAGGTCCCCACAAAGAAATTTAAGATCTGTCCGGGTTGGAGTCTCCTCAACCCATGAAGTGCAATAAAAGGGTGGGTAACTGAGGGCTAAAAGGATACTACTCAAGCGGTTTATTCATACTCTGGATTATTCAAGCTAACATCGTCCATGAATCACTCTTTTCCACAAAAAAGTGCTGTCTGCTTGAAGTTTCAGCCACCAGATATGTGCGTCTTCTTTTTCATGCACACTTCAGCAGACAGCGTGTAACCCTCTTTCAATTATTCAGGGAGACAAATGTTTAAGGTTGTGTGGCAGGTCTGAGAGAGGAGCCCAGAGGCCTGGCGCTCTGCCCCTATCACACAGCCCAGACACTTCGGGGTTTGGTTTGAGTGACACAGAAAACGGACTGAGTCAACCTCTGAAGGGGGGGGGGCAGGCGGGAGAGAAGAAATCTCTTTGTTTAGTCAGCTAGTCATCCTCCAGACGCAGAGAGCAAAAGGCATGGCTCACTTTGGAAGAGAGAGGAAGTTATCAAGAACATCTGCAGCTGAAAAATGCAGAGGGGAAGCGGGGGGGGGGCGGAGAGGGGAGAAGGCAGCCCAGGAGGCTCCCGCATCAAGGGGCCTCCTCCAAGTTTGGAAGAAAGAAAGTGGGGGCTCCCCCTGCTTTCCGCCACCCCACGCAAGAACCAGCACCTCTGACATAGGTGGTCAGGAACGGTCTCACAGTGAGAGGCTGAAAGCAAGAGAAACCATGCAGAAACTTTTAAAGACTTTTTTTTTCACAGCTGACAGCCACACACAGCCACCCAAGGTGTCTGCTTATCAAATTGAGAGCACTGGTGTATTTAATCCCATCACTTGCTCAAGCCAGCAAAGACAAGAGCTCTCTCCCTCTTGTTCTCATGAACACCTTGAGGGAGAAGGGAGGGTTAGAGGTGGCAGCTGCACGGCTGGCGAGGGGGCAAGGACGGAAACCTCGCCAAAATCCCATTGTAAAAAATACAATCAAGCATTGGAGGCCTCCTAACCAAATTTACTGGGCATTCCTCAATTCAAAACCAAACCAAACCTTGCTTTCCCTCTCTGCACAGAACATCCATAAATGACGCTCTCCTTGTGTGTTGACACCCACCTTGCCTCAGAAGCACACAGGTGAAGCACCTGCACCAGAAATTTAAAGCACACCCTGCACCAAATTAGAATTCTGGAAACTGTAGTTTGCCCCTCACAAAACTACAATTCGCTAGATTCTAAGAGTGCATCCATTAAGCCACACTAGTGTTGTGTGTCCCCCCTTCTGCCCCCCACTTTCTCCTTGACAGGAAACTTTAAGAAGTGAAAACTCTTCAAAAAGAGAGCAATCCAAAAGGCCTGGCTTGATATTTCTGGTATTTCTTGCCCTAACTTATCCCCTACAGATTGGGGGGGGGGGCTGGTATGTGCAGAGGGGGTGTGAGGGGTGGGGAAGAGAGAGAAAAATCTGTTAGTTACAAAGTTGACGCAAGACGCAGAGGCTGCTGCCCAAACCACATAAGGGTGTGAGCGCGCTGCTCTGCTCGATGGAAGGCTGCCTCATGATATCATCTTCGGACGCGCACCCAACCCGACCGGCCCCAAAAATCTCTGCTCTCTTGAGCGCTGGCGAGTAAATTTCAAACAGACACACACAGAAAGGGGAGGGGCAGCTAGGAGAGCAGTGGTGCCAACTGGCTGTTTTAAGTTCTTCCTATGTCTGCCGGGTGGGGGGGGGGGAATAAACAAAATCAGACAGCACCATCAGCCCTTTCGTACCACTGTCATAAATCCAGACGCATTGAGGCGCTCCAAATGGGGCGGCCCTATTAGTAATGCATCCGCGAGGCAAAGTGATGCAAGATGGCACAGCCCCCGCCGGATGGGGACTGCTCTCCAGAAACCGGGATCCGTGGCCCAAGGCTGCTGGCGGGAGAGCCCAGCCACCAACTCCCAGCCTTAATTGCAGGGAAGGGAGAAGAGTCGCCCCAAGGGCCTGGCAGAGAGCAGCAGGAAACAGCCAAGCTCTCCCAGGTTGTACACACCAGGCCCAGCACCTGAAAGAGAGGCAGCAGAAGGGCTCCAAAATGATGCCACTTCTTCCTTCCAGCACAATGAACCAATTACCCTATTTTTTGCTCTATAAGACTCACCTTTTCCCCTCCTAGAAAGTAAGGGGAAATGTGTGTGCGTCTTATGGAGCGAATGCAGGCTGCACAGCTATCCCAGAAGCCAGAACAGCAAGAGGCATTGCATCTTTCACTGCACAGCGATCCCTCTTGCTCTTCTGGCTTCTGAGATTCAGAATATTTTTTTTCTTGTTTTCCTCCTCCAAAAACTAGGCGCGTCTTGTGGTCTGGTGCGTCTTACAGAGCGAAAAAGACGGTAAGTGGAGCAAAAGGTAAAGATGCCGTCACTCAGGCTCAGTGTTGATCCGCATGGACAAAAAAAGATATATAAAGGCAGCTCACAGGGTCCCTCTCTGGATAAGCAACCTCAAGATAGGTAGTCTTAAAATAATAAATAATAATAATAATAATAATAATAATAATAATAATAGAAATACAGCATCCAACTGCCTGCAACCCCCCCCCCCACCGTGCCCCCAAAGCTCTCGGCTTTCAGGATCCAGGACTGACGAAAGAAATCACTGTATCACACACAGTATGTACTGAAATTATGGGATTCAGTCTCACAATATGTTGCGATGGAGGACTCTAAAATAACAACAGGATGGTAGAGATGGTCATTGTTGTAACACTATTTTCCATTGTTTTTAAATCTTTCATAGTATACTTAACGTATCATGAAGTGTTTTACGCTCTCTGTTTTCTTCCATATCTTCTCTACTGGTCATTGACCGAGAGAAAGCAATAAAAATATTATACACACATGGTGCTTTTTTCTGGGGGGGATGGGTACCCCTAGACATTATGTGAATCTTTGTACTTTGTCTGTTTACCGTATTTCCCCCCCCCCCCCAATTTGAAGTATAAAATATATAAAATGGTGATTTTCTGGAGTCAAAATGAGAGTACCCCTAAGCATTTTTTTAAAGAAAAAAAGCACTGTATATAATAATATAGCAAAATATAGTACAGTATAGTATAGCATAATATAATGCAATGTAATATATATACCATATATTATATTACATTGTATATGTATGTACTGTATAACACAGTACATACATTATATATACACACATATACACATATATATGCTACATATACACAAACATATCATAGCATACCTTATATTTGTATGTACCGTATAACATAATGTATATATTATATACACACACATATATACATGCTATATACACACAAACATATTACACCATACCATATGTTGTATTATATTATATATGTTTGTACCCTATATATATATAACATATATACACTATAATATATATAATATGCAATATATATATATATATACACCAGACTGCCCCCCCACACCAAAGGCCCCCCCCGCAAGGACCCCCCCCCAAACTACCTCAGCAAACAGAAAACCCCACGTATGTCTTTGCTGCCCCCTTGGACCTAACATGGGGGGGGGGGGTCGGGGAGCTAAGCCCCGCCCACTCGCCCACGTGACACGGCACCCCCCCCCCCCGCCATTTGAATGGGGCTTCCCTTCAACTTCTTTCTTTGAGGCTCCCTCAGGTGTGGAAGAGAGCGAAGGGGCCTCGGACCGGGGGGCCGGTGTCTTCTAAATGCCTCCCCAGGAGAAAACTCCTTCAGCCTCAGTGCCCCCCACCCAAGGGAGACCCCTTCGGAGAGGTGGTACACGAAGCTGGGGGGGGGGAGAATTGTGCCACCCTCCCAAAGCCTCTTCTTCCCCCAAAAACATTACCTCAGAAACCCCCAAGTTACCTCATAACCCCCCAAATCACCTCATAAACCCCCATATTTAACTCAGAACCCCCCCAATTCCCTCAGAAACCCCCAAATCACCTCAAAAAAACCTCAAATCACCTCAGAAACCCCACACGTTACCTCAGAACCCCCCCCCCCCAACTCCAGTCCCTCCGAACCCCCATCACAGAAATCACCTCAGAACCCCCCCATCCCCTCAGCGCCCCCCCATTTACCACAGAACCGCCCCCCCGCTCCTTTTGGACCCCTCTCCTACCTGCGAGCGAGGCCGGCGGCTCCTCCGGGCTGAGAGAGGCGACGGCCGGGAGCCGCCTCGCCCCGCCCTCGCTCCCTTCCCGCCCACAGCGGAGGCGGCCACTTCCGGGTTGGGCGACGCCACCGCGCAGGCGCGGAAGGGGGGAGCAGGAAGCGGAAGGCCAGGGACGGCCGCGCAGGCGCAAACCGCGCAGGCGAAGCCCGAGCGGCGCCCGGTGCCCTTCCTCGGCTGCCCTTCCTTTCCTGGGAATGGTTAAGAGTTGGGACTCAATAGGGGATTTTTGTCAATTATTGATTATTCAGAAATACACAAAAAAGATATGGATATTTCATTTTGTAAAAAAATTTGTATTAAAATATTATTATTATTATTATTATTAAAATGTTATATTGATCTTTTTTTCAAAAACACATACAAATCACTAAGTATCTTATTAGGTATTTTGTGGTTTAAAAAAATAATCTTTATTTGCAACAGCCGTCAGTCACAGCAATAAAACAAGACGATATTCAAATACAAATAAAAAGTCAATTATGTAAAATACATTTTAGGGTTTTGAATCAAGTCAAATAGCGGGTCTTATTCTGGTTGCCCCAGCTAAAAAACCTTGCCACCTTTGCTGTCACCTGCTCATCTTGATCTGCCAGGAGAAAGGACATTCTGGCAGTGGCTGAGCGACCCGGAATGGACAATCAAAGAGGGTTTTACATCTTGATTTTATTCTGTGAACCGCCCTGAGACCCCCGGGGAAAAGGGCGGAAGAAGAAGAAGAAGAAGAAGAAGAAGAAAAAGAAGAAGAAGAAGAAAATAAAACAGGCCAAAAGAAGACACTGTTGCAACCAGACTTTGCAGTGAAAGAGTGACGTGCTTTAATACAAAAATTCAATTTGATACAAAAATTCCAGCAGCCTGGCAGAGAGGGCGGCTTCAGCTGCCGGATTCAGGATGATCGGCCTGGAGGGGGCCAGCCTGGGGGTCTGGGCCTAGCCAAAGTAGAGCTCCTTCATCCTCTCCACCCCATGGGCGTCTTCAAAGACCTTCTGGCAGCGCAGGGAGGCCTCTTTGCCAACGTCGGCCGACAAGTCCAGTCCGTGTGCGAAGGTCCTGTAAGAGGAGGAGGAGGAGGAGGAGAGCGGGAAATGGGAGCAGAGAAGCAAACAGGCTCATCTCTTTACGAAAGACCTAGCAGGACCCATTGCTAAGAACATGACGTCCTGACGGCTCAGACCGACCAACGTTCAACATTGTCGCTCCAACCAGGCGCTTCCTCGAAGGAAACAATGGCAAGGGCCTTCCCCCTATTATATCTCCCCAGCTTCGGATCGCTCAGGTCCAGCTCCGAGGGCCTCCTGGCGGTTCCCTCCCTGCGAGATGTGAGGTTGCAGGGAACCAGGCAGAGGGCCTTCTCGGTGGTGGCGCCCTCTCCCATCAGATGTCAAGGAAATAAACCACTATCTGACTTTTAGAAGACATCTGAAGACAGCCCTGTTTAGGGAAGTTTTTAATGACTGATGATTTGTCGTGTTTTTAATTTTATCGTGTTTTTAATATTCTACTGGGAGCTGCCCAGAGTGGCTGGGGAAACCCAGCCAGATGGGTGGGGTATAAATAAATTATTATTTCTTATTATTATTGGTTCCATTGCACCATCATGGCGAATGACCACTCAGGGAGCTCCAACCATACCCAAGGTACACCCAAGGAAATCAGGCACATCCCTTAAATCCAGTGGGTCTGCTCTGACTAATCCCTTCGTTTCCAATAAATAAATGAGTTTGCAACCAGCCTCTCCTGAATAGCATCATGTGGATGAGCCTAAATCCTCCCTTGGAAGCCGTTTGAGCCTGTGGGCCACCTTGTGGAAGTGAGTCCCATGGGTGAACGGGCTGCTGAGTGAAGAACAGCTTCCTTTCTGAAGCACTGGGTGACCAGTTCTAGTACTTATGAGCAAATGAGAATACTTTCTCTCTACACATTTGTTTTCTGCAATTTCTGTCCTGTTCTAAGTGTTCTTCTAAGCCGGTTCCAAAAAGGCCCACAATCTCACTGTTTTGTAAAGTGAATCTCCAAGCAAAGCAGATGCTCTACTTCAGCAGGGGGGAAAATGGGGCGTCATATTTCTGTCTCATTCTTTGAAAGTTTGTGTTCCCAACATGGAGTACATCTGTATTCCCAACATGGAGAAAGTCTGTATTCCCAACATGGAGTACGTCTGTATTCCCAACATGGAGTACGTCTGTATTCCCAATATGATTCACCAAGATCTCCCTCAGCCCCTTAAGAACTTGCCTCTTCCTCCTCCTCCTCCTCCTCCACCCAACCAAACAGGAACAAGGTTCCTTAGGTTATTTTAAAAGGTGCTTTTACTCTAAATACCTTGGCAGCTCGGCAGCCACCTCCAAGGACGTCTCCTCCAGCTCCTTCGTGACGCTCAGGCCCTTGGCGTTTTCCTTGGCGTGCTCCGGCAGGGCTCTGCGCAGAGCTTCCTGAGTGGCGGCCAAGGCCCTCTGCAAGTCGTCTGCAAGTCGAGGGAAGAGATTCAGAGAGAGGCAGAGATCCTCTTAGATGGCAGGCATCAAACCAGGAACCCTCCCCATTGAAAATCAGATTCTTGGAGAGGATTGTTCCCAGTTGCTGCAACTCCTGCCCTCGGAGGTCTTGCAAGTTGCTGCAGGAGAAGGCTTGGAAGGGCTGTTTCTTGGACCAAGCTGAAACTGCAAACCTCCCTTGCTGTCAGGGTAGATAAAAATCAATGGTTTTTTAAATTTAAATCAGATTTTTTTTAAAAAAAAATTAAATTGTATTTTTAAAATAAAATGCTTTCGGAGGAAAAATCTGCTCCCTTTCTCTTTCCCCAATCTTCTTGTTCATCCTGCCTGCAAGGCTGCCACAGCAGTTCCCCAGGTTATCTCCCATACGGGGTAAACCTGTTTGTAACTTAAAGCCTAAAGCCTAAAGCCTTCAGGGACCACACTGCACTCTGCCTAATCGTGAGTAAAACTACTTTTTGTTACTTGTGAATAAGCCTGCGGTGTCTTTATTCTTTTACGAGGGATTCAAGGGGTCTTACCAGGAAAATAATAGAACACTTTTCAATCTGGACAAGCCAGATGGAACGGCGTATTGTCTTCAGAAACTCACGCGAGTTTGCAACCAGCTTTCTGCTGCGTAAGAAGGGGAAGGTACTCTGCTAGGTGAAGGAACTTGCTAGCGCAAGTTAGGAAGGATATTAATAAGCAATATATCCTCTCCTTGCACCCTCAACATTCCCACAAGCAGACGCTTCCTGACGCCACATGGGGCTGAATCCAGGAGTCTCTGCCATTGAGGTGTATCCACTTCCCTACCTAGATACTGGCTCTTGTCCTCGCCCAGGTAGATCTCGTTCACCGGCAGCTCGTGTCTCGCCGTGTCCAGGGCGGTGGCAAAGTGCCTGTATTCTTCTTCGAATGCCGGGCTCTGCTCAAAAACGGGAGCAAGAGCTTCCAGCTGGAAGCCCGGGTGGTGGAAGGAAGGAGAGACGTTAGCCGCAGGACAGAACCAAGTACAGAAATGTCCTCAGATCTGCCCCCTGGGAAGCAGGAAGCCCATACCTGTCTGCCCAGCGACTCCGAGAGCTGGCGGCCCTTACTCAGGCGCTGCAGCCTGCGACGTTTCTTCTGGGCGTCCGCCTGCAGCCTGGCAGCCTCCCTGCTGAGGGTTAACAGGCTCCTCTCGGATCGCCCTTCCAGGAAGGCGGTATTCTTCTCCATCTGCTTGCGACGCAATGTTGTCGGGTTTCGAACACGCGTCCACAAAAGGCAAGTGAAAGAAGAAGTATTTAGTGCAGGGGCTTTTAAAGGGGGGGTTCTCCCTCCTCCTCCTTCTCATTTATATACCGCATTATATTTTAAAGGGAAAATATCTCAAAGCCATTTACAACGCATTAAAGCAGCATATGAAACAATCCAGAATAAAACAAACTCAATCTTCAAGGGAAATATTTCAGCTCCTTCTCTAAGTGACGTTTTGCCGCCAGCTCTCAAAGCAGGGATGAGACTGTTGGTTTTGTACCTTTAGGGAGGCATAGGTCAACAGAAGTGTCTCCGATTCCAGCATCCGAATCAAGTCGTCAGAATCAGGAGAGACCTGGAAGAAAACAAAGCCGATTCTTTATCAAATGTGTGGGAAACTGTCGAGAAAAGCAGTGAGGAAGGGCCATCAGCTGCAATTTTCTTTACATGCTTAAGAAAGTATAGCACTGCCATTTTTTTAAATTATAGAAACCTTAGGTCCCAGATGATGATGATGATCATTAAGCTATGAATTGCCTTCTAAACCAGCGTCTCAAAGCGATTTACACATAAGATAATTAAAGACAACTAAAAGCACAAAAACAAGCATTCAAAACAAGACAAGTCGACCCTCGTGGCCAAGACCGGCTCATCCGTCTGGGAAAGTTTACTGCAACCAAAACGCCTCCCTAACAGCAGACTTGAGAGTATCTGTTTGACAACAGCTCAACAAGAACTTGTAGCCCCTCACTAGAAAATAAAATCTGCATTCAGTGTCTCAGTATGACTCACCAGGCTCTGTTTTTCTCGGGGGGTGGATTTTGGGTGGTGTTTCGAACTCGATGCTCTGGGGCAGCTTTTGCCTAGAAGTAGCAACCAGAGAAAAGACAAACACACACGTACAGTCACATTCCAGTTAACAGTCAAAGCCGATAGGAGACTGGGCTGCAACTGGGAAGGAGGGAACCCACAAATGGCTGTGACAATGACCCCCCCCCCCCCCCGCTTTTTCCGTTTAGTGTTTTCCTGTGCTTTGTATACTTGAAGGAGCGTCTCCACCCCCATCGTTCTGCCCAGACACGGAGGTCCAGCTCCAAGGGCCTTCTGGCTGTTCCCTCCCTGCAAGAAGTGAGGCTACAGGGAAGCAGGCAGAGGGCCTTCTCGGTGGTGGCACCCTCTCCCATCAAATGTCAAGGAAATAGACAACTATCTGACTTTTAGGAGGCATCCGAAGGCAGCCTTGTTCAAGGAAGTTTTTTATGTTTTGAGGTTTTGTTGTGCTTTAAAATATTCTGTTGGGTGCCTTGGACACCTCTGGGGGCGGCTAAACTAAATTTGGGGGCGCTGGGCGGATCTTTGCACCCCGGCAACGCATATGCTAAAGACGTCTCTGGGGGAGAGCTCAAGGCGTCTCGTCCTGGACGAAAGGAGTTGCCTTAATTATCCCACATGGGGGGAAAGGTATCATTGAACCCCTGGGTCTTCTGCGGGACATGCCACCCCACCCCTCCGAGAACCTCGCAGAAGTTCTCTCGTTGAGGGGAAGAAAAGAGGCCAGGACCTCTGCAACCAGTTCAAGGCTGTAACTGGAGGGAACACACGTACTTTTGATGACAGAGACCTCCAGTTCCGGCCGGGATCTTCCGTGGCTCTCCACCAGAGTGGACTGCAAAACCTCGTGAGGGTCTAGAGGAGGGGAGGAAAACCCCATTATACTTGGTCTCTAAGGTGCTACTGGACTATATATATATGTATAGGAATATATATATTCCAATTATCCTGGTTTGCCAGAGCGGCTCCCAAGCAGTTTACCGGCGTTGAGCTAATTGCATGATGGAGACAAATAAACACAGATCAAAATTAGAAACGGCTGAATTGAAACCGCAAAGAATAGACATTGTCTTCGAAGAGCCAGTTGCATAACGAAAGCGATGGGGGCCTCTTGTATTCCAGGAGGGAATCACCAACCCAGATCGCCTTCTCGACAGATTTAACCGTGTCGGAAGGAACCCCACCATCATGTGAACTTGCCCCCGAGAAAGGCAGGTCCACCCCAGAGAGCCCCTTCAAGATGCTTGACCCCCCCCCTCCAAAAAAAAAACTCACCAGCTGTGGCTTTGGCAGCAGCCTGGAAAGGAAGAATAAGACATGGCAAGTTAGGCATGGGCTGTTATGTCTTGGTTGGGGAGTGTGAGTTTCACTCCAGCAATTGGACAAATCAAAATAAAGGGGTTTACACCTCTCCCCACACCCACCCTAAGCATGTTTCGGTGGAATTTAATTCAAGGATTATTATTACTTATTAGATTTATAAACTGCCCTTTGTCATAAGATCTCAGGGCGGTTCACAAAAGAAAACACGGGATAAAAACAAGTAAACAATTAAAACAAAACAGCAAAACAGTGATGCCCCCCTTCTCACAGACACATTTAAAAGACTGAAGAGGAACATTCTCACCAGGAGCCTAAAAATCTATAATAAAGGCACCAGGCAAACCTCCTAAGAGAGCAATCCACAAACAAGGAGCCACAATCTGGTTATTAGTGATTATTTTACTTCTCAAGAGGAAGTGAAGCACAAACCTAAAGCAGAAACGCCAAAAAGAGGAATTTCACATCCAGACCTCACCTTTCCGGATCCTTTTTGATAGTCCAGGTATCGCGAGGGCACGATTCTTGCCCCTAAGGAGGCAGAAAGGAGGAAAAGAGAAAAAGTGTGAAATGGGAAGAGGCAAGGTGTCTCGGAGCATGTCAGGAGCAGCTTTTCCGAAGACTGTGGCAGGAGGGGGGCAAAGTGCCTCCCCTCTCTGGAACGGCAGTGTGCCTCTTGCTCCTGTAGCGCCCCCTGCCCTCCCCAATGGGCATAGCTGGGGGGGGCAGCTGAGCACTCAAAATCAATAAAAATACTGAACTAGCTGAAGTTCTGCCGCCCCCCCCAACATAAATCATGACTATGCCCAGGCAGAGGGCCTTCTCGGTGGTGGCTCCCACCCTGTGGAACGCCCTCCAATCAGATGTCAAGGAAATAAACAACTGCCTGACTTTTAGAAGACATCTGAAGGCAGCCCTGTTTAGGGAAGTTTTTAATGTTTGATGTTTTGTTGTGTTTTTAATATTCTGTTGGAAGCAACCCAGAGTGGCTGGGGAAACCCAGCCAGATGGGCGGGGTATAAATAAATTGTTGTTATTGTTCTTATTTTTATTATTATGTGCAGAGACCTCTGTCCCCCCTGCGCATGTGCAGCTCCTTCCGCCCTCCCCACAACATGTGCATCACACTTACCCCCATAATCCCCGCATCATACGGGCCTTATTTTATATTATAATTATATGGATCTTCTGCCCTTGCTCAGGGGATCTCAGGGCAGCTTACAAAATAAAGCAAACAAATGATTAAGATAAAACAGCAATGAGCAACTAGGGAAGAATGGGAAGCCAAAATTGCTGGATTATGCCCAAATATGTTTATTTATTCATTTATTTATTTATTTTCTATACCGCCCTAAACCCGAAGGTCTCAGGGCGGTTCACGTGAAATAGCTAAATGGCTAAACTACCTGGGAGACTAAGGAATCTAGAAGATAAAAGACTTTAAAAAAGAATTAGGGGTGGGATTTATAACCTATCTAGGAGGCCGTTGTAAACAAATTAAAACGTTAGCTGGACTTTTGAAAAAATCACTTGTAAAGTAATGAAGTTTGTGGACAATTAAGAAAAATGTAAATTATGGAAACTGTATTGATATGTAAACTTGGGAAAATAGTCATTAGGATCCATGTAAGGGATGGGAGGAAGTCAAGCGATTTAGAGAATGTCGCGAAAGGATTACATAAATAATTTGTTGCAAAACTGTATATATAAATAATTATATAAATCTATAAATAATTTGTATACATCAGGATATAAATAATGTGTTGCGAAATTGTCTATGTAAATAATTATATAAATAATTTGTTGCAAAACTGTATCTGTACAAATACATTTCAAAAGCAACAAGGACGCAACCGCGGTGCTCCCGAGCATGGGCAGAGCGCGGGCGCCTTCTCCCAGGCGCATGCGCAGAGGGGCCCCGCCTCCCCCGAGCATGTGCAGAGTGGCGTCACCTCTCGGCTTGGGCCGGGCTCCCGCCTTCTCCGCCGAGGCCAGGCCGGGCTCCGCGCGGAGAGGCGAAGAAGCCGCCGCCGCCGCCGCCGCCGCCTCCCTTCCCGCCATCGCCCTCAGACGAAAAGCCCGCCAAGGCCACCGAGACGGAGGAAGCCGCGCGGCCAGAGCGGCCCCCACCTCGCTTCCGGGCGGCGTCACGTGGCTTTGTCGCTCACGTGACCCGGCGGAGGCGGAAGTGGGAGGCGGCGGCGGCGCTGGCTCGGACTCTGACCCTCCTCGGCTTCCCCTGGGCTTCCCGCGAGGAGAGGCCCGAGGTGAGGGTGCCTCTGAGCATGCACAGAGTGCCGCAGGCAGACTTGCGAGGGCGGGCGGAGGCCGGGACGGTTGTTGCTCTTGCACTTATTCCGAATTAATGAATTAATTAATGAATTAATAATTATAATCATTGTACCCCGCCCATCTGGTTGGGATTCCCCAGCCACTCTGAGCGGCTCCCAACAGAATATTTAAAACGCGACAAAAAGCACACTAAAGCTTATACCTCAAACTACAGTGGTACCTCAGGTTACAGACTCCGCTAACCCAGAAATAGTACCTCGGGTTAAGAACTTGGCTTCAGGATGAGAACAGAAATTGTGCTCCGGAGGCGCGGCGGCAGCGGGAGGCCCCATTAGCTAAAGTGGTGCTTCAGGTTAAGAACGGACCTCCGGAACGAATTAAGTTCTTAACCCGAGGTACCACTGCACTCAGTTGGTCTCTAAGGTGCTACATTATCATTTTTAAATTCTTCTGGAAGGATTCTTTTAAAGACTTCCTTAGCTCATTTAACCTTTTTGAAGACTTGATTCTTTTAAAGGAGTTTTTAGGCTTTTAAGAAGAGTCTTTTTAATTATCTTTTTAAAGAATTGTTTTAATTTATTTTGACTACGGCAGACCAACACAACTAGCTACATAAACCTAAAAGACTTCCCCAAACAGGGCTGCCTTCAGGTGTCTTCTAAAAGTCAGATAGTTGTTTATTTCCTTGACATCTGACGGGAGGGCCTTCCACAGGGTGGGCACCACCACCGAGAAGGCCCTCTGCCTGGTTCCCTGTAACCTCACTTCTTGCAGGGAGGGAACTGCCAGAAGGCCGTGGGAGGAAGCTCACCATCTTGTTTGTGTCCCCCCCCCCCAACCATTCTCTGCAGTTCTCCCCCCAGCCAGCCGCTGGGCCTGCAACGAAGCGCCAAGATGATGGCCCGCGGCCGGCAGATCTTCTCCGTCTACTGGAAGCCGCTCTTCCAAGGCCGCCTCCTGCTGGTGACCAACACCGTCAGCTGTGGGGGGCTCCTGGCTGCTGGGGACACGCTCCGCCAGGCCTGGGAGATGAGGCAGGACCCCAAGCGCAAGCGGGATCTGGCCCGCACAGGTGAGCCCTGCCTGCCTCTTGCTCGAAACGGCCTTTCCACTGCGCTACCTGGGATTTCAATCCCGGGGGTGCAGAGTCAGTCCATCGGTCTGTCTCACTTTCTGTGGGTTGTGGCCGTTAGCCATGCTCCTCGAGAGGTCAGGAGGGTGGCAACACGAGAGCGGAGCCTCCTGTATTACACTGAGATCTGTCTGTTTTTGCTATCAATTTCACGTTTTTGTGGCTCTTTTTTTGTTTTGTTTTTGTGACTGTGGAACCCAGTTTAGCTACCGATTGGTTGTGTGACTGCAGTACATTGTTTATTGCTTTCCTTTTATGGTCTCGTCAAGATAGTAAAATTCATGCTAAACGACTGTCTTAAGGGTTGTTTTTAATGGTCTGGAATAGATTAATCCATTTTTGCATTCCTTTCTATGGGAAAGCGCGCCTTGGTTTGGGAACTCTTTGGTTTTGGAACGGACTTCTGGAAGTCCCCTCCACCTCAGCTTTTCACAAGCGCTCCATTTAGACTTCCAAGTGATGGAGCCTCTTTTCTTTGCCTGTGGTAAAGGTAAAGGCAAAGGGACCCCTGGCCATTAGGTCCAGTCGTGGACGACTCTGGGGTTGCGGCGCTCATCTCGCTTTATTGGCCAAGGGAGCCGGCGTACAGCTTCCGGGTCATGTGGCCAGCAGGACTAAGCCGCTTCTGGTGAACCAGTGCAGCGCACAGAAACACCGTTTACCTTCCCGCCGGAGCGGTACCTATTTATCTGCTTGCACTTTGATGTGCTTTTGAACTGCTAGGTTGGCAGGAGCAGGGACCGAGCAACGGGAGCTCACCCCGTCATCGCGGGGATTCGAACTGCCGACCTTCTGATCAGCAAGTCCTAGCCTAGGCTCAGTGGTTTAACCCACTACAAATATGCCTTCTACTACTCCTCAGCCCGCATGTTTGCCATCGGCTGCAGCATGGGCCCCCTAATGCACTACTGGTACCTGTGGCTCGACCGCACCTTCCCTGCTGCCGGCTTCAGCGGGATCCGCAGCGTCCTCAAGAAGGTTTTCATCGACCAGATCGTGGCCTCCCCGGCGCTGGGCATTTGGTACTTCTTGGGTGAGTAAGGACATTGACACCGCTAGGAGAAAAACCCCGCTTGGGAGGGATTGTATGCGTGTGGAGGGGGTCAGGTAGGGCCCACGACTGGCATCATCCTGCACCCCCCTCCCAAGCATTTTGTCTCCCTGCAGGGATGGGGTCTCTGGAGGGGCAGACGCTGGACCAGAGCTGGCAAGAGTTGGAGGACAATTTCTGGGAGTTCTATAAGGTAAGACTCTTCCCTCCTCCCCGTCCCTGACATCACATCCTGTCCTGTGGGGCAGCTGACCCCCGTTTCCTTTCCCCGCTCGCAGATGGACTGGTGCGTGTGGCCCCCAGCGCAGCTAATCAACTTCCTCTTCCTGCCCGCCGCCTACCGGGTGCTCTACATGAACGTCATCACCCTCGGCTGGGACACCTACCTGTCGTACCTGAAGCACCGGGTGGGTAAACTGAGGCAGCGGCACCGGGCGTGAGTTTGGGGTCTCCGGTGGAGAGAGGTTATCCCAGAACTGCAGCCTCAGATCCTTTGCATCATGAGTTCGGGGACCATGTTCTCTTGTAGGGCAGAGGTGGGCAGGACAGCAGAATAATTTCTTATTTATACCCCAATATTTTAAAGCACAATAAAAACCTCAAAACTCGGCCCTCCAGATGTTTGGGGACTACAATTCCCATCATCCCTGACCACTGGTCGCCTTAGCTAGGGATGATGGGAGTTGTAGTCCCAAAACAGCTGGAGGGCCGAGTTTGGGGCTGCCTGCCTTAAGGGATCATTTCAGCAGGCTGTGGTCCATCCAGCTCACGATTGTCCGCACATCAGCAGCTCTCCTGGGTTTCTGGGTCAAGAGGATACTCTCTGCTCCAGCCAGAGATCCCACCAGCTGCATAGATCCCCAACTGATGAGATCCCACCCCGCTTTCTCTCTAGCCTAAGCACCCATCACTCAGCCTGGAGGAAAACGAGGAAGCCGACACAGTCGAGATGGAAACGACCGGGTGAACGAGGGCCACTCGCTTCTGCCAAGGTTGGATCCAGAACTCGTGCCGGAGCCAGCTCGGCGCCCCACCAGATCGGTGGCTGGATCTGGGAAGCAGGCGCCGTTGCCCGGGTGCGCAGCCTTCTCCCCTCCCAGCCAAGGCCTCGACTCCCTCTTCCAGCAGCACCTCGGATCCTGAAACGGGCTGGGGGGCAGATTTGGCACGGGCCTCTCCCGACTGCCAACCCCGGTCCTTCCCAGTTCATTCGAAAGTGCCAGATCTTCCCAATTAAAGAAAAAGCAGGTTGCCTTTTTTTGCACGCCGTTGCCAAGACAGGTGCTTCTTCTCTGGCTGCCGTCGGGTTAAGGCCGTTTGTCCTTTTAATGACTGATGTTTTAATGTATTTTTAATCTGTTGGAAACCGCCCAGAGTGGCTGGGGAAACCCAACCAGATGGGTGGGGTATAGGTAATAAATTATTATTCTTATTAAATTATATTTTGAGTGCGGCGGAGCTGCCAGGCTCCCGACTGCAGTCGAACGGCAGCAGCTGGCCACACGCCAAGGTTGCAGGTTTGATCCCTGTATGGGACAGCTGCATATTCCTGCCTTTCAATGGGTTGGAATAGATGATTCTCTGGGCCCCTTCTGACTCTAGAATCCCATTCTTTCCTTGTTTCTAAAAACTTACTCAGCCTCCCAGCCTCACCACAGCCAAAGCCCCATATCAAAATGCGAGAGCAACCGTGAGGCGTTCCTTGCTTGCGGTTCGCATCAGCCGGTATTCGGAGGTAGACTGCCTCTGTTGCTGGAGGTGCGGCCGCACCACTAAGCCCCAGCCCACTCCACAAACTGGGAGAAAACCCCTTTGAAAAGCACCCCCCTTGCCACATCAGACCCCCTTCAAGCGCTCGGCCTCCCCCTTTCCTCCACAGGGACTAGCAGCATGGAACGCTTCTCGTGATCAGAATTTTATTTCTTCACAACTCTCCTTGGTACCACGATATTGGGATTTCCTTTCCACCCCATAGCTTTTCATTATTTTTGTTTTTTTAAGAAACTGAACTCATTTTGACACTTCCGACAGTTTTTTTTTTTAAATACAGTACAGCATATATATATTTTTATATTTATATATATATATAATTTTCCCCATAGAAGTAAACTTCACAAAGAGAGAGAGAATGTTTTGTGTCTAAATATCCGCCAAAACAGAAAAACCCCCAAACTGTACGTAGTGTTTCCATGAAAAAAGAAAAGGGGGGTCGTGGGATGGAGGGGTGAGGAATGAGAGAAAAAGGGGGTGTTTTAAACAGTGAGAGTTTGGTCGTTTGAGAAGACTGAAAGCCAGGAGTTCTCCAGGTGAAGCGGGGAAAGATCGCTTGCGGGTCCGAGGGGGCAGGGGCAAAGCAACCTTTCCCCTCTCCTCCAGCACAACCGCCTCTTCCCCAACCTGGTGCCCTGCAGATGCCACCAGCCTTGGGCCAAAGCGGTTTCGGGTTCATAGGAACCGCGGTCCAAGAAAAACCCTGGAATGGAGGGATGCAGGGAATGTAGAAGCTGGACAGGGCAAACCAGCCTTCCAGATGTTGGCTGGGCTCCCAACAGCTGGCTGCTGATGGGATCTGGAACCCCAGCAGCACCCAAGGGGGCAACAAGTTCCCCCTCCCTGTGTTGGAAGGGAAGGCAAGAGGCAGAGCCCAAGCGAGCCCTGCTCCAGAGTAGGCCCATTGAAACAGGCCGCCCTACGCCAGCCAGTTTTGGGTTTACTCGGAGGCTGCATCTGAACTCTACACGGAGAGGATACTGCAGTCACAGCTCCCCCTTCCACCCCAAAAACCTGGGAGCTGTAGTTTTCAGGGTGCTGAGAGCTCTTAAGAGACCCCCCCCTCAATTCCCCTTAGGATTTTCAGGCGGGCGTTTAGCTGCCTGCATTTTAGCGCTTGGGATTCTCCTGCAACTTTTTACCCCGTCAGCATTTCCCAAAACTTGGGCTTCTGCGTGTTTTTCAGGACTACAACTCCCATCCTCCCTGGCTAGCAGGACCAGTGGGTCGGGGAGCGTTGAAAGTCTAGCTTCTTCAGTATGCAGAGAGTTGGTAGGGGACCCCGATTCCCTTCGCAGAGCCTACCGTTCCCCCCGTTTTCTGGGAAGAGGGACTGGCTCTGGAATTGGCTCTGTGGTGGCAATCTGTGCCTCCTATTTCCAGCTCTTAGCGTCCTTTACAAACAACGCTTCCCATAATCCTTTAGGGGAACCTATGGCTGCTTAAAGTGCAAAGGTGCTGCCTTGACTATTCAGTGCAGACAGGGCCAGAATCTGGCCCCCAACCCTGCAAAATGCAGATAGCCAAAGCCAACAAATTCCCAATTGCAAATCAGTTGCATCAACACAAGCTGCTGAAGAACTCCTCAGCCTGGGGGTCTGGAAGATCAACAGGACTGGATCAGACTGGTGGACTTTACTGGGGAAGGTGGTTCCACAAAAGTGGACCTGTGTAGTTTGAAAACGTCCCCAGACCCAAGTTTGGGGAACGCAGCCCTAAGTGGTCTGCGCCATCAAGGACCCAGACATGCTCCCAGAGGGTATATGTCAGGGCAAAGAGGAAGCTGCATTATACAGAATCCCATGTCGCTCAGGACTGTCAACACTGACTGGCAGCAGCTGTCCAGGGCTTCCAGTACAGTGCAGATCACAGAAACTGAACCTGGGACCTTTCCCTCCTGGAAGAAACTAAGATACTGGCCCTCATGGGCCAAACAGAAAGGATGGAGTTGCCTAGTGAACCCACTCTGGGAATTGTAGCTCTGTGAGGGGATGGGGGTCTCCAGTTCCCAGGGATCTTTGGGGAGGGTTTTTGTAGTGCATTAAATGCTGTCCTACAGTTCCCTGGAAAGAAGAGTTGATTGTTAAACCGATTTGGGATTTGTAGCTCTGCAAAGGGAACAGCACCCTGAACAAACTACTATTCCCATGATTCTTTGGGGGGAGTGCAGGCAGCTGTCATTTTTAAAGTGGTGCGATACTGCTTTAAACATGGATTAATCCGAGGAGGAGTTTAGCGGCTGCTCCTTTTGCCAACCTCTCCTCCTTGGCCCGCCTTATTCTCGTTCATCTTAATACGGTGGTGTTGTTTTTAAAAAAGAGAATAACCTACAAGCAACTGAAAAACCGTGTATGTTAACATTTTCTTTAAATAAATAAAAAAAAACCCCAAACACACGCTCACGCTCACACGCACATGAAACATAAATAAAACCACCAGCAGCACAAAGCACGGCACGGCAAGAGGACCTCCAAACACACACACACTTCCGAGTCTACTTCTATTTACAGGGAACGGGCCTTGGGGATTGCATTTCCTTTTTCCTGTACACCAAGGAAGACGGGAGGAGGACTGGAAAGGGGGTTTTGCAGGGGAAAAGAAGGGAGAGAGAAAGAAAAAGAGAGAGACGCAAGCCATCCTCTGCAGGGCAGCGATGGGAATCGAGGAAAGCTCTCCTGGCGGCATTTTGGCGACGCTGGACTGGCAAGGAGGGTCTTTGCCCTCCCTGGCTAGCCAGCCAGCGAGGCCAAAGAGAGTCTGGGAAGCTGGGAGATCTGCGTCCAGACAAATTGGAGGCCAGGAGATCCCCGCAACTGCACATTGAGCCGTTTCCTAGATCTGAAAGCATACAGAGCCAGGCATCGTTTTCTACGCTGCTGAACGAGGCTTCAGAAGGGAGATCTGCAGCCCTCCAGATTTGTTGGGGTTCCCAACTCCCTCGCTGACCGCTGGCCACACTGGCTAGCAGGTCAGGAGCTGGAGGGCCGCAGGTGTCCTGCCCTGAAGACGCCACAACAGCCACACGCCGCCACTCCGGGAGGAAGAGAGACGGAGAGGACCGATTTGGGGAAGGAAGGACTCCCACAATTGCACAGCCGGAGGAGCAGGCACAGAAGCAGGTGTGGGCCTCCCCGCTAGCGGCATTGCAGGACCAATCCTGCTTTGGAGAGAGGGGCCAAACGGGGAGGGCGGCAGCTGCAGAATTCAAACACAGGGAGTGAAGCAATTCGGCTTTACAAGAGTCAGACCGTTGGGTCTGTCTCACTCGGTATATTGTCTACACTGACCGGCAGTGGCCCTCCAGGCGGGGGGGGGGGGCGTTGTTTCCAGCTCCACCTAGAGATACCACTGGGGACTGAGGACTGGAGGGCAGGCGCTCTACTGCTGAGCAACAGCCCAATTGCTAAAAAAGCCTCCGGTCTTTGCGTTTGATTTCAACGGATACGCCTTGTGAAGAATGAGGCTACTGGTCCATTTAGCTTAGCGCTGTGCCCACTGGCTGGCAGCAGCTCTCTGCTTTCTTTCCCCCAGCCTTACCTGGAGCCGAGACCAGGGACCGGAACAGGGAGAACTTCCTTCGGCACGGGAAGCAGCCGCTCTAACCGAGGAGTCAAACCCTCGCGGCAACGGCAGGTCCAAGCATGGGGTGCCTGCTCTGCTCTCTTCAACAAGACAGGGGGTGTTTTTTGGGGGGAGACACACAGAATGCATGGACAAAAGAACCAGCAAAGGAAGGCGGAGGAGGAGGAGGAAGAAAGAGGAACAGCTGTGGACAGCCAGATTTGCAAAATCAAGAACAGCTACAAATAGAGAGGCGTGTGGTCCAATAAATAAATAAATAACATAAAGAAGAACCCAGAACAGTGGAAATAGCTTCCTCTCGACGCTGACCACCCGCCTCCCCAGCCCGCCCCACAAAGAAAAGACGATCCACAAAGAGAAGACAGGCAGGGGGCTGAATTCTCACCCCTCCCTTAAAGGAGAGCGAGGGGAGGTGGTTTGTTTTTAAGCTTTGACACCCCTCCTAGGTTTGGGGTCTCGTCCCCCCCACCCCCACCCCGAAAACCAACAACCCCACAAAGGATAAAGCAATGGGATGGGTCAATGGGGGTGGGGAGATGGCTAGGCCAGGACTCCATAGTTACTTGGGAGGTGGCGGGGGGGGGGGGGAGACATGAGGCAGGCAAGGAGGAAGGTGCGGCAGGAGGGGGGCAGGGGGAGGTTCGGGGGGGGTGTCCGCCTGGGAGTCTCTTCAACAGGCACAGTCCTGGTGCGGGGGGGCTTGCTGGTCGGTCAGCTGCGGACCCTGCTTGGCCCCGGTGACGGCGGGGTCGGCCGTGTCCAGCGACTCAGACATCTTTTCGCAGATAATGTCCACCAGGCGCTCAAAGGTCTGCTTGACGTTGATGTTGTCTTTGGCGCTGGCCTCAAAGAACTCGAACCCTGGCACAGAGGGGAAGGGGGGTTGCAAAAATGAAATAAAATAATGAACACACAGAGAGAGACAGAGAGCAAGGGGGGGCAGGAAATGCAAGAGAGCCCTGGAAGGAGAAACAAGGATCTCAAAATGCCCAGCAGGACCCCCGACAAGGCCAAACACAAGAGGGGAGACAGAGAAACTGCCCCCACCCAAGGGCAAACATCTCTCATGTCCCCGCCCCCTCATTCTTCTTCTTTCATTACCACATCATTAACACCATCCTCATCCTGAATTATTATTATCATCATTATTATCATCATGTCTGATTATTATTATCATCATCATTATTATTGAAACTGTTAGCATTATTTCATTTATATGCAGCCAATCAGAGCGGCCCCCGACAAAACATTAAAAACACAACCAAGTGTCAAATGTTTTAAACACCTTCCCCCCAGAGGGCTGCCCCGTGGAAGATGGGAGCCAGCTTGTTTTCTGCTGCTCTGGAGGGCAGAACCTGAACTCATGGCTTCAGGTTCCAAGAGAGGACTCAACATCAGGAAGAACTTTCTGACTGTAAGAGGCGTTTTGTCAGGGGAAGGGTCTCCCTCCTTGGGAGGTTGTGGCCTCTCCTTCCTTGGAGGTCAGGGGGCCATTGGTCTGGGATGCTTTAGCCGAGATGGCTGCATTGCAGGGGGCTGGGCTGGACCCAGGGGTCCCTTCCAACTCAAACAATTCTATGAATCACCATTAATTATTGTTATCATACCACTTAGTATTACAGTGGCACCTTGGTTTTTGAACGTCTCAGAAGTTTCGGATGTCAAACGCCAAAAACCTGGAAGGAAATGCTTTGGTTTTCGAAAGCTTTTCGGAAGTCAAACGGTCATCCGGAATGGATTACATTCGAAAACCGAGGTGCTACTGTTTTTAGCCGCAGCCGCCACCAATTATTATTATTACCTTCATGAAACATCATTTTTATTACTCTCCTCTCCATCGTTATTATTACAGATAGGCCCTTTTCCTCCAAAGAGCTCAGGCCGCTGCCCATGGGCCTCTCCCCCCGCCATCGTCACAACAACCCTGCGAGGCAGCCTAAGCCATCCTTGGCAGCTGAGAAGAAACCTTGCAAAGCCCTGAAGCCTCTCCCCCTCCTGGATTCCTGCTTTCCACCTCTCTCTCATTCCCACAACCCCCAGAGCACCTTCTTCTGGCTGCCGACTCACCCAGGTGCTCGGCCAGCTGGCGGCCCCGCTCCGACGAGACGACCCGCTCATCCTCCATGTCGCACTTGTTCCCCACCAGCAGGACCTGGGCGTTGTCCCACGAGTAGGTCTTGATCTGGGTCGACCTGGCGGAGAGAAGGAAGCAGCAAGGGAGGTCACGGGAAGACTGTTGGCACAGCCAAAAAGACCACTCACTGCCTGCCCTGCCTGCGGAGCTTTGAAGCCAGTGATGGCCAAACTCGGCCCTCCAGCTGTTTTGGGACTACAACTCCCATCATCCCTAGCTAACCGGACCAGTGGTCAGGGATGATGGGAATTGTAGTCCCAAAACAGCTGGGGGGGCCCTTCCACTGACTGGACTATGTGCTTCAGAAGCTGAGAGCTCTCTGCCCTCCATTGCCCCCCATCTGGGCTAGCAAAGGGCAGCCTTAAGTCTCTTTCTCCCCCAAAGTCACACTTCTGTACTGCCCACACTCAGGGTGGATTTGATTTAAATCAAATCGATGTAAATCATTAGTCAGTAAGACTTGATTCAAATCACTTTTTTTACAGAAAGACTCATTCTTGCTGGTATAATCTTAATACAACCAGAGGAAGGCTTCCTTTTTGGAATAATAAATTTTCAGAGTTGTTTTTTACAGATATATCAAAAATTACTGATTTGGTTATACTATTAGAAACGCATTGACAGATAATTATGAAATTACGGTGAAGTTTAATAAGTCAACAGTTTATATTTGTACAACTTTTCTGCTGTACTTTGTTGGAAGGAGGAAAATAATCAATTCCTTAATAACAATTTAAACAATTTATTTAACTAGAACAATAACATTATAGCATATACACGGAAAAATATAGTATATCTTGGTATTGTTACAGTGAGGCTAATATTGGATTATAATGGAAAATTAGTAAAAATTATTATCCAAAAGATGAATACTGGTCGAGAGGCTGGTGACAACCCCTCCCACCCCCAGGGTCTCCCCCCCCCCGGGACTCACCAGTCCTGGACGGCGTTGAAGGACTCCTCGTTGGTGATATCGTACATCAGGATGAAGCCCATGGCTCCCCGGTAGTAGGCGGTGGTGATGGTCCGGTATCGCTCTTGCCCGGCCGTGTCCTGGGGAAAGGCCAAGAGAGGCTGTTATGGATCAGGCCCCCAATTCTGTCCCAACATCAACTCTTTCTTGGCGGAGAAATGGGGCTCTTTCAGTTACATTGAAAGATCACACCTGAAGGCAGCTCTGTTTAGGGAAGCTTTTAATCTCTGATGTATTACTGTATTTTAATATTTGGCTGGAAGCTGCCCAGAGTGGCTGGGGTATAAATAATTTATTATTATTATTATTATTATTATTATTATTATTATTATTCCTCCTCCTTTCCCTGTGAGGTGGGCCCTTTCCTTACCCAGATCTGCAGCTTGATCCGCTTGTCGTTGCGGTAGATGGTCTTGACTTTGAAGTCGATGCCGACGGTACTGACGAAGGCGGGCGTGAAGGAGTCGTCGGCGTAGCGGAAGAGGAAGGAGGTCTTGCCGACGCTGCTGTTGCCGATGATGAGGATCTTGAACATGTAGTCAAAGTTCTGGTCGGAGGACTCTTTCTGGCCATAGCGGGCGTCGGTGGCGGAGGCCATCTGGGGAGGGAGGGAGGGCAGGCAAGGTGGTGAGACACGGGGGGCCGGCCGGGGTGCCCCTCGCTAGCACCCCAGGAGACACCCGTGGAAGCCAGAAAGGATTAAAGAGAAACCAAAGCAAGAGCTCCATGCGCTCTCCGTGGGACTGCCTTTGAAGGTGACCCGGAAACTGCAACTAATCCAAAATGGGGCAGCCAGACTGGGGACTGGGAGTGGCGACCACATAACACCAGTCCTGAAAAACCTACATTGGCTCCCAGGACATTTCCGAGCACAATTCAAAGTGTTGGTGCTGAAAGTCCTCAACGGCCCAGTCGACCTGAAGGAGCATCTCTACCCCCATCATTCAGCCCGGACACCGGGGTCCATCTCCCAAGGGCCTTTTGGCGGTTCCCTCCCTGCAAGAAGCGAGGTTGCAGGGAAGCAGGCAGAGGGCCTTCTCGGTGGTGGCGCCCGCCCTGTGGAACACCCTCCCCATCGGACGTCAGGGAGATAAACAACTATCTGACTTTTAGAAGGCATCTGAAGGCAGCCCTGTTTAGGGAAGTCTTTAAGCTTTAATGTTTTAACATGTTTTTAATATTCTGTTGGGAGCCACCCAGAGTGGCTGGGGAAACCCAGTCAGATGGGTGGCATATTGATAAATTATCATCATCATCATTATTAGAGATCTGTTTCTCAAAGGAGCCTCCCTCAAAGGGCTGTTTTGAGAGTAAAATGGGCAAAAATAAAATAGTAATGATAACAAGGCTCACCGCCCTGTCTTTCCCCCTTATCTTAATCATGCAAAAAAGGACCAGCATTATTAATGGTGCAACAGACTGGGAAGAAAACGAAACCCAGTTTCCGTTCCACATCCACCTTCCTCCACCCCCTCCTGCAATGCAGCTCAAATGCGAGCTGGCAAAAAATGCTTGCGGAGGGGAGAAATAATAATTAATATGTGGTTGTTAGTCAAAGTGACGGCCTTCCACTGGGGGGAAATGTCAATGCGAAGGAAAACAAGACGGCAAAGGGTTTTGGCACGGAAGCCTGTTCGGTTCCCCTTTCAAATCCCATCGTTCGTTGCTGTATTTTGCCGGGCACGATAAAAAATACAGCATCTCTACCTTTTTAAATAAATGCATGTATTTAAACGTCGGTGGGGATGCATCAACCCCAAGGCAAGTTTTAAGAATCCGGAACAGAGACAAGGACCGTTCATTTCCGGCTGGGGGCTTTCCACGAATCCGTCGCCATTTTTTCCAATCGAGCCCACCCTATCGCATTCGCCCACTGCCCCAGATCCCTTTCTAACCCTGTTGGATTAAAAACGCTGAGCGAAATAAATTTGCAAATCTCTCTTTGCGGACAGCGTCCACAAAACACTGCTTCTGGCCAGATTTCCCCGGGAGTCTGGGGGTGGGGAGGGCCGCAGCCCTATTAAACGGCCCTTAAACCCGCACGCTTTGTTCCACGGCCTACTTTTCCTTCTGCATAACCCTTTTAGCTAATTAAATGGCCAGCCGCTCGCATCAGGCAAATCTTGGGGCCGCTGAGCCGTTCCTACAGGAGGCGTCAAAGCGACCTAAACCGGGATTTTATGGGAGGGGGAGACACATTTGCACACTCAGGCCCGGGAGGATGAAATAATAATAAAAAACCCAGATCCTAGTTAGCGGTATTTTCGTGCATCAGGGAGGGGGGGGTCCCCAAGCTGCATTGGGAAGGATGTGCCCCCCGGTTCACCCCAAACCTCCAGGAATTTTAATTCTGGCAAAGAAGCTAAACCCCCAAAAAGGATAACAAGGAAACAGGATTAAGTGAGATCAAGGCAAGAGACGGGCAGCTTGCTTTTGCCAATGCAAAATACCCTTATTTCCTTCGAAGAAATGGAGAGATGCCCCACCCCACCCCAGATGACCGACAATTTGCGTCCCCCCATTGCCTGCCTGTTTGTGGCATTCAGGATTGACACCCCCCAGGAAAAAGGGTGACTAATTTGGGAAGAATCTGGATAGGGGAAAAGGGCTGATCTGGCTTTTTCAGGCTACGGCTATCTCAAGCCCTGACTGCAGTGGGGTGTCAACGCGGCGCCCCTCCTTCAGATGCCGTTGGACTACAAAGCCCATCATCCCTCTCCTTCAGCGGCACTGGCCGATGGGAGTTGTAGTCCCAAAACGCACCAGATATTCTTGCACATCGACTCACCCTTTTCCCCCTTCTTCCCAGCAAGGGAGAAAAAAACCGTGCCTTTGTGAGCAGGCAAAGGAGAAGAAGAGCCACGTTTTCCTGCATCAGAAGAGGCGGCCTGGAAAGCTAAATTTGCCCACGCGGGATGTTCTGTCCCTGGTATCGGGAACAGGCTGCCTGCCGGCTGCGATCCTGCGGGGTCTGCTTCCTTCTGCAACCCCAACGACACACTCAGAGGGGTAAAAGAAGCTGTCTAATGTGGAATCCAGACCAGCTTGCCCACCTAGCTCAGTAATGCCTGCTCTGACTTACAGCAATGGCTTCCCAGGTAGATGAACCGGGGACCTGAATGCAAAGCGACTGCATTCAAACTTTCATGGGGGGCAGGAAACGTCCTGCTTTCAGCTCCCTCCCCACCCAGAATGGGGACCCCCACCCACTGATCTTGCTTATGAGAGGTTATCAGGGTGGTTCACAGAATGAAATCAAAATATAAAAATACATAGAATCAAAACAACAACATATCCATGATAATAACAATATTACATGTCTCCTCTTCCAAGGGTGACTGAAATAAGATGACAGTCGTTTCACTGCATAACTCACATTTGCCCCAAGAATTGTTCTGATAATAATGATAATATTATTATCTGCTCTGTATCCCATATTTCCTCTGAGGATTACTTGATATAGATATCTCCTCCTCCAAGGATGATCAAAATAATATTATGGTTATTTATTACATAACTCACATTTGCTCCAAGAATTGCTGTAATAATCATAATACTGTAATTTATTGTGTATTCCGTATTTCCTATGAGGATTACTCACATATTAAAATTGTTTATTACGTATCCATAATTATGTAATTATTCCACTTCAACTAGGCCTTTGGCTGATTTGACATCCAATGCCCTTTTAAAATGTGTCGGGGAGTTGGGGCGCTATTGGATTGTTCTCCTTTTCCATTTTTATTCTGCATGTTGTGGTTTTATATTGTGATTTTATCTTCTGAACTGCCCTGAGACTTGCGGTTATCAGGTGGTATACAAATTTACTTAATAATAAATATATTTATTGCCTAGCCCCCCACTCCTCCAAGAATCCCTCTAATAATGCAGAAAACAAGTACTGTATTCTACTTATTATGCAGCGTCTCAAACATTGTAAATATTTGTTGCATTTCCTCCAGGACGCTTCAGTTGCTCCCACCCTCCCTTCCCCATTTCATCATCACAACAACCCTGCGAGGCAGAACAGGGTGAGAAGACACTCAATGGCCTCCAAGGTCACCTGGCGCATGGCTGAGCGGCAATTTGAACCCGGGCCTCTCCGGGGCCCTCGTCTGCCTTGCTTCCCCCTATTCTGCCCTCCCCGCCAGCCCTGCGTGACCCCAAGGGCCACATTCTGCGCTGTGCAATTGTCCCGAGGGCCGCATGGGTAAGTGGGGCCAGGAGCGGGAGGAGCCACCGCTGCAAATCTTGCCTCCAAGAGGCCTGGTCCGAGTTCAAGAGCAACATTCCAGCCAGTCCAAAACCAAGAGGAGGGTGCCAAGGGCCTGGGAAGAGAGGCCCCGGGGCCGCATGCGAGATTTGATCTAATCCTGCCAAATACAATCTAACAGCCGACAACAACGGAGGCGGATGCTCAAGCAGCAGGGCCCCATCTCTTTGCCTGTCCGCAGATAGACTGCTCCTGAACAGGGGGCTCTGCCTGAGCCACCCATAGGCTGTCTCCTCCTCCCCACACATTTGGTTCACACACACACACAGCCCACTTTCAAATGCCACCCAGGCAGGGCCGGATTGAGGTTTGATGCGGCCCTCAGCTCCTGAAGGTAACGGGGCCCTTTCTATGTCCAGCTGTCCTTTGTCAACATCAAATTGTTGCTGTTTTGGGTGCTGAATATATGCTATATGGTCACTGATGGACCTAATAGGTATCTCAAGCCATTTGTGCATGTTGCCCTGCAACCAGTCCATGCAGAATGTTGGCCCCCTCTATATAGAAAGGAGCAAAGCAGGGATATTTGAGGGAGCAGGTGGGGCCCAGGACTTACATCCGTGGAGCCTGCACAACACAAAACACGGTTGCTGGATGTAGGTTTTATTTCATTTGTTTGTTATCTTATATTTTGGAAATGGACATCCAGTTTTCCCCCCTTTAATTTTTTGGGGGCCACCAAGAGAGTGGGGCCCTAAGCTAGAGCTTGCTGAGCTTTGACGTAAATTGGGCCCTGCACCCAGGCCACCAGCCACCATCAGCCCCGGACCCCGCAGAAAAGACGTCGATCTTGGCGACATCGATAGGGCCCAGCTTCCTGGTTGCCCTTGGCACCCGGGCATCAATCATTCATACGCCAGGCGTTGCGTGGCAGCCCTTTGGCCTGGACAGCCGTCCATCAACAGGACACACGCTCCATTCTCCCCCTGCACAAATCTGATCCAGCTGCAAACGGATGAAAACCAAGAGGATAGGAGGTGGAATTGCAAAAAAGAGGGTACATTCTGGAAGCAAGGGATGTGTGTGATGCTTCAATAGATCTACTCCGGGTAGGGCTAACGCTGGCCCAATCCATTCCATTTTCTCTCCTTCCCGTGCAAAGGGCAAGGCAAGCACCCAAAATCATCATCTCCTTGCCTACATTCAATGCTGCATCGCTCACCCCAGAAAAGCACGCAGTGGGTTGCAATTATGGTCTGCCAAAGGGGGTGGGGTGGGGAGAGGATCCAAAAAACGTGAATGAATTGCCTCTCTCCGCCTTGATTTTTCGTTTTTTAGCTTTGCAAATGGCAAGCTCTCTCCACCAGAGGAATTGGAAAAGGAGGCAGAGGAAGAAAGAAAAAACCATATTAAGGCTCATTCTTGTCATCCGAAAGGTGAGCTCCCGCCAAAGCGATTGGGATCCAGCTCCTTACAAAACGCAGAGGTTTGGGAAGGGTTTTTTGCGTTGGGTTTTTTTGCGTTTTTGCCAAAAGCTGCCTCCCCCCCCCCAGCAAGTAAGGCCCACCAGATCTGGCTCCTTTTCCAACCTGCGCTGCTCGCTCCCCCCTCCCCCCCGTCCCTCCTTTCCCAATCCGCCTGTTTCCCATCTGCATCACCGAAGCCTCTTTTGCCAGGCCAGCAATTCCAGCTTAGCCCATCGCCGCCCATTGCAAGGAAATTCATAATAAAAAAAAAGGAAAGCACCGCTCCCCTTAGCAAGCCAGCATCATCCCTGTCCAAAACACCTCCATTTTTAATGATCTTTTTGGTTAAGGAATCCAGCGCTTTAGGCTTGGCTTTTTTTCTCCCCCCCCCTGCAATTTTGCATCTTGCATGTGTCAAATGAAGGTTACCAGCCCCTCCCCCCCCCGGGACGCGTTCTTTCGCATGCAATGCAGGGATGCAAAAGGTGCAATGCAGGAAAGGTGAAAAGACGGCCCCGGGGGGGGGGGCAAAGCTGGGGGGGGGTTGCCCAAGGCGCGCACTCACCTCGGGAACGCGCTTCGGGTCTAGCAGCAAATGCAGCAGCAGCAGCAGCACAAGCGGCGCGAGGCGACGGCACCTGCCTGCAGAACCCGGGCTGACGTCACCAGCGCTCCGAAAGGGGAGGGCGGCTATGCAAATAGGCGGGTGACGTCAGGGAGCAAGGCGCCGCCTTCGCCTTCGCAGCTCCTTGGAGGCGGGATCGTGGGAAGCTGCCATCCCGCCACGCGATTGGTGGATCGCCTAGGATTGGCAGCCCCGTAACCAGCTCGATTGAAACCCAGCGGGGCTTACTTCTAAAGAGAGAGAAGCCTCACGAAATCTCGCGAGATTTATTTCTCCCGCCATTTTTCCCTCCCCCCCCCGCCTTCTAGGCGTATCTATGGCGAAGCAAATCACGTGACTCTGAGGGGAATTTATTTATTCTTAATTCTGTTTTTATTCAAGGGCTATTAAGCCCCCTCAGAGTCATATAAACGCTGCTCATCCAGAAATAAATCACGCAAATCAGTAGAAGGGGAATTTCCGACCAATTTTTCACCTCAGGATAGTCTGCTGTTGTGCTTTTCTGTTAAATTATCACCATGATTTTTACCTCACAAAAAGTGCTCATCCGATGTTTCAGACAAAAATAAAATAAAATACGACATATACAAGCCCACTGGTGTCAAAGCAATTATATAATCCACAAATCTGTGAGGAACGATGCTGGAGATTCTTCTGGCCATATAAGATCAATTATGGATTGAGGGGTTTTTTAATAATAAAAATATCAAGCCAAATACACGGTTATTGCTGCTGTTACGATGAAAACATTATCCATCTTTCAACATGGCAGCCCTTAAAACTTTGGAACTCCCGCCTCTTGACATGATTTACATTTTATTCTGGTTTTTATTTGATGCCTTAATGTAGCTTGTCAACCGCTTTGAGATTCTTTCCTTAAAAACATAAAGAGGTACAGAAATGAAATTAATGATATTATGCCAACATTACATCACTCGTATTAGCTTTCAAAAAAATTTCCCGATTTTATCTGTGTTCCACTGGCAATTTCTTTTTTAAAGAAAAATATTGTATTTTCCCCATTTCTCATTTTACAGTGTTTCTACATCTAAACAAAAACCAAATTTTTCTTCGACTTCCCTCCTCCGTTCTCTGCGGTTCCTTATTTTATATCACAATTCCAACCTGTTTATAAATTTAATCTTTTTGCTCTCCAGAAGTTTATTTTTTACGCCTCGTGTTTATGTCAACCCTGCTAAAGTTTTTAATTGCTTACAGCAATAACAATATTGTTATAAGAAAAAACACGGCTCCTTTTGGGTACCCAAGAGCCAATATAGAATCCTTATCGTAGGGCTGAGCAAAGTGGTTGAGTTTTTAGGATGGACGAGTTTTTGAAGTTTTTTTTTTTGCAATTTTACACCAAAGTTGTTGAGCTTTTAGGATTGAAGAGTTGTTCAACTTTTTTTTTTTTTTTTTTAGGATTTTACCCCAGGACATACACTGCCATGGGGGCTGGATTAGGCCCCCGAAATGGACTTTGGACATGCCTGTTGTAGCCCAAGACCCCCCCAAAAAATATATCATATACCATATTTTTTCCCCTCCTCAAAAGGAAGGGGAAATGTGTGTGCGTCTTCTGGAGCGAATGCAGGCTGCGCAGCTATCCCAGAAGCCAGAACAGCAAGAGGCATTGCTGCTTTCAATCCCTCTTGCTCTTCTGGCTTCTGAGATTCAGAATAATTTTTTTCTTGTTTTCCTCCTCCAAAAACTAGGCGCGTCTTGTGGTCTGGTGCGTCTGACAGAGCGAAAAATACAGTATATGTTGCAGGAATTTATGTATAGGTTGGGGGGGGGGTTGCCCCTCCAGCAGATATCATGTACAAATCACAAAAGTCACCAAAGCCCACTGCCAAAATCAGCACCATCCCTTTTGTGCCTTTTGTGACTTGTCCCCACAAAACACTTCATTGCCGTTTCTTCCTAGCTATTCCAAGGGCTTTGCTGCACGATCCCAAATGTCAGAATTCCCTGATCAATGGCTCCCTGGGGAAACTTCAGCTCAGCTGCTCAGCAGCCCCTCTGCCTGAGGGATCATCCCTGGCCTCCTGACACCTGAGGGCCAGGCAGGGAGCCATGCCAGAAATACCAAACCCAGATGAAGACAGAAGGGTGGGATGAGCTTGGCTGGGAAACAGGGAAATGTGAATATCTCTTTGGTGACCCTTGATGGGTGTTTGGTGGAGGGCAAGGGGAACCATGGGGCAGGATGCTCAGATTCCGGCCACCAGACCTCCCCCCCTTTCATGATGTAACCGTAAGGTAGTTTTTTGGGGGGTGTAACATGGGGATGAGCAGCTAATAAAAGTTTGGGTTCTCTTTTGTTCAGGGCTTCCATCTTGTTCCCCCTGGGGGCAGGTGGGAGTCCTGTCGCGACAGTCTTCAATCAAGACCAAGCCGACTGGCGGCTGTTTTGCTCTGGCATTCCTGGCTGTCTACAGCAGAAATCCTGTCTGCCAGGATACCTCTTGATGGGTTTACCTGGAGAGCCTGGCCCTCCTTTTGTGATGATCAATTCTTAATTTCTGAGTCCAGGTCTCAGGCTCCCCCTATTCCCCTTCAGGCAGGATTTGGGAGCAGGGAGACAAGGGGGAAGCTTTTCCCCTTTCCATCCAAACTGCAGAGGAATAGTTGAGGTCCCCGAAAGAGTCCAAAGGGCTTCAGGACTGTCTTCCTGTACTGTTTCAAACATGTGGTTTATATACTTATGTATGTGTCTGCCTGGTACGTTTATGAACATTTATTTTATGCCTTAGACCTTCTAATTCTGCAGCATCACTTTGGCTTGGCGCTTGCTGGTCATTTTCTGACAGGAAATTTTCCTCCTTTTAATCAAATAACTCTAGTACTTTATGAAACTGGTTGTTCTGTGTCTCTGGGTCCGTTTCTGTGTGGGTTTTCACTTCGTATCATGGCACTGCCACCAATGAATGTTAATAATACCTTAGACCTTCTAATTCTCATAACATTAGTTATGCTTTTTAAGTAGTCCTTGAGCATCACCTGAGTTGCAGCATCGCTCAGCCGGCACAAAAAGAGTTTGTTCTCTTTCGTTTTTGGTGCAGGTTGCAGAACTTTCCCGCCTGGCCTTTTCCCTCCCTTTCTCTGCTTTTTGCCTCAGCAAAATGGCAGCAGTTCTCAATTCCAATTCTGGAGTTTCCCACCTTCCTCCCTTCCACAATGGCTGCCTGGCTGCCCAGACCGGCCGGTTTTGGGGAGTCTGTGGCCCAGAGAAGCCAAAACCGCTTCTCCCTCCCCTGCTCGGTTCCACCGTTTGATTTTCCTCAAGGATGTCCAAAAGAAAAAAGGAACATAGATAGTGTTATTACTAAGACGGAGAAAACTTTTGCTCAGTTTCCAAAGGAGAGAGCAGCATTAGAAGAGATGGGTCAAGTTGCAAAGGCTTGGGAATATTGTGACGGCCCTTTTCCCCTTGGCGCCATTGGGCCCCTTTCTCTCACTTCAAAATGGAGCGCCTGTCTCACAGAACACAACTTCTGCTCAGCTTGATGTTTTTCTTTCTCTGCTTCAACTTTAGCCACTTCCAATCTTAGTCTCCTCATCTCTCATTCAGGGTGAGGATTTTCCTCAGATGCAGCAGCTCTGCACTGGGTCATCCCGAGTCTCTTTGGCTTGGCGCTTGCTGGTCATTTTCTGACAGGAAATTTTCCTCCTTTTAATCAAATAAATCTAGTACTTTATGAAACTGGCTGTTCTGTGTCTCTGGCTCCGTTTCTGTGTGGGTTTTCCCTTCGGATCACGGCGCTGCCCCCAATTGATATGCAACGGCCTCTCACTTCAAAACGGAGCGCCCACTTCCACCAATTCCCTCAAACTACCTCAGATTACTACCTTGTAGGGACTTGCGTGAGGTAAAACTTAACAATTAGGAGTCTCAGGCAGGATTTGTTCAAATGAACAAGAACGGTTTTCTTTGACAAGGAAGTCTATGACACGGGGGGATAAAACTTTGGAGACTTCAGCTGACAATGTTCTTTCCCTTCAAGGTTGACTCCGTTGTTTGGCACTCAATCCTTTGGCTCTTTCGGTCAGTTCCTCCTGAGGGAGCCAAGAGATCTCCGCTTTGGGAGGCTTCTCTTTCTAGAAGAATCTCTCCCCTCCGGACCGGAAGGAGGAGACCCAAGGAGACGGACTCTTGCCACCTTCTCCTTCTCCTCTTTCCGCCTCAGCCTCCCAGCCAATTCCTGGCCTAATTCCTCTTATTAGGAGAATTGTAAGGTCTGAGATATAAAATACAGTGGTACCTCGGGTTAAGAACTTAATTCGTTCCGGAGGTCCGTTCTTAACCTGAAACCGTTCTTAACCTGAGGTACCACTTTAGCTAATGGAGTCTCCCGCTGCCACTGGCACACAATTTCTGTTTTCATCCTGAGGTAAAGTTCTTAACCTGAAGCACTATTTCTGGGTTAGCAGAGTCTGTAACCTGAAGTGTTTGTAACCCGAGGTACCACTGTAAATGTACCAGGCAAACACATACATAAATAAATATACAAGTCACATGTCTGAAACAGTACAGGAAAAAAGTCCTGAAACCATTTTGTCTCTCCCCAATTGACCTCAAATGTTTCTCCTGCAAGGACAAAGGAAATGGGAAAACCTCTCCGTTGTCTTAAGGGCATATCTGTGTGTGAATAGGGCGAGCCTGTGACCTGGGTTTGGGAATTGAGTATTTACCACCACAGAGGAATGGCCAGAAAGACATCTTTCTGCCAAAAAGGCAGCCCTCTTTATGGAAGTTGGGTTTTATTTTAATGACTGATGTTTTAATGTATTTCTAATCTCTTGTTGGAAGCTGCCCAGAGTGTCTGGGTGGGGTATAAGTAATTAATAATAATAATAATAATAATAATAATAATAATAATAATAATCTTCCGACCTATCCTCCCAACCTCCCTCCTCAACCACCTCAACTCAACCACCCCCTAATTCCAAAGCCTCTCCTTTTAAACTCTGTTATGTACTAAGCTTGGATCCTAGACCAATAGGCAGGTAGGATCCTATAACGCAACAACCTGATTGGCCTAATCAGACCCCAGGAGGGAAACATAATCAACCAATCAGACGGGACACTGATTGTGTAAATATTCAAGCCTGGGGTTTGGGGGGAAATTCATTCACTGTTTTTCGAGCTGCAATAAAGAGCATGAAATCTGAGTCTATTTCAATCTCCCTCCTGGAACCACAGCCAATCAGAGGCTGGCAGGAGAAGAAAGTAAAAAGAAACACTATTGGAACCAACTTTTTCCATCCTCTGTACTGGCAAGGTCCACTATTTTTATTAAAAATTTTTTTGGTGCTGGAGGGGAAAATGAACGGGATTTGTATCGGTTCATTAATCTGTTTCAATGTGGCGGAAGATTCAACCGACTTGCCATGTGGCCACAAGGTGGCAACCTAACTCCAATTTTAAGTTTAGGTTTTGGAAACATCCAGGTTGTTGCAAGGATCCTGGAAGAATCCCTTCATAGCTGCTGCAGAGGGGAGGAACTCTGCACATGCACAGAGGCACAGGTCCCGGCCTAGCTGCACCACGCTCCAAGTGCTCCTATTTCCCAGGATTTACAGAAGATTTCTGATTTGATCCCACTTTTCTGCTGTTCAGGGAAGCTTTTAATATTCGATGAATTATTGTATTTTAATATTTTGTTGGAAGCCGCCCAGAGTGGCTGGGGAAACCCAGCCAGATGGGTGCAGTATAAATAACAAATTATATTATTATTATTACTATTATTTCCTTAGCACCTCCCTGTTTTCATGGGAGAAATGTTGGAAGGGGATTTAGTTATGTGGCCCCCCGAACCAAGGAGATAAGTGGCTATCCAACTTTTAGAAGACATCGGTTCTGTTTCTATATATGTTGGAAGTCGCCTGGAGTGGCTGGGGCAACCTGGTCAGATAAGCGGGGTAAAAATAATAAAATATTATTATCATCATCATGGAATAGGACATGCCGATTTCCCTCTATGCCTTTCATCGGTGCTTCCCTTGCCATTTGACTTCCCCTGTCTTCATCGCCTCCTTCACACCTCCAGTTTTTTGCACGTTTCACATTAATTTGCTGTTTTAGGGGTTGTTTTTAAAAGTCTTGCCATCTCAGTTTTGACCACATCCAACTTACCTTGGTTCATGGTTCTTACATTCCAGGTTCCTATGCAATATTTTTCTTTACAGCATTGGACTTTCCTTTCGCTTCCAGGCATATCTGCAACTGAGCGTCCTTTCGGCTTTGGCCCAGCCACTTCATCAGCTCTGAATCTACTTGTCCTCCGCTCTTCCTCAGTAGCATATTGGACGCCTTCCGACTTGAGGGGCTCATCTTCCAGCATCATAACTTTTATATGCCTGTTGTCTTTGTCCATGGAGTTTTCTGGGCAGGGATACTGGAGTGGCTTGCTGGTTCCTGCTCCAGGTGGATCACGTTTGGTCAAAACTCTCCACTATGACCTGTCCATCTTGGGTGGCCCTGCACGGCGTAGCTCATAGCTTCCCTGAGTTATTCAAGCCCCTTCGCCACGGCAAGGCAGTGATCCACAAAGGGGATCACTGCCAATACTTTGGCCACCTCATGAGAAGAGAAGACTCCCTGGAAAAGACCCTGATGTTGGGAAAGATGGAGGGCACAAGGAGAAGGGGAGGACGGAGGATGAGATGGTGGGACAGTGTTCTTGAAGCTACCAGCATGAGTTTGACCAAACTGGGGGAGGCAGTGGAAGACAGGAGTGCCTGGCGTGCTCTGGTCCAGGGGGTCATGAAGAGTCAGACACGACTAAATATTTAAAAGTCTGGAATGGTTTTGCATGACTTCCTATGGGAAAGCGCACCTTGGTTTTGGAATGCTTTGGTTTTGGAACGGACTTCTGGAACAGATTAAGTTTGAGAATCAAGGTACCCTGTATATATATATACAGGGTACCTTGATTCTCAAACTTAATCTGTTCCAGAAGTCCGTTCCAAAACCAAAGCATTCCACAGCGCCACCTGCGTCCCATATATATATATATATATGGGACGCAGGTGGCGCTGTGGGTTAAAGCCTCAGCGCCTAGGACTTGCCGATCGAAAGGTCGGCGGTTCGAATCCCTGCGGCGGGGTGCGCTCCCGCTGCTCGGTCCCAGCGCCTGCCAACCTAGCAGTTCGAAAGCACCTCCGGGTGCAAGTAGATAAATAGGGACCACTTACTGGTGGGAAGGTAAACGGCGTTTCCGTGTGCGGCTCTGGCTCTGGCTCTGGCTCTGGCCAGAGCAGCGATGTCACGCTGGCCACGTGACCCGGAAGTGTCTCCGGACAGCGCTGGCCCCTGGCCTCTTAAGTGAGATGGGCGCACAACCCCAGAGTCTGTCAAGACTGACCTTTACCTTTACCTATATATATATATATATGAGAAATGGGAGCTCTTGCAAGCTGGTCCAACTGGCCCCCCAACTGCAATCCACAAATCCGGGCGTTGACATGCATGCAATGAATCAAGGGTGCCGAGGGGAAGCAGCAAGCCAGCAGCAAAGATAAGCTGTCCCACCTTGGGCTTAAATATTTATGTTATTTGGAAGCCGGGCCTGTCAGTGACGGATTTGCAGAGAGGGAAGGAGGGTTGGGGGTGAGCGGTGAAAAGGGGCATTTGTCATCTTCTCCTTGTAACAAGAAGAACGTCAAATACCCCGGCAGAGCCTCTCTTCTTCCATGAAAGAGTGCATCATAAGACATGGCTTGCCCTCTTGATAAAGACTTGAGGAATGAGATCATCACCCCTCTTTCATTGTCCATTCCGGGTCGCCCAGCCACTGCCCCAGGGTCCTTTCTCCTGGCAGATCAAGATATGAGAGAGAGAGAGAGAGAGAGAGGAGAAGGAGGAAGGAGGAAGGAGGGAGGGAGGAAGGAAGGAAGGAAAGAAGGAGAGAGAGAGAGAGAGAGAGAGAGAGAGAGAGAGAGAGAGAGAAGGAAGCAAGGAGGGAAAAAGAAAGAAAGAGAGAGAAAGAGAGAAGGAAAAAAGGAAGGAAGGAAGGAAGGAAGGAAGGAAGGAAGGAAGGAAGGAAGGAAGGAAGGAAGGAAGTGTCCTTCAGGGGTCAGCAAACCTTTTCAGTGGGGGGCCGACTATATTTGGGGGGGGGGATGAACAAATTCCTATGCCCCCCAAATAACCCAGAGGTGCATTTTAAATAAAAGGACACATTCTACTCATGTGAAAACACATCCGTGGGCTGGATTGAGAAGGTGATTGGGCTGGATCCGGCCCCTGGGCCTTAGGTTGCCTACCCCTGGTCTAGTCCTCATGGTTCTGAAGAAAGGAGCTGTCTCAAGAGCAGTGTAGGAAGCAGCGGCTCTGGAGGGCTTTGGGCAGAGCTTCTCCCTAGAGATGCCCTGAAGGACTGAACGATTGAAATAGTGTTACGGAAATGACATGGGGGGCACATCTTGAAAGTTGTTGCAATGTTACAAATATTATGCCTGAATGTATCCTTTCAACTTGACAGCCCAGGGAAGATGCCTAGCTTCATAAATTCGTAGAAAATCCATACTCTCCTCATTCCAACGCCATTTGAACCCTGAGAGAAAGGTGAGTTTGGGCTCCACCTCCCTCCATGAACTAAGAAGCAGGAACAGGGCAACCCAGCAGAATTCCCCAAGCGGGAGAGCACATCCACGGCCCCCCACCCAGGGGGCAACAGAGGCAGGTGTTCTGAAAGCCCATCTCCGGAGGACAAGGACATGTCAAGAGTTTGATTGTTCTTTCAGTGATGGGGACTTAAGAGGCCTTGGGAAAGGTATCTGATCCAGAGACCTAATGTTGAACTTGTGTAACCCTTGTATACCCCTCCCCTAGGACACAGGGGGCGCTTTGATCTAAGCCAGGCACCTCCAACAGGTAGATAGTGATGTAACGGTAGATCACTAGATATCTGTGGTAGATCACTGGCTCCCCCCCCCCAAAGTTCAACATTTAAATTGCCCTGCACCCCCCCAAAAAGGGGCTTTCTTCCCCCCTTAGAAAGCTCAACAACCTTGACCTCAACCTCCCAAAACAGGGCATTCCTTCCTTAAAAAAAGCTCATCAACTTTGACCTGAACCCCCCCCCCCCAAAAAAGCTGGTAGATCACTGCCAGTCTTTAACTGTGAGTAGATCACAGTCTCTTGGGAGTTGGCCACCCCTGGTCTAAGCCACTGAGCCTCTGATCAGAAGGTCAGTGGTTTGAATCTGCCCAATGGGGTCAGCTCCCATAGCTCTGTCCCAGCTCCTGCCAACCTACCAGTTTGGGAGCAGACCAGCACAAGTAGATACACTGCTGCGGCAGGAAGGTAAACGGCGTTTCCGTGCGCTCTGGTTTCCGTCATGCTGTCCCGTTGCGCCAGAAGCGGTTTCTCCTGCCGGCCACATGATCCAGAAAGCTGTCTGTGGAGAAACGCCAGCTCCCTCGGCCTGAAAGCGAGATGAGTGCAGCAACCCCAGAGTCACCTTTGGCTGGACTTCACCATCCGGGGATCCTTTATTTTTCACCTTTTACCCCCCCCCCCCATTTGTGGCATGCTAGTGATGTAGTGATGATGCCTTAATGATGCCTCTCAAAGTGTATTCTGGGGGAAAGAGGGAAGGTTTAAAGCAGGAAGGCCCTTTCATATTGCCTAGTAGCCTCTGGTGCTCTTCATAATAATAATAATTTTATTATTTGTATCCCACCCATCTGATTGGGTTGCCCCAGGTTGCTTTTTTTTACAATGAAGTGGTGTATATATAATAATAATACTGTAATAATAAATGTGTTCTCAGCCATCATATTGTCGGCTCTCTATTCCTTTGAATTTCTCCCCAAATTTACCTGTATCTCCTTCTCCCTTCCCTCATCACTGCCACTGCAAACCGCCCTGAGACCTCTGGGTATAGGGCGGTATATAAATTCCATAAATAATAATAATCACAACCAACTCACCGCACTTCCATCTTCCCACCCAACAACATTTTTTTTTGCCCATTTTTCTGTTATCGCAAGATCTTTGGCGCAGAGACTTAGGTTTCAAGTGCTGTAGCTTTATAGCATGATTTTTAAAAAATATATAAAATAAAATAAATCAGCATTTGGTTTTTTTACATGGAAATTATACTGAGGGAGACAAGGTGCCGTAGAAAAACAAGGTGCCGTTCCCAGCCAAGGGCTCAGCGGCCGGTCAGGAAACTCAAAGTGCCATGTGGAAAAAAAAATATTATATTATATACACAGACATAATGCAGTGTTTCTGAACACAAGTCACAGTAATATCAGTATCGGACAATGAAACAGAGGTGAGCGGACTGGTTGTGAGGGTTAGCACACTTCAAACTCAGCACTTCCAGGTTATTATTGTTAAGGCTACAAAAACTCTGTAAAATATATACTCATCTAATAAATTAAAGGTGGTAGCCTCGTTTGCTGTGGCTTGGGGACTCCCCCCATCCCAATTTCCTTGCTTGTACAGTGGTACCTTTGTACTGAAATGTCTTGGTTCCCAAATGCCGAAAACCTGGAAGTGAGTGTTCCGGTTTTTGAACGTTTTTCGGAAGCCGATCGTCCAATGCGGCTGTCGGCTATTGTTTCCTGGGTGCCTGCCCCATCAGAAGCCATGCCTTGGTTTTAGAACATTTTGGAAGTCAAACGGACTTCCAGAACGGATTAAGTTTGGCGCTTTGGTTTTTGCTCTTTATTTTGCGTTTTTGTTTCTGAGGCTTTTTCTGTTCATTTGTTTCTGTGACCGTGCGGAACCCAGTTCAGCTACTGATGGATTGATTGTGTGACTGCGGAAATGGATAAAAGCCCCCCATCCAAACAATGACTATCATCAGTGCAGCCAAGATTTTTAAAAGAAATTTACCATCTACAATACTGTCTTATTTATTTTGTAGCACAGTGCATTGGTGGTTGCTTTCGTTTTATCAATCAGTGGTCTCATTAGATAGTAAAATTCACGTTAAATTGCAGTTTTAGGGGTTGCTTTTAGAAGTCTGGAACGGATTAACCCGTTTTGCACGACTTCCTATGGGAAAGTGCGCTTTGGTTTTGGAACGGACTTCCGGAACGGATTCAGTTTGAGAACCAAGGCACCACTGTATATAAGATTCTTAGAGTCTTAAGGGGTCTGCTCTAAAGATGAATTAACCCCGCAGGGTCTCTCTCCCTCACATGCACCCCCCCTGGATGTCTTCTTCATTTCCTATTTTGTTCCCGAGAACATCCCCAACCCCGATCTCCTTTTAAAAATACCCAGCTTCATCTCTTCCCAAATCCTGAAAGTATTTATATCCATTCTGCCCTTTCTGGGGGGGGGGACACTGCAAAAGAGGAAAATGGAAAATGGAAAGGGTGGGGGAGGAAATGTAAGGGGTGTTTTCATTCCGAAGCAGTGCCTTGAAGAGAAAAAACATGGCAGATTTCTTCTTCTTTTTTAAAAATAGCTGTCTATAAATATTTCCATCGAGGAGAAAAGACAGCGCGGGATGTTAGCCTGCTGAAGTTTGTTTCCAGCACGGCTATCGGGGGTGAGAAAACGTGGAGCAAGGCCTGGATTCCTGCAGGTTCCAGGAGCAGACTTAGAAAGGGAGAAGATAAAGGAGGTGAATCTCCCATTGCTGGGCAAGGGCTTCTTGCTCCCATGGGTGAAGCGCAATAACTGGATAATTTCTCAGGTCGCTGGAGGGATGCTGGTTTGCTTGTGATGGGGAGAGCGGCGTTGGGTGATTTCTCTCTGCACAGCCCTCCGCTTGCAGAAGCAACACCCAAAAGGGGCCTTTCCAAGTCCAGTGCCACTCACCCATCCATCCCAAGTCGCACGCAAGGTCTCAAGCTGAAGTGGGATTCGAACCTGGACCAAGAAGCGGGATTCAACCTGGACCACACACAGCCCAAGCTCCGCCACCCCACCAGGGAAATCAACATTTGGAGAGAATGCAAGTCGGGCGGTTCATATGCGTTTAGACAGACCCCCAACGGATCCTCAAAGATGGGGGAAAAGGCCTTTTCTCAGCCTGTTGAGGTTACCCAAAATCATAAAAAAAAAAAAACAGGAGTTGTCAAGGACGGAACTGGTGACCCTCTGCCCACAAAGCTTGCGGTCGCTCATGGATCCTCTTCTCCTGTGGGCTCCGTCAACACTGGAACCACGCAGGTCCCAGGAGGAAGGGGGAAGATTTCTCCCCACGGCTGGGCATGTGGCACAACCTGGGCTCCATGGGCGGAAAATGCTGGGAGGAAGACAGGAGGGGTGAGGCGTGGCCTTCTGCCCCTGGGCACACGCCCGCCGTTGGCGTTCTTCCACAGTTTTCTCGGGAAGAGGGCAAGGAAACCACCATGGCGGACCTTTTTCCGGTGGCGGAGAGGCCTTTCAAGACACCACCACCCCGTGACGCCGCCAAGATGGAGCGACAACAGTGCCTTTTCCCCAACCCCACTTCCCCCATTACGTCCCAAGGGGCAGGAAGGTGATATTGCCTTCTTGATCAAGACCGGCCTCGCTTGTCCTCCTTTTGGTGGTGGCCCCCGTGGCAGAGCCCCCGTCACTCTGCAAGAGTGTCCTCCGGTTATCAAAGTTCTGCATTGCCAGGACGTTCCTTGGGGGGCTGCCCTGCTTGTCCATGGGGGACGCCAGAGGCTCGGGGGCCGACTCTGAGTCATCAGTGGTCCCTGGGGTTTTCGCCTCGCTGTGGTCTTCTTCCAGGGGGCTCTCGGCGTCCGACTCCTCTCCGTCTTCCTCTTCCAATGTGAGCTGGAACTGGAACTTGTCAGGGGCTCCTTTCTCGGACGCCAGCCCGTCAGGGGGCGGTGGGGGGCTGTGCGGGATCATACTCTGGTACCATTCGCGGTTGTCTTCGAGGGTGTCCAAGATCTCCTGGGCGTCCGGGTGGACGAGGTCAGCCCAGGTTTCCCAGAGCGGGTGAGCGATGTAGTCGATGAATCCCACCTGCCGGAAGGGAGACAAAGACAGGGGCTGAGAGGACGCAGATGCAAGGAACACCCTTCGCTTCCCAGGACACCAGTCTCAATTCAAAAAGTAAAATAAAATAATGCATTTTTGCAACTGGCTCAGATAAATACAAGGTGTGACTGGAAACCGGCTGGCAAAACTCAGAAATGAACCAGAGGCGTCACCCGCTCTCCTTAAAACAAGAAAAGGAAAAAAGCTGTCCAGGTTGGGTCAAAACATTAAATAAAATAAATTAGGAAACCAGATGCAGAAGATGTCTGTGGCCCCCTCCAAAAGGGAATCCTACAAGGTGCAAGCGGAAAGTTTGGTGAATGGTCACAGAAAGCAGACAGCGAGAAATATTTGAACATGCATTCGGCATCGGAAACCCACAAAACGCTCACAATTGTGTAGGGAGATGAAGCTGTAACTCGAAAGACAGTGTATTTCCACAGGAAGCCCCCTCGTTTGCAGGTGTGGCTCCTCCTTGGAGGGTGCTCCCCCCCAACCCATCAACAAGCCCCCCTTGGCGCACCCACCTGGGACTTCTCTATGGAGGCGTTGTGCTTGTCGCACATGGGGCTGATCTCCATGCCCTTCTCCCGCTCCCGGTCTCCCTGGTGGAAGAATTCCACCATGATCCGGTCCGTCCACTGGCGGTACAGCTCCAGGGGTTTGGTCGGGTTGCTGAGGTCTGCGCAGTGAACGATGTTCTGCAGCACCTGGAAGAGCAGATATGCGTCGCTGTCAAGCGTGAACCCTCGGGTGACATTTGGAGGGACGTATTGGACTCCCAGGACGTTTCCGAGCACAATTCAAAGTGTTGGTGCTGACCTTGAAAGCCCTAAACGGCCCAGTAGACCTGAAGGAGCATCTCCACCCCGGACACCGGGGTCCCTCTCCCAAGGGCCTTCTGGCGGTTCCCTCCCTGCGAGAAGTGAAGTTACCGGGAACCAGGCAGAGGGCCTTCTCGGTGGTGGCGCCCGCCCTGTGGAACCCCCTCCCATCAGATGTCAAAGAAATAAACAACTATCTGATGTTTAGAAGACATCTGAAGGCAGCCTTGTTTAGGGAAGTTTTTAACAACTGATGTTTTTATGTATTTTTAATCTTTTGTTGGAAGCCATCCAGAGTGGCTGAGGAAACCCAGCCAGATGGGTGGGGTATAAATAAATAAATTATTATTATTATTATTATTATTATTATTATTATTATTATGCCCATGACACCGATGGAGGAGTCTGCCTGGTGGGCAGCAGACTCCCCTATGAAGATATATCATGTTGTATAAAATTATATCCTGATTTTAATCTTGGATTCACACTGCCGAGCTACAATGGGATGCAGTGGCAGGATGGATGAGCAAAAGTGAGCGGAGCTCGAATCCTGCCAAGTTTGTGTGTCTGAGAAATGGGTCCGTTTCCTGCCCTGGATGGGGTTGCCCTCCCCCTGAAGGATCATCCAACCCCTGTCCCCTCCAAAAGAAGTTTCACCTGAATGCGGTCGGAGTAGTTGTCCAAAAGCAAGACCCCCAAACTGGTGACCTTCTTGGTCTCTACCATCGTCTTCAGATCAGCCAGAAGGTTCATGTGTTTGGACATATCTGTTGCCAGGACCTGAGACCAGAAACCACGGGAGGGAAAGGATTTTATTCTATGCAGCTTTCCCTTCAAATTAATCCCAAACAACAAATAATAACAACGTGATAAAACGTATTAGAACATCACAAATACAGCAAATCAGCAGTGAAACAATTACAGTCTATAAAACACTGTGAACAAGGCAACAACTAAAAAATAAGCCAAACATCACAACTAAAGGAAAAGCCATATTATATGATTAACAAATAAACACGCTGTTTATAATCTATCGAACAAAATAAGCAATATTAAACAAAACAGCAGCTCCCAAAATAAGCTAAGCCCTGAGCAACTCACCATGTCGATGGCCATCTTGCGAAGAGACTGCCGTTGCTTCTTGGAGATGTTCTGGAAGATGTCGCAGTTTTCCTCTTGCAGGAGCTTGAAGCCCACGGCCAGGTGGTGGTTCTCAAGTACCGACGCATCATTGTACATCAGCGCCAGCTCCGAATCTAGGGACGGGAAAAGGGTGGTCAGTTTGACAGGTGATGCCTCCAGATCAGAGGCCATACATGTGGCTGAGAAAGAGAGTAAGGGAGCAGCTTCGCATAGGGGCTTGAAGCAGCCGAACAACATTTTGAGGGAATGTTCCGGGTGGCAGGAGAGGATATATTGTTTATTCATATCTTTCCTAACTTGCGCTAGCAAGTTCCTTTATGTAGCCGAGTTACATTCCCCTTTTACATGCACAGCAGATAGCTGGTTGCAGGCTTGTGTGAGCCTCTCACTATCATACAATTCAATCTGTCTCAGATTGACTTGTATGTTCCTGGTAAATTCCCTTGAATCCCTCTTAAAAGAATAAAGACGCCACAATCTTATTCAAAGTCAGTGAAAGAAGTTGACTCACATCAGTTCACAGTTGGATTCCTGGAGGCAGACTTAGCTACAAATATGTAGATGTGGATCTGCCCCATATGGGGGAATAATCCCAGTGCTTCTAAAATCAGCAGAGCAGTCCTAGCTAAAAGCTGGTCAGACGAAGAAGGAAGTCAAAAAGAGAGAGAGGTGCTGCGTGACTCGTCCTTTTATTACCTGGACAGGTAAGGTCACATGCAAAAGGAAGGATGCTCCAGCCAGGAGGAACAGGGAGTTTCGACCAGCTGGACCAAACATTCCCTCGCATGCCTTCTCTAGCATTACAAGGAATGTTGTACTTGACTGCCTCTCATGGATCACATCCCACACATTTGCACAACTATCAGGCTACAAGAGGCCCTTTTCCTAGTCCAGCATCCTGTCCTCTTGTTATCGCTTCTTGTTATCGCTTTTTGCGCTTCACTTTGGGATGTCCTGTGCAAAGTGAGGCAAACCTGCCCCAGGTAAAGGAAGGAAGGACAAGAGGAGACGTTCTCGGGAACAGCTGGAAAGACGGAAATTGCCCCCAATCAGCCGACACGGCCTACTCACTGGTGTTGATCAGGAACTGGTTGGAGACCCCAGGGTGGTCGACGTCGTGGATGGCGGCTGCAAAGATAGTGGCCAAAATCTCCAAGTCGGTGAAGACGGCCTAGAGCGAGCAGATGGAGGGGAGACAAAAAGGGGAGGAAAGTGAGGAGGACAGAGCTAATGATGGGGTGAGCAAAACTCAAACTGGGGAGCCAGGCTGGGCACTGGCATGGTCAGGAGGCAAGTGACCACTGTGGTCCTCAAAGGCTGGATTACTGCAAGGCTGGGGCAGAATCTGGCAGCCAGTTTTCAGATGGGGGAATCCACCAGCCCAACTGCTGTAATGCTGTTGCTCATTTTTTCATTGTATTTATTTATTAAATTTCTACAGCACCTTCATCCGAGGACCACAGGGTAGCCTGCAATATAAACTGTTCCCCAAGTTGAAAAGCAATGAGCAACCAAGTCTTTAGTGTCATCAGCCCAGTCCTGCGGAACTCTCTGCCACTAGAGATTCAGCAGGTTGCATGGCCATCTGCTATGGATGCTTAAGCTGAGATTCCAGCATTGCAGAGGGTTGGACTGGATGACCCTCAGGGTCCCTTCCGACACTATAGTTCTATGATACTGCGAGCCACACGCTAAAAAGGCCAGCAGAGTTATGTTGTGTGACCCCCAAACTCTTCCCCTCCCCGCCTTCCCCAGAATTCCCTCTTTACCTCCAGAGCCGGCATGGAGAGCAGGACGTGGGTGGACTGGGCCACGTCAGCCGCATGGATGTTGTTGTGGTAGGCCACGTCTGCGTGGTAGTGGTCCTCCAAGGTCATCATGAAGGTGATGAAGGTGTCAGCGGGAATTTGGAAAGATTTCAGCAAGTCTCTTTCCTGCGGGGCGAAGGGTGCAGAAGAAGGCGCCCCTGACTTGTCAGTCGTTTAAAAAGCACTTTTTAAAAAGCGTGGTGAGGGTCTCGAAACGGGGTCTCTATGCAGGGAGCCTGTGGCCTCTCATTCCATGGCCTGAGACTTTTCAGCAAGTGAGAGGTTATATGACAGGTGTCAATTAAATTGCACACATTCGTGGGCTGAATGTCAGGAGATCTGGGGCAGATGAAAGGAAGGACTTCTTCTTTTTCCCCCCTTTTAAATTAATTTATTTGGTTTTTCAAATTAAAATTTCACAGAGATATATCAAACATGAATCATCAAAAGAAGATTCCAAGGAATCTCCTGGAATTCCATCCTCCCCTTTGTGGGTCCTATTATGAATCATTTCCTCCCACATCTTTTATGATGATCCACATCGATTACAGTAGTGGCGGCCGCCCTGTGGAATGCCCTCCCATCAGATGTCAAAGAAATAAACAACTATCTGACTTTTAGAAGACATCTGAAGGCAGCCCCGTTTACGGAAGCTTTTACTATTTGATTATTGTATTTTAATATTTTGTTGGAAGCTGGGTGGGGTATAAAGAATAAATTATTACGGGAGAGGGTGGTGCAGAAGAGGCTGGCTGGTACAGGTCCCCACCGCCCCCCCATCAAACTCCTAGCACCCGTCCCCCAGGGCACCCTCTCACCTGGAAGATGCTGTACATGACGACTGTCAAAGGGCGGTGGCCAGAATACTCTGAAATCTTGAAGACGTCTAAGCCCCACTTGTTCACGTCTTCCAGTTCCTAAGGAGGAGAGGGCAGGGTTGTCAAAGCTCTGCTGGGGACCCCCCCCCTTTCTGTGATGTATGTCTGATGTATTTGGGGGTGGGCAATTTCAGGAATCTATATAAGAGCTTGCACCCCATTGTTCTGGGTTCCTCCTCCCTCCTGCATGTGGGGAGTGAGGACACTGTTGCAACAGTTAATAAAGATCAGGCTCACTAGCCGCTTTGCTTCTCAATATTCTCTGGTTGGCCTCTGTTATTTTCTCTGACCGATAGAGAACCTACATAAGGACTCTAGACGGGCTCTTGGGTACCCAAAAGGAGCAGTGTTTTTTCTTATAACAATCGGATTTGCACCCAGCTTCCTGGAACCGAGAACCCGCTTCCCCCATCCCTGCACCTGCCCTCTTCCTCACCCTGGCCAGCAGACCCTCCTTCTCCGTCTTGACCCCGAAGCGAGGGATGGCGGCCACGCAGCGGAAGCTGGACCCGTGTGTCAGTTTCTTCACGCCGCTGATCTGTGACATCGGCCGCTTCTTCTTCTTCTTCTTCTCTTTGTCCTTCTCTTTAGGGACCAGGGTTGGGGTCTCCACCTCATGCTGCTTGTCTGAAACAGGCAGGGGGTTGGATATAAAATTCACTGCATGCCATTCATTGAAAGAAAAATGTCTGATTTAAAAATAAATAAATTACATTTTTAATATTTTGTTGGAAGCTGCCCCGAGTGGCTGGCGAAACCCAGCCAGATGGGTGTCGTGTAAATAATAATAATAATAATAATAATAATAATAATAATAATAACGCAGGTGTAAATTGACTCTGGGGCATGCCACTTCCGGTGGGGTAGAGGGACGACCCTCTCGGCTGCCCACCATGAAACAATGCACACTAGAACCGTCTTTGGGGTGTGGAGAGCAGTTTCCCACAGGCAGGATGAACTAAAACCTCATCAGAAGCGACAGACAGCCCGCCCCAAATAAATTATCCACAAGGCGAAGATTTGCATTAAGCTTTTCGAAGCCCAAAGAAAACAGGTCCCTGCCGCAAGGAGCTTACAGTCTGTGATTTGGCACAGGGGATGATAAGAGGAAGGAGAGAGGACCGGCTTTCCTCGTTCTCCTCCTCGATTCTAGCCCTGCTTGCCCAATCCCCTTCTCTTTTTAAAGCCCCCCTTTAAAAAGGGCCCTGGAGCATGGTCTCTGGAGGACACAGCAAAGGCGGCCCATGTCGAATGTCCCCCTCCCGCCCGGCCCCTCGCACGAGTCTCCCGCTGTTCCGAGGGAGACCCCCGCCCCAATATTCCCGAGGCACGCAAGGATTGACGTCAGAGGAGGCTAATAATATTACCGACGCCATGGCAACGGGAGATGCTGCGTGCTGGAATGCCGGTCCTCTCCCCAAAGTGATGTTTCCAGAGAGCAGACGGGGTCTCTCTCCCCACCTCACCCCGGAGTGTCTTCTTCTCGCTCTTGCCTCCGTCACAAACGCACAGGCACAGAGGAAGGGAACCTCTGGCTTAACACTCACTATATATATGTGTGTATATGTGTGTATATATACACACATGCGCGCACACACACACACTTGTTTTCCTGCACTGTGTTTTAAACCCAGCGCCAATGTTTTAATTTTTAAAAAGCAGATATCGAAATGTAAGGAGGTGGCCGGCCAGATGGGAAGCCCGCAAACAGGACCTCGGTTACTGGAGGTGCTAGTCCTCATGGTTCTAGATAATTTACGTAGTAAAGCTACCTTTTACAGAGTTGGACCATTGGTCCCTGTCAGGGCCAGATTTAGGCCTGGTGAGGCCCTCAGCTCCTGAAGGTAACAGGGTCCAGCTGTCCTTTGTCCACAACAAATTGTCGCTGTTTTTCGTGTTGAATATATGCTATATCAGGCATAGGCAAACTCGGCCCTCCAGATGTTTTGGGACTACAGTTCCCATTATCCCTGACCACTGGTCCTGTTAGCTAGGGATGAGGGGAGTTGTAGTCCCAAAACATCTGGAGAGCTGAGTTTGGGGATGCCTGTGCTAGACGGTCATTGATGGACTGAATAGGTATCTCAAGCCATTTGCGCATGTTGCCCTGCAACCAGTCCATGCAGAATGTCGGCACCCTATATATAGAAGGAGCAAACCGGTGATATTTTAGGGAGCAGGCTAGCAGGCGGGGCCCATGACTTGCTGACACAACACAAAACACGGTTGCTGGATGTAGGTTTTATTTCATTTGTTTTTTATCTTATATTTTGGAAATGGACATCCAGTTGTTTGCTTTTTTCCTTTCATTTTTTGGGGGGCCCCCAAGAGAGTGGGGCCCTAAGCTAGAGCTTGTTTAGCTTATACATAAATCTGCACTGACCGGCAGAAACTCCTCGGGGTTTCGGGTAGGAGAACCTCTCCCAGCCCAACCTGGGAATTGCCCTACCACTGAGCTATGGACAGTTTGCCTCTCAAAAGGAGTTTGGAGAGTGAATGGGCTGCTGAAGAGTGCAGCTCGAACCCACAACCTGGGCATGATCAGCACCAAGGCCAGGCAGGAAAGGAGAAAGGCGAGTGCACTCCCCTTTTTGCAGGTGAGTGATCCTTCCATCCCCAAGCTTCTCTTCTCCGTCTCCTCCTTGCGCTGCCCTGGGGGACTCACCCAAGAAAGTGCTGCTGATGTACTCCGACACTTGGTTTCCGGAGCGGCTGGTTTCGGAGAGGTGGGTCAGTTCCCGATTCAGCATCCTTTTGAACTGGGGGGAGAGAGCAGGAAATAGTTCAATAATTCAAAGGAGCAACTCACAGGGAGCCTCTGCTGCAGGAGAATTTGCATCAAGCCGAAAGTTAAGAGCCGTGTTTTGGCAAACGTGGAAAATTGCTTCTAGTCCTCATGACCCGATAGGAAAGGACTCTGGGAGGCAGCGAGATGCCTCTGGGCAGATGGGACGCAGCGATCCATTCTAGATGTGGCTTGACTCCCCCATCCTTTTAAAATATATATATATATAGTGGTACCTCGGTTTTCAAACGCAACCTGTTCTGGAAGACCGGGGGAGGGGGGGACTCAGTGGAAGACGTTTGACTTCTGAGGTGCATTCGAAATCAGAAGCATCTGTTCCCGGGTTTTCAACATTCGAAAACTGAAACGTTCGACTTCTGAGATGTTCGGAAACCGAGGTATCACTGTATCTTCTCTTTATTCCCTGTTTAGGGAAGTTTTTAATGACTGGTGTTTTAATGTATTTTTAATCTATTGTTGGAATCAGCCCAGAGTGGCTGGGGAAACCCAGCCAGATGGGCAGGGTATGTATGTATGTATGTATGTATGTATGTATAAATAAATAAATAAATATTATTATTATTATGAAGATTACAAGTGCACAGAGTAAGATAAGACACAAAAGAAGATAAGAAAATAGCACCCACAAGCGACAACAAAAATGTACACATTGCCCCCCCCCAAATATGTTATTGTAGGTAACCAGATCTTAACCTAATACAGTATTTATAAAAACCAATTCCAAATATCATTGAATTTGTCCGTGGCAAGTCTACGTTGGTACGCAACTCCAACCACTAGTCCACGCTGCCTGGGGATGATGAGAGCTGGAGTGCAGCAACATCTGAAGGGGTGCAGGTCCCCCACAACTGATCTAGAGGAAAAGATCTTCCAGGATAGCTGCAATTCCTCTCCCTGTAGAACTACAAGTGCATAGAGCCGAGATACCTATTAGGTCCATAAATGACCATATAGCATCTATTCAACACAAAAAAACAGTGACAATTTGTTGTGGACAAAGGACAGCTCGACATAGAAAGGGCCCCATTAGCTTCAGGAGCTAAGGGCCACATCAGACCTAAATCTGGCCCTGCATTTGAGTGTCCTCATCAGCACCCCAAAAGAGCGAGTCAGGTGGCAGGAGCTGCAACTAAACATGGGGGGCCCTCCAGGCTAAGGGGTGGGGCTCTTTCCTCTGCCCCCCCTTGCCTAGCTGCTAGATAGGAGACCATGAGCCAGAGTTTTTGGGTGGGAGTTGAGCTGGAAGCTGGAGACACAGAGACCCGCTGGATCCAAAGCGAGATCTGTTGGGGGTCGTGATGCTGTGAGCCTCTGTCCTCTGTATGCTCAGAGGAGGAAATAAAACCATCTATGCCAAAGCCAGCAGTCTCTGACTGTTTTCGTTCCAAATGCCTGGGACCCTCGGAGTCTCTCGTAGCTCAGAGATTTGGGGTGACGTGTAAGGGAGAGAATGGCAACGCCTCTCAGCTCCTCGTAAAAAGCGAGCAGCGAATACAAAGTGGGGAGGGTCTCTCAGAAGTCCCAAGAACTGCAGGAGGCCCATAAAAGTTGCAATTACGGGATGCCAGCTGCAGCACACGCAGAAATGAGTCAAGGCAAAACAATTTTATGAAAAAATGGTGGAGGCCGGGGGGGGGGGCAGGAGGGATTCCATACTCGGGGCAGCTTGCAAAACGATGGATTTATATTCCAGTTTTAGTGGTTTTTAAAGCATTTGCAACAATGGGTGCTGTTAGATTCACTAGGGAGATCGGTAAATATTGAAATCCTCAATAAGCATTAGCAAGACTTTGAGATTTAGGGTGTCGCCCCCTCCCCCAAATGCAAGGTTTTGAAAGGGTCTTTTTTTTTTTACATTTGAAATACTTTCCCACCCCTACCTAGAGGTGCCATTGGGGATCCAACCTGCAGGGCAGTTTGCTCTACCACTAAGCTAGTCCTTAAAAACAAAGCAAGCTTCCAGTCCTCATGACCTGGGAACCATTTTTGTCATATTTACAGAATCATTGTAAAGGAATGGACTCACATGCAGGGTTTGACTCAACACTTGCAATTAACAAATGTAGAAAGAGAAACAGGATGTTAAAATGATAAGAGAAGAAGAAGAATTATTTAAGGCCCGTATAGTTCAAGCTCTGGTTTTCCCAGTAATGATGTATGGAAGTGAGAGCTAGACCATAAAGAAGGCTGATCGCCGAAGAATGGATGCTTTTGAATTCTGCTGCTGGAGGAGACTCTTGAGAGTCCCATGGACTGCAAGAAGATCCAACCTCTCCATTCTGAAGGAAATCAGCCCTGAGTGCTCACTGGAAGGACAGATCCTGAAGCTGAGGCTCCAATACTTTGGCCACCTCATGAGAAGAGAAGACTCCCTGGAAAAGACCCTGATGTGGGGAAAGATGGAGGGCACAAGGAGAAGGGGAAGATGGAGGACGAGATGGCTGGACAGTGTTCTCAAAGCTACTAGCATGAGTTTGACCAAACTGCGGGAGGCAGTGGAAGACAGGAGGGCCTGGCGTGCTCTGGTCCAGGGGGTCATGAAGAGGCGGACACGACTAAACGACTAAACAACAACAAAATTAAAGAATAAGAAATAACCAATGAGCAGGGAGAGATAATATGCCCAAAAACCAGAAAGGGAAGTTGAGAGAAGTCACTGGGGGCGGGGGGGATTTAAGGATTTATAAGGTATTTTGTTTTTGAAATAATGATTGTGACGATGATAAAAATGGTAAATTCAATAAAAATATTTTTAAAAACAAATTAAATAATTAAAAAACACACCCACACATCCTGAGATGGCGAGTCTCACAGATCAAGCATGCATTCACACCCCTCCCTGGCTGGGGGGGGGGGGGGCGCACACCCACTTTAAAAACAAAAACGTGCCAAACCTCTGCAGCAGAACAGAAGTCCCCGCTGCTGCTGCTGCTGCTGCCCCCTCGCTTGCCAACCTTTGGAAGGGGCACCTGTGCTCCGCTTGCTTACCTGGGCGATGGGGTCTTGGAAAACGAGCAACCCTGGGGGGCTGGCGTCGGGCATCGCACCGTCCCCGTCCCCGCCTGCCCAGCGCGCTGCTGCTCGCAAGCCGACCCTCCTCTCCTCCTCCGAAGCGCTCCGCCACCTGCCCCGCAGGAGCCAGGCCACGGAGCTGCATGGACTGGGGGCCTGAGCCCCCAAACCCCAAAAAAGGGAGGAGGAAAGAAATCTCTCCCCCGCAAAAAAAACCCCGCAAAAAGAAAGAAAGAAAAGGGGAATTCTCTGCAAAGCGAGGAGGCGAGGAGGAAGCGCTGGCGACGGGGGTCCCCCTGCATCACCGAGCCGGAGGGATGCGCCAGGTGAGCTGTTCTCTCGGCGGCCGCCCAATCAGAAGCCGCGGGCAGAGGGGCAGGAGCCTGTTCCGCCTCCCGATTGGCTGGCGGGAGCCTGGGGATGCTGCTACCGCGCGGTGGTACCCAGACGCAGCTGCAAGGCGCGCACGGGGAGAAGGAGGAGGACGGAAGAAGCGGGCAAGACTTCGGAGCTGCCTTTGGGGGGCAAGGTGGGCATTGGGAGGGGGCTCAGCTGCCACAGGGGACAAGCTCTCTCCCCCCCCCCCGTGTGTGTCCAGAGACAAGCAGCTGGCACAGAGACAGCTTCCCAACGCTTTCTTTATTCTCCTGGCTTTGCAAAAAGAACATAAACAAAGGCTGATTGCCGGATCTGACCAGTGCCGGATTGACGTAGAAGCTAAACAAGCTCTAGCTTAGGGCCCCCCTCTCTTGGGGCCCCCAGAAAAATGTAAAGGGAAAAATACCTGGATGTACATTTCCAAAAGATAAGATAAAAAACAAATAAAACAAAACCTACAGACAGCAATAGTGTTTTGTGTTGTGTAGGCTCCTATTTGTGATGTGCAAATGGCTTGAGATACCTATTTGGTCCATCAATGACCATATAGCATATATTCAACACAAAAAAGAGTGGCAATTTGTTGTTGACAAAGGACAGCTGGACATAGAAAGGGCCCCGTTACCTTCAGGAGCTGAGGGCCGCATCAAACCTCAATCCGGCCCTGCTTTGGAGCTGCCTTTGGGTGGGCAAGGCGGGCATTGGGAGGAGGCTAAATTGCCCACCTGCAGGGAACAAGCTCTCTGCCTCTCCCTCTGGCAGAGAGACAGCTTCCCAACGCTTTATTTATTCTCCATCCCTGGCTTTGCTGGATCTGACCTGCCTGCTGCTCAAGCACCCTCTTCTCCCAGGCCAGATGCCACCCAGGATGGCGGCTAACGGATTGAGGTTGAGCCTTGTCCCTTTGGGGCTGGGGGTCCCACCCTGACCCGGGCGCCTTACCTTGTTGGAGGCCATCTCGCTGACTGAATGCCTGGTCTGCAATGTCTCCAGCTGGTCCAAGCACCAGTCCAGCTCCTCCAGGGTCTCCACCGCCAGCTTTTGGGATGCATCTTCTGCGGAGAGGCAAGAGGCACAATCCTGTCTGCACTGGCCACCAGCAGCTCTCGAGGGGACACGCCCAGCATGGAGACGCTGCCGCCAGTGGCTGAGACTGCATTGCAGGGGGTTGGATGACCCTTGGGTGCCCCCCCCGGGAGACCTTCTACATTCAAAGCAGCTGCTCCATCACTGCGGTCATTTCACCAGTCCAAATATAGGGCTGGTTTAAACAGGAGGATAATTGGTCCACTTAGCTCAGTGTTGTCTACACGGGCAGGCAGCATCTCTCCAGGGTTTCAGGCAGGAGATTCCCATCTCCTACCTGGAGGTGCTCAGAACTGGTGCCCCCTTTTAAATCTCTCCAAGCGGCCATTTCTACATCTGCCTCGTTTGCAGAAGCTCTTCCTTTGGCCTGAGTCTTGTGTATCTGTGCATTTGTGGCTTCCACACTGCCCGGCTCACGAGTTTCCTCGATGCCAGAGGTCGGGGCAAGGGGGAATACAGGCAGGGAACGGGTGGTCAGGGTGGCATGGTGGAGAGAGAGAAGGAGACAGGCCCGGAGGCAGAGACCGACGGCAGGGGAAGAAGCAAAAAGCACGAGAGTTTTTGAATAATGAAAGAACTGACGTCAATCGGAGGCTATAGCCGCAGAGGTGGCATTAGAAAAGAGAAAGAGAGAGAGGAACTTCCCGGGTCGTAAGCAGACTGCAGATGCTTTGTGCAGAGCAGGGAGTAGACGGGAAGGCCCTGGGAACCGGGATATGACCCCCCACCCTCTGCCACGGACCCAGTGAATCTCCAAGATGCTTTGATTGACAGCCACAGACCTCGCCACCTCCCTCAGGCTCTGCATGTTTTAAAACACGCACGACCCCAATTTAACAGGACCACAGCCTGGTGCTTAGAGAGCCTGCTTTGGATGCAGAATGTCCCGGGTTCAGGTCCTGCTGGCGTCTCCCGATGGGGCTGGGAATATCCTTCTTTCGCACCTGACACCGAGTAAATGAGCTAAAATGTATAAATTGTGGGGTGTGATCCAGGAGAGGCAGTCAAGTACAACATTCCTTGCAATGCTAGAGAAGACATGCGAGGGAATGTTTGGTCCAGCCAGTCGAAACTCCCTGTTCCTCCTGGTTGGAGCATCCTTCCTTTTGCATGTGACCTTACCTGTCCAGGTAATAAAAGGACGAGTCACGCAGCACCTCTTTTTGACTTCCTTCTTCATTTGACCCACTTCTAGCTAGGACTGCTCTGCTAGCTCTTAGAATCACTGGGATTATCCCCCCATATGGGGCAGATCCACATGTACATATTTGTAACTAACTCTGCCTTCAGGGATCCAACTGTGAGCTGATGTGAGTCAACTTCTTTCATTGGTTTTGTGGGGAAATTATGAATAAAATCTTTTTTAAAAGGGGGAATATTCTTCTCAAATAAAATACAACTGGCTCCCCCAGGAGGGAATGATGGCTGTCAATCTAGGGGGCTTCCAAAGAGGATGAGACAAATTCATGGAGTTCAGGTCCCACACTTAGGGGTCTGGCTATTCCTGCTTCCCCACATTTTGCTTCCCTGCACCTTTCTTAATTGCAAAAAAAAAAAATCCTTGTAGGGTTTATTAAAGGGGATTTCTGGCGCAAGGGCAACAGAAGGCTTTCTTCTGTGCAAACCCACATTTCCCCAGTGGGCACCTCCCCCCCCCCAAAAAAAATAATAATTGACAAGGCCCAGATGGAACTCACCTGGCAGGTTGACTTTAGATGTGGGCGGCAGGTTGGGAACTCCAGACGCTCTCCTGTAAGAGACAGAGCATATCTCTGAGCCCCCAGTGTCATATTTGGCGGCAGAGGGGATTGTGATCAGGTCCCTGTCACAGTGAAGTGAGGGTTCTGGTTTTCAAACATTTCTCGGAAGAATTAAGAAATAATTAATTGCAACATTCCGTGCGTAAGACGACCCCCAATTTTAAACTGTAAAAATCTGGGCAAAAATATAGTCTTATACATGGAAAGATACAGTGAGAAAGATACAGGAGAAAAAGGCCAGTACTTTCTCCAAATTACTACCCCGTCTCACACTTTCAATCGGTGCAGAGCTCTCTCTCTCTCTCTCTTTCTCTCTCTCTCTCTTTCTCACTCACTTGCTGCTGAGGCGTTCCTGCAGGTGGGTCAAGATGGCAAAGTTACTGCGCACCGTCCGTAGGCTGGCCAGGACCTGGAGGGAGTGGAAGGAAGGAAGGAAGGAAGGAAAGACTTTCAGAATTAGCTGCACGCAAACTATTGCAAACCACAAACCTGCAGGGCTCGTGTACCTTTAGCAATTGCAAAAAACTGCAGGACTTGTGTACCTTTAGTAATTGCAAAAACCTGCAGGACTTGTGTACTTTAGCAATTGCAAAAAACTGCAGGACTTGTGTACCTTTAGTAATTGCAAAAACCTGCAGGGCTTGTGTACTCTAGTAATTCCAAAAACCATCTGGGTTCGGGTACCTTTAATAATTGCAAAAAAAAGCAGACAGGGTTCCTGTACCTTTAGTAATTCCTAGCCTTTCCTCCCACTCTCATTCCCTCAAGCACAGACCCCAACCCTGAAGAGATTCCTACCTGTGCAAAAGGAGTGACAATCAAGTCTTCTCCATGCCTGCAACAGAAGAGGTAAAACCTGTTAATCCCAAGTAGGACAGACGAGGGCGCTGGTTCGGATTAATTGCGCTTTTGCTGCATTGTGGAAGAGTTCGCTTCCAAGGTAGGCTACCAAATCCTCCTGGCATTTTCCAGATTAAAAACAGATAAATGAGTTGCAGGACCTCAACAAGCAAAGCTTGAGGCCTCCTGCCCTCCGCTGGGCATCGCAGAAGGTGCTGGGCCCTTTCCCCGCAAGCGGAAAGCGGTTGGGGGGTCCTCAGGCTTTGTTCTGATGCTTGGGAAGAACACTCCCAATTCTATAAAATTCTAGGGGATTCAAATTGTAATGCAGAAGCAGAAGTGGAGAAATAAAAGAAGCAACGCAGATACAATGAAAAACCACAATGCATCTAGAGCGATGCCTGGCAGTTGCCACAACAGACTTGCAAATTTGTTAAGTCGTCCACCAGCGGAATATTATGATTATTATTTAGGGAAGTTTTTAATGATTGATGTTTCAATCTATTTTTAACCTTCTGTTGGAAGCTGCCCAGAGTGGTTGGGGAAACCCAGCCAGATGGGCGAGGTAGAAATAATAAATTATTATTATATTTCTATTTTTATTTTTATTTTCAAGGGAACTGGAGATTCACTGCTTCGAGTGTTTTGCCCTCCACCAATGTAAAAAGCCTGGGGTAAGTCTTACGGCTTAATACTGGGGGGTTTTTTTGGGGGGGGACAACCCAGCAGAATTCAATTTCCATATGCCTCCCCCCGCCAAACCCTCTCCAAAAACGCCAAGCCCCCCAGGCGCCTGCAGGCATTTTTCACCCCAGCCAGACTGACAGCTACACCTTCCCTCACGGAAACCGCACTGCCAACACCCCCAGGGCGTTGCCTTTGAATCGCCTGGCGCCCGGCGCTCTGCACATGCTCACATGTCGCTGGCGACCGAGGAGTTGCGGGACATGGCCTTGGGCGAGAGGTCGTAGTCGCTGTCCGAGCGGTAGAGGAAGGACTCCCGGCGCTGGCCATGGGGGGTGGCCCCCTGCAGCACCAGCCCCAGGCCGGGGTGGGTCTGGGCGTCCAGAGGGGTCCGTCCCGGGGAGAAGCCATTCTCAAGGTCAAAACTGGGGGCAGAAAGAGAGGAGAGAGGGGCGTCAGGCGCAAGAAACAACAAAACATGGGCCCCAGTAGTGGCAGATATAAATAACCTTTTTGGACATCTGAATTATCCCCAACAAAAAGGACTCTGGTTCTCCCCAAATCGTCACAACCACCCTGGGAGACTAGTGCTGGGGAGTTGAAAACGGGCCTTGCAGTTTATTTTATTTTGATTTGATTTGATTTTGCATTGTTGTTTTTATTTCTGTTATTTCTGAAAACGAATAAAATGTTAACAAAAGAAGAAAAGAAGAAGAAGAGGAGTCTTGCAGGATGCTGCTGCAGTGCGCTAGCCTATGGCTTAATTTAATTCTTCCTTTAAAAAAGAAAAGGCATAACTTTTCCCGCATAAACACAAATGCCAGTTCCCGACTGCCGACAGCGAGAGCGGTTGGATTCCATGTATTTTCTGTCGCTGCTGCGTACGTGAAAAAGCTCGTTCTCTCCCCCCAAAAGATGACATACGTAAGCCAGGATGGGGGGCAAAGCCTGCAGTTCTCCAGATGTTTCTCCCTCTGCTCCCGGCTCCTGACCCAGTCAAAACAAATCGCTTCCTAGGCTTTCATCTCAGATGTAGATGTGTTTCTAGAGATGAGAAGCTCTCGGGAGATGGCCCAGTTTTCATGAATTTAGGAACCGGCTCCTATTCTCACGCTGAGGGCCTCTCTCTTTCCCCCTGCCCAAGCTGGGGGCTGCCGCCTCTCTTCTTGTGGCAGGCAGTTCCATAGGCTAGCATATAGACCCCCCGCAATTCCTGAAGGCAGACTTAGTTACAAATATGTGCATGTGAATCTGCCCCATATGGGGGAATAATCCCAATATTTGGACGGAGCGGCGATCCCTCTCGTTGGGGCGGCCCCCTCCTTCCCATCTGCCCACCCCAGTCTCTGCCTGCCTCCGCTGTCTCTCTGTGTCTGGAGCGGCCGGGGCCACTCTCGCCTGCTGGCCCTGCGCCCATTTCCATGACGCCGTGAGAGAAAAAGCGTGCGGCCCACCAGGGACTTGGAAGAGAAGGGAGGAGGCAGGGAGCCAAGGTCCACAGGTGTTACAGACATCAGGGGAATCGTCGAGTCGGAAGGGACACCCCAGCGGTCATCCAGTCTGACCCCCCTGCAATGAGGGAATCTCAGCTCAAGCATCCAGGAGAGATGGCCATCCGACCTCCGCTTCAAAACCTCCAAGGAAGGAGAGGCCATCACCTTCCATCCCAGTCAGCTCTGACTGTCAGAAAGTCCTTCCTGACGTTGAGTCGGGATCTCCTTCCTTGTCGCTCAAAGCAGGGGAAAACAGACTCAGCCACCTGGAAAGTTAATTCCAACCTGTTCTATCATTTCAACTTTTGTACGTTAGGAATTATTTTCTTCCTTTTCAAAGATAAGACTGGGAAAGCCGTTGTGGTCTATTGAGAAAAGTTTATTTCCCAAAAGCAGAAAACAGCAGAAAGGTGTCAGAGAAGAGGAAATTAGATAAACCTTAAAACGCAATTGTATGTCGTTGAGGTTATAAACGTTGGGGCTGGGTAACTCCGGGGAAGAAGTTGCTAGTTTTGTCGAACAGGAATAGAACTGTTGAGCAGCTTTCAATATGGGAAAAGAAAATGTTATTATTTTAAAAGAGAAGAGGAACAGCTGAACTTGGCCTGGCAGCAAAAGGTCAAGCCGGTGGCGTCCTCTGAGCGGGGGCATTCTTGCTCTTGTCAGCAACTGTGCTATAGCATCCTGCCCCTTTCGGTGGGCCCTCCCCTCCCTGTGTCTCATATCCAGCCGTGGTCCTGTGGACCTCCCTGCCACTGGATCCCTGAATAAAATATGGGAAACGGAAAGGAGAGCTGGCACCCACCTTGTCCTGGCCAGGCCGTACCCGATGCAGGAGTGCCTCCGTGGGGACAGCATCCTTGTCTTCCTCCTCCGGGCACCCACAGGACCCCCCCCCCACCCACAGCCCCTGCCGCCCCCACCCTCCCCGCAAAACCCATCTGACTGGGAACAAAGGGCCCCCTTTCAGCCACTTTCCCTGGCTCACGTCAAGCCCAGACGGGGCAGAGAATCGCCCCATTGTCTCCCCAACGCCTGTCTTGAAGTGGGTCATGGGGTGGGGGGCACAAGGCCAGGGGCGTGGGCTCCTTCGATGGGACCCACCGGGGTGTCCCCTCAACACCAGTGGGGTTTTATTTATTGCCAAAAGCAGCTTTGAACCAGCCTGGGGAAATAACCGAGCAAATTGCTCCATCTCTTTCTCCCCCCAAACACGCTGCTCCTTGTTTTCCTTCTGGTTCGCTTCTCCTCCTGGCACCCAAACGGGACACAAAAGCTTCATTGTGGGCCGGGATCATCTGGGAAGGGATGACCAGCAGAGGGGGCTTCCCTGTCCTTAGCCCGCTGTGACCTTTGGTGACCCAGAGGGCCGTTTCGCCGCTCGCAAGGAAGCTTTTGGGGGCCATGTAGTGACGGATGGACCCCTCCCAGGGCAAAAAGGCACCCCTTTGAACCAGAGGCCTCTGCTCACTCCATCTGCACATCCCTCCACCCAGGCAAGGAAGTCGAAGGACACATTTCCAACCAGGAGAACTGCAGAACTCACTGCTGCAGGATGGAGCAATGGCTAAGCTAACCTACATCATCGGGTTTGGGCTGGGGGCTTGTCAGTATGCAGACGATACCCAGCTCTACCTCTCTTTCCAATCAGAACCAGTGAAGGTCCTGGGTGAGTGTCTGGAGGCAGTTGGAGGATAGATGGCAGCTAACAGATTGAGGTTGAATCCTGACAAGACAGAAGGACTGTTTTGGGGGGACAGGGGGCAGGCGGGGGTGGGGGGCTCGCTGGTCCTGAATGGGGCAACCTGAAGGAGCAGGTGTGCAGCCTGGGAGTCATTTTGGACTCACGGCTGTCCATGGAGCCGCAGGTCAGTTTGTGTCCAGGGCAGTTCCATCTGGTACGCAGGATGAGACCCTCCCTGCCCACAGACTGTCTGGCCAGAGTGGTGAATGCTCTGGTTATCTCCCGCTTGGACTACTGCCATGCGCTCTCCATGGGGCTGCCTTGGAAGGTGACCCAGAAACTACAATTAATCCAGAATGTGGCAGGTGGAGGGCTTGGTGGAATATTTGCAGGCGCCTCGCAAGTGCCGACAAGAGCCTCTAGCCAAATGTGGACCCCAAAACATCTCCACTTGGCCCTCGGGGACATTGGGGGGGCCGCAAGTACCTCTGCCAGGCTGAGCTCTCGCAATGCCTCTTGGTTGGTGCAGAAACCAGCTTCTTGTACATGAGGGCAAAATTCACATTGGGTGCTCTGTCCCAGCTTGCGGTACCATTGACACAAGAGTGGCAGATGAAGATGATTGGATATGCAGAATTGGCAGAGTTGACCAGGAAAATCCGAAACCAGTTTTCCAAAAAGACTGGAGTAAATTTATACAATATCCGATGGAAAATGGCAAGCAATTAACAACACTAGCAGGACTTAAGAAGACTTGTAACGTTGTTGATATATACCTTTTTACATATTTGTTTAAAAATTGACAATAGAAATGGATATAATGTAAATGGGGGGAAAGTGTAGATGCTATGATCTGTAAGGGTGGAGGGAGGGAGGTCGACAGCTCATTTGAGCAAATACCATCATGGGAAAAGATGAATGTCCTTTAACAATATAAAATAGAAACTCAATCAATATGATATTAAAAAATAAATGCAAAAAGAGAAAGGTCCCCCCACCCACTCGAAGGCGACCGAAGCGCGGGGCCTTATCGCAGCGTCCCCTTACCAGAGCGGGTGCGCCACGGTGAAGCGCCTCTGTAGCCGCATGCCAGGGTTGGCCATTGCCTTCCGGAAGAGGACGGGCGAGTGGTGGGGCGAGGGGGCCGGGGAGCCCCCAGGGGAGCCTTGCGCCTTGGAGGAGGACAACATCGTTCCTGCTGACCGGCAAATTCAGACGACTCGGGCAATGGGGAGTGTTGCCAGCCGACTCAGATGCCCTCGGTGCCACACGAGACTCGAACCCAGGCCTTGCCGAGGAAGAGTCCCCTCCACTCGGAAGCCCCTGGAGGATCGGTCTTCTTTCCGCAGAGTTTCCGCAGGGGGCGATCCGTGAAGCCCAGATCCCGGAGAGGAAGAAGGGGGTCCGCCATCCCGGCACGAAGGGAGGGCCCCGAGTGCGAAGCACGCCTCTGCTCCGTCCCGTCCCAGGAATCCTTTTGCCGAGAGGCCAGCCCCCAGCTGGGAAGCTAAACAAACGCCTTGGCCAGGCTCCAAGTGCTGAGTGCAAGTGCCAAGTTTCCCTCATCGCTGTCTCTGTCGGGACTGGAAAGGGGGGTGCGACCAGCCCAGCCTCTGAGCCCACCTCTGAACAGGGCAGGCTTGCAGCTGGCGGTCCAGAAAAACCCATTTTATTAAAAATGTAGAAGCCCCTGTGTCCGGGTGACACAATCCGGCCTTGGCACTGGTCACAGTAAACACGGCAAGAAGTGACGGGCCTGGCTCCCAAAGTTTGGCCAAGCCTGCCGTGTCATCGCGGTGCCCTTGGCGGGTCCGATTACACTGGCAGTCAGGATCGCTCCCAAAAAAGGAGGGGGGGGAAACACACCCCGGCAAATGCAAACAGTTGCTGTGACCTTTTGCTTCTGCTCTTCCCAAATATCTGCCGCTCACTCGTCATTGTCATCCGTTGAGAGACGGTGGGAAAACACAAGCCCAACTTCCTGGTGGTTTTGCCAGGCTGCGTTTGGGGTTTGTTTGTTTTTAATAAGAAATGCATTGGAAAGCGAAAAGAAACAGCTCCGGGCTTTGCTTGATGTAGAACACAGAATACAACTGGGTTGTGGTTTTTTAAAAATAGGATCATGGGTGTTAAAACCAGGAACGGAGAGGGGCAGTTAAACAACCCCCCCCCCCAAAAAAATCCCAAGTCCCCTAGAGTCCATAACTGAGTTCCCTATCAGTAGGCGGAAACGACAGAGGCCAAGCAGACGACACAAAAGGAAAGAGGGATGAGGAGGGAAGAGGGAACCAAGCGAGCTCAGGCTCTGACTCTTCCACTTGTAGTTTCTACAATCTCCAGATATAATATCTGGTTATGCAATGCGAGAAACATGAGGCTGGTCTAGGCGGATCTTTCCTACTAGTTATTTAGGAAATAGAGGATATCTTTGCATGCTCTTGTTATAAGAAAAAAAACCCTGCTCCCTTTCCCTTATGAGGTATTCCAGAGCTAATTTTGGCTAATTCAGCATATTCACACAATTTCTTTTGCCACTCTGCCTCAGCTGGGATCTAGTCTCCTTTCCCATACTTGACAATTAAGACTCTAGCCACAGTTGTTGCATAAAGAAATACACTTTTGTTCTTCTTAGGGATGTTTATTGTCATGATGCAGAGCAGAAAAGCCTCTGGTCTTTTAGTGAATATTTCTCTGACTCTCCTGTTGTTTCCTTGCCAGTGGACTAACGTGGGGAGGGGGCAGAAGACCCCCTGTCGAGATGGGTGCTGTTCTGCTGTCGCCCCCCCGAGCCCCACCAGGGGGCAGCAGCGCAGCGTCCCCAAAACTGGTAAAGAAGAAGATGGGCAAAATAAATTACTGAACTATGCAGGACAAATTATTGAAAGGGTGGGGGGAAGGCAATTGCTCAACGCATATTTTTAAAGCTTTGTGTACAGACTTTAACATTAGTATAACTTTTAAAAGTCACTTGTAATAAGATGAAAAAGATTTCAAAATTGGATTAAGTATGTAAGGTTTTATGAACGTGCATAAACAAGTATATTATAAAGGAACCAAGAGGGGAAGGGGAGGGAAGTCGACCCCCCAAAAAATCAAGGTTTAATCTGTTTGTGACATTTTTCGTTTCTGTTTTTCCCTGTTTTTTTGGAAAATCAATAAATTGTTATCAAAGGGGGGGGGGGCAAAATTGCAGAATATTGTACCTGGTTGAATTTGGGGGGGTTCAGTCCCCTCGCCCCCACCCATAGATGGCAGCCCTGCTTTTGTGATCGATTATGCATTGGAGAACAAAAAGAAACAGCTCCTGGCACTGCTCGATTTATAACACAGAATACAACTGGGTTGGTTTTTTTTAAGAAATACAATCATGGGACATGCAGAAAATATAAAGCAAGGCACTGCTTTTTTCATTAAAAAATGTTTAGGGCTACTCTCATTTTCCTACTCATATTGAAATACTGCCCCCTCAATGAGGCCAAACTTAGATTCACCAAATGTTTAGGGGTATGTGTAGCCTTGCGCCCCCCCCCCGAAAAAAGCACTGGCAATAATGATAATGATAATTTATTTCTACCCCACCCATCTGCCTGGGCTTCCCCAGCCACTCTGGGTTGCTCCCAACAGAATATTAAAAACACGGTAAAACATCAAACATTAAAAACCTCTGTTCTAAGAAAAAAAAACCCTGCTCCCTTTCCCTTATGGGGTATCCAAGAGCCCGTCTAAAGTGGGTTCCCTACCGGTAGGAGAAAATAACAGATCAGGCTTACAATCCACTTTGCTTCTCAATATTCTTTGCTTGGCCTCTGTTATTTTCTCCTGCCGATAGAAAACCTACATAAGGACTCTATACAGGCTCTTGGGTACCCCATAAGGGGAAAGGAGCAGTTTTTTCTTATAACACTTTGCTCAGGAGTAAATGGCTTCTGCCCACACGCCAAGGGCCTCCTTATGAATGAGCTCCCTTCCAGAAAAGCCGAGCGACACATCTGCTCTGCGGTGGAAATCGAATTAGCCGGCCGAGGAGAGCAGCATGGCAGCCATCGCCACCCCTTCTGGCCCTAATTGGGTTAGCCTCTTGCCTATTAATGCTTGCCGAACGAAGGGACGATCGCTCACACGGCTGATGCCCTGCAAAGTCTCAGAGGGAATGGCAGGGACTCGGCTGAACCCCCAAAGAAGAGGGAGGCAGTAAACTGTGAAGATCGGTACCCCGGCTCTCGGTACTCCTAGATCCCTTGAAGGCAGTGAAGGTCCTGTGTCCAGAGGCGCTAGGAGGATGGATGGCGGCTAACAGATTGAGGTTGAATCCTGACATGACAGAAGGACTGTTTTGGGGGGGGGGCAGGCAGATGTGGGGGACTCCCTGGTCCTGAATGGGGTAACTGTGCCCCTCAAGGACCAGGTCTGCAGCCTAGGGGTCATTTTGGACTCCCAGCTGTCCATGGAGGTGCAGGTCAATCCTGCATAGAGGGCAGCTGTCTACAAGCTCCATCTGGTACACAGGATGAGACCCTCTCTGCCCTCAGACAGTCTGGCCACAGTGGTACATGCTCTGGTTATCTCCCGCTTGGACTACTGCCATGCGCTCTCCATGGGGCTCCCTTGGAAGGTGACCCAGAAACAACAACTAATCCAGAATGTGGCAGCTAGACTGGGGACTGGGAGTGGAGAACATAGAACACCAGTCCTGAGAGACCTACATTGGCTCCCAGGACCTTTCCAAGCACAATTCAAAGGGTTGGTGCAGACCTTGAAAGCCCTAAACAGCCTTGTATCCCTCGCTAGCTGCAAACCTCCTGGGCTTTTTTTGCAGAACATGGAAAGCTCGTCTCACTGGCCGGCCGGCTGAGCCCACAATAATTTCGCCTGTGCAAAAATAAAAAGTGTGAATTGATGAGCAGATCACAGCCGGAGGAAATTCAGCTATATTAAATTCTCCCTCTAGTTGGGGACAGGCCTCTGGCCTTGGTCTGGCATCCAGGGGAGACCCTACTCTGTACATCTGCCTGGGGCTCTGGACGTCTCATGCAATAATGGCTGTGGAAAAATAGCTCTACCGCACTCAGCGATAGATTTTGTAGCATTTGGGAGGCTAGTGTGTGTGAGACACACACACACACACACACACACACACACACACACACACACACACACTTTATGGAGGTAGAATTCTGTGTATGTATAAATTCATAGTACAGTGGTACCTTGGTTCTCAAACTTAATCCATTCCAGAAGTCCGTTCCAAAACCAAAGCATTCCAAAACGCTTTCCAAAATGGAAAGTCATGCAAAATGAATTAATCCGTTCCAGACTTTCAAAAACAACCCCTAAAACAGCAATTGAAATTTTACTATCTAACGAGACCATTGATCCACAAAAGGAAATCGATAAACAATGTACTGCAGTCACACAATCAATCAGTAGCTGAACTGGGTTCCACACAGTCACAAAAACAAACGAAAAGAGCCACATAAACGCAAAATAAATAGCAAAAACAGACAGACCTCAGCGTAACACTCAAAATGGAGCATGTTCGGCTTCCGAAAAAAGTTCACAAACTGGAACCTTACTTCCGGGTTTGGGCTCCAAGTTCTTTGAGTACCAAGGTGTTTGAGAACCAAGGTACCACTGAATTGTAGAGTTGCAAGGGACCCCCAGGGGTCATCCAGCCCAACCCCCTGCAGTGCAGGCTGTCCCTGTCAAACCTGCAACCTCGGCGTTGTTGGCGCCACGCTCCAACCAACTGAGCCATCCAGGCTGTGTTCCACCATCAAAATTGGCAGCCTGCATTTTTGCAGGCTGCCCATTCTGGTCCTTGCAGGCTCAGGCGGCTGAAAGAGAAGTTGACCTTTGAATTCCCCCCTGGGACAAATAATGCAGAACTGATTGGTACCCCCAGGAGACTCTAAATCGAAAACTCCTCGAGCTGGAAGAAGAGGCGGGGGGCAGCCTCCTTTTTCTCCGGAAAAGGCCATTTCCTAAGCCTGACTTTCCCCTCTGCTAAAATTCGATCGGAAGGCAAGCAGCCAGATCCATATCTCCTGCACCATCATTATTACAGGGCAATAAACAGGTCTGGGTTAATAAAGCACAACAGCAGACTTCGACCAGACTGCTGCTCGCTCCATTTCCATGCTCGGCGGGACCTGGGCTTTTAGAGGTAATTTTGCTCCTTTCCAGCTCACAAACTGGGAGCCTTCCTCTCTCTCCCTCGCCGCCCTTTGCAAGTTAAGAACCAAACAACAAAACAAGATTGTGGGCTTGAGGGGTTTCTGAGAAGCAGGTATTATAGGAATTCTAAGGTCTTATATATATAAAATAAATGTTCATAAATGTACAAGGCAAACACATAAGTATATCAACCACGTGTCTGAAATACTACAGGAGAGCAATCCTGAAGCCATTTGGACTCTCCCAAATTGACCTCAAATATTTCCCTGCAAGGAGGAAGGAAATGGGAAAAGCTTTCCAATTGTCTTTGGACTGTAGGGGCTGCTTACGCCTCCCTGTAAATACAGTCTGGCAAGTATCTGTTAAGCTGAGCACACCCTCAATATGCATAAGAGATTCAGGAAATAAGTATTTACCATCTCCAAGGAAATATTATTATTATTATTATTATTATTATTATTATTATTATTATTATTTGTTCCCCACCCATCTGGCTGGGTTTCCCCAACCACTCTGGGCGGCTACCCAGAAAAGGCAATCTGATAAGGCATTCTCAGGTATCCTGGCATACAGGAGAGAAGCAACACACTCCAATTTCTGCTGGGGACGACCTCTTTCTATAATGTATGGATGATGTTTTGGAGGAGGGTGGTCTTGAGCTACAGGGTGGGCAATTTCAAAAGACTATATAGGGGCTTGCACACCATTGTTCTGGGTTCTCTCCTCCCTCCTGTGTTTGGGGAGTGAGGACCCTGTTGCATCAGTTCAATAAAGATCAAGCTTACGAGCTGCTTGGCTTCTCAATATTCTCTGCTTGGCCACTGTTATTTTCTCCTACTGACAGAGAACCTACTCTATACGGGCTCTTGGATACCCCATAAGGGAAAAGGAGCAGTTTTTTTCTTATAACACAGGGATGCGAGTTCGGAAGGGGCCCAGGATGGGTTTGCTAAGAACTTCAAGGACCCTTCTGCTGGTGACCCCAAGGCTCATCTAGTCCAACCCGCTTGCAATGCAATGGGAAGGCTTTGGGGGGAAGGGGAAGATGCCCGGGGCCTCGCTCACTGGGAGGGCTGCCCCTGTTGCAGCAAAATGCGCAGTACATTTGGAAGGAGGCTGCTGTCTACAGAGCAGAAAGTGGGGGCAGCCTGAGGCAGTGTAGCTCTGGGATCGGGGGGGGGGGGACCAGGAGTTCTCCAAATGCTGCTCCTGCCTGCATGACAGTTGCTAAGACTCCAAAGTGCATTGCTCAGGATTCGGCTCGGCGCAAGGAAGATGTTTTAATGGTGGCACTTGCAGAGTAGAGGCAAGCAGATCATGAAGGGTGACTCATGCACAAACGTCTCACGCCCCTAAAAGCAGTCCTGCACCATTATCCTTTCCAGCCTCTGTCACTGCCATTCCTGAGATCATCCTCTCCCTTTGCCTGTCAGCAGCCACCCCTAATGGCCACCAATTACAGGGCCCGCTGACTCTTCTTTAAAAATAAAAATAAAGTATGGCCACCGGTTTGTTCCCAAGCAGGGAGAATTAAAAGCCAAGCGGTCCTCCTCTCTCACCTATCCACACAGACACGCAACACCAGCTCTCGCTTCCTGCTTCTCCACAGGACCAGGCTGGTTGGAAGCAGAGGGATGGTGGGGGGAACCAGCTAGGGAACCCCCAAGGGAAGAAGGTTCAGAGCTCAGGGAATGGGGACGGGGCAAGGATGAGGGAGAAGCAGGAGAAGCCTGGGAAGAAGAGGGAACAGGGCTTTGTGAGCGGGGAGAGTCGGAGGCAGAGAGCGGTCCAGAATCGGAGGCAGGAGCTGAAGCAGGAGAGGAAGGAGGCCAAGAGGCAGAGATCCAGCTGGGAAGGGAGCCCAGAGGGGAGAAAGGAAACTGACCCTAAACCTCTGCTGCCTTGCGGGATATTTTGGGAGAAGAAAAGGCTCAGGAGTGAACCCGATGCCAATCCAGAATGGAGTCCCTTGTCTGCCTCCTTCCAGCAACTCCTGGTGCCCAGTGTCTTACTCTGCTTTCCTTCGGACCCCATCAGCCAGACCAAGAGGGGGTTTCTTTCCCCATCTGACAGCCCAGGACTTCCCTGCACACAGCCCAGGCTGGTCACCTCAGCGCTGCCTATTGCAGCAGTTTGACCCGCGGAAGCACGCTCCATTGTCTCCCGAAACAGAGACTACTGCAACAAAGCACCGGGTTGTTGTGATTCAACGTCGAAGGTTGGGGAAAGGGTAAAAAAAAGATTTTTGTGCTGGGACACACTGGGTGGATCTCTTTATGGTGGCTGGGGGGGTCAGCAGCGAAGCCCCTCGGGCTGTGGAAGCAGCTGCCTCTCAGGGCCCTGGGGTGCCACTCAGGCACGACTCGGCTGGGCTGGCAGCACATGAGTTGGTCATGAATCACCTGGAGGAATGCCTGGCATGACTCAAATGGTGCTCTCCTCACCCATGCCGGCATTTAGTGACCAGGCACTGATTCAGAGGGAGCTAGTGGAACTCCGAGGAACAGAGAGACCCCTGCGGCCCACGCTTTGCGCGCCAAAACCTCCCAGGGGAAAGACCCGGTTTGTGCTGCTCCCTTTCTTCCTTCCTTTCTTTTCTTTTCAATTTTAAACGCTTTATTGAAATTAAAATGAAGAAACATATAGAAGTATTATCTATAAAGGAAATAAAATAAAAAATAAAACTTATTACATTACAATATGTTCCTCTTGGATTCCTAATGGCTTCCCGTCACCCCACCATGCGCCTACCACTTAATCTATCTAGCGTGCTGCTTGTTTCTGTTTCCTTCTGTTAATTTTCATCAACATTATATTTCTCATACTGATCCATCATACTGCAGAAGTCATTCAAAGGCTGCCACAGATGTCATGTTATTACAACAATCCATTAGATATTTTTTTATACATATCCCATTTCCTAATAAATGTCTGATCAGAGCGATCCCTCAATTTTTGTGTTAAATTAGCCAACTTGGCGTACTCCAACCATTTAGTTTGCCACTTCAGCTTTGTCATGTTTTCTCTCCTTTCCAATTCATAGCGATTAGAATTCTTGCCGCTACCGTAGCATACAAGAATATTTCTCTTGCATTTTTAGGAATATCTGGGCCTAATATCCAGCCCCTGAGCCTTAGTTTGCCTGCCCATGGTCTTGACCCAGCAAGAGTCCCCCGCTAAGCTATATCTAGAGCTGAATCATCATAAAGCTTGGTCTACACATATCTTTTCGAAAATCACACGCACCCACTTTGAAAGAAACCAAAAACCCACAGCGGAATTACTAGCGAGTGAGTCATGGATTGACAATATAGGAGAAAGTCGCTTTGTAGGCAGAGGGAGGGGAAAAGAGAAAGGAATATGTATATATTTATCGATTTTGCTCCAAGGCCAGTTCTCGAAGAGCGTTCTCATTCCCCTCCGACGCCTTCCAGGCTTCTCGGTGATGTAGGGCTTCGGAATTAAATTCTGCACCTGAGCCCCCTGGATACGAGGCTTCGAGTTCCGCAAAAAAGAGGGGGGGGGACAGCCTTCAATTATACAGAAGCTCCCGGTCTCTCCCTGACAGCCTTACAGCCTTGATTTGCCGCTGCCCCTCCCGACAGGCCCCAAACCTTTTTCTAGATGGAAAACTGCCAGGCGCAAAGAGGTGGAAACTCTCCCGCAACCAGGGGAGATTCTGAGAGACGGGCGGCTGCACCTGCCACCCGCTTCCCAAGCCATCTGCCGGGACCCCAAAGCAACCTCAATGAGGGCAAGTCTCCTGCCAAGCCATTCAAGGACGGTGCACATCTGTGGAAAGAAGAAGGGGTCCCAACTAAAGAAGATGGGCAAGTTAAATTAATGGAATATGCTGAAATGGCAAAATTGACAACTAAGAGGAAGAGACAATGAAGAGACGTTTATTGCATATATACAGAAGCAGTGTACACAGGTTAATACATTAGCAGGGTTTTAAAAATCACTTGCTGTTTTGCGATGAATGGATAATAAGTAATTTAAATAGGTGTCAAGCTGAACAATGGACATGCAGTATATTGATAAATAAGGGAACCAAGGAAGGGACTAGAGGGAAGTCAATGTGTTTTGTTTTGTTTTGTTTTGGTATTGTTTTCATTTTTATTTTTTGTTATCTTTTGAAAATCAATAAATCGTTATAAAAAAAGAAAAAGGATGGCACACGCCTGAGGCCCTCATTGGAGAACAGCTTCCAATAACGCTGGCTAGGGCTCAGAGGAGCAGCTTGGTGATTATGATTCTTTCACTGTCGTCCCTGCATTGCGGTGGGTCAAACTAAATGACTCTTGGGGGACCCCATCCCACTCTGCACCTCTACAGTTCCCAAATCCTGCAGCAGCGGTGGACTCAAGGAACAAAAGAGCAGAGGTTCACGGCCGCCTGGCAGACCAGCCATTCCCTCTGATTTGTGGTCTGGGGATTCAAGAAGCAGAGGAGAAGGAGGAAATGGGTTTTTTCTGTCTGGCGGAGAGTTCGCAGGCAGGTCAGCAAGGAGCATCTCGCAAGGGGAGATGCGGAAACCTCGGTCCAGCTTTGAGAAAGCCTGGGCTTAATCACTAGACGCTGATGGAAGAATTCAATGGCACCTGAGGCTCTGGATTACAGATAGCTAGGATGAGGATAGGATGAGGATAGCTGGATGAGGATCCCTAGATGTCTGGGGCTGGGGAGATGCCTCTGGATCTGACCCCTGGCTTTCCAGACAGCTCTTCCATAAACACGGTCTTAACAATGAGTCCGTAAGTGACTGTGGAGGCCAATTCTGGATCCACACGTCCTTCCCCAATGGGGACACTGGTTTCCAGGCAGGAATTGATCCTGGTGAGGGTTTGCCAAGCCTGCCTTCCTCTTGGCACGCTTCTCCCTCGCGTCCTGAGTTCGAGTGTCTTCAAAGCCCATGACACCTTTGGGAAAGGCTGTTCTCCAACTGGAGCGCTCGCAGGCAACTGTTTCCCAGTTGTTGGTGCTTATACTACTTTTTTTTTTAGATTTGCCTTGAGAGAGTCTTTGAACCTCTTTTGTTGACCACCAGCATTACTCTTTCCATTCTTAAGTTCGGAATAGAGTACTTGCTTTGGAAGACGATCATCAGGCATCCGCACAACATGACCAGTCCAATGAAGCTGATGTTGAAGAATCATTGCTTTGACACTGGGAATCTTTGCTTCTTCCAGTAAACTGGCATTAGTTCGCCTGTCTTCCCAAGTGATGTGTACAATTTTTTGCTCCCCGCCTCCCAGCCTGTCACCTGAGTTACTCACCCACTCTCTCTCTCCCAAAGGTGCTCAAATGCCTTCTCTCTCTCTCTCTCTCTCTCTCTCTCTCTCTCTCTCTCTCTCTGAAGCAGGGTAAACTGACCGCAGAGGAACTAAAGGTAAAGGTAAAGGTACCCCTGCCCGTACGGGCCAGTCTTGACAGACTCTGGGGTTGTGCGCCCATCTCACTTAAGAGGCCAGGGGCCAGCGCTGTCCGCAGACACTTCCGGGTCACGTGGCCAGCGTGACATCGCTGCTCTGGCCAGAGCCAGAGCCAGAGCCAGAGCCGCACACGGAAACGCCGTTTACCTTCCCGCTGGTAAGCGGTCATCAAAACAAGGACGACTCACAAATCCTTGCCGGAAGCCACCAATTCAGCAAAGTCATGTTGTTTTTTTAAAAATTCATTTTTTATTAACAGCCTCAAAACTTGGAATCGAAAGCAATCATGTCCAGACTTTCAGAGTGTTATTGGTCCTGTTGACAGTGTGCCTTTCTTTTTTTAATTCCCCCAGGTGAGAACAGCAGACATGACATAAAAAAATGATGATGGATAAAGAGGATAGAGAGAAGTTTTCTCTCTCTCTCGCAGAACACTGGAACTTAGGGACTTCTGACGGAGCGGAGTGTTGATCAAGACAGATAAAAGAAAAGACTTCTTTAGTTGGCACAGAGTTAATTTATGGTGCTGAGATACCCACAAAACAGACATTGCCCGCAGTTCCAGTCACTACACAAAGGCAACTGAAGGTTCAAAACTGCTGCAGAAGATAAGGCTTCAGTAATACAGGTCAAGGCGTTGCTGTATACATAAAGCTCACAAGCTTTGCAGATACTGATAAAGATATAAATGCAAGTAGAAAGGATTTTTGTTGCTCCAGCAATTCAAGACTCCAACTCGTGGACTGACCCACAGGGGGATGTTTCTCCAGCCAGGAGGACTTCCTGTCTCACCTGGTCTGGAGCATCTTCCCTCTGTGTGTGACCAGGTAGAGGGGTGTGACCCTAGCAGACCCCCATCAAAGGGCCGGTCACGCAGCCATCTTTCCCCTTCTTCAGTTTATTCCATCTTGATGTCTTTTGCTGTCCGCCGGCTCTCAGCCAGCAGCACATGGGCTCAATCCCCACATGGGATAAACCCACTCTCTCTTCTGTAACTACAAGCTAGAGCCTGCCTTCAGGATCATACTGCAAACTGAATGTAAGTAAACTTCTTGTTACTTCTAAGAGAAGACTGTTGTGACTTTATTCTTTTTAAAAGGGATTGAAGGGGAATTTAGCAGGAACAGTCCAATGTGGACAAGCCAGACTGACTTGCTTAACTCAAGAGATTCAAATGAATCTATCAACTAACTTCCTGCAATATACTGGGGAATGTACTCTGCTACCAGCTCACTAGCGTGAGTGAGGAAGGATAATATTTAATCAATATATACTCTCCTGCTACCCACAACATTCCCACAACCCCCAGTCTCTGTCCACACCTCTTGGCAAGGGGGAAGAAATTCTCTTGCATTGCCTGTGGCCCTTAATGGCCCCATATTGTTTCTTAAATGGCCCTGGTTTGGCCAGGTGGTTTTGCCTAGGTAAAGGTAAAGGGACCCCTGACCATTAGGTCCAGTTGTGGATGACTCTGGGGTTGCGGCGCTCATCTCGCTTTATTGGCTGAGGGAGCTGGCATACAGCTTCTGGGTCATGTGGCCAGCAGGACTAAGCCGCTTCTGGCGAACCAGAGCAGTGCACGGAAACGCCGTTTACCTTCCTGCCGGAGTGGTACCTATTTATCTACTTGCATTTTGATGTGATTTCGAACTGCTAGGTTGGCAGAAGCAGGGACCGAGCAATGGGAGCTCACCCCATCATGGGGATTTGAACTGCCGACCTTCTGATCGGCAAGTCCTAGGCTCTGTGGTTTAACCCACAGCGCTACCCACGTCCCAAGGGCCAAGCAAAAGTTTTTGCCTAGGGCCAAGCAAAATTCCTCTGAAGCAAAATTTCTCCCTTCACATCCCAAATTATCCAAATCCTATGCAATTTATTAATTTCTAGGGTTTTGGGGGGGCCAAATCTATAACAGCACAAAGCTCTTCGTTGAAGTCTGTTTGCCATCGTTTGCCGCTGCCATTCTCACCGCCTCGAGAACCTGCCCCATTCAACTCTTTTCAAAATGAGCCTTCATTTCCCCTCTGTGAATATATTCAGCGCAAAGCTCGTTGCAAGGTTTGTCCTCGTTGGGGTTTCAGATGGCAGGTGGCACTCTGTTCCGAGACAAAATTTGCTCTGCTGCGATGGTGTGCGAGTGTACATGTGACACACACAAACACAAACACACAAACCTCTCGCTCTTCTCCTCCCCATCAATCATCTCAGACTTTGGTATTAAAAATAGACAGGCTTCGGTTTGGGAAGGGACTGAGACTGCCATAGAGACCATCTGCTCTGTACTCTGTAGTTTGGCAAAGCATGGATCCATCAGCCAGCCTTTTGGGGACGTTGCGCTTTAGGGCAAAGAGAGTCCCAGGGCTTTCAGGGCATCGCAGAATCTTGTTGAGCATGCCGCCCCTCTGTCTTTCCCCGGGAGTTCCTGTTCCACGGGTACCACCTGCTCTCATGGTGCCGGCACCAGACAGCATCCTCTCTAGCGGGTGGCTTGCTCCACAGCCGCTCTCAGTGGAAAGAGGTTGCTGGGTTGCACAGAGGCACAACAGGCACAACGGGCACCCTCTTTGGCAAGAGAGTGCTGTTGGTGGGAGTGCCCAGTTGTAAAACCCAGTTTACCCAGAAGACACAAGCAGAGGCGTGCTGGATCAGGGCCATCTGATTCCCTTTGTGTGTGTCTGTGTGTCCCTGACATCTGATCTTCAGTGGTTAACAGCCCTGCCCAGGGGAGGCTCCACTGAGCTCAGCTTTAATCCACACAGGGGAAAAAGACAGAGGCCAAAAGAGAGGTTTTAGATGAAAGAAAGAAATGATTCAACCAGCATGCTAGTCCCTGCCCTGTCCTGAGTGCCCCAGGGCAAACTCTTTCCAAAATGACTCTTGGAAAAGAAACGCCACACGCTGGGCCTCTCAATCCAGGGCTGAAGGTTTTATTCCCAGAAATAAAACGCGGAATGTGCTGCCATCTGTGGCGTCGCCAGTGCCAAAAGGAGACGCTGGGTGGGGTGAGGGGACTTCTTCTGGGTACGCAGCAAGGAAGCACTCAGGACCCAGCTAAGAGCAGCTGCAAGTCAGGGTTCAACAGAAGCGCCTTGAGGATGGGATTCTTGGCAGGCAAATGTCGCCGGCGGCACAGATGGTGGCGAACAGGAGGAAGAACGTGGCAATGCGGGGGTGAAAAAATAGCGGTGGGGCAGATTGATCGGCAAACAGACCAGTTCCTGACAGAACCTCATAGGGTTTCCATGGCTCTGCATGAGGCCTCGCAGCTCGTGAAACCCAGAAGTCTGCACCCATCACCCTCCCCAAAAAGGACACGCTTTCTTGCCCACTTTAAGAGGACAGCGACTTGCTGCCTTAGCAGACCAGGCAGCTGCAATGTTCCCTTAACTCTGAGCAAAAAAAGAGAGAGCACAAAGCAGGTAGACTGCCCCTGCCTCTGGAGGCTTCTTTTTTCTAAGGCTCCTGAATGAAGGTTCTGGTTGAAAGGGAGGTATGAGAAGCTGCCTTATTCTGAGTCATATAAATGCAAGCATTTCTGAACCATCTCCTGCTTCTTCTATTTCCCCGTCCCTGCACAGACAATTCCATCTGGCAAAAGAAGACGAGGGAGAGAGACTGGCTTTGTTCTCTTCCGCACAAAAGCCGCTGCAGAAACCAACCTCATTATTCTCTTTTACTTTCTCTCTCCCGGTCGGATTGGAACATCCAGGCTGGCAAATTGCACCTGGAGGACCTCGAGGAAATGAGCGGAAAGAGAATAAATGGAGGGCAGCTCATCTCGGACTTCCCAGGCCCACCCTTCAGGGCACGGAGGCGGCAAAGTCACAGGGAGGTGTTGGCAGAAGCAGGCTCAGTGGGCAGAGCACTTCATTTGCACGCAAAAGGGTCCCAGGGTTCAATCCTTGGTGTCTCCAGGCAGGACCAGGAAAAGACTCCCTGTCTGAAAAGGGCTGCTGCCGGTCAGAGTAGACAACACTAAGCTAGATGAACAGATGATCTGCTCTTCCGATGCTCCTAACTCTCAGCCACCCCAACGCAGTCGCTGGTCAGGGGCAAAGAGGTGCAGCGCCATGAATTTGTCTTATATTATTGTGTTTCTACCCCACCTTTTCCTCCAAGGAGCTCCGGGCAGCGTACAGTACATGGTTCTCCTCCCATGCCTCACTTTTTTTTAAAAAAAAAACCTTTTTATTGGTTTTTATAGAAATACAAAAACCATTAAACACTTATCCAGCAATATATCTAGACATCTCCCACTCCTCATTTAATCCCCACAAAACCCACCCCCCGCAAGGTAGGTTAGGCTGAGAGGCAGTGGCTGTCCCATGGAGGGTGGAACTATTCTGCGCCATGAGGACTAGGATCTTGCTATATCATTAGAGGAGCTCCATAGCTCAGCAATGAAACGCCTGTTTTGCACCACCCAAAAGATTTCCAGGCTGAATCTCCAGATAGGGATGAGAGCTCCCACCCGGACCAGTGGTCTGGCTGGGAATGAAGCGGCTTGCTGCTGAAACCAGAATCAGGAGGACTAGAAGATTGCATCGTTTTGAGGGCAAGGGCAACAGCTCCGTGGCTCTTAAGATGCTCTGCCATGGAGATCTCCCCCCCCCCAGCCTGCTTAGAGGGGGGAGGATGAAGCGAGGACCAGCGAACTTCCTTCACGGGCCGAAAATGCCCATTTGGGTCAGATATCCATAGAGAGGGGTTTGCGACAGAGACCACCCCGCATCCTGGCCAGGCGCCCCCCTGGCCCCCCTGGTCCACGCCCGGACCGCACCCACCACCAAGACCCTTCTCAGACACCCGGTAGAAGCTCTGCTGACCACGCCCCGGTCTCTCCAAAATTAGGGTGGCTTCGGAGCCCTAAAATCTCCATGCCAGCCCCTACCTCCCCTCACTGGACCAGCGCAGAGGGTCGCCAACCAAAGAACCCCCACCCGCAAAAAAAAAAAAAACCCCAACACGCAGCGCGTTTTAGCCGAGAAGGAACGTGACGCTGCCCTCAACTCTTAATTGAGTCATGTTTTTGTGCTCTCCCCAATCCTAAATCCAGGGCGCGCGCGCAGAGACCCTCTCCAATGCGGGATGCGCGCAGCTCCGAAGCTTCTCCTATAGTGCGAGATCCCGCCCCCCCCCCAAAGAAACACACCAAATGTAGGCACCCCCCCCATTCCCTACTCAGCGCAAAGGGCAGCTTCAGAGAGGAGAGGCGATGCGTCCGTGGAGCGCCAGAGCGCACACAGGTTCTTAGAGGGGCCCCACGCCTCGCCTTGGGGGAAGGAGACGGACCCCCCCCTCTACAAAATAAGCAGCCACGTCTAATTCCCCCGCCCCTCGCAGGTCGCCCAGCCACCCCGAAGAGCCGTCATCCAGAGAGCCTCAGGGCGCCCAGGAGGCTCCTCTCCAAATTCCGGACGCGCTCTGCTTGCCCCTTGCTGCGCCCCTCCCTCCACAAGGTACTTCCCGCAAAGGAGAAGTCCTCTCTCGCCCCTCCAGACCCCCAGCGCCCCCTCTCCGCGATCCACCCCGAGGGCGCTTCTCTGGGGCCTCAGGGCATACGGAGGTCTCCGGAGGGCGGGCAAGAAAGCGGATCCTTACGCGCGCGGCTCCAGCGCAGGGGCCTCGTGGGCAAATTAACACCCATCTCCCCCCCCCCCCGGTGTGGTTGCTCCGCAGTCCAGCTGCAGGGGTGGACTAGCTGCCTCTGCGGGTCCCTTCCAAGTCTGCCATTCGGGCGGGGAGGGAGGCTCTTACCGGCGGTGGAGCGAGGAGGGCCAGGACATCCTGGGGTTGTGGAGGGCCGGGCGGAGGGAGGCGCGGGCCTGGCGGTCCCGCTCGGTGTCGGAGTGGAAGCGCTGCTTGATGCGGATGTGGGTGCGCGGCTGGCGCCACAGGTGCTTGGGCGGCTTGGCCAGCCCGGCGCCTTGGCGGCTCAGCTCCCGGGCCAGGCGGGAGGCGCTGTCCGCCATGGCGCGGTGCTGAAGCCCCAGCCAGACGCCCAGAGCGCCAGGCGGCAAACTTTCTCCGGGCAGCCCGGCTGCTTCGCCCCGCGCGCTCCAGACGCCGCCGCCGCCGCGCGCTCCCTTATATCGAGCGAGATTTCTGGGGAGGGAGGGAGGGAGCCGCGCTGCTGACAGCCCTCTCCTCTCCTCTCCTCTCCTCTCCTCCCCGCCCCCCCCCCCAAGCGGCTCACCCAGGGCTCCGACCAGAGGCGCCCACGAGACGAGAAAGGGCGCGCTCTGGCCCTGCTTGTTTCCCAGCCGGCTCTTCTTGGATTCAGAGCTGGAAGAGAGCCGGAGGGCCATGCCGCAGCCCCGAGGAATCCCGAGGGTCCAGCCCAACCCCGAAGGGGGTTACCAAGAGGAGTCCTGTGTGCTCTGGGCCTGCAATGAAGGGCGCCAGCTGCTTCTGGGGCGCCTCTCTCTCCTCCCACTGCAGGGAGCAGGTTGTGGTGGATGTTAGCAGGGTGGCTGGCCAGACTGTGTGGTGTAGTGGTTAGAGGGTCGGATTCAGACCTGGGAGACTCAGGGATTTGGACTGCTTCCAACTCTGCAATTCCATGGTGCCCCCTCTGCCCGTTTCCCTTTTGGGGGAGCCCCTGCTGCTGCCAGCTGAGTCACCCTTCCATGGACCACCAGCCCGTTCTCATTTCAAGCGCCACCAAGAAATGCCAGGCAAATGCAGACACGGCTGCTTTATTCCTTGGGGAGCTGTCCCCATTCAAACTGGGGGAGATAAATGGATAAATGAGACATTTAAACAGGACAGGAAAATAGGATTTCAGAAAGAGAGGTCAAAACTAGAAACAGAATTGTTGGAACCCAATACTAAGAACTTATCAAAAATGTATAACTTGCTGTTGAAATGGAATACACAGGATGAAACGGTGAAATCAGCAATGATTAAATGGGCACAAGATATTGGTCATGATATTATGTTTGCTGACTGGGAACAGTTATGGACCACCGGTATCAAATTTACTGCATGTAATGCTTTAAAAGAAAATATTATGAAAATGATCTATCGGTGGTACATGACCCCAGTCAAGCTTGCAAAAATTTACCACTTGCCTAATAATAAGTGTTGGAAATGTAATGAGACTGAAGGCACCTTCTACCACCTTTGGTGGACCTGCCCAAAGGTTAAAGCTTTCTGGGAAATGATCTATAATGAAATTAAGAAGGTCCTTAGGTGGACTTTTCCTAAGAAACCAGAGGCTTTTCTCTTGGGCATGGTGGGCCAAGTGGTGTTAAGGAAGGATAGGATTTTCTTTATGTATGCCACTACAGCAGCAAGAATTCTACTGGCAAAGTATTGGAAGATGCAAGAACTACCTACTCTGGAAGAATAGCAAACAAAGGTGATCGACTTTATGGGACTGGCCGAGATGACGGGCAGAATCCGTGACCAGGGGAAAGAGACAGTGGAAGAGGACTGGAAGAAATTTAAAATATATCTTAAAAACAATTGTAAAATTGAGGAATGTTAAGATGTCAGGGGGTAAGAGGTAAAGAATTGCAGCAGTAACTAAAAAACTAAAGGAAACTTTATGAAAGGGAATTAAGACAATGGACTTAAGGGTTGCTAAAGAATCATTAAACAAGGATGCAGGGATGGGGAGGGATGGGGAAGTCAAAAGAAAGAAGAGTATGAAATGACGAATTTGAAGTTACATGGGTTTAATTGTTTTGTGTGCCTTGTTTGTTTTTTGCTTTTCTTTTGTTTGTTCTGTTGTGTTTTTACTATTTGTCTGAAAAACAAATAAAAATCAATTTAAAAACAAACAAACAAACAAACAAACTGGGGGAGAAATAAATGTGAAGACGCACACAAACACCCCTAAACTATTTTTGCAACCGGCAGAAATGAAAAAGCAGCGATCGAAACGCCCTCCAGCGGCTCCTTCCCTTTGACGAATGGCGTATAAAGGGGAGGTGGGAGAGACGCTGTAAAAACACCAACAGAAAGGACCTTGATGCTAAGCCAGGCCTTTGGCCCCTCAAGCTCAATGATGCCTGCACAGGCTGGCAGCAGCTCTCCAGGGGGTGTGAGAGAGGAGTCCTTTTTCCCGGCCCCATATAAAGATGCCGTCTAGAATTGAGCCATACAGGAACTTGGCTATGTTCCTTCCCCTAAGGATAAAGCAAGATTCTAGTCCTCAGTGTTCTGATTTTAATACAGAATCAGACTTAGCTCAGCACTGGCTACACTGAAGGGAAGCAGCTGCTCTCCAGAGTTTCAGGCGGTGGGTGGAGGTGTCTAAGCCCTACCCAGAGATGCTGCCAGAAATTGAACTTCCAACCAGGCAGGAAACTTTTTACACAAGCACGTCTTTAAACCAGGATGGACATTTAATCTGCCCAAAACGATTGCCCACCCCTCCTCCTCCTTCCCACAGAAGCCGGTTTTGTGCCTTGCAGTGGAAAAGCAAAGGAAATTCAATCAATCAGCCAGTCAATTTCTGCAACAGCTTAATTATTACCGAGACGAGCAATAAAGTGGTTTGACTGCTCCAATTCTTCCTCCTGCCTCTGGTGGATCATGCGGGGAAGGGGGACTCGCAGGCAGAAATGTTGCCGTCCAAATCACTTTTATCGCCAAGGCAAACAGGGGCGGGGGGGGGGGGGTCCCTAGATTTATGACGGCTACAGAGCTGTGAAAAATGCACAGGAGCCTGAGCAGGGAAAGGAAATTGGCAATCTTCCTCATCTTTTCTTTCCTCTCCTATCTAAGAGGTAAACAGAGCTGCAGGGCCTGTGAGCCCCAGGCCGGGGGAGAGGACAGATGTGGCCCCCCAGGCTTGCTATCTGGCCCTCGAGGGACTCTACCTGCCACCCCCCCTCCACCCCAGAGGATGCTGGCTGTACGAGTTTGATCTCGGCATCGAATGGAGACTCTATCCAAAAAGAGGGAGGCGAGAGGCAGTTCTTAGCTCCAAACTCTGTGCAGGCTCAGAAGCCACCAAAAACCGTGCAGATTTGACAGCCCGCGACATGCCCTGGGTCTTTCCTTCTCGACACCATCTGGGAAAAACTCTACCTCTTACCTCATAACGCTGGTGCCTTCGGTGCTGGCTGGGGGTGTCTCCTCGATGGTGAAAACAACCCTTCCGTGTTCTGTCTCCGGGGCACGGCTGAGGTCAGTGCCTGCCACATGCCGGGAGACGAGGGGCGGCAGCAACAGCGTCCCTGAGAAACGGCGCTTGACGGCGTTCCCTGGGAGAGCTCCGATGCCGGGGCCCAAGTCCAGCTGCTCTCGGGATCTCTGGAGGGGGAGAAAAGAGAGGGGGGAGTCAGCAGGGTGCTCAAACCATTTGGGGAGGCGCCCTTTCCTCGCCCGGCTGCCACATTGCCCGTCTTTCTAAAATAAAGAGAACCCCCAGGTTCAGAGGCAGTCTACCTGTGAACACCAGCTATGAAGGGATGAACCACAAGGGAACGCTGTTGCTTGTGTGCCCTGCTATCAGAAACAGGAAGCCGAGTTGGAATGACACACTACAGCTCTCAATAAAAGGCATAAGGGACTAAATAAAACAAAAGTAAGATTCTAGTCCTCAACAAAGGTCTGGATTAAATGCGAACACTGGAAGCTGCAGCAGTGAAACCTGCTAAGGGGTAGGAAACTACAAGGAGGAAGCAGCTGGAGGGAATGACTTCTGGGTCAGTGCATGTGGCTGCCTAGAATAACATTCACTTTTTTTGCTGCTGCATCACTCAGTTGACATATTCAGCTTGTGGTCCACCAAGACCCCTAAATCCTTTTCACATGTCCTGCTAGTAAGCCATGTGTCCCCCATCCTATATTTGCACATCTGGTTCTTCCTGCCCCAGATTATACTTGACCTCACCCAGGAACAGCTGTGGGATAGGATTCCTGCATTGCAGGGGGTTGAACTAGATGGCCTTCAAGGTCCCTTCCAACTCTACAGTCTTGTGATTCTGTGGTTTCACTTGTCTCTATACTAATGCACAGAGTATTGGGAACAAGTGAGAAGAATTGGAGCTCTTAATACAGGATGACAAATACGATTTAACAGGGGTAACTGAAACCTAGTGGGATGAGACTCATGACTGAAATGTAGAAATGGAGGAGCACAAACTATTCAAAAGGAATAGATCAAACAGACAAAACAGGAAGGGAGTGGCAATATATGTAAAGGACGTGACAGGCTGGGGGGGGCGAAAAATTGTACACATCACTTGGGAAGACAGGCGAACTAATGCCAGTTTACTGGAAGAAGCAAAGATCACCAGTGTCAAAGCGATGATTCTTCAACATCAACTTCATTGGACTGGTCATGCTGTGTGGATGCCGGACTATCGTCTTTCAAAGCAACTCCTCTATTCTGAACTTAAAAATGGAAAGCATAATGCTGGTGGTCAGCAAAAGAGGTTTAAAGACTCTCTCAAGGCAAATCTTTAAAAAAATGTAGTATAAACACTGACAACTGGGAAAGATTGGCCTGCGAGCGCTCCAGTTGGAGAACAGCCTTGACCAAAGGTGTCCTGGGCTTTGAAGACACTCGAACTCAGGACGCAAGGGAGAAACGTGCTAAGAGGAAGGCGCGCTTGGCAAATGCTCACTATGATCAACTCCTGCCTGGAAACCAATGTCCCCACTGTGGAAGGACGTGGAGATCCAGAATTGGCCTCCACATTCATAGACTCGCTGTTAAAACCGTGTTTATGGAAGACAATCTTACTTGGCTACAAGGGAAAGAAGAAGAGGAAGAAGAAGAAGAAGAAGAAGAAGAAGAAGAAGAAGAAGAAGAAGAGGAGGAGGAGGAGGAAGAAGAAGAAGAAGAAGAAAAAGGTGGTCTTTGGATGTCCTTATGACTACTGGATCACTGTCACCCTGAAAAGACTTTTCGAGGATGACTCTTAGGGAGGGAGGGCGGGAGGGAGAGGGCGGGTGGGTTGATTGAAGAGGCGCTGAGTTTGATCCATCTCCTAGCTCCATCTATGGATAGCATCCATTAACTGCAAGCATTAGCCTCCAGCAAAGGCTTAAAAAATTCATCCCCTCGCCTCCATATTTATTATTGCTTCCATATGACATCGCTCCAAAGAAAAAGCAAGGCGAGCCATTTTAGAAAAAGGAAAGGAAGGGGGAACAAAAGCAGTAAGATCTTGTTCTTCCTCTGAAGGCAAAGCAAGAGTGTCAGTCCTCATGATGCCAAATAAAACAGGAGGGGAGGAAGGGGCCCAACAGTCAGTCTGGACAGCTCAGTTGCTTAGAGTATGCTGACAACGCCAAGGTTGCAGGTTCAGTCCCTGTTGGGGGCAGCTGCATGTTCCCGTGTTGCAGAGGGTTGGACTAGATGACCCAAAGGGTCCCTTTCCAACTTTCCACGATTCTATGATTTGGCTCCTCTAGCTCAGTGTGACAGCAGCAATCCAGGGTTCGGGGACTGGAGATACTGGGGATCGAACCCTGGGAGCTTCTACATGCAAAGCTCTGGACTTCCCCTTCAAAAGAAAACAAGCTCCTAGTCCTTGTGGTTCTTAGTGCCCATTTAAACCGGAAGCTGACCTCTTCTTGTGGGAGTTTATCAGCCAAACTCCCCCTCTGCACCTGGGAAAAGGCTCAGCTAAGGAACAAACACGCACAGAGGGAGCACCTGTTTTTCTGATTCCTTGCCAACAAGCTGCTTTTTCTCTTTCTCTCTCTCTGACGGTTGCCCTGGGGTGCCAATTAGTGCCGCAGGAGGGTTAATTGCCACTTACAGGCAGGCATGACCACTCTCTCTCTCACGGCTCGGCTGCCAATCATTTCCGCCTGAGAGCACCTGCCAGACCTGGCCTCCAGGAAGGGTGGAAGGGAGCTGGAGGAAGTGGGTTGTGGGTTCAAATCCCCCTCCCCAATATCCGGGCACACATTAAGAGATTTGGGCCAAGCGTCAGCCTGGGGAACCCTAACCCTAACCCCCCCCACACACAATGCAGAAGAGTCCCTGACAGGTGGCCATCTGACCTCTGCTAGAAACCTTCCAGTGAAGGAGAGCGTCCACCCCCTTGAGGGAGTGCGCCCCACGGTCAAACTGTTATTATAATTAATACAATATATCGCTTAAGGCCTGTACCGTTTCTAGGCCAGTGAAGCACCACAGCTAGAAAAAACCAGTTATACTGTATAAAGTAAAATTAAAGGCAAATCTCAAACAGGAGAACATTTAAAACCAGCAGAGAGAACAAGAATCAATCAGGGTGTCTTTAAAAAAAGAAAAAGAGCTTTGCAAAGCCTGCCTAATAATAATAATAATAATAATAATAATAATAATAATAATAATAATAATTTATTTTTTATACCCCAACATAATATTTAAAAGCAGAAGAAAACCTCAAACATTAAAAACTTCCCTAAACAAGGCTGCCTTCAGATGTCTTCTAAAAGTCAGATAGTTGCTTATTTCCTTGACATCTGATGGGAGGGCATTCCATAGGGCGGGCACCACACCGAGAAGGCCCTCTGCCTGGTTCCCTGTAACCTCGCTTCTCGCACTGAAGGTGCGCCAGAAGGCCCTTGGGAGATGGACCCCAGTGTCCGGGCTGGAAACGCTCCTTCAGGTCAACTGGACCGAGGTCATTTAGGGCTTTAAAGCCCCAACCCTTTGAATTGTGTATTCAAAAAACACACATTTGGACCCGGAGATGGGCATCATTGCCTGCTTGGCATTGCATGAGCTGAATCTTGGAGCCAAGGACCTGCCAGCCCTGGTGGGCACTGCAGCTGGCATGCCAAGAGGCCAAGAAGAGCCCAGGAGGAGGGGGAATTCCTGCTTGTTTTCTTCACCGGTCCTCCGCCGCTAACTGACAAAGAGGCCAAGAAGCGTGACCCGTTGCCAAGGAACCCGGAGAGAAGGGGCACCCATTGCCCAGCACCTGGAGGGCAAGCCAGGGCCTGCCTGCCGTGACTGAGGGCGGGAGGAGGAAGACTCCGCTCAGGATTTGCAGAGGCTTTTCCTCTCCCCCCAAAGATTTAGGTTTAGGCTCAGAGTTTCCCTTCTCCCAGATGGGCTCCTGAGAGCCAGTGGGGTGTAGCGGTTAAGACGGTGGACTCGTAATCTGGGGAACCGGGTTCGAGTCTCCGCTCCTCCGCATGCAGCTGCTGGGTGACCTTGGACTAGTCACCCTTCTCTGAAGTCTCTCAGCCCCACTCAACTCACAGGGAAAGGAGAATCTGAGCCGCTTGGAGACTCCTGAAGGGGAGTGATAAAGTGGGATATCAAATCCAAACTCTTCTTCTTCTATTCTTCTCCTTTCCCGGGGGGACGAGCCCCACCTGCCCCTCACTTCACCCCACGGCACAGGCAGAAATTGCCTTCTTGACCACTGGACACCCCCCCTCCTGCTATCTCCTGCTTGGATTACTGCAGTGGCCAGATTGCATGAAGTGAAGAGCCGCGGGTTGTTGACCTTTTTTAAGGATTTGAGCTTTTTTTCAGGGTTGGAGTTGCTGAGCTTCTTTTAGGATTGAAGCTGTTAAGTTTTTTTTAGGATTTTGCCCCAGGAAATAAACTGCCACAGGAGACGGATTAAACCGACGGGCAGGCCGGATCAGGCCCCCGAAACGGACTTTGAACATGCCTGGGCCACTGCCATGCACTCTCCATGGGGCTGCCTTGGAAGAAACTGCAACTAATCCAGAATGTGGCAGCCAGACTGGGGACTAGGAGCGGCCGCCAAGACCATATACCGGTAACACCGGTCCTGAAAAACCTCCATTGGCTCCCAGGACGTTTCCGAGCACAATTCTAAGTGTTGGTGCTGACCTTGAAAGCCCTAAATGGCCCAGTAGACCTGAAGGAGCATCTCCACCCCGGGAAGTGAGGTCTTCACATGCAAGGGAAACCCCTAACTCCCCGAGGGTCTGAGCCCCCTCGGCTCCCCTCTCCTGCTTCAGCCGGCCAGTCAAAGCCGTTCCTGGGATTGGGGCCACTCTCGCCTGGTGGAAAGATTTGCACGAGGGTTTTTGCAGCCTGGAGACCCTTCCCCTCTGGCTGCTAAATTCAACTGAGCCACTTATCCTACCGGGAATTCTTCCAACAGGACTAAAAGCAGAGCCATAATTCCTTCCCCTTGTTATAAGAATTTAAGGTCTCCGATATATAAATTTGGTGTTCATAAATTTACAAGGCAAACACATACAGAACTATATAAGCGCCATGTCTGAAACAGTACAGGAAGACAGTCCTGAATCCATTTTGACTCTCCCAAACTGACCAAATGTTTCTCTGCAAGGAGGGAGGGAAGGAAAAAACCTCCCCATTGTCTCTTTGCTCACAAATCCTGCCTTCAGGGCACATTTAAGATAAGAATAAGAAACATTTGAGGTCAATTGGGGAGAGACAAAATGGTTTCAGGACTTTTTTCCTGTACTGTTTCAGACATGCGACTTGTATATTTATTTATGTATGTGTTTGCCTGGTACATTTACAGAGGTACCTCGGGTTACAAACACTTCGGGTTACAGACTCTGCTAACCCAGAAATAGTGCTTCAGGTTAAGAACTTTACCTCAGGATGAAAACAGAAATTGTGTGCCAGTGGCAGCGGGAGACTCCATTAGCTAAAGTGGTACCTCAGGTTAAGAACGGTTTCAGGTTAAGAACGGACCTCCGGAACGAATTAAGTTCTTAACCCAAGGTACCACTGTATTTTATATCTCAGACCTTACAATTCTCCTAATAAGAGGAATTAGGCCAGGAATTGGCTGGGAGGCTGAGGCGGAAAGAGGAGAAGGAGAAGGTGGCAAGAGTCCGTCTCCTTGGGTCTCCTCCTTCCAGTCCGGAGGGGAGAGATTCTTCTAGAAAGAGAAGCCTCCCAAAGCGGAGATCTCTTGGCTCCCTCAGGAGGAACTGACAGAAAGAGCCAAAGGATTGAGTGCCAAACAACGGAGTCAACCTTGAAGGGAAAGAACATTGTCAGCTGAAGTCTCCAAAGTTTTATCCCCCCGTGTCATAGACTTCCTTCTCAAAGAAAACCGTTCTTGTTCTTTTGAACAAATCCTGCCTGAGACTCCTAATTGTTAAGTTTTACCTCACACAAGTCCCTACAAGGTAGTAATCTGAGGTAGTTTGAGGGAATTGGTGGAAGTGGGCGCTCTGTTTTGAAGTGAGAGGCCGTTGCATATTCATTGGGGGCAGCGCCGTGATACGAAGGGAAAACCCACACAGAAACGGAGCCAGAGACACAGAACAGCCAGTTTCATAAAGTACTAGATTTATTTGATTAAAAGGAGGAAAATTTCCTGTCAGAAAATGACCAGCAAGCGCCAAGCCAAAGAGACTCGGGATGACCCAGTGCAGAGCTGCTGCATCTGAGGAAAATCCTCACCCTGAATGAGAGATGAGGAGACTAAGATTGGAAGTGGCTAAAGTTGAAGCAGAGAAAGAAAAACATCAAGTTGAGCAGAAGTTGTGTTCTGTGAGGCAGGCGCTCCATTTTGAAGTGAGACAACGGGCCCAATGGCGCCAAGGGGAAAAGGGCCGTCGCAATATTCCCAAGCCTTTGCAACTTGACCCATCTCTTCTAATGCTGCTCTCTCCTTTGGAAACTGAGCAAAAGTTTTCTTCGTCTTAGTAATAACACTATCTATGTTCCTTTTTTCTTTTGGACATCCTTGAGGAAAATCAAACGTTGGAACCGAGCAGGGGAGGGAGAAGCGGTTTTGGCTTCTCTGGGCCACAGACTCCCCAAAACCGGCCGGTCTGGGCAGCCAGGCAGCCATTGTGGAAGGGAGGAAGGTGGGAAACTCCAGAATCGGAATTGAGAACTGCTGCCATTTTGCTGAGGCAAAAAGCAGAGAAAGGGAGGGAAAAGGCCAGGCGGGAAAGTTCTGCAACCTGCACCAAAAACGAAAGAGAACAAACTCTTTTTGTGCCGGCTGAGCGATGCTGCAACTCAGGTGATGCTCAAGGACTACTTAAAAAGCATAACTAATGTTATGAGAATTAGAAGGTCTAAGGTATTATTAACATTCATTGGTGGCAGCGCCATGATACGAAGGGAAAGCCCTCACAGAAACGGACCCAGAGACACAGAACAGCCAGTTTCATAAAGTACTGGAGTTATTTGATTAAAAGGAGGAAAATTTCCTGTCAGAAAATGACCAGCAAGCGCCAAGCCAAAGAGACTCGGGATGACCCAGTGCAGAGCTGCTGCATCTGAGGAAAATCCTCACCCTGAATGAGAGATCAGGAGACTAAGATTGGAAGTGGCTAAAGTTGAAGCAGAGAAAATGATACAACAAAGAAACAAATAAAACAAACAAACATAAATCATAACCTTATTAAAAATTACACTTATTAACATTGTTAAGTGATTTCCTCGCTTCCCCTTGGTTGAATTTCAATGCGTATCCTTTTAACGGTTTTCCAAACCATAGTTCTTATAAAATTTAACTTGAACATTAACATCCTTGAATCTTTTCATTTTGAAATTTGAACGAAGTTAAAACCCTCACAGAAACGTACCCAGAGACACAGAACAACCAGTTTCATAAAGTACTGGAGTTATTTGATTAAAAGGAGAAAAATTTCCTGTCAGAAAATGACCAGCAAGCTGCAACTCAGGTGATGCTCAAGGACTGCTTAAGAAGCATAACTAAAGTTATGAGAATTATAAGGTCTAAGGCATAAAATAAATGTTCATAAACGTACCAGGCAGACACATACATAAGTATATAAACCACATGTTTGAAACTGTACAGGAGAGCAATCCTGAAGCCCTTTGGACTCTTTCGGGGACCTCAACTATTCCTCTGCAGTTTGGATGGAAAGGGGAAAAAACTCCCCCCTTGTCTCCCTGCTCCCCAATCCTGCCTGAAGGGGAAGAGGGGGAGCCTGAGACCTGGACTCAGAAATTAAGAATTGATCATCACAAAAGGAGGGCCAGGCTCTCCAGGTAAATCCAGCAACAGGTATCCTGGCAGACAGGATTTCTGCTGTAGACCTGCCTCCCTCTGGGATGTATGGATGATGTTTTTTGGGGGGAGTCATGGGCTACAGCAGACATGTCCAAAGTCCATTTCAGGGGCCTAATCCGGCCCACCGGTCGATTAAATGCGGCCCCCGTGGCAGTATGTGTCCTGGGGTAAAATCCCCCCAAAAAGCTCAGCATTGCAAAAAAAAAAAGCTCAACAACTTCAATGCTAAAAAAAGCTCAACAGCATAACAGCCCTGGGGTTAAATCCTAAAGAAAGCTCAACAACTGTGGGGTAGAATTGCAAAAAGAACTCAAGAACTTCAATCCTAAAAAAAGCTTTGCTTGGCCCTGACGCATGTTCACTCCGTCAAATCTGGCCCTCTTTGGAAAACGTTTGTGCACCCCTGGGCTACAAGGGGGGCAATTTCAGGAGTCTATTTAAGAGCTTGCACCCCATTGTTCTGGGTTCCTCCTCCCTCCTGCGTGTGGGGAGTGGGGACCCTGTTGCAACAGTTCAAGAAAGATCAGGCTTGCAAACTGCTTGGCTTCTCAATATTCTCTGCTTGGCCTCTGTTATTCTCTCCTACCAATGGAGAACCTACATAAGGACTCTAGATGGGCTCTTGGGTCCCCCAGAAGGGAAGAAGGGCAGATTTTATTGACAAGACCCTCTTGCAAAGAAGAGGGGAGAGCATGGAAGGTGCTTTGGGATTTGAGCAAGATTGGAAGGGGTCCCAAACTTTGGATGTGGACTTATTAACCTAAGGTTACCAGATGCCCCCGTTTCCCGGGGACAGTCTCCGGATTTACAAATCAGTCCCCTGACAAAATCCATCTCTTTAGTAGGAAGTTCAAAAGTGCCGCCGGAATTATTGAAAAAAAATATGGTAACCTGATATTAACTGCAACCTCACCCCAAATACTGGCTGTTGCCCTCCTGACTGGGCACTCACCAACCTGCACCCACAGACACATTATTATTATTATTATTATTATTATTATTATTATTATTATTACTAATAATAATAATAATAATAATAATAATAATAATAATAATAATTTATTATTTATACCCCGCCCATCTGGCTGAGTTTCCCCAGCCACTCTGGGCGGCTCCCAATCAGTGTTAAAAACAATACAGCATTACATATTAAAAACTTCCCTGAACAGGGCTGCCTTAAGATGTCTTCTGAATGACAGGTAATTCTTTATCTCTTTGACATCTGATGGGAGGGCGTTCCACAGGTTGGGCGCCACTACCGAGAAGGCCCTCTGTCTGGTTCCCTGTAGCCTCACTTCTCGCAGTGAGGGAACCGCCAGAAGGCCCTCGGCGCTGGATCTCAGTGTCCGGGCTGAACGATGGGGGTGGAGATGCTCCTTCAGGTATACAGGACCGAGGCCGTTTAGGGCTTTAAAGGTCAGCACCAACACTTTGAATCGTGCTCGGAAACGTACTGGGAGCCAGTGCAGATCTCTCAGAACCGGTGTTATGTGGTCCCAGTGGCCACTCCCAGTCACCAGTCTAGCTGCCGCATTCTGGATTAATTGCAGTTTCCGGGTCACCTTCAAAGGTAGCCCCACGTAGAGCGCGTTGCAGTAGTCCAAGCGTGAGATAACCAGAGCATGCACCACTCTGGCGAGACAGTCCGCGGGAAGGTAGGGTCTCAGCCTGCGTACCAGATGGAGCTGGTGGACAGCTGCCCTGGACACAGAGTTAACCTGCGCCTCCATGGACAGCTGTGAGTCCAAAATGACTCCCAGGCTGCGCACCTGGTCCTTCAGGGGCACAGTTACCCCATTCAGGACCAGGGAATCCTCCACACCTGCCCGCCTCCTGTCCCCCAAAAACAGTACTTCTGTCTTGTCAGGATTCAACCTCAATCTGTTAGCCGCCATCCAACCTCCAACCGCCTACAACTACTACTACTACTACTACTATTTTATACCCCGCCCATCTGGCTGGGTTTCCCCAGCCACTCTGGGCGGCTTCCAACAAAACACTAAAATACAATAACCTATTAAACATTAAAAGCTTCCCTAAACAGGGATCTCCCGCGCATTATTTTTCCTTACCTCCATACTCAGAAAGGACACCGTCGTCCGGCTTCGGCGCATGGTGGCAAAACCTTGGAGTGAGCCGGTTCCGGCAAAGAGGGGGAAAGAAAATGAGAAAATCTATCTTCAGGGTTGATCCAGAAAGCTCACAACTTAAGTTTTCAATCAGAGCTGGGTTAAAAGCACTGACCGCCGAACTTTGTTTTCAATCATAATGCCTGTATCGACTATCTGTCTAGAATGAAAATTTCCTGATTGTGGCCAAGTTGTTCTGACACTCGAGATCATTTAGGCGCTGACAAATTAGACTGTTTGCTTTACTAAAACCCAAAGTGAGCAGATGTCATGCTGATAAACCACAAGAGTGAAGTTTTTGATGGGCCATTTTAGACCAGGCGCTCTTGTGACCTTGCAGCACTAGGGATATTAGACCGGGGGGATGTGAGTTTAGGCAAAGCCAAATGTCCTACGCCGGATCTGTAATTCTACAGAGGGAAGATTAGCCTCTAGGCACAATAATGCGTTTGGGACCCAGGGCGGGACAGAGAAAATTGGCCTTAAGAATATTATTATTATTATTATTATTACCCTGCCCATCTGGATATAAATTTGATTGGACAGCTTCCATAGCTCCAAGGTGAGCCTGTTGAAATCTGAGCCCCATTTAATAACTGTGCTAGAGGTTTAGCTTGGAACACTTTCAGGACTGATGGAATACCATGTTTGCCACCTTTTTTTTTTTTAACAGATGACAAATGAAGATTTAATTGTCATTATTACCAGCATAGCCTTCAATGAATACAAAGTAAAGCATTAATATGTACAGAGGGATAAGATGCCCCAAACTTCTTGCTGGGTGTCCCCACCCTGAACTTTTTAGGCTGGTTACAGAGCTTGTTTGCCACCTTTTGTGTGCTTTAAATATCTGATGCCCAGAGTCGAAAACACCCCCTCTCTCTTAACAGATTCGGGCATTTCTTGGACTTACAGTTTGGAGGCCGCTCTCGCTTCTTTTGCTTCTCGAACTCGGACTCCTCACCTTGCAGGAAACTTCAACACAAAGGCTCTCCCTCCTTTGCTCGGTGGAGAGGATTGAAAAGGAAGCAAAACAATCCAAGCAGAGGCTGGCTCCCTTTTTCTGAAACGGGGAGGAGCACCCATGGCATGTAGGCACCTTGGAGCACCCTTCCCCACCCCCTGCCCCCACCCCACTCCTCCCCAGGGAGCCCTGGCAAGCGTCCCAGCCTGGCAGGAGAAGCGGCGGAAGGCCATGACAGGTTCAACTGGAAGAACTGAAATGGGGAGGACTCCGGGGTTTGTGCCACTGCCATCCTCATCGTCAACATCACACTAGGATAGGATTGTAGATTTGGGTGGGACCTCCAAGGGGCATCTAGTCCAACCCCCTCTTTCTGCCCCACGTGAGGCTGTGACCCACAACCCAGAGATCAAGAGCCTCGTGCTCTACCCACTGAGCCATCCAGCCACTGCTCTTGGCCCCCCTAAGCCTTTCCCAGCAAAAAGGGAGCCCATCACCCAAGGTCTCTGGCCTCACCCCCACTCCCTGCCAATTGCGTTCCAAGACCATTTTTAAAAAATAAAAGAAATAAATGATTAATTTGGTGCGTTGGGAAATTAACCCGGAGCCTTGTGACTCCGGTTACAAATTTGCCAAGTCTTGGCGGTCAGAGGGGGCAGGCTTCCCTGGGTTTAACACCCCACAAGGGATCCAACATGTTATTTCTTATTCCTTCTGAATTCTTAGAGGTCAGGTTTATCACCGTGGCACTCTGCGCGTGCTCCTAGGCGACAGAGGGGCTCCACTGGTTGTTTTAATACTGTAAGCCACCCTGTGACCCTCAAGCGAAGGGTGAGGCATTGATTTAATAAGCAATAATAATGCTAATAATTGCAGCTAGCAGCCATCGATAGCCCTCCCTGAATTTGCCCAAAGCCATCCCTGCCTCCTGCAGCCGGGAGTTCCGCAGTTTGTGTTATTTTTGTTTTTATTTTCTCTATTCGGTATGTTATGTGAATTACCCCGAGACATTTGGGTATTGGGCGGTAAAGAAAGAAAGAAAGAAAGAAAGAAAGAAAGAAAGAAAGAAAGAAAGAAAGCTTTCCTTTTGTCTGCTAACCCTCTGAGCATATTCTCTGTTGATGGGCAACCCTCTCCAGTTTTGAAAGCAGCCTCGCTGCTGCCAAAACCAGCTGGGCAAAACCAGTCTCCTCTTCGGAGGAACACCCAAAACACACCCTTTGGCCTGGTGCCATTTATCTTGTCCAGGTTTATTTATTTTTTGTTCCGCAGGGTTTAGAAGGCGCCAGGAAACTCAGATTTCTGCCTCTGCGAGGCTGGTGGAAAGACACTGTCAGCCACAGGCTGGGGAAACCCAGGCAGAGGGACGGGATAAAAATAATAAAATTATTGTTATTATTGTTATTAGTGCTTTTTATCTTAAAAAAATGTTTAGGAGTGCTCTCATTTTAACTCAAGAAAATCACCATTTTATAGTTCAAATCGGGGGAAATAAATACAGTAAATGCACAAAAGTACAAAGATTCACAAAAATTTTAGGGCTATGCGTGCATACCCCTGCATCTCCCCCCCCCCAGATAGAAGCACTGATTATTATTATTATTATTATTATTATTATTATTATTATTATTATGCCAGTTGAGCTCCTCCTGCCAAGGAGACCTGCAGGCTGAGCAATTAGGGTGACTAATTAACTCTCAGGCCTCGTTACTTATTAGCCCAACTCTGCGGAGGTGTGCAGAGGAGGGGGAGTAGGGCTGGATTTATACTCATTTAAAAATCACAGGAAAACATGGCTCAAGCTCTAGCTTAGGGCCCCACTCTCTTGGGGGCCCCAAAAAATTTAAAGGGGAAAAAACCTGGATGTACATTTCCAGAATATAAGATAGAAAACCAATAAAACAAAACCTACATCCAGCAACCGTGTTTGATGTAAGTCATGGGCCCCATCTGCTTGCCTGCTCCCTAAAATATCCCTGGTTTGCTCCTTTCTATATATAGGGTGCCTACATTCTGCATGTGCAAATAGCTTTAGATGCCTATTAGGTCCATAAACGACCCTATAGCATATATTCAACCCAAAAAACAGCAACAATTTGTTGTTGACAAAGGACAGCTGGACATATAAAGGGCCCCATTACCTTCAGGAGCTGAGGGCCTCATCAAACCTCAATCCGGCCCTGACTGTGTCCATTTCTGACTGTGTCCACTTTATACTCATTTAAAAAAGTTACAGGAAAACACAGATTATGGCTCAACAGCGCCATCTGGTGTCAAATGTCTATAACACAGTCCTAACGATATAATTGAATGTAGCCAAGTCCCAAGATTATCCAGTCTGGAAGCCAAGCCTGATGAGGAACCGTTGAAGGAGCTGGGTATGTTTAGCCTGGGAAAGAGGAGAGCGAGGAGAGCCATCTTCAAATCTCTCAAGGGCCATCACATGGAAGAGGGAACATGCTTGTTTTCTCCTGCTTCCGGAGGGCAGGACTCAAACCCGTGGCTTCAAGTTGCATGAGAGGAGATTCCAACTCAACACCATGGGATGGAAAGTGGTGGACTCTCCTTCCTTGAGGGTTTTGAAGCAGAGGTCGGATGGCCATCTGTCAGGGATGCTTGAGCTGAGATTCCTGCATTGTAGGGGGGTCAGACTGAATGACCGCTGGGGTGTCCCTTCTACGATTCTATGGCTATATGATTCTGTGCTCTGAACACATACAGATTAACCGGCATCCAAGAAAGTCACGGGGACGAATTTGGAAACTTTTATTGTTATTATTATTGCACATGCTAAGTGACAGCAGGATGTGGCCCTCCTTTGGGCAGGCCCTCGGGGGGAGTGGGGTGGAAGGGGAGCCAGGCTACTTGGGAGGGAAATGGGCAAACGGAGAACCTTCTGTGACTTTGCCCTGCAGGGAAGAAAGAGAGAAAACAGAGAGGGGAATGAAAGCTGCAATGAGATTCTGTTGAGATGCCAAAGGTTTTCAACCTTTCCAGCCCAGGAGGGAAGCGTAGTTTTAACCACAGCTCCAGAACTAGGGGGGACTTTCCCTCCCCACACAGCCACCCCCCAAATCCCAGGCGTCTACCCACCATGGGGACCTCGTCCAGCTTCTGGAAGGCCGGCTCCCTCCCCTTGTGACATTTCACCAGGACCACGACAGCACCAATGAGCAGGATGATCACGAAGATGCAGATGATGGCCACCAGGCCGGGCTTCTGGGAAATGGGCGCATCCTCGCCGGGTTCAGCTGTCGGGGAGACACACAAGGCTTTGAAGCTCAAGAGCGTTTGCCCTGGAAACAAGCTTTTCGCAGTCCGAGGGCCACATCTTAACCTCAGGGTCGTGGGTTTGAGCCCTACGTTGGGCAAAAGATTTCTGCATTGCAGCAGGTTGGAATGGATGACCCTTGAGGTCCCTCCAATTCAGAAATCATCAGTAAGAAAATCCAACAGGAGAGGAGAATTGTGGGGCAACAGTGCCACCTGGTGGTCACCGGTGTTGAAGCAATATTCTTCAACAACAACCTCGTCGGGCTGGTCATATTTTGCGGATACCTGATGATTGTCTTCCAAAGCAGCTACTCTATTAGAACTTAAAAATGGAATGAGTAATGCTGGTGGTCAGCAAAAGAGGTTCAAAGGCTGCCTCTAGGCAAAATTTGAAAAATGTAGTATAAACACTGACAGCTGGGAAAGACTGGCCTGCGAGCGCTCCAGTTGGAGAACAGCCTTGACCAAAGGTGTCCTGGGCTTTGAAGACACTCGAACTCAGGACGCAAGGGAGAAACGTGCTAAGAGGAAGGCACGCTTTGCAAACCCTCACCAGGATCAACTCCCACCCAGAAACCCCAGTGTGGAAGGACATGTGGATCCAGAACTGGCCTCCAGTGTCACTTACAGACTCACTGTTAAGACCGTGTTTATAGAAAACAATCTTACTCGGCTGCCAGGGATCACCAAGGAAGACCTGCAATCAGTTCCTGTCCCCCGCATCGCTTCCTGCTCCTTTTCCTGTGCTCTTCCCAGCCATACAGAGCAGGCAGGAATTCAGCCGGTGCAGCCCTGTCATCGCTTCACCTCTGTGCTGGAAGGAAAGTTGTACCTTGTCGAATTTCTGCACCCTTCACATAATCTACAGCAACTGGTGGCTCAAATTCACTCAGGTCCTGCTTGTGGGGCTTCTTTGAGGGGGGTCATTGTGAGGAGTCACTGGATTAGATGGGACCCCCTTGGGCCTGATCCAGCTGCAGTCAGACTCTTTGAATCTTCTCACCCTGTGTCCGTTCCAGGTTTTATTTTGTATTCAGAGTAGGAGTTTTGTTTTTTCTCCAAATACAAGGTGCGACTCTAAACACGCACGCCTTTTTTTAGGTGCCTTTAATACTCTGCTTGGAAGGCAGGATAAAAAGTGACCACCAAGACCACATAACACTGGTCCTGAAAGACCTACATTGGCTCCCAGGACATTTCCCAGCACAATTCACTCCTGTATCACTGAAGGAGCATCTCCACCCCGGACACCGGGGTCCCTCTCCCAAGGGCCTTCTGGTGGTTCCCTCAATGCAAGAAGTGAGGTTACAGGGAACCAGGCAGAGGGCCTTCTTGGTAGTGGTGCCCACCCTGTGGAACGCCCTTCCACCAGATGTCAAGGAAATAAACAACTGTCTGACTATTAGAAGACATCAGGGAAGTTTCTAATGTCTGAAGTTTTATTGTGCTTTTAATATTCTGTTGGGATCTGCTAAAGTGGCTGGGGAAACCCAGTCAGATGGGTGGGGTATAACTATATTATTATTATTATTAGTGCAAGCCATCGTGAACGCTCCTCATTCCAAAACCCCTTCTTCGGAAGATACAGAAGCTGTCTACAGGAAGATCCTAACAGAATCAGAGAACTGCGGAAGGGACCCTGAGGGTCATCCAGTCCAACCCCTTGCAATCCGATCCCCTACAAAACATGATTATTAGCCCCCCAATCCCGGACAGGCAAAATATCGCTGCTCGAGACGGCACAGGACGCTGCCCGGATCCAGAGGGCATCCTCACCTGCCTCTCACCTGTGGTGGAGTTGTGGCTGGTGGATCCAGCCTCTCGGCTGGTGAGCAGTGGCTCCCTGGAGCTGGCCAGGGGGGTTGTGAGTGGGGTGGCAGTTGTCGCGTTGTCCCCCTCCCTGGTGGTGCTTTCAGTGGGCCTGGGAGAAGGCGAGGAGCCCAGGTGAGTCGTGTGGTTGGCAGAGACGGTCTCTTCTGTGGGTGCTTCTGATGCCGTGGGGCTGATCTCTCTGTGGGGTGCATAGGTTTCCTCCGCCCCGGTACTGGGTGTCCTTAGGTGTTCAGAGGTGGCCAGGGGACTTGCTGCTGAAGAGCTGTGAGCGGTCTGTGTGGTGGCTGAGACAACTGCAACAGGACGGGAGGGGAAGTCAGAAAGGAGCAAACCTCCACAGCTCAAGGAATCATCATCATCGCTTTTAATTTGTATACCATCTTTCTATCTTACTATACCCAAGGCAGTTTGCAAGCTGAAGAAACAAAGAATGGACGTCTTATAACCATCAAATGCAATACAAAAACGTGAGAATAAAACATAGCTTTAAAATAAGCAACCTGCATCAAATAAAGTAAAATTCAGCAGTCATTGGAATAGTGTAAGAATAACAACATTGGCGTATACAAATTAAACAGAAATCCACGCTTCACAATTACAATGAATAATTTCTAAACTACAATCAATAAAACCACGGCAAGCCACAGTGCATAAAATAATACGATACAAATTGAGAAGCAGAGACCGGAGGGTGAATCGTCGAAGTGTACCGTTGGGAGCCCAAAGGGTCATCCAGCAGAGCCCCCTGAAGTGCTAAAGGTGGCCCGATGGAACCTCCCTGGCCCAAGCTAGTCTACCTCTGCTTTTCTGAAGGCTCAGTGGTAGAGCATCTCACCTACCGCTGAGCCTTCAGACAAAAGCTCCCATTGTTCAATCCCCAGGGGGATCTCCGGGTAGGCTGGGGGGAGACTCCTGCCTGGGACTCCTGGGCCTCTGTCAGTCTGTGCAGACGGTATGGGACTAGGTGGACCAATGGCCAGACAGCTTTCCTACGCTATTCAAGGCAGAGCAGCTGGCCTTGAATGCAAAAGGTCTGAGGTACATTCCCTTAAGCCTTTTTCATTCAGAATCATGAGGACTAGAATCTTGCTTTATTTTTTTCAAAGAAGAGAAACAGCTGGACACTCCAACCCAGCCTAAATCTGGCCCTGGGTAGAGTGCCTCCCAAACTGGGGGTTCTCTTATGTTAGAGAGGCAGGCAGCGTGGCAGTGATACGCCTTGAGTACAGTAAGACAGAAAGAAAGGGAAATGAAAATACTGTTCCTGGCACAGTGCCGGTGTGGCTCTGACGCCCATGAAGGTGGAACGGGTGCAAATATTGGCCGAGGCTCTCGAGGGCCGCCTGCTACAACTGACCTCGCCTTTCCCTACCAGCCAAGCAGAGGGCTGTTCCTCCACCTGCGCGGCACAAATAATCGACACACCTGGCAGAATCAGATTGTGGCGCTGCCCCACCTTCGTGGGCACAGTCTGTTTGGTTACTTCCCCACATCCTGCTTCTCTGCCAGAGGGACGGGGCAAAGACGGGTGGCGAGGCCGGGAGTTGTGTTTCAGACCGCAACAGGGCTGGGCAGCTGTTCTCCGTTGTGGGTCCCCAAATGTCACAAACCAGTTGGACGCAAAGGAAAGGGGTGGGGGGAACCAGCTGGGGAACCCCCAAGGGCAGAGCTGGATTTACGTAAATTGTCGCTGTTTGTTTGTGTTGAATATATGCTAGATGGTCATTGATGGACCTCAGAGGTATCTCAAGCCATTTGCACATCTTGCCCTGCAACCAGTCCATGCAGAATGTTGGCACCCTATATATAGAAAGGAGCAAAGCAGGGATATTTGAGGGAGCTGGCGAGCAGGCGGGGCCCATGACTCACATCCTTGGAGCCGACACAACACAAAACACGGTTGCTGGATGTAGGTTTTATTTCATTTGTTTCTTATCTTATATTTCAGAAATGGACATCCAGTTTTGTTCCCCTTTAAAAAACGTTGGGGCTCCCAAGAGAGTGGGGCCCTAAGCTGGAGCTTGTTGAGCTGAGACGTGAATCTGGCACTGCCCATGCTGCGCCAGGTCCCAGTCCTTCTGCAGCCCCCCACCAGCCCCCTACCTTGAGCTGAGACCACCAGCAGCAAAAGGACCCACACGGCCATGGCAGCCGAACCCGGTTCTCCTGGAGGGGGAAAGCAGGGACAGCAGCTGCTTGAAGGAGTCTCCTCCCGCCTGCGAACAGGACCCAGGCACCTGTCTTGCCACCTCTCCAAGGAGGCGGGCACCTGGGCAGTGGCCAAATCCCCGCTTGTGATGCTTGGCACCTGGAAAGAAGGAGCGTGGCCTGACAGCTCCCCCTTCTGGACAGGTGAGGGAACGCAAGCTCAGAACTCACTCACCCCCCCCCCCTTCTGGGCCTCACCCAGAATAAAAATTGGCTCACAGCCATGCTGAATTTTTAAATATAATGTATTGGCCCGAATATAAGCCACGTCCGAATATAAGCCGCACCTTTAAAATTCAGGGGAGGGGGGAGGAAAAAAGGCAATACTTGAATATTTGTGTGTGTGTGTGTCATTGAATCTTCCTGCCCCTCTTGCTCTCCTGCCCCACCCTTGGAGAACTGCTGCAATATGCCATCACCTGGCTTGTGAAGAATCATCACAGAATTGTAGGATTGGAAGGGGCCCGAGGGTCATCTAGTCCAACCCCAGGAATCTTTCGCCCAAGTGGGGCTCCGACCTCAAGCAAAGTCAGAAGCTACGGACCAGCCATGTTACGGTGGAAAGGCGCCAGGTGGCGCCATCCCTACGGCAGCCATTTCCCTTCCAACGAAAACAACTTTTTAACTCCTGATTTGCTGCTTTTCTTCCCGTTGCTGCCTTTTAAAGGTGTCTGTGCTGCTTTTCGTTCGCGGGCTCACGAAGGCCGCATTAAAGCATTTTAATCTGCAGGCAGACGAGGCCTGCCACACTCCTGAAACCCTGGAGAGCATCTCTCAGCCGGTGTAGACACAGAACTGGGCAGAATGGACCAGCAGTCTGACATTGTGCCTCTGGAAATTGGACATTTAACTCAGCTGCCTTTGGCTTCGGCCTGTCTTGGGAGGCAATGGAGTTCACCTCCAGAGGGGAAGTCGAACCGTGGGAGAATCACAGCGCCAGCTACGAATGCAGAGACCAGGAACTCAGTGTGTCTGCTTCCTATTTTGTTTTTGCTGCCTTAGCAGCACTGAAGTGACCTCCCTGGGGTACAGGCCTGGGCACTGGGTCTGGGGCTCCTGGGCTGCCCAGATGGCAAGAACCCCTTCTCTGCTGCGCTGATAGGTCCATAGGAAATCAGAGCAAGACGTTTGGCACCATCTTGGCGGCAGGAGTTGCCGGAAGGAGGCCTACAAGGAACCATTTGCTCCCGAGCCTTTTCTTCTCCCAAATATATCCCACAAGGCAGAGGAGGTTTGGGGTCAGAGCCTTCCAGGCAGAGGGCCTTCTTGGTGGTGACACCCTCTCCCATCAGATGTCAAGGAAATAAGCAACTAACCCGACCTTTAGAAGACATCTGAAGGCAGCCCTGTTTAAGTTTTTCATGTTTGAAGTTTTATTCTGTTTTTAGTGTTGTGTTGGGAGCCGCCCCGAGTGGCTGGGTATAAATAATAAAATAATTATTATTATTCCTTATCTTAGATGAGCTCCCTTCCAAGGTGGACGACCCCCACCTGCCCCTCACTTTCCTTTCCAGCATGGGCAGAAACCTCCTTCTTGCCCGTTGGACCCCCACTTGGTCTCTTCTTCGCCTGCAGGGGAAGCCCCTAACTCCTTGGGGGTCTCAGCCCCATCGTCTCCCCTCACCTGGTTCAGCTGACCAGTCAAAGCCATTCCTCCAGGATTGGGGCCACTGCCAGCACATCCTGGCAGCTTCATGGAGCCACAGGTGGGAGCTGAGTGGAGGGGGAGGGACCAAAGGTGGGCAAACTGCCACAGAAGGAGAACGTGCCCCCCAACAGAGGTGCACCCCATCTGCTCAGTGGCATAGAGCCCGTGCTTTGCCTGCGGATGTCCAGGTACCCTGAACCCCCAAAGTGTTGTGAGAATTATAAGGTCTAAGCTATAAATGTTCTTATAACAAAAGTGACGGCGGATCTAGATGCCCGAAACGGAACCATCTCCCTAGAATCCCCCTTGCCGTGTCCCTCGGTTTTTGTTGATTTAGCTCTTCACTTCTGAAGAGTCTGCCCTGGTATTTGTATTTATTTATGTAAGAGGCTCTTGGGCTTTTTCCTAGAAAAAGGGAAAAAAATTGCTCCCAAGTAGGGAGCAATGCTAAGAGGCTAGTGTATTGTTTAAACAGGGTGGTCAGGTCTTTGGCCCTTAATGGGGAATTGACAAACTTGCTTGCCTTCCGCCTTTTTCTAATTCTTCTTCTGATTTCAAGGAGTTTTATACATGCCCTTTCCCTATTATTCAGTGTGTGTGTGTGTGTTTACAAAAATATATATACAATGGTACCTCGGTTTTCAAATGTAATCCGTTCTGGAAGACTGTTTGAGTTCTGAAATGTTCGAAAACTGAAAACTCAATACAGAAGCCATGTGGCTTGTTCGACTTCCGACAAGAGTTCGAAAACCGAAGCATTTACTTCCAGGTTTACAGTGTTCGAAAACTGATATGCTTGTCAACGGAGATGTTTGAAAACCGAGGTACCACTGTGTGTGTATGTATATTTATATATATATAAAATCCTCTGTATACTTATTTGAGAGTGACCTCCTTAAATCCAATGGGGTTGATAAGGTCAATGATTCTCTTTTTTGGCAACCACGGGGCAAACAGAAACCAGGGTTGTCTTTATTCTGTGTTATACTTCCTCCCTCCCTCAACATCAGCTCTGGCTCTCTTGCTGCCGGAATGTGACCCCTGACATATTATCCCAAAGTGGCCTTCGACCAAAAAATAAAAATTCTCCCACCCTTGAGAACTAGAAATCCCATCCCCTCTCCTTTTTAGGATAATAAAATAGATTGTGCATCCTAGAATCAGAGAATCACAGAGCTGGAGGGGACCCCAAGGGACATGTATCCAACCCCACTTGTCTTCTGGTGATGCTACCAGGGTTTCAACCTAATGGGCATGGCTGCCTTGGTGGGTCTGCTCTGAAAATAACTTATCTGGCTCCAGCTCTCTTGGTTGTGGGTCTTCCCTGCTAGCTGCACTCCCTGCTCACAGCCCCCTTACCGAGAGAGAAAAAGGGGAAAGGTTTTTGCCCACCCTTCCGCTCCCCCAGCCTCAAACTTCAGCAAATTGCCCCCCAATTCTCTAGCAATCGGACAACAGTCAGTCCACATCTGGTTCTGCTATAAAGCTGTGGGGAGTCAAGGCCTGCCTGCCTTACTCAGCTCAGGGAAGTAAACACAGATGTCAACACAGCCCAGTCGGGGATGCCTCTCTTGGCCGAGTCCCAGGGCAAAGCAAACCCTGTGAGGCAGAACAGGGGGAGCCTCTTCCAACTGCATCCAGCTGCTGGGCCCTCCAGCTAACTGCTAGCAATCTAGGATACAGACTCAAGGGAGTCGTAAGGGACCCCGAGGGTCATCTAAGTCCAAGCCCCTGCAATGCAGAATTTTTTTGCCCAGTGAGACCCTGACATTAGGAGTCTCAGCTCCTTCCCAGCCCTACTTGGGAGACACCAGGCTTGGACTAGAGATCTTCTGCCGCCGAGCCTCTGCCCCTTTGCGGTGAGTTACGGAGCACTCCATAATGATAAATTTAAGTTTCCAGTCCAGTTTTTGGAATAAAGGGCTGATTTAAAGAGGAGTCTCTGCTGCAGCCTCTGCCCTTGAGCTCCACCAGTTCCCAGCTGCAGTGCTGCTGTGTAAATTATTGTTTTTATTAATTATTATTAGCATTTCCCCCAAAGATTCTAGTCCTCATGGACGTGAGGGGAAGATTTAAATAAGCTGTCGCCTTATGCCAAGAGCACTGAGCTCAGCACAGTCTGTGCCGACAGTGACTCTCTGGGGCTTCTGGCAGGAAGTGTTTAATTCCCACCTGGAAATGGCAGCAGTTGCAATGCCAAGACATTCTACATGCAAAGCATGTGTCCTATCCCTGTCCTAAGATACTTCGCCAGAATCGAGATTGTAATGCTTGTGGCTCTAAGTGGAGGGGTAGTTTAAGTAGCAGCAAGGAAGTTTGGGGTGCAAGCCTGTCCAGTGTGTATGGGGGTCCTGGGTTGGCCAGATAACCACCCCTTGACCTCACTGATAGGGTCCAAAGGTCAGAGACCACCCATACCCCAGCCTCTAATGTTCCACTAGTCCACAAAAGCCCCCCTTCTCATACACAAAGCCCCCTTCTTAAATTCCCTGCCCAAACGCTGCATCCTATGGGTCTCAGTATGGCTTGAGAGGATGGAAGCTGCCAAAGGGGAAATTGAACAAGAAGCTCAGGAGGAGGCAGGTGAGTGAAGTCAACCCTTAAGATTTATACTAGACCAGCAAGTCTAGGATATCACTTGAACTCAGGACGCAAGGGAGAAATGTGCTAAGAGGAAGGCATGCTTGGCAAACCCTCCCCAGGATCAACTCCCACCCGGAAACCTATGTCCTCACTGTGGAAGGATGTGTGGATCCAGAATTGGCCTCCACAGTCACAGACTCACTGTTAAAACAGTGTTCATGGAATAAAATCTTACTCGGCTACGAGGAATCGCCAAAGAAGAAATCTAAATCGCTCACAAAATCCAAACCTTTCACTATCAGGTTTTGTCCAAATGCACTTATTTTAAGGCCACCTGTCTGTCTTTTATTTATTGGTACATAAAGTAACTATCTCGTCTTTCCCCAAAAGAGCTCAAAGGCCTATTGTTGCCTTCTTCCCTTCTACTCCTAACAACAACCCTGTGAGGTAGGCTTAGGGAGGGATAGACAATGACTCGAGGTCACCCCATCCACCCACCCATTCAGGACTTGATCCCTGGTCTCCCAGGTCGTAGTTCAACACTCTAACCACTACACTATGCTACCTATTCGTAACATGTGAGTTCTCAGAAATTGAATTAATGGGTTTCAAAGGGACACAAATTGGGAAATACTCAAATTTGGAGTCCATACTCCAAAACCCTGACCTTTTGTGCCCTAAATGTTCTGCAATGTTTCCAAGTTGTTTTGTTACAATTACTTTGAAACTCTTACATGGTTTCAGAATTGTTTGCAATAAAGTTGCTTTAAATAGTTTTTCTTTAAACTTTCTCATGTTTGCCAGGGAAGGCAGGCCGGAAAAACAAATAGCCACCCCGAGAACCTTAAAATTACCGCCAAGCTGAATTTGAAGCTGAAACCTACCCCCAACCTAGCCAGATGGGCAGGGTATAACAAATTATTATTATACTGACCCAAAGCAACTAGACTGCTGGGCTTTTAAGAGGTCCTGAAATCTATCCCACATAACCAACATCTCCCCCAAAACACACACACTCCCCCTGCCCAAGGCTGTATCAAGGGGTTCAGTGCCCAGCCTGGGCACCAGAGGGCGATGGCACCCCACAATTTTGGGCTCAGGAGCCTCACCTCAAAATTGACTCTGCAAGGCCAGCATTTGCCAACCGGGTGCCCTCCAGATGTTTGCCTCGCCAGCCGAGGGCCAGAAACATCTGAGAGGCTGCTTCTGAAGATAAAAGCTCCAAACAACCTCCCGGATACCACACTCTCCCACGCAATAATAAGCCAAACAGACAGTCTCTTTTTTTCCAAACTCCTGCACAGGGTTTTTACTGCACAATGGAATGTGATGATAGATAAACAGATAGGATATAATGGCAAACCTCCCCCCGAAAAACCGCAAGAAAAGAGGGGCATATTAAACATAAATATGGCAGGAGGAAAGACATGATCTCTGGGGAGGAGGGGGGGGAAATAATGGAGGGCCGAGAGTGGAAGGCAGAGTCACATCTGGGCACGCTGCGTTTGGAGGGGGTGGGGAAAGAGGGGCAAAGTCCGGGGGGGGTGAGACTGGGTAATGGCAGCTGCGCTGGGTGGGAGCTTCCAAAAGCAGCCCCCTCCCCAAAATCCTGCGCCCCTTTCCAAGTTTTAAAAAACGTCTCAAGTCCTCTGTGCGAGCGCGGCCCCAAAAGAAGTCTGGGAGAGCGGGGACCCCCCTTCGGCTTCCGCAGCCATCCACCTTGGCATTGTCCGACGTGGGGGGGGGTCCGCGCGGAAGAGGAGCCGGGGTCCGGAGAGGAGAGGCGCATTGGCCCCCCCCCAAGCCCTCCAGCCCGCATCGTCCTCCTCCTCCTCCTCCCGGCTCCTGCGCCTGTCCCGGCTGGCGGTGCGCCCCGTCGGGGCGCTCAGTAGGCGGGCACCTGGTGGGGCTGCTGGGCGGCCGCCTGGGGCAGGAGCTGGCAGCCGCTGTTGACGTGGCTGAGCACCTTCTGCTTGAGCTGCGCCACCTGCTCGCGGAGCAGGTTGGCCGTCGAGGCCAGCTCCGTGTTCTGGCTCTTGAGGCTCTTCACCTTCTCCTCCAGGCGCGAGATGCGCTCCAGCTTCCGCCGCCGGCACTTGGAGGCGGCGATGCGGTTGCGCAGCCGCTTGCGCTCCGCCTTGATCCGCTCCTGCGTGTCCATGTCGATGGGCGACAAGGGGGGGCTGTCGCCGAAGCTGGCCACCTCGGGCACCGTCTGCGGCTCGTCCTTCAGCGGCGCGGGCGGCGGAGGGGGCAGGCGCGAGGGCGGCGGGAAGGGGCTCCCGTCCGTCGGGTAGCAGCCCCCGGCCGCGCCGGCGAAGGGGCTGAGGTTGGCGTAGATGGGGGGCTCCGGCGGGCCGGGCTGCTGCGAGGCCGGGGCCAGGCTGGCGGCCGAGGGCAGCTCGCCCCCGACGGGGCCCCCGCCGCCCAGCTGGTTCTGGTTGTGCAGGTCCTCCAGCGCCTTCACGAAGCCGGCGGCGAACTCCTGCTCGTCGGGGGCGCCGCCTCCTCCTCCTCCTCCGCCGCCGCCTTTGGGGAAGTGGAAGTGGGCGCCGCCGCTGGTCGGCGTGGTGGTCACCAAGCCGTTGGACTGGATGATCAGGCGCTCCAGCTCGGGCGACGCCAGCTTGAGCAGGCCCAGATCCGGCGAGCTGAGCAGCGCCGCGCCGTCGGGGGCGCCGCTGGGGGGCGGCGGCTGGGGCTGCTGCTGCTGCTGCTGGTGCTGGTGCGGGAGGGGGCCGCCCCCGCCGTGGCTCTTCCCGGCCGCGCCCGGGTCGAGCGCCAGGGAGAGCGCGTCTTTCTTCCTCATGCTGGAGGCGTCGGGGAAGGCGCCGCCGGGGCGCGCCGCCGAGGGAGAAAGGGCCGCCGCCGCCGACGAGGCCGCCAAGGCGATCAACACGTCGTCATGGTAGAAAGGAATTTCCATCCTCCTCCTCCTCCTCCTCCTCCTCCTCCTCTCCCCCGCCGGCTGCGGAGGGAGGGAGGCAGGCAGGCAGGCGGCCGGATCGCGCCCGCCTCCCCTTCGACGACGGGCCGGCGCGCAACCGGCGCTTGGCGCAAGGGCTCCTCCGGCGGCTTGGGCAGATCGGGGCTCCGCGCGCCCCCCCCGACGACGACGGCGACGAGCCTCCTCCTCCGCCCCCCGCGCGCCTGGCTCGCTCTCTCTCTAATGCGCCGGCGAGCGCGCGCGCCCCCTCTATATAGCCTCCGCCGGCCGCTATGAGCTCACCGCCGACGCCTCCCATTGGCTGGAGATGACGTCTGAGGGGGAGGGCTGCTGGGCGCGGGGACACGCCCCCGTCTCCTCCCCCCGGGCGCGCCCCCGCCCCGTCGCCAGGCGACCCGCGCCGTCAACTGCGCACAACAGCGCGCGGCCTCTTGGGCTGATGTCATCGCCGGGCTGGCCGCCGCCGGGGGCGCGCCAAGAGGAAGGAAGGAAGGGGGCGCCCAGGGGGCAGCGCCGCGCGCGGGCCTGCCTTGCAGCCAGTTTGCATTGAATCCGCTTTGCACTCGAGATTGCATTGGATCCAGTGGGCGAGGGGGCTCGCTGCGCCCATTCTGTCTGTTCCCAAACTTCTGCGCCACACTTGGGGAATAGAAATCTGCCTGCGCCACACCCATTCTCAAAATCATTATTATGGATAAGAAATACATTGGAAAAGAAAAAGGAGCAGTTTCTAGCTCTTGCTGGATCTATAATGTAGAGCACAACTGCGCTGTAAAATGGCCATTCGGAAAGTATAAAACAATGCAGTTCATTGGGACATCATTTCCGAAATAAAATTATAAACGAGCCTCTTACATATGTGCCTTAAGTAGGTATACAAGCTGAGTGAGAAGTCTGAGCTCCCAGTATCACTTGAAGCTCTCATTTGGAAGATAATAGTAAGAATAATAATATTTATTTATACCCTGCCCATCTGATCTGGCTGGGTTTCCCCAGCCACTCTGGGCGGCTCCCAACAGAATATTAAAAACGATAAAACATCAAACATTAAAAACTTCCCTAAACAGGGCTGCCTTTAGATGTCTTCTAAAAGTCAGGTAGTTGTTTATTTCCGTATTTTGCAAATAAAATAGAATTATTTAGATACTATGCTATGCTACACTGTTTAAATGTTTCCCTGCCGCCCCACAGCCAGCCTGGACCTGGGGGAAACCTCATCTCAGACTCCCCCACCCCAGCTTATCCAGAAGCGCCAGGCAGGAAAGTCCGACCCCACCTCAGCCGGCATCTTGGGAGGAAAAGACCGCTTTGCCTGTGGGATAGGAGTCCCTAAGGCGGTTGGGTGGTGCCTGGTCTGCCTCCTTCTGGCAACTCCTGCTGGGGCCCAACGTCTTGCTCTGCTTTCCTTTGGACCCCATCAGTCTTGCCATCTGAGCAGCCCAGGACCCCAGAAACACTACCCAGGCGTGCGCCCCAGGGAGATCACCTTGGTGCTTAACGCAGTAGTTCAACTTCACCCTCGGAAGCACACTCCATTGTCTCTTGAGACAGATGTGTGCTGACAACAACTATATCTCACCTTTTCCTCCAAGGTACTTTATTTTTCTGTGTATAAAACTATATTCCCCCCCCTAATTTTTTAAAGTTAGAAATTGGGGGCCGTCTTATACACGGAATGTTGCAATTATTTATTTCTTAATTTGGGGCTCCAAAAATAGGGGTCGTCTTATACATGGGAGTGTCTTATACACAGAAAAATACAGTATTTGTTTTTTCTGAAATTGCTTTTATACATGCAACGGATGGGAAACCGGTCGCTTAGGCCCGCGAATGTCAATGTCACTTCTCTGAGTAGGCTCTGCCCGAGCCACAGCCTTTCGGTATTTACGCGTTTCGATGCACTTTGCAGGGAGCAGAGATGTAAAAAAGTACGAGGGGGCCTCCTTAAAATGGTGCAAAAACGAAATAAACGGTAGCGCAGCAGAGAAACAATGGCAGCGAAAGGTCAGGGAAGAGTTGGAGAAAGCCAGTGTCCTCAGAGAAAGCTCAACAGAGGGGTTACTCAGAGCATCAGGATAAACCCCCCCCCCTTGGCGCCTCACTTTCTCGCCCCCTCCCCTCCTGGAAGCCTATCAGGGCCTGCAGCAGAGAGGGAGGGGCTCCCCAGGGAGGGCTGGGGTGGGGGGAGGGGGCTAACCCAAAGCAGATGTGCAGCGCTTGGCCCCTTTGAGGGGAGGGAGACCCTGCGCCATAGCAGCCTCTCCCACGTTCTGGATTCATCAGGCGAGAAAAGCCTGCCAGCTTTTGCACAGGCAGCTGTCGGAAATCAGAGATGCCCCTGTTGGGTTGCGGCCTGCTGCTTGCTCCACAAACCCCTGCAGAGGCAGGGGATCAAAGGGAAGTCAGGCTGGGCTGGATTAGCCGCCCTTCCTCCGTCTGGCGCCCTGCGTAGTTCCCATCAGAGCCCGGGCGCCCGGCCACCTTTTACGCTACAGCTCCCATCACAGAACGGAATCACAGAACTGAAGGGACCTCCAGAGTAGTGCAACCCCCAGCGATGCAAAAATAAAATAAAATCCACGTGCAGTGCTTTCTTTTCTGGGGGCGACGCAGGGGTGCACGTAACCCTCAACATTTTCTGAATCTTTGTACTTTTGTCCATTTACTGTTTCAATTCCCCCCGACTTGAACTATGAAATGGTGATTTTCTTGAGTCAAAATGGTTGAACTGAAATACAATTAATAAGAAGTATATATTAATAGTGAAATAATTATGAAGCTCTAACTTAAAACGATTTTTGATTCATGAACTTATTAGTGCAAACACATTGGCTTTGGCAAAAGTTCCTTTAGAAACACCATTTACAAAGACTCCTAATCTATTCTCTAGAAAATTCCTATTACATGAAATAAGAGGTGTAAATATATGAGGCAAACTACTAATAATAGAAATAGCAGAATGTCGGCACCCTATATATAAAAAGGAGCAAAGCAGGGATATTTGAGGGAGCAGGCTAGCAGGCGGGGCCCATGACTTACATCAGAGGAGCCTACACAACACAAAACACAGTTGTTGGATGTAGGTTTTATTTCATTTGTTTTTTATCTTATGTTTTGGAAATGGACATCCAGGTTTTTTTCCTTTTAATTTTTTGGGGGGCCCCCAAGAGAGTGGGGCCCTAAACTAGAGCTTGTTGAGCTTAGACGTCAATCCGGCACTGGCTGCCATTTTTCTACGCTGGAGAAATCCCACAGGGAGTCACAGGGCAAAGCTCATTTCGGGGTCAGGAAGCCTGGAAAGAATGTTTTCATTCTTGGTGCCGTTGCAGCAGAGCAGAAAGGAAGGCGGGAAAGAGAGAAAAGGGGAAATGGGCACATTTGGCGACTGATCCCTCCCCTTTCCTGCCTCTCCTGGCAAAGGGCTTCCTGTTGCCCCCCACCCTCTGGGGAAACGGGCCCAGCGGGAACCCCCCCAATCCCCCCCCCCCCCAAATCTGAACCCGAGAAAGTTGCCAGAGATGGAAAGAAGGGCTGATGAAGATGATGGACTACGCCGAAAGGGCAAAAAGGACCGGGAAAATCAGAAACCAGGAAGGAATAAATTTCACAATTTATTTAAGAGAACACTGTAAACAATTAAAAACTTTGGCAGGATTTGAGTAAAATCTTAAAAACTTAGGTAAAAATGGACTATTTTAAAAAAATAGAGAAATTACGTGATGCAGTAGGAAAACTTGGATTATGGAAACCATGGGTGGGGGGGAAGTCCGGGGATTCGGGGAATCCTAAATGTTGATGATTATGATTGATGTTTGAATCCAAATGTAGAATGTATGTGTGATAGACTGCCTCTGATGCTGGAGAAAGAACACAACCATTGCAGCCGACAGGCTTGTTCTTCCTTACGAATTTAGGCTTGTCCTTCCTTGTGAACCTAGGCTTGTTCTTCCCTACGAACTTAGGCTTGTTCTTCCCTACAAGCTGACCCAGATCCCCCTCCAAAACCCGCCAGGCTATCAGCCCAGCCCTGCATCTCTTTGGGGGAGCCCCTCACATTTCCCTCTCCTGTCTTGGGGGGGGGGCTGCCCCTCCTGGCGAGTCAGACAGCGATTTTCATCTTTCCTTTTTTGCCGCATCTGCCACGACTTGGCAGGGGAGAGGAGCTGGCAGACGGCTAGGGCTGCTGCGTAAGAAAAACAATTTACACCAGGGGGAGAGATTTAAATCGAAAGCAGCGCCAGCAGCAGCCTCTGTGGCATAGCAGGTTTTTTAAGCAGCTGGGCTTGGGTGCCTGTTAATCTTGGCCTGGTACAGAGCGCTGAATCACCAGCTTGGCGCTTAAATATATTTGCATGCTAGCTGGGAGGGAAGGCAGGCCTGCAGGAGCAGCTGGGAGGGGTGTGGGCTGCTAGCTATGAGCCTGCCCCCCCCCCCTGGCTCCCCATTGAGGTCACCAGGGCCTCTGAGCCAAAAGGCTCTGGTGTGCGGCCCGGCCTTAACCCTTTGCGAGCCAGAGAGAAAGCAAACACACACACAGAGCTTCAGATCTCTTGCCTTTCTTTTTTTTAAAAAAATCCTTCCCCCTTTTCTTCATAATGCAACCCTAATGTCTCAACAAATGAAACTGATCTGTAGAAAATGCAGCTGGAAAAAAAGAGACATTGCACATATGTCAAAGCTAAACAGGCTCTAGCTTAGGGCCCCCCTCTCTTGGGGCCCCCAAAAAATTTAAAGGCAAAAAAACCCTGGATGTACATTTCTAAAATATAAGATAAAAAATGAATAAAATAAAACCTACATGCAGCAACAGTGTTTTGTGTTGTGTAGGCTCCTGTTTGTTATGTGCAAATGGCTTGAGATACCTATTCGGTCCATCAATTACCATATAGCATATATTTAACATAATAAACAACGACAGTTTGTTGCTGACAAAGGACAGCTGGACATAGAAAGGGCCTCATTACTTTCAGGAGCTGAGGGCCGCATCAAACCTCAATCCGGCCCTGCACATACTTTTGTAAACCAAGAAATTTTTAATAATAAAAGGGGGGGGGATCCACAATGAGGTGGTCAGTTAAGCAGATGAAAACATTGGCAGGATTTTAATCTCATTTGCAGTGTAATACTACGGACAAGATGGGTAGACATAAAATACAGATGTTTTATTACCCTCACATCAACCCTGTGAGGTGGGCTCGGCTGAGAGGCGGTGACTGGTCCGGGTCTCTCTCCTGGGTCCTTGTCCCGCATGCTAACCACTGCTCCACGCGGGATTTTGCAAGGATTTTGTGCATGTTACCAGCTGCTGTTCCACCCCAGTCTGCAAAAGACGGTCTTACAAAGCTCAGAGGTGCCCTTGGTGTAAGCGCAGAGGCACTCTTGTCAGGGCCATTGCCACAGGCCAGTCTGCAGACTGAGTCCCGGCAGGAGGGACATTTCCCCTTTTTAAAAGTCAGCAATGCCTGAGGGGCAGGATGGGGAAAGATAAAGAGGCTTGCCTGACTTTCCTCCCCCTAACAGTCCTCCTGTGTCTTTGAAAGCCGGGCGACAGGCAGATATTCAAAGGGTGCAGTTCTCGCCCATCCACCATACCGGAAAAAAGCTTCGCCTGGTAGATTTATTCCTTGCTGTTGTTGTTTCACAAATGCCTCAAGTGCATCGCAGCCTGAAGTTGCCAAAGAGGTCTACACAATATAAAAATAAGGTGTAATGAGTCAACATGATTACTGTATTTTCCCGTGTATAAGACTATATTTCCCCCCAATTTTTTTGAGTTAAAAATTAGGGATGGTCTTATACATGGAATGTTGCAATTATTTGTTTCTTAATTTTGGGCTCAAAAAACAGGGGTTGTCTTATACACAGAAAAATACACTATTTTATTTTTTTTAAAGTAGAAAGATCATTTCTACGTCCTTTTACATCCTGGCACAGCCAGGCCAGAGGTGTATAAAGAGGGTGGCAAGAACCAAGGAGATGGAATCCAACAGGTGAAGCATTTGGCAGACTTCACCTGTTGAACTTCTGCAAACTTAAAGAAGAAGAAGAAGAAAGTAGAGGAGATTAGAAATTGGAAGGGGGCCCGAGGAGGGAAGGATCCGGCGACTCAGCTGGGGAGTGGTGGGAGATGTTCTGTTTTTGCTTTATTCTTCCTCATCTTCCCAGTTTAAAGGAAAAAGGAAAATGACAAACCAAAGGGAGGCGACCGGGCAGGAAGGGGTTAAGGCGTCTGGGCGCGCGTCACGGGCGAGGGGGTGGGGTGGGGGTGGGGGGAGCGCGTCAGCAGTGACGTCAGGACCCGGGACTGGGGCGGGGGAGGCGCGCAAGTGAAAGTGTGCGGGGGAAGCGACGCCCACTTAGCATCGCCCCGCCCTCTTTCAGGTCGGTTTCCAGGTCTGCTTTGGTGCCTCCGCCTTTTGCATTTAGAGACCATCCGAGGCGGGTTCTACTCCCGAGTAAACTCATCCAGCCCCAATGGCTCACTTAGGCCCCCTTAAATTTGCAATGGGCCTCCTTGATTGGAGGCATGAGCAAATTATGACAGATCAGTGCTTTTCCCCCTAAAAAAATATGTTAAGGGGTCCTCTCATTTTGACTCAAGAAAATCACCATTTTATAGTTCAAATCGGGGAAAATAAATCCAGTAAATGGACCAAAGATTCACAAAAGGTTTAGGGGTCTGCGTACCCCCAGAAAAAGGCATTTTCCATCTTAGCCAATCCTTATAGATTACTATTATTACTGATTGCATTTCGATCTCCCTTTCTCCCCCCCCCTCCTTTAATCCCCCCCACCCCAGCCTGGTGAGGTAGGCGAGGCTGAGAGGAGTGCTGGGTCTCTTCCAGGTCCCAGCCCAACGCTACTCGCCCTGCAGGCCTCAAGAGCCTTTTGCTTTTGGCATAATATTAAAATAATAACAATCCTGCAATAGCTTTTCCAGGGGGCGTGTGATGGCAGTGGGCGGGGCAACCATTCAAAACACTGCCTTGGGGACACTTCAGGCTTGTTTCTGGCCACATTTGCGCAGCCCCTCGCTGTCCTCAGGTGGGCAAGCAAAGGGGGCTGGACTGGATGTCCCTTGGGGGTCCCTTCCAACTCTGCAATTCCACGGGGCATGAGCAGAGCGCAAGGGCAGCCCGTTTGCAGCCAAGGAGCAGCAAGGAAGATGCGAAGGAGGGCTGGCGAGGCGGGTGGCCTGCGAGAGGGAAATTGGGGGGGCAGCTTTTGGCCTCCCCACCCCTTTGCTGTGTTGGGGGGCAGGTCCCTCCCTTCTCAAAAGTGGGGGCCCTGCAGTTGTGCCCCCAAAGTCCTGCCCTTTCACAGCACTGCTGCCTCGCTGGCTGCCCCCTGCCATCCCAGGGGGCTCCTCGCCCACGCAGAAGCAAAGAGACCTGGCCTGCCCTCTGCCAGCCTCACCCCCTGCCAGCAGGGCAGGAACGCCCCACGGCTGGGTGGGGGCGAGAGATTGTATCGCAGTGGGGCTGGCTGGCCGGCCGGCCTGCAGCAGCAGCAGAAGCTGGCTTGTATCCCAAGCAGCACACGCCCAGGTTGGAAGGATGGAAAATCCAGGCGCCAGATGGAAAACAGGCCTGTGCCCACCCCAGGGCGAGAGCGGAGGGCAAACCCTCCTTGCGGTTTCACGTGTCACTTGTGAATGCCACCAGGGTAAGGGAAGCTGGCTTGGAAAGGGGTTTATTATTATTCCCCTTGAGATCTCCTATCTCCTCTCAGTCCCCTCTTTCTGAGGCCAAACATCCCCAGCTCCTTCGACCGTTCCTCATCAGGTTTCCAGACCCTTGACCATCTCGGTCTCCCTCCTCTGCCCACCTTCCAGCTTCTCAACATCCTCCTTAAATTGTGGTGCCCAGAATTGGACACAGGACTGACCAAGGAAGCAGCTGGCGCCTCTCCTTAGATGGGGGAAGGAGAAACCTTCATCCCTCGGCTGTTGCTGAACTCCCAGCATGTGTGGAAGCAACACTCGGACGGTCGCAGGTGTCCCCCACAGGCCTCCTGTTTTGGAAAGAATTTGCCTGTTGTGGATCACATTTTGGGTTTTGTGAGCAGGCGCCTTGCGCAGCTTTGCTGGGCTCCCAGGAGTTCTCAGTTTGCAGAGAGAATGGGGAAGGGAGGGAACCCCAATCCCCAAAGATGAAGGCGAGGTTTGCTCAAGGCTGTGAGTCTGGCTTCGGGTGTTCTCCTCTGGGTCCTCCTTTGCTCCTGAAAAAAACCTTTCTCCCTCCGCAGAAACCTTTCCCCTTGCAAATCAGATTGGAAACCCTCCCCCTTGTGGGTCTGGCAGGCCTCCCAGGGAGGGTCTCTTGCAGGGGGTGCCCTCCTGTGGGGCACAAGGAGGGCGGCACGCCCAGCACAGCCCCAGAGGCCCAGCCAGAGCCAAGGAGTCCCAGCTTCTAATTTGAGCTCTTTCCAAAGCCCTGCCCTCGTTCCATGGAAGACTCCGCCAACCCCGTAATTAGTGGGACGGGACAGGTTTTGCGGCCGGACCGACTGGTTCAGACTTTCCGTGTTGATGAGACGCTCCTTCTTCGGATTCCGAACCATCATATCTACGTAGCTTGTGAATTGAAAGGTGACTTTCCTCCACCACAGGCCCCCAACCTAGAAGAGGTCCTCTCTGCCAGACCCTCCAGGTGTCGCCATTTTCCAGGACAGTCCTGGACTTACAGGAGCCTTCCCGGTTTCTGATTTGATCCTGTTTTTCCTTAGGACGTCCCTGTTTTCACTGGAGAAAGGTTGGAGGTATAGGTTTGTCGTCAGCAAAGGTGCAGGATGTGATCCCCCTGCCCAAGGCACAGCAAAGTTGAGAAGATCCATAACTGGGGGAACCCAATTTTGGCCTCACATAGGGCACAATGTGTTTTGGGAAAGCTCCCTGTGCATGCTCAGAGGCATGCGCCTTCGTTGTCGCACACTGCATTCATCCAAAGGGGACAAACAGCTGTGCTTTAGAAATGATTGAAGCAATGGCAACTCTCGCACACAGAACAACTCGAGGCTCCTAGCAGAGACCCTGGCCAGGCTTGGGAAACAGCCAGGCTTGGGTGGCCACTGCGATGGCAGCATTGTCCCTGCGCGGTCAAAGCTAGCTCTGATTCCCAGGGCCCTCAAACTACAGTTCCCAGGATGCGTGGTTGGGCTGTGTGTGTGTGTCTGGTTCTGCTCAATTTGGTCGCAGCCCCTGAAAACGCCTTCGGCTGGGTGCCTCCCCACCCAGGGGAGCCTCTCCCCCTTTTGAGTCCCCTCACCTGGCCTGGATCTGGCCCCCTCTTCTTGGGTTGCCCCCCCATCTCTTTCCCAGCGGAGGAGGCTGCAAAATTAAAAGCAGCCTTCCAGGGCTTTCTAATCCATCCCAGGCCTCTCTCTGCCTTGGCGCTGTCCCAGCATGGGGGGAGCGAGGGAGAGCAGCCCTTCCCGGCTGGGGACGCAGCCAGAGCCAGCCTTGGCCTAACCCTGCTGGAGACTGCAGAGGCACCTGGCAATTAAAGAAAGGGGGGGAAAGCAGACGCAGCTCAGGCGCTCCCTCTTCGCTCCCCCCAGGTGCCCTTGGAAACCAGGGAAGGTGTCCTAGGCAACCGCAGGTTGTGACACTGCGGCTTCACCCAGGTTTTGCACAGGGATGGAGGCTTCTGCGAATCTCATTTTTAAAAGTACATCGGAGAGGAACAAAACAGAACAAAAGCTGTCAAGGAAGGAAAAGCTTAGTACAGATTTGTTTTTTTGGGGAAAGATGAGGGTCAGGAGATGTCTTACACTTAAGGATGTTGAGTCGGAATCTCACTTGCAACTTGAAGCCACGGTTTGAGTCCTGCCCTCCAGAGCAGGATAAAACCGACTCATGGGCTTGGAAAGTTGACGTCTTCCACGTGGCAGGTCTCTCCTCTCTGGCTCCTCTTTTCCAGGCTAAACACGCCCAGCTCCTTCAACCGTTCCTCATCAGGTTTCCAGACCCTGGATCATCTTGGTCGCTCTTCTCTGCCCACCTTCCAGCTTGTCAACATCCTTCTTAAATTGTGATGCCCAGAACTGGACACAGGATTCCAGATGTGGTCTGACCGACGCAGAATAGAGGGAGAACTTCCCTTGATCTGGAGCCCAGATGTTTAGTGTCCTGTTGATGCAGCCTAGAATAACATTGGCTTTTTTTACTGCTGCATCACACTGTTGACTCGTGTTCAGACCCCGAGATCCTTTTCACATGTCCTGCTAGTGAGCCAGGTGCCCCCCATCCTATATTTGCACGTCTAAGTACAGAACTTGACATTTGTCCCTATGGAAATCCAGTTTGCTAGCTTGAGCCTGGTTCTCCTATCTGTTAAAGTCATTTCAAATCCCAATTCTGTCTTCTGCGGCATTAGCTACCCCTCCCAGTTTGGTGTCGTCTGCAAATTATACTTGACCCCACCCAGGAACAGCTGTGTCGCAGGATTCCTCAGGGGTCCCTAACAAATGGACAGATCTGTGGTTCTAGCCCTGACCACTGAGCCTGCTGGCTCTTGTGAGGGTTCAAGTCCACACCTGCAAAGCTACAAGGGAAGAGCTGCCGCTTCTCTGTTTACTCCTGAACATGTCTCTCTTTCCACCCCCCACTGTTTGGCCGCTACCATTTTTAATTTTATTTTTTTATTCCCCCCCAAAAAATATTGGGGGGGGGGAAATCAGGGCTCCTTCCCTGCATCCCAGCCCAGATTCTTCCAGGGGGCCTCAGAAGCCGTTGACCGTGACATCTCAGGGGGAAAGGATACCTTAATAAAAAGAATATATAAAGGAGAGGCAACGGTGGGGGGAGCACAGAGATTATTTTTATCCGCTGAGCAAAGGCCTGGAAGCATTTCTTCTGGTCCGCTTGGTGCGCAGCTATTCCAGAGTTGAGTGGCGGGGGCTGCCATGACTCACGGCTCTGGAAGAGGAGAAGCGCGTCTCCCAGAGGGAGGGGGAGAGAAACACTTTGGCTCCCATGGGTGCTGGAATGAAACACCCGCTTCCACCCCACGGAAAAGGCCGTCTTGCCTGCTCACAAGGGCTAAGGGGAAAGAGCATTCAGAGAGGCAGAGGGCTGTTCTGCCCTCAGCCTGCAACCAGGAGACACAAGATCAAAGGAAAACGGTTCAGGAGGGAAGAGGAAATGCTCAAGCTCATCACGTTCCAGGCCTATCTAGCTGAGTATTGTCCAGCCAGACTGGCAGCAGAGGTTCCCCAGGGTTTCAGGCAGGGGATGGGAGCCCCTGCATGCACAGCAGATTCTCTATATCGGCTGCCGCAAGTGAGGAAAGATGCCCTGCATGGGGGCTTCGCTTTGGGGTGCCTGGCTGGCCACTGTGGGGCCACGATGATGGCCTGGGTGAGCCAGCTGCCGCAGGGCTCTTTGGATAATGATAATAATAATAATAATAATTTCTTATTTATACCCTGCTCACCTGGCTGGGTTTCCCCAGCCACTCTGTGTGGTTCCCAACATAATATTACTACTGATAATAATAAAGCAATAAAACATCAAACATTAAAAGCTTCCCTAAACAGGGCTGCCTTTAGATGTCTTCTGAAAGTCAGGTAGTTGCTTATTTCATTGACATCAGGAGAGGGACCCCGGTGTCCGGGCTGAACGATGGGTGTGGAGATGCTCCTTCAGGGATACTGGGCCGTTTGGGGCTTTTAAGGTCAGCACTGACCCTTTGAATTGTGCTCAGAAACGTCCTGGGAAGTCCTCATCTATTTAAGAAATCTTTCAAAAACAAGCTTTGCCTGGGAATCCAAGCGCCACACCCGCTTCTGGATCCGGCCAGCTTCCAGAACCAAATTTCGCAAAGGGCAAAGTGTTCCAGGGCAGGAGCTGCCTGTGGGTGGAGGGGGCCGAGACAGGCGACTTCCACTAGCAGACTGACCGCTCCTTGAGCCTGCCAGCTCAGGCGGGGCACTGCCATGATACGGACTTCTTGCAAGATTGTGAAACAGCAAAAGCAGATTTGCAAGCTGTGTTTTGAGAACCGAAGGGGAACGGGAGCTCTCTGGGGCCCCTCCGGCAGAAACGCAGACACCAAACAGCTGATTCCAAGTTTATTCTGCTCGTAAACTTAAAACTGGGTTACAAAGCACGTTTTTTTTATTTAAAAAAAGGAGAAGAAAAAGAAAGAATGGTTGCAGCTCGTTTGTTCTGGCTCCGACCAACTGCTGGTGATATCATGGAGGCGGCTGATGCAGCCTCCCGAGAGATTCTCAGACTTGTCACACAAACGGGATGCTTTAGATCTGAGGCTGAGGCAAAAAATTCCACCTGGGAGGGAAATGGGTGTGTGGAGAATTTGGAAGCAGAGATTAGCCCGACTCCCTCCAGATGTTGCTGGATTGGAGTTCCCATCAGCATCCCAGAATATCGGCTGTGCGGATGGGAGTCGGAGTCCGGTAACATCCTGGGGGATGAATGGACGCAGATCACCTCCTGCTCACCAAACATCCCTGGGAAATATCTGGGGGGCAATGGGCTGGGGGGAAGGCTGAACAAGAGAGACAGGAGCAGAGGGAGGCTGGGAGACTAAACTCCGGCTGAAAAGGTATGTCCCCACAGGTGTGATGAGAGCCCAGGTGGAAGCAGCAGAATTCCCTGGCTCGGCAACACCTTTTCATCCAACCCCGCTCCCCAAAAACTGAACCCGGAGCTGAAGTTGCCTTTGACAAGTCCCATTTCCTAATAAAAAGAAAGCTACATCGTTTAATCCTGACACTCTGAGCGGAAAGCCTCGCTCGTCCTCTCTGTTACTGTCGTTCCAAAGGCTGGCAAGGCGATTCTCTTGCCCAAACGATTCCAAAAAACAAAAAAGGGAAGAGGCGAAGTCGAATCGCCCCTCCAAAAGGTTACCTGGATTCTCAAATTAAGAGCTAAACTGTGTGTATGCGCTCGGGGGAGACGCTTTAAACACTCATTTCTAATAACTGGAACTTAAAAGCAAAAAGAGACCAAAACTTGAGGCCAGTGGCTTCCATCTCCCCCAAGGTGCATGGAAACAGAGGGACCTAGGAGTTTCTTTTGTGGGTGAAGAGGGACAGCAGACCAGCCTTCCTGGCATGGCACTTGAGTCTGGGGCGCCATCTTCGGCTCCTCACTGCTTGGCTGCCTGACGCCCGGGCTTCTTCTCCTGCTGTCCTCCTCGGCCGCTGCCTGGGATCCCCCCTCGTCCACGGCCGCCAAACACACCTGGGGGGGGGGGGAGAAGAAAAGAGGAAGGGGCTGAGCTCAGGGGAATCCCTTTGCCACTCACCCAGCCACTCTGGGCGGCTCCCAACCGAATATTAAAAACACAATGCAGCATTAAACCTTAAAAACTTCCCAACACAGGGCTGCCTTCAGATGTCTGCCATGGGGGCCGGATTAAATTGACCGGTGGGCCAGATTAGGCCCCCGATACGGAGTTTGGACAAGACTGTGGCGTCTTTATTCTCTTAGGAGGGATTCAAGGGGTTTTAGCAGGAAAATATTAGAAGGCATTTCAGTCGGAAGAAGCCAGACTGAATTGTGTATTTTCTGAAGAAACTCACACGAGTTTGCAACGAGGTTTCTGCTGCGTAAGAAGGGGAATGCACTCTGCGAAGTGGGGAAACTTGCTAGCACGGGTTACGAAGGATATTAATAAAGAACATATCAAGGCCAGGAGCCCCCTGAAGTGGGAGATTCCCCTGCCGCCCCCGAGCTCCAGAGAGGGGCTCACCCCGGCCAGTGCCGCCGACTCCGCGCCCCTTCTGCTGCTTCTGCTGCTGCATCCCGCCGCGCCCTCTCCCCTTGGACACCACCTCCTCCTTGACCATGTCGATGATCTCGTCCGGGATGCGAAGGTACTTGATGGTGCTGCCGCGGATGTAGCACTCGGGCATCCGCCAGAACTTGTCTCCGTCCTGCACGAGAGAAAAGGAAGAACGGGGGAAACCAGGACCAAAACAGATTAAAAAAGGAGAAGACTCAAGACAGAAATAGAATGAAAAGAGCGAGTTTAATAATACAGTGGTATCTTGGTTCCCAAACGCCTTGGTTTTCAAACTCCAAAAACATGGAAGTAAGTGTTCTGGCTTTCAAGCGATTTTCAGAAGCTGAATGTCCAATGTGGCTGTCAGCTATTGTTTCTGCACCAATCAGAAGCCGCGCCTTGGTTTTCGAACTTTTCAGAAGTCACACAGACTTCCGGAATGGATTAAATTTGGCGCTTTTGTTTTTGCTCTTTATTTTGTCTTTTTGTTTTTGAGGTGTTTTCGGTTCATTTGTTTTTGTGACTGTGCAGAACCCAGTTCAGCTATTGATTGATTGATTGATTGTGTGACTGTGGAAATGGATAAAAGCCCCCCATCCAAACAATGACTGTCATCAGTGCAGGTAAGAAAAAAATAATACTTTTAATTTTTATCATCTACAATACTGTCCTCTTTATTTTATAGTACAGTGCATTGATTCTTGCTTTCACTTTATGGATCAATGGTCACGTTAAATGGTTGTTTTAGGAGTTGTTTTTTAAAGTCTGGAACGGATTAATCCATTTAGCATTACTTTCTATGGGAAAGAAGTGCACCTTGGTTTTGGAACGCTTTGGAACGGACTTCCGGAGCGGATTAAGTCTGAGAACCAAGGGACCAATGTACTGCTCTCTCCCTATCTTTCTTCCTTTGAACGTTTTCCTGCCCAACTGGAGGCAATCTCAGGCAGGCTGCCTACAGCCCCTTTGTTTTGGAAGCTTCGTGCTTCTTGTTGCAAAACCGGCTGACACAAACGCCGTCTTTTTAAAGCTGAAGGGGAAACCCCATTTCTACTCCTGCCCCCAGTGTGGTTTCTGCCAACCTGCTTAGCTCTGCGCTAACATTTACCTCCCTCTCTTCCGGAGGAGACTTGAGTTTTGTGCAAAAATGGCTCCTCCCCTGCTGAGCTGAAAAATAAAAGGAGTCCCCCCCCCCCGCCCGCCCGCTTGCGACTGCAGTCTCCCCAATGCCAGAGCCCAGCCCTCCCATCTCCGAGAAGGTTGGGCTGGAAGGCAGCGCCACCTAATGGACAGCGGGCAAACAGCACCCCACCAAAAGGCAGAAAAGGGATGCTGGTTTGCAAGGCAGTGTGGCGCAGGGGTTAGAGAGGGGTTCCCAAATTTGTGAGAGCGCTCCCTGGGATTGTGCTAAGAGGCCCTTAATGGGCTGGCGCCAAAGGTTTGGATGACCCTCAGACTGGGTTTTTTCTGCTTTTAACTTACTTTATTGAACTTTAAAAAATAACAAGACAAAATGAAAATTATCCATAACATCCATTGCCTGCTCTCAAACTTCTGCACCACACTTTTGGAATGAAAATCTGCTCGTGCCACAGTCATTCTCAAAATCATTATTATGGATAAGAAATACATTGGAAAACAAAAGGAGCAGCTCCTAGCTCTGATTGATTTACAATGTAGAGCACAACTGCGTTATAAAATGGCCATTTGGAAAGTATGAAGCAATGCAGGGCATCAGTCCCAAAATAAAATTAGAAACGAGCCTCTTACGTGTGTACCTTAAGGAGGGAGAAGTGTGAGCTTGCAGTATCACTTGAAGATAATAGTAATAATAATAATAATAATAAAAATAATAATGCTTACCCTGGACGTGCAGATGACTTCGCGCAGGTTGATGTTCATCCAGTTATCACAGCTGACCAGGTGACCATTGTAAGTCTCCCCATTCTTCAGCTCCACCAGCTGGAAAGAGAAGGCGGGAGATTAGATGAAGGAACTGGGCACCCAGAGCACCAAGATATTGGGGAGGAGGGATGGGGAAACACCTGGGGCCCTCCAGGTGTCGGACAACAACCCCCCTCCGCATTCCAAAAACACCTCTCCGATCTAAAGAGGCATTTCCCTCCCTCTCTCTCACAGCTCTGGAGGCCTTTTGGGCAATATTTGACACCCCCACAGCCCTTGCTTTGCCTTCCCAAAGCCCAGGACAGTGGGACCTTGGTTCCCAAATTCCCCAAAAACCCGGAAGTGTTCTGGTTCCTCAACATTTTTCAGAAGCGGAACATCTGATGTCAATGATTGTTTCCCAGGCACCTGCGCCAATCAGAACCCGTGCCTTGGTTTCCGAATGGTTTCCGAAAACAAAAATGCAAAATAAAGAGCAAAAACAAAAGTGCCAAACTTAATCCGTTCCAGAAGTCCGTTTGACTTCTGAAATGTTCAAAAACCAAGGCACAGTTTCTGATTGGTGCAGGTGTCCCGGAAACAAGAGCTGACAGCCGCATCGGATGTTCGGCTTCCAAATTTTTATCAAAAACTGGAAAACTGACTTCTGGGTTTTTGGAGTTTGAGAACCAAGGTCCCACTGTATACCCCCCCTTTCCCTCCCAGGAGTTCAAGGCAGCACTCATAGCAGGCTAGTCCAAGAGGGGAGATTTGAAACCTGGTTTCCCAGGTTTCTAACCGCTACACATTGCTGGCTGGCTCTGGTTTGGTTCTAGATTAGTGTCTTCCCCCCGAAAGCCAGTTTTCTGTATGCAGGGATTTAAAAATGAATAAAAGTGGAGGTGCATCCAGCCACAGTCTGAAATTGTACAGCTCAGCAGCGCGTCCGCCTCCTCCTCTGCAGTTTGACTGAAGGCTAGACGAGACCCGGACTCACCATGGGGTGGTTCTGCGCCGTCTTCAGCAAGGAGAGCGGAAGCTGCAAGAGGGGGGCAAATTGGGCAGGTTGAGAAACACAACTAGCAGGTAAAGGAGTCTTCACAGTCGAGCCGACCTTAATCGTTGCCATGCTTTTCAGAACCTAAGCAGAGCCCTGCTGGATCAAGCCAAAGGGTCCCGCCCTCACACTGCCCACCCAGACACCCCACCAGGACTTGAGCATGCAGCCGCAGCTCTCCCCGCTTGAACCACCCTGATACCTCCGGGTATAGGGCGGTATATAAATTCAATAAATAAAAATAAATAAGAAGAATTGTGATTCCCAGCTGAACATAAACCTCAGCTTACCGGGCATCTAGGGAGCGCAGCAGCCCCCATTTCCTTACCTTGGAGGGAGGGAAATAAGCCCCACTTCCACTGCCTTACTCTAGCAGTCTTACCCCAGTAAAATCCACTGAACTCAATGGGGCCGACTGCTGTGTGAATATCTGGAAGATGTGGGGAGTGAACCACTTTGACTGTATCCAAGGGGGGGCACACAACCCCCCCTTCATTGCTTCACACTAATGCTGCAATCTGGTAAATGCTCAATGGGTCTCATCCCTAAAGGAACCGGCTTACCTGGGAGGCAGGGAGGAGCAAACCCCTTTTGCTTGACCCAAGCCCCCTCCCCATGTGAAACCCCCACCTCCTTGTTGGACATTTGCACCGCCATCCGAAGCACATGCCTACTTTGGGCACACTCCATTGAGCTGAGTGGGTCCTGCCCCTGAGCGACTCGGCTTACCTGGGCGGGGGCAGCAAGAGGGAGCCCCCATTGCCTTATCTGGGGTGAGTGGAGAGAGGCCGCTCCATTGCCTTCCTCTAGCCCCCCAGGCTAGAGGACTCCCACTTTCCCCTTCCCAGGACACTCCATTGAGCTGAATGGGTCCTGCCCCTGAGCGACTCGGCTTACCTGGGCGGGGGCAGCGGAGGGAGCCCCCACTGCCTTATCTGGGGTGGGGAGAGAGAGACTGCTCCATTGCCTTCCTCTAGCCCCCCAGGCACCCACGTCGCCCCCTCCCAGGACACTCCATTGAGCTGAGTGGGTCCTGCCCCTGAGCGACTCAGCTTACCTGGGGTGGGGGCAGCGGAGGGAGCCCCCATTGCCTTACTGGGGGTGGGTGGAGAGAGGCCGCTCCATTGCCTTCCTCTAGCCTCCCAGGCTAGAGAACTCCCACTTTCCCCTTCCCAGGAGCCTCCATTGAGCTGAGTGGGTCCTGCCCCCTAGCCAATCCCTGTGTGAGCCCCCCCTGGCTGGCCCTGGGGCGGAGAAGCCCCTCCCCCCGGCTTCCTCCCGAGTAGACCCTCCCGAGCCCCCTCCCCCTCTGCCCAGCCTCACCATCTTCCTTCCCCCTCACGTTGCTGCTCCTGCTGCTGCTGCTGCTCCGCCGCCCCAGCAACGTCGACTTCCGCTTCCGGCTTCCGCCCGCCGAAGGCTTCGGCCTCAGCGCCCGTCCAATGGGGAGCCTCCTGAGCGGCGACCGTAAAGCGACGTCGGGAGCGGCGGGCGCGACAGTGTCGCAAAAACGCCGCGGGACGGAGGGTCCGCTTTACCCGGCAGGCCCCGCGGCGGATCAAGGAGCGCCTTGCCCACAATGCAGCGCGGCGGCTGCTTCTGCCTCTGGCCAAGGAGGAGGAAATACATTAAAGAAAGATTGGCCTCGTTTTATTTTGTGGTGCGGTCTTTCTTTAATAAAAAAAACAACTAAAATAAAGAATAATAAGCAATTTTTTGGTGAGCTCCTACTTGGCATGAGCTCAGCTCATTTTCTTTTCTAAATACTTTTAAACTAAAACCACAATTTATCTTTTTAGTGTGTTGCAAAATGGAAAATAAATATGCACTACTGTATCATTGTGTGTGTGATTTTCATAGTTGTTTGGCTTTTTTGCAAGTGGCTTCGCATTGTTTTCTGCAGAAAAAGCAGGAAAATCATCATCATCATCATCATTTTTAATTTGTATACCGCCTTTCTATCTTACAATACTCAAGGCGGTTTACAAGCTGAAGAAACAAAAAATGCACATCTTATCACAATCTAATGCAATACAAAAATGTGATAAAACAACTTTAAAATAGGCAGCCTACATCAAAAAAAGTAACATTCATCAATCAGAATAGTATAAAATAATAATATCAACTTACAAAAGTGAAACAGAAATCCACTCAACAGTTACAATAATATCTAAACTATAATCAATAAAACAACGGCAAGCCGCCCCCATGTACATAAAACAATACAGTACACATTGAGAAGCCGAGGGTGGGGCAAGGCAGGTGGAAGGAGGCTTGCCTGGTGGAGTCTCACAAATCACAATACTGTATTGAATGTATCTCCCCCTCCTGCTTCAGTAGCAAACAGTGGCTGACAGGGATGACCTTGGCTTGAATTCAAGGAAGCCAGCGCAGAATAGATGGAGCGATATCCATCGGCCTTGAGCAGCAAGCAGGCGAGGGAGAGAGGAAAAGGACAAGGCTGACTCATGCTGTAAACAAAAAAAAAAAATGCCCTTCTTCCCTTATGGGGTATCCAAGAGTCCTTACATAGGTTCCCTATTGTTAGGAGAAGATAACAGAGGCCAAGCAGAGAATATTGAGAAGCAAAGCAGCTAGTAAGCCTGATCTTTATTGATCTGTTGCAACAGGGTGCTCCCCTCACACGCAGGAGAGAGGAGGAACCCCGAAAAATGGCGAAAAATGACTTTTGAAATTGGCACCCTGTAGATCAAGACATCATACATACATCACAGAAGGGGTGTAACCTAAGACCACCCCTCAGATACATCACACCTACATCACAGAAAAGGCGGTCTTAAAACAGAAATTTGAACATTGTTTTTCTCCTGTCGTTTATCTGGAAGGTTACTTGATTGGATTGCCTGGGTAGCCTGGCCAGTCTTCTGTAGTGATAAATACTTAGTTCCTGGCCAGGTCACAGGCTCACACCCTGTTCATATCTTAAATGTGCCCTTAAGACAGGATTTGTGAGGAAAGAGACAATGGGGAGGTTTCCCACTTTGACCTTGCAGAGAAAACATTTGCTCAGTTTAGGAATCAAAATGGTTCCAGGTTGGTCTTCCTGTGCTGATCTATGTATGTGCTTGGTTGGTAACTTATGAACATTACCGTATATCTAAGACCATAAAATTCCTATCACACTCACGCCGATTTAATGGCACCCAGAAAAGAACCCCACCTTTGCCGTGGGGCCAGGCACCTGCTGCCTGTCTCTGCCAAACTGACTCCGCTGCCCTTTCGACTTAAGCGGCTCAGAGAGTGGGCAAAGGTCTGCTGCCCTTGTGGTTGAATTATAATATTGACTGGATGAGAACTCTGGCAGCTCCCCTCAGCAGAAGAATGGAAATAATTCTGGATTGGCGTTCTTGTATATTGGCAGAGGTACCAGCCATAGCTGTCAAGCGTCCCTGATTTGGCGGGACAGTCCCTTATTCCAGGGCCATGTCCCGCTGCTGTCCCTTATTGATGATGTCAGTTAATTAAGTTACTGAAGGTAAGGGGGCCCTTTCTATGTCCAGCTTGCTTTGTCAACAACAAATTGTTGCTCTTTTTTTTTGTTGAATATATTTTTGCTTGTTTGCTTAGTCGTTTAGTGGTGTCCGCCTCTTGGTGACCCCCTGGACCAGAGCACGCCAGGCCCTCCTGTTTTCCACTGCCTCCCGCAGTTTGGTGAAACTCATGTTGGTCTCTTCAAGAACACTGTCCCACCATCTCGTCCTCTGTCGTCCCCTTCTCCTTGTGCCCTCCATCTTTTCCAGGGAGTCTTCCCTTCTCATGAGGTGGCCAAAGTCTTGGAGCCTCAGCTTCAGGATCTGTCCTTCCAGTGAGCACTCAGGGCTGATTTCCTTCAGAATGGAGAGGTTGGATCTTCTTGCAGTCCATGGGACTCTCAAGAGTCTCCTCTAGCACCAGAATTCCAAAGCATCAATTCTTCGGCGATCAGCCTTCTTTATGTTCCAGCTCTCACTTCCATACATCAGTACTGGGAAAACCAAAGCTTTAACCATACGGACCTTTCTTGGTAAGGTGATGTCTTTTCAAACCTCTGTGGCCTATCTGCCCCTTTTCTACCTCTGTGGCCCCTCTACCCCTTTCCTGCCTCTGAGGCCCCTCTACCCTTTTCTACATCTGAGACGCCTCTACCCTTTTCATAGTTCTATGGCCCCTCTACCCCTTTCCTGCCTCTGAGGCCCCTCTACCCTTTTCTACATCTGAGACGCCTCTACCCTTTTCATAGTTCTGTGGCCCCTCTACCCCTTTCCTGCCTCTGAGGCCCCTCTACCCTTTTCTACATCTGAGACGCCTCTACCCTTTTCATAGTTCTGTGGCCCCTCTACCCCTTTCCTGCCTCTGAGGCCCCTCTATCCTTTTCTACATCTGAGATGCCTCTACACTTTTCATAGCTCTGTGGCCCCTCTACCTCTGAGGCCCCTCTACCCTTTTCATAGTTATGTGGCCCCTCTACCCCGTTCCTACCTCTGAGATGCCTCTACCCTTTTCATAGCTCTGTGATCCCTCTACGCCTGGGGCCCCTCTACCCTTTTCCTAGCTCTATGGCCCCTATACCCCTTTCCTGCCTCAGAGGCCACTCTACCCTTTTCCTAGCTCTGTGGCCCCTCTACCCCTTTTCTACATCTGAGACGCCTCTACCCTTTTCATAGTTCTGTGGCCCCTCTACCCCTTTCCTGCCTCTGAGGCCCCTCTATCCTTTTCTACATCTGAGATGCCTCTACACTTTTCATAGCTCTGTGGCCCCTCTACCTCTGAGGCCCCTCTACCCTTTTCATAGCTATGTGGCCCCTCTACCCCCGTTCCTACCTCTGAGACGCCTCTACCCTTTTCATAGCTCTGTGATCCCTCTACGCCTGGGGCCCCTCTACCCTTTTCCTAGCTCTATGGCCCCTATACCCCTTTCCTGCCTCAGAGGCCACTCTACCCTTTTCCTAGCTCTGTGGCCCCTCTACCCCTTTTCTACCTCTGAGACCCCTCTACACTTTTCATAGCTCTATGGCCCCTCTACCCCGTTCCAACCTCTGAGACCCCTCTATCCTTTTCCTAGCTCTATGGCCCCTCTACCCCGTTCCAACCTCTGAGACCCCTCTACCCTTTTCCTAGCTCTATGGCCCCTCTACCCCGTTCCAACCTCTGAGACCCCTCTATCCTTTTCCTAGCTCTATGGCCCCCTCTACCCTGTTCCAACCTCTGAGACCCCTCTACCCTTTTCCTAGCTCTATGGCCCCTCTACCCCGTTCCAACCTCTGAGACCCCTCTATCCTTTTCCTAGCTCTATGGCCCCTCTACCCTGTTCCAACCTCTGAGACCCCTCTACCCTTTTCCTAGCTCTATGGCCCCTCTACCCTATTCTACCTCTGTGGCCCCTCTACCCTTTTCATAGCTCTAAGGTGTAGAGGGGCCACAGAGCTATGAAAATTCTAGAGGGGTCTCAGAGGTTGGAACGGGGTAGAGGGGCCATAGAGCTAGGAAAAGGGTAGAGGGGTCTCAGAGGTTGGAACGGGGTAGAGGGGGCCATAGAGCTACGAAAAGTGTAGAGGGGTCTCAGAGGTAGAAAAGGGGTAGAGGGGCCACAGAGCTAGGAAAAGGGTAGAGGGGTCTCAGAGGTTGGAACGGGGGGTAGAGGGGCCATAGAGCTAGGAAAAGTGTAGAGGGGTCTCAGAGGTTGGAACGGGGTAGAGGGGGCCATAGAGCTACGAAAAGTGTAGAGGGGTCTCAGAGGTAGAAAAGGGGTAGAGGGGCCACAGAGCTAGGAAAAGGGTAGAGTGGCCTCTGAGGCAGGAAAGGGGTATAGGGGCCATAGAGCTAGGAAAAGGGTAGAGGGGTCTCAGAGGTAGAAAAGGGGTAGAGGGGCCACAGAGCTAGGAAAAGGGTAGAGGGGTCTCAGAGGTTGGAACGGGGTAGAGGGGCCATAGAGCTAGGAAAAGGGTAGAGGGGCCTCAGAGGCAGGAAAGGGGTAGAGGGACAATAGAGCTAGGAAAAGGGTAGAGGGGCCCCAGGGGTAGAGGGACCACAGAGCTATGAAAAGTGTAGAGGGGTCTCAGAGGTAGGAAAGGGGCAGAGGGGCCACAGAGCCATGAAAAGGGTAGAGGGGTCTCAGAGGAAGAATGGGGCTAGAGGGGCCACAGAGCTATGAAAAGGGTAGAGGGGTCTCAGAGGAAGAATGGGGGCAGAGGGGCCACAGAGCTATGAAAAGATAATTACAGTAAGTCATAAATTTAAAAAGGACAGTTTGGGAGTTGCTGGGAGCCGCTCTTGCCCGCGGAGAGCATAGAGAGGGGCGCTCGGGTGCCGCTCTAGGCTTCCCTCTCGCCGCGTCCTCCTCGGGGCTCCGGGCGGGGGCAGTCACGTGCGGGGGGCGGGGCCTGGCCGGGGGGCGGGGCGCGGCGGGCTGGCTGGCTCAGTCGCCTCAAGTTGGCCGGGCAGGAGCCATGGAGAAGCCGCGGAGGCTCGTGGTGGTGACGGGTAAGGGCGGCGGGCGGCGGCCCCGAGCCAGAGGGGGGGGGCCGGGGTTGGTTTTTTATGGGGGGGGCAGAATTCCTGAGGGCGGGGGGAAGCATTTAAGGGCCGAACTTGGTCCCCCCTCGAAATGCGCCCCCACCTCCCGCGCCCCCCGCCGCCTCTGGTTCCCCCCTCCTTTGGTTCCCCCTCCCTCCACCTTCCAAATCAAAGAAAGTTCGAACTTGTCACTAACTTGCAATTTGTTTCTGTTTCTCTTCCTCCCCTCCACTTTTTTTTATTAAAAAAATCCACTCTTGCCTCGTTTAATTAATGCTCAATAATTGGCCCCTCCCTCTTCAGATCCTTCCTCTCTTTTTCCTGTGTTTTTTTTTTTGTATAAACTTGGCTCTTCTGAAAATTCTAAATAAATAAATAAATAAATGGTGCGCTTTCCCGTTATGTGATTGAAGAAGCAACAGTTTAATTAATGCTAATTAATTGGCCCCTCCCTCTTTAGATCCTTCCTCTCTCTCCTGTTTTTTTAAACTTAACTCTTCTCAAAATTAATAAATAAATGCTGTGATTTCCCGTTATGTGACTGCAGAAGCAACAGTCAGCCCCACCCAACAGAGCCCTCTAGGATTAAACTCTTCCTTTTTTCCCACCCCCCTTTCTTTCTGCTGCTTCTCCAGCCCTTTTAACTCCCCTCCCCTGAATCATCATCTCCCTGAAATAATCTCTCCTTCCCTCTTACTCATTTTCTTTTGACTCTTCCCCTGAATGCCTTCTCTCCTTCCAGCCTTTCCAAAGCTCCTCCTCCTTAACCCCCCCCCCCAATAAACTATATTTATCATCGCCTCATTTGAATTGTTACCTACTGAAATTTTAAACCAGATCTTATGGGAAAGTGGCGTGAAGGGTGGTTTGGGGGGGGGCAGGAGAAGAAGGTTCCTAGTTGTGCTTTTGTGAAAGTAATCCCTGGGTAATTTAGGGCGATTGTGTGAGAATTATGTTGTATGTGTGGTTGAGCAAAGCTCTTTTCGTTGTGTGTTATTGAGGGGGGGTGTCCTCTTGGCTAACATTCATAAATTATTATTTTTATTAACAATAAAGGCTCAGTGTTACTGACACCATTTTAAGGTGGCATAGAAACAGTCAGGTTTTTTTGTTTGTGTGTTGGAAGAAAATCAGATTCCCGTTGTCATGCTCTGTGTTTCAAGGCTAGCTTAACTTGCCCTGGGAAAGTCCCGTAGAAATTGGCTCACCGTCCGTTGTTGTGTCTCTTGTCTGAGATGGGGGGGGGCTGGCTTCTTCGCCAACTCCCCCCCTCTCCTTTTTCCCTGCAGCTGCAGCTGGAGACCTTGGAATCAAATGCAAACTCCGACAAGTGGTTGGATGCACAGCCTCCTTAATTCCCCAGATTCTCCCGCCCCCCAAAAAAAACCCCAGCTCTGAAATCACGCCTAGGGGAAGACGGGTTGGGGGTGGGGAAGCCAGTGGAGTTGACTTGCAAGAAAGGAGTCCAAAAATGTTGCTCCCGGGAGTTTTCCTGCAGTGGGTTATTCGAAACAGCAGAGTTGTGTCTGAGAGAGAGGAGGGGCCGGAGAAAGCTGGGGGGGGGGATGAGGCACAAAAGGGGGTGGGATCTGGGGGGGGGGTGAGCAGAGAGATGGGAACGGCCTCTGGACTGGGGGATGGGGCTCAGAGGAGTGACACACTTCCCACCTGCGCTTCCCCGTCATGGGAGTCAGAGCAGCACCCTCTGGACCAGCTGGGGTGGCCTGAATTCGAACCAGAGACTTGGCTCCTGGCAGCGAAAGAGGTGCTGGTCTTTGGAGCCCCATTGCTGAGATCTCCAGCCGAGCCTGTGAAGCTGTTCTTGCACACCTGTGGAGCACGACTGCCTTGCAGACGTGTTGAAAGTAAAATTGGATTTATTTTTTATTTTTTTTGCAGAGGAGACCTTCCTTTTCTTGCCGCAAGAGGAGAGCACTGAGTGCCACAGGCGTCATGTCTACAAGTGCGCGCTCTCTCTCTCTTTCTGTGTCAAGATAATCTGGCATTTGGGAGCAGCTGGATTCCCGCTAATTACCGTAGTTTTCGCTCCAAAACACGCACTTTTTTGCTCCTAGAAAGTAAGGGAAAATGCCTGTGCGTGTTAAGGAGCGAATGCACGGATCGGAGCCATGGCTGCCGTCAGTCAAGCAAAGCGGGAGCCGCTTACACACACTAGGAGGCTCTCGCTTTGCTTGCTTTAAAGTGACCTGGAGCGGAGGGAGGGAAGGCGAGCCATGGCAGCAAAGCGGGCAGCAGCCGCTTACACAGGAGGAGGGACAGACGCTAGCAAAGGTCCGTGCGCTCTCTAAACAGAGCAATGAGGCTGCAGAGGGACGGCAGGAAAGATAAAATTTAAGCAACCAGCAGCAAAATAAAACCAACCTCGAGCTCTGAGCCACGCAGTGAAAACCAGGAAGTTAAAAAAAAAAGGCTGGGGATGAGGGAGAGGGGAAAACTTCGCAAATCCCCGAGGAGTCTCAGCTGATCCGCTGGGAGCGAGCAGCTTGTTTTCAGGCAGGATAGATTCGAGCATTGTCTGGGTCCTAGTGCCCCTACCACTTTTTTGTGCTCCACTCTATTGCTGCTGGTGGCTGCTTATCACTCAGGCTACAAGGAGGAGCGCTTTTACACAGCTAATGGTGAATCCCCTGCCATCCAAGTCCTCCTCACTTGCTCAAATCTATTCTGCCTCAAAACAAGGAGCGGAAGGAAAAGGCTGCAAACTGTTAAATGGAAAAAACCCAGGCACAGGGCAAGTACCTTAAGTATACCTTTAAAGCAACAGTGCTCTTTCCCTCCCTCCTCCCCGCTCAGCTCGCCGAAAAGCTCCTTCTCCACGCGTGCTCCTTGTCCCTTGAGTGCTTTTCCTTCCCTCCCCACTTAAAACGTGGTTACAAAGCACGGATCCACATGGATCCTCAGGATTTTTGCATTGGGCTACCCCAAACTCACCATCAGATCACATGTCTGTGGCCACAGCATGAACCATAAAAATCATGCACCCACTGTTTCGTTCAGAATATTTTTTTCTTGTTTTCCTCCTCTAAAAACTACGTGCGTGTTATGGTCAGATGCGTGTTATAGAGCGAAAAATACGGTAGCCAAGGAGGCCTTTGGTGAGCCCAAGCACCCAGAAGGACTCCGAAACACTCTATTGAATTCTTATCTGATGGCAGGCCCCTCTCCTTGGTTGTGGAAGGAAGAATGGAACACAAAAGGAGCCCTCTGTCGGGGGGGGGGGGGAGAAGGGAGGGCGGCTGTCTTCCCTGCACACACAAACACACTCTCTGCAGCTATGCAGCAGGCCGGCACCTGTAGGATTACCAGGCTGAAATTGTGCTCTCGGAGTTATGGCTGTAATTTTCCTTATTTTTTTAATGAAAAAGGGAGAGGAAAGGTTGACGATGCTTTTCTTGGAACAAATAGATCCGGTTTTTAGGTTCCCTGTTCGTCTGTAGGATGACCTTTGGGTGACCGGACTTGGAAATGTTGGTTAAAGTTTGGCTGTCTTCCTCCCTCGTTCTGGGTCAAAAATGGTGGGCAGGCAGATTAGAGCCATGTAACTTCCTGCAGGTCCCTTTTTATGAGTCTGGAGCTGCGTAGAACTGCCAGTATGAATTGCCTTCCTTGTATCTTAAGTTTCTGAAGAAGTGTGCATGCACACGAAAGCTTATACACAGAACAAACTTAGTTGGTCTCTAAGGTGTTACGGGACAATTTTTTAAACTTTTTTTTATTTCTACTGCGTCAGACCAACACGGCTACCTACCTGAATCTAGGCTTTTTTATTTTTATTTGGGATATCTCACTCCAGGAAACTGACACTCACCTTAATATCTAGCATCCCTTTCTCCTAAGGGTGCCCAGACCCCAATTTAATGCTTTCTGTAAATGGGTAACTGGTCTCCCCTAAACTCAAGATCTTTGGGGGGGATAGGCAAATTCTGGCACTTATGGGCATGTCAACAGAAGCTTACTGCCCGATCTGTGCGGTTTTACCAGCCTTGCAAATAGCAGCTCGCCTATGGTGAGTAGAAACAGGCCTCCAGACGATCAGGTACCAATACTTTGTGCTTGTAATAAAAAATTATTGCCATGTCAGCAAGCTCCTCCAGTACAGTAAGGAAAAATCTGACCTCTCACGGGCCCTGGGTGACTTAACCATTAGCTGGGGTGCAGAATCCAAGACGTTCTCATTCAGTAATTACAATTATGGGTTGCTAGTTAACTAAAGTTACTCATTACTGAGCCAAAGGAGCATTCTTCGCAGAATGCTGTTGTAACCTTTGCGTCTTGGGCCAATTCTTACGTAACGCAGCTTTGTCAAAGGAAATGTTTACTAAGTAAAAAATCTGGTCTGGAGGAAAGAGCGTTGGACTTCAGACCCCATCGACTTGAGTTCAGATTCCATCGGGGGGTAAGAGGTTCGCTGAGAAAGCCAGTCTCTGCCTGCCTTCTAGGGTTCTTGTGAAGCCAGAGTGCAGGTGTGTGTTTGCATTCTTGTGCGCGGATTTGATTGGCAACTGGTACAATCATGCCTGGGCTGGCAGAGCTTGACCACAGCAGTTGCTGACTTCAGGGTTTGATGACTGCAGTCCACTCTCTGTGAGGGTTTGATCCAGAACCTGCAGTTAGTGCAGAATGCTGCAGCATAGTTGCTGACAGGTCCCTGTCTGCAGGAACACCTCTGCATAGGTGTTAATTTTAATACTGCATATAAAAGTCCATAGCTGCTTAGGACCAGCTTATTGCCTTGATCTCTTTGATCTGCTGAGTTGGCAAAGACTTGCTTTTGCAATTCATCATCATCATCATCATCACTTTTAATTTGTATGTCGTCTTTCTATCTTGCAATACTCAAGATGGTTTACAAGCTGAAGAAACAAAGAATGTACACCGGGGGGGGGGGGGTCAGCAAACCTTTTCAGCAGGGGGCCAGTCCACCGTCCCTCAAACCTTGTGGGGGGCCGGACTATATTTTTTTGGGGGGAATGAACAAATTCCTATACCCCACAAATAACCCAGAGACGCATTTTAAATAAAAGGACACATTCTACTCATGTAAAAACACGCTGATTCCTGGACCTTCCGCGGGTCAGATTGAGAAGGCGATGGGGCCAGATCCGGCCCCCGGGCCTTAGTTTGCCTACTGATGCCTTATAACAATCTAATGCAATACAAAAAAGTGAGAATAAAACAACTTTAAAATAAGCAACCCACATCAAGAAATTAACATTCAGCAATCATTAGAATAGTATAGAATCATAATATCAGCATATAAAAAGTAAACATAAATTCACTCTTGACAATTACAATAAACAATTTCTAAACTACAATCAGTAAAACAATGGCAAGCCACAGTGCATAAAATACTAATACAATACAAATTGAGAAGCAAAGACTGGAGGGCGGGGCAAGGCCTTACCTGATGAAGTCTCTCCCCTCTTGTAAGAAGTGAGTCCTTTGGCGTGGCAGGACCCACACTTGGACTCAGGGAACCATAGAGCTGAGCCGGAAAGGGACCCTGAGGACCATCTAGTCCACGCCCTGCAATGCAGCTGGCCCTTACGGGGACCAAACCTGCAACCTGGGCGTCATCAGCACCACACTCTCAGCAACTGATCAGAACTCCCTGCTTAAAACAGTTCTTGTTTTGGCAAAGACACTCCAGAGCATGTAGAAGTTGAGTTTTCTCTCTCTTTCAGGAGAAGGGTGCTTCTGCTGGTACAAATATCAGTGTTTGTGTCCCCATCACTTGCATGAGGGAGGGGGAAATTGAAATCTCTCTGAATCAGTTTTGAGGGTGTATTTTTGTTTTGTTTTGGGGGGGGGGCCTGGGGAGGTGGCAGGAAATGTATTCCCAAATGGGGCGGAAAGTGGTGTGTCCCAGGAGACTATCAAGGTCAACAGTATCAAAAACAATCTAGTAGATCTTACTTCAGAGTAGACCTGCATAGGATGGAGAATTTTAGCATGGTTTAGCGGTTAGGGTGTCACACTAGGACCCGGGAGACCAGGGTTCCAACACCCCCATCACTGGGTCCCCTTGGACCAGTCACTGTCTCCTCCCTCCAAGGACTGTTGTGAGAATAAAATGGGGAGAAGTCTGCTCACTGCCTTGAACTCCTTGGAGTATGAAGTTATGGGTGAGAGATGGGGAGGGGCAGCGCATGGTTGGGGGAGACAATCTGTGGCTCTGCCCATGTTGCTGGACTCCAACTCTCAACAGCCATCACGGCTTGGCGGTCAGGATGGTGGGAGTTGGAGTCGTCCAAGATTTGGAGCCCCCCAGATCCAGGCTGCCAGCCGTGCTGGGATGTAGCCCGTGTGGTCTTGGACCTGGGAGAGACCCGAGTTCAAATCCCCCCTCAGCTGTGAGGTGGCCAGGTACGCACTCGGCCAAGCTGAGGATGGCAATGGGACAGGATGGGGGGAGGGGGGAGTCAGCCTTGCTGGGGACGTTCAGACCCGCCAGCGAGCCCAGAGCCACGTCGGTGAAACCTCTGCTTGTGTCGTTCCAGGGTTTGGCCCGTTCGGGGAGCATTCGGTCAATGCCAGCTGGATCGCGGTTCAGGTAATTGGCGCGAGTTCTCAAGTTCTTTGTCCCATAGAAAGTAATGCAAAATGGATTAATCCATTCCAGACTTTTATAAACACCTCCTAAAACAAGAATTTAACGTGAATTTTTCTATCCAACGAGACCGTTGACCCATAAAATGAAAGTAATAAACAATGTACTGCAGTCACACAATCAATCAACCAGTACCTGAACTGGGTTCCGCACAGTCACAAAAACAAAACAAAAAGAGCCGCAAAAACAAAAACACAAAATAAATAGCAAAGACAGACAGACCTCAGCGTAACGCTCAAAATGGAAGTGTGGCACTCAAATTGGACGCGTAACACTCAAAACGAAGCACATTCGGCTTCTGCACCGAGTCCAACCCCTGGGCCACGTAGCAACTGAGATTCTAAGCAAGGCGAATTGCAAAATTGCGCCCGAAAGCCTGGCTCCGAATTTAAGGCACAGCCGACCTGCTGAACAGGAAGTTGGTGCCCCCCCACTCCATCCCGGTTGCAGGGTCCCCTCCCCTTCTAAGTCAGGAGCTCTGGGAATATTCCTTTTTCCGAATGCTTTCAAATTAAACTCTGAGCCCGTAATCAATTGCAGCCGACTAATGGACAGCCAGGCAGATGTCTGAGCCATGACTGTGTTCGCATCTCTCTCTCTCCCCTCTCTCCTATTCTGCCCCCTCCCCTCCTTCAAAACCAGCTTCTTGTATTTGGCAAGGCCCTGGGCTGCAGGTGAGACGGATCCTGCCTCCCGGCCTCTGGTGCAGAATGCCTGGGGAAAGGTGTTTTGACACCTGAACTTTGCCTCCTAGCTAGATGTCCAACAATAAGGGGTGGGTGGCCTGGTGGGGGGGGGGCGCACCAAGAAGAGAACAAATGGTGTTGGGGGGGCGTTGTTCTTAATCAAGTCTTCGCCATACTGGACATGCGTCCTAGAATTATTCTTTAATGGAATACATCTTGACTTTAGTTTAGAAAGGGCCATCTAGTTAAACCCCCCCCCCAGCCTTGCAGGAATCCACCTTTTGCCCAGTGTGGGGCTCAAACCCAAGGCCCCCAGATTAAGAGCCGCCTGCTCTTCCCCAACTGAGTTGCGCCAGCCGGCAGTTCCACAGAAGGGACCAAGGCCTGCCTTCTTAAGGTGATTCAGGCCCTCTGCCTGGTTCCCTCTTCTCGCAGTGAAGGAACCACCAGAAGGCGGCCCTTGGGAGAGGGACCCCAGTATCTGGGTTGAACGATGGGGTGGAGACGCTCCTTCAGGTCTACTGGGCCAGCTAAAGAGGTGGACTGGCATTTGAGAGTGTGAGCTTGCAAAAGTGGCTCCGTTGAACCCCAGGAAATGGTCTCCTGTGGGAGTGAGTTCCACAGTTCAACTGCGCACGAAGGAGGACTTTCTTTTCTCTGCTCAGCGCCGTGACCTCTGGTGTTAGTTGAGGTCTTAGCCCATGTTCCCCGTAGTCGGCTTTTTAAAATACAGATCCCAATTTTATCAGCCTAGTTTCTTTGCACTTGGGGAAACTAAGACAAGTTTTATATTTTAGTAGCGGACTCCAGTCCTAATGTAGCCAAGTTCCTTGCTGCTGTGTCCTTCAAAACGAGGACATGTTTGTTAAAAGGAAAGATAAGGAGTCGTCTGTGTGCATGCAAAGAGTGGGGGTGTCCCCTCTGCTGCGGTTGCCTTAATAGCCCCGTAGTATATCTGAAGTCTGGATCGGAGGGAAATTTGGTTGAGCTCCCATTTAAAGGCGTCCCTTCCTCATTCCTGCTTCCCAGGTGGACTCGGATGCAGCCATCCTTCGAAAGGTGCGCTTCTCAAACATTGTGCAACACAGTTCTTCCCCCCTGTGTTAAGGGGAAGGAAAAAGTTGCATGCTTTGGTATCGTTTACCGTGAAACGTGTTCGTTCGGGAGACAAGAGCGTTCAAAAACGAGCTACGTTAGGGAAAATTGCTTTGGGAAAAGGGTGCAGACAAACATGTTACTGTACTTTTCCATGTATAAGACTAGGGTTTTTTTACTGTAAAATAATTTTAAAAAACAGGGGTCGTCTTATACATGGGGGGTCATCTTCCCCCATTTTCATAAATTTGAGTCCCCCAAAATATATACACGGAAAAATATGGTAATTTGGAGGAATCGGCAGTAAAATGTTGATGAATTTTTGGAAGGGCTGTTCACGGTTAATTTTTTTAAGCCTGGGACAATCCCTAAATGTTTATGACCCCTCCATGGAGAAAAATCCCTGGCTGGTTTCATCTTGAGTCTCCAGCACCATCTCAGCCAAAAGTTTTCCCCTGCGTTGAGCTGCGAGGTGGGATTTTCTTTTGCCTCTTCCCCTGTCCCAGCCTGGAGGGGCCCCTGCAAAAAAGGAGGCAGCCCACCCCAGCAGGCTTTTGAACACGTGCAAAGTGGACCTTTGTGTCTGTCTCAGACAGGACTTCATGGAGCTGACTGGACACAAAGACCTGTGTCTGAGTTTCTGAGTTCCAGACGGTGTGATCTGCATTTTAATAGACACAAAAATCAATTAAACAATCTTTGTAAATCCTCCCCCGGCATTTGGAGGGGGGCACGCTAAGCAGGTTCCTGATTTAATAAGTCTTGGGCGTCCTGCATCCGAAAGCTTTTGGAGGAAAAAAGAACGGAGGGGTGGGGGGGAGAAAGACCCCCCCCCCAATTCCTTTTCTCCTGTTTAAGGGATTTATTTTTTGTCTTCCCCTCCAGGGTTGAATGCGTGTCTGTCACCCCCCCAACCCAGCCTAGAACTGTCCCAACTTGAAAGTGCTCAAGGGATCTTGGGGAGATCCAAAAAGCCCCCTGTCCTGCCCTGACAGTATTAGAATTATGATTATTTTATATAATATTTATATTGCATTTCCATTTTTTAATATTAAAACATATTCTTATTGTTCACCCTACTTTTTGTTCATGAGCTTATCGACTTCCTGCCTCCTGGCTTTCCAAACTCATCTTTATATCATAGCAATTGCACACCCTCCATTTTCCATTTTTTCCATTTCTGCTGCTCTCAGTTTTAAATAAGTGTAAAAAGGCGTCAATCTTGAACATTGCAAGACTTCTTACAACCCTGCTAGCGCTGACGGAATTATTAGAAAGCGCCCAGAGCCTGCTTGCTCCTCCAGGCTCTTTTACCCCATTGAAGGTGGATTTTTGCATCTTTGCAGAGCAAAGGCGCACAGCTTGCTGTTTGCAAAATTCACAAAGGCTTTCCCTTTCCCAAGCCAAATCTGCTCTTTTTTGCAGGGACAGGCTTTTTGGCAAGCGGGCCGTTTCTTTTTCTTTTATTTAAAAAGTTGGCCTGTGGTCCAGCAGGTTGCCAGGGGCCTAGGTGTGTCCTGCGGACTGTGAAGATGGGGGGGGCTCCTGCTCCCCCCATTTTCCAAATCCCTCGGAGGAGGGAGGTCAGAGCAGCGAGTCTCCCCATCCCTCCTAGACAATCACTGTCAGGACGTCTAGACAGACCAGATAAGGATATTAGATTCGCACAAAGCGGCCCATTGTGGAGAGGTCAGGGAATCGGTCACACACGTGGTTTCCCCCTTTCTGCATTTGTCAGGTATGCCCAAGGCAGCGGGGAAGAATGTTTGGTGGCGGGGAATGTGGTCTCTTTCTCTCTCCCCCCCTTTTAATAATCCACGCGTGGTTTTAAAAAATAAAATACAAGTGTTGTTCCTTCCAGATTTTGCAGAAAAAAACAACAGCAACCCAAACCCAGTATATCTTTTGGCAAGGAGTTAGTAAAGTACACAGGAGAGGAAGCTAAGTGTTCAAACCTCAAGGAGAGAGAGGGGGAAAGGGGGTTGTGGGTTCTTGCTTGAACTCTAAGCACCCCAGATATGCTGGTGTTTAAAAAGGAGACCCCCCCTCAAATATCCAACTTATTTAATTTCACGAAATTCATATCCCGCTTGTAAAACGCACACCAAAGCGCTTCATGAAAATGCTGAAACCATATAATTATCCCTTGGTAAAGCTTTCCAAAAAAGTTAACGGAGGCTAGGAACAGATCAAACGTCCCACCAGCTTTCTGAGCATCTGGAAGACTTGTCTAAACAGAAATCTGTTCGGTAATCCTGTCCTCACCGTGGCCGACCAGAATCTCCAACAGGAAGTTTGCAAGCAGGGTTTTGCAGAAGAGCACGTCCCTCTTCCGTGGTTCCCAGCACCTGGGATTCAGCAGCCTTGCCTCCTCCATGGGAGCGTTGGGGCCCCCTCCTCCTCCATGGACTGGGCTAGTCCTCTCTCAGAGCCAAATAGCTTGGCGGCTGGCTGCCTCCTGCAGCAGGGAGTTCCATAGTTTAACTGCTGCGCAAATAAGTCCGTTGTCTTTTGTTGTTGCTGTTTAGTCATGTCCGACTTGCCTGCCCTGAATTTTCTGGTGTTTGGCTTCAAGTTCCATCCTCCAAATGTGTTTGGGAAAGGACTGTTGACCTTCAGGCAGGGGAGGGCATTCTTGAGGTGGCTCCCTCCCCAATTCATCTCCCCACTAGGCACCCTCCTTAAGCTGTGCCCTTTCTTCCCGATAGTGAGTCCTCGGCAAACAAGCCCTGTCCCTTGTTTCAGTTTGTTTTTCTCTCTGCTTAAAAATGTCCTCCCCCCCGCCCCCCCCCCCGCACTTTGTTCTCCCTTCCAGGAGCTGGAGAAGCTGGGCCTCGGAGACGACGTTGACCTCCATGTCTGCGAAATCCCGGTGGAATACCAGGCTGTGGAGCGGCTCATCCCTGCCTTGTGGAAGAAGCACAGCCCGCAAGTGAGTGAGTGAATGGCCGGGGGGGGGGGGGACAGACGACACAGCAGCTGGGTGCCCACAGGAAGCTGCCTTACATCGAGTCATCATCATCATCATCATCATCATTTATTATTTAGACCCCACGCCACTCTGGGCGACTTCCAACAAGAGATTAAAAATAAAACATCAGTCATTAAAAACTTCCCTAAACAGGGAATCTGCCTTCAGATGTCTTCTAAAAGTCAGGTAGTTGTTGATTTCCTTGGCATCTTGTGGTAGGGTGTTTCACAAGGCAGGCACCACCACCAAGAAGGCCCTCTGCCTGCTTCCCTGTAACCTCACTTCTCGCAGGGAGGGAACCGCCAGAAGGCCCTCGGGAGAGGGACCCCAGTGTCCGGGGTGGAGACGCTCCTTCAGGTCTACTGGGCCATTGCGGGCTTTCAAGGTCAGCACCACCCTTTGAATTGTGCCTGGAATCGTCCTGGGAGCCAATGTAGGTCTTTCAGGACCGGTGTTATGTGGTCTCCACTCCCAGTCCCCAGTCTGGCTGCCGCATTGCAGTTTCCGGGTCACCTTCCAAGGGAGCCCCACGGAGAGCGCATGGCAGTAGTCCAAGCAGGAGTCAGACCATTGGGCCCACACTGGCTGGCAGCAGCTGCTCTCTGGGGTCCTGACAGGACATCTTTCCAAACCCTGCTGGAAGGTGCTGGAACCGTTTCCCGTTTTCATGAAGTGTCCTGGATGCTTTAGCTGAGATTCCAGCATTGCAGGGGTTGCTGGGCTCTACAATTCCGTAATTCATAACGCTAAGAATATAGGACGCTGTCTGCTTGAGCAGGGTCCATCTCACTCAGACCAGTTCTCTTTCATAATACAATAAGATAAAAGAAACTAATCTAAATAAAAACCCAAAGAGAGAAAGAAAGAGAGAAAGGGAAAACACCAAAGGGAAGGAAAACCAAAAATAGAAAATAAAAATAAAAAGGACATCCAGTTTTCTGCCTGTCTATGAAAGCCACCCCCTTTTCCTGGCAGCGGTTCTCCAGGGGTTTCCAGATGTGGCGGGGGGGATATCCCAAGCCCGACCTGGAGAGGCGGGCGCTTGGCACAACGCAGCTCCTGTTCCCCTTGCAGCTGGTGGTGCACGTGGGCCTGTCGGGCATGGCCACCACGGTGACGCTGGAAAAGTGCGGCCACAACATGGGCTATCGCGGCCTGGACAACTGCCGCTTCTGCCCGGGCTCCCAGTGCTGCATCGAGGGGGGGCCCGAGTGCATCGACTCCGTCATCGACATGGACGCCGTCTGCAAGAGGGTCTCCACCCTGGGGCTGGACGTCGCCGTGACGATATCGAAGGATGCCGGCAGGTAGGCGGGGCAGAATCCCCGGCTGGCGACAGAAGGAAGCCCCCCTGGCTCAGTGGTAAGGCTGAGCTCCCAACCCTGGAGAGCCTCTGCCCCTCAGTGCAGGCGGTACAGAACTAGGCGGAGGGAAGGGTCAGGTCCTCTCTGTTGTGGCAGGGAGTTCCATAGTTGAACAGGACAATTAAAATCAGTTAAGCAAAGGCCAAAGCAGCTCAGGACCTCAATGTCTTACGGAGCGCCTCTCCCCATGCAAACGGATGCGGACCCTGCCCTTGTCGTCCAGGGATGCAGGTGGCGCTGGGGTCTCAACCACTGAGCCTCTTGGGCTTGCTGACTGGAAGGTCGGCAGTTCAAATCAACACGAGATCAGGGCCTTTTCTTTGGTGGCTCCCCCTCCGTGGGATGCTCTCCCCAGAGAGACTCACCTGGTGCCATCATTGCATTACAGCATTGCAGGCAAAACCAGTCCTCTTTACCCATGAAATAATCTATTGCCTATTAAAGCTGGGGGGGGGGACACACGGGACTGTTATGATTATTTTATTATGCTTTTTGTTGTGTTTTTACTACTATGAGTTCTTAATGTTGCGCCCGCCCTTCTTGGCTATCTGAATAGAGGGCAGTACACTGCAAACCTGGACAACTGTGTTCCGGTTTGTGAGCTTTTTTTGGAAGCCGAACGTGCTCCGCTTTGAGTGCCACACGTCCGTTTTGAGACTGCAGTACATTGTTCATTGCTTTCGTTTTATGGATCAATGGTCTCGCTAGATAGTAAAATTCATGTTAAATGGCTATTTTATGGGCTGTTTTTAAAAGTCTGGAACGGATTAATCCATTTTGCATGTCTTCCTATGGGAAAACGCGCCTTGGTTTTGGAACGCTGTGGTTTTGGAACGGACTTCTGGGACGGATTAAGTTTGAGATCCAAGGGACCACTGTAAATCAAATTAATGCTAGCGAAGCGAGAAAGCCATCTCTTCAGAGAGCCAAGTTCTGCCGTTTAGCTCCGAGTTCTAATCCCCGGCTTCTCCTCCTTGCAGGTACCTCTGCGACTTCACCTACTACACCTCGCTGTACCACAGCCACGGCCGCTCGGCCTTCGTCCACGTTCCCCCGCTGGGGAGGCCCTACAGCGCCGAGCAGCTGGGGCGAGCCCTGCAGGCCATCATCGCGGCAATGCTCAGCGACTTGAAACACTCAGACAGCAACATCAATTGCCACAACGAGCACTGAGGCACGAGCGCCGCGTCCCACCTGATCCCTCGCTGTTGCACTTCTGGAAAAGAAACTTTTCTCACAGTACCTTGGGGGTGGGTGGGTGGGTTTTCCTTCCTGATTTTGAGCCACAAGGCCCTCTCTGTGTCCGGTGATCAACGATATCTCCCCAAGAAACGATTTTGCACCCTCTTTCAATTCTCCAGGTCCCCCCTTTCCAGACACAACGGAGCAGTTTTTATTTTTGGATCGCTGCGGAGGAGTCGAGGCGTTTTTGTTTTTTTAATTGTGTGTCCAGGATTTTGGAAGGGAGAAGTGTGTGTGTGGGGGGCTTATGCCTCCTGTAATATTCACAAATCCAAGCCCCAATTTGTATGAAAATTTTTGCCTCCTGTCTCGACTTGGGTTTTTCAAAAAGGGTGCATACAAAAACGTTGTAGCTTAAAGAAGAGGGCAGCAGAATCTATTCCTGCCCGGGGGAATTTTCTAACCCCTCATCAAGGGGGTCAGAGCTTTCCACTCTGCCAGCCCCCCAAACGCCTCTGATGCCCTCTTGGCGAATGCTTTGGGGCAGGAAAGGGGGTGGGGTGGAGAGAGGCCTCCTTTGCTCTGACCTAGGTTTTTTTTGGGGGGGGGGTTATTGGAGCAGATGACTCTTGGGTTCCCCTCCCATTATGAATTTTTTTTAAAGAACGGACCTCTTTGCGTTACTGCCTTTTTCAAACCTGGCAACTACATACCTCTGCATACCGAAGCGCACACCTTCTCTTCGGCTGGGTCTTGCTCCAGCAACTGGGGGCTGCCTTTCCCCCCCCCCAACACACCCCAAGCCCTCTTTTCCAGTGCCTCAAAAACTAGATGCTGCTCAGACCCCCACCCCAAACACCACTTTGTACCTTAGAATCTCAGCGTGGTACTGGATCCCTTTTCTGAGCTTTTTTTGCTGTGTCCTGGGGGCGCCTCTGGAGTAAAACTGGAATGGTGTCGCCTCCTTGATGACACTTCCTAAGATGATTTTTTTTGGGGGGGCGGCGGGGAGAGACACGTGAGACTTGCCCAGACTCCTTTTCTTGCCCGGCAGAGCCGTTTCTCTGTGTTTGGGACAGAAGATCCAACGGCCCCTGTCTGAAAAACATTCTGGATTCCGGCAAAGAAGGGCTGCCCTTACAAGTATTGCAGGGAAAAAAATGCATTTTTCCTCTTTTGAACATGGCAGGATGAGGGCGCCACGCTCAGCAGAGAGCTCAAAGAGCCTCGTTTTCAAAACCAGCACGCCAACTTCGCTCTAAAAAAGTCACGGGGCGTCGCAGACTTAAAAGGAGACGAACCTGAGTGTTTAAAAATCCCGAATGGAGTTGGGTGTCGCAGACTCTCCCATCAAAATAGAGCTAAATGACTGATGTCTTGACTTAGAAGGAGGAGGAGGAATCTGTTCAAGTGGAAATATGTGGATCCTTCTCTTCTCCCCTCCCCTTTCTCTCTTTTTGTAAAAGAAAAGTTGATTGCTATTTGAATCTCTTAAAATCTTTAATTGGTTCTGCTTTCTCTAGTAACTCTCAGTGAGAGTTCCCCAAGGGCCTGCCTGCTTAGCCCGGTGGAATTGTCTTTGCGAGCGAGAGCCACGGGGTTCGGATGCCTGAGCAGAGCCGCTTTCTGGCCTCGCAAATGGGACAAGTGGTGGTGGGCGGCTTTCTGGAATGTGAAAACCCTTGTATATCTGAAGTGTCTTGACTCTGAGCTCGTAGAGTCTACAATGGCTCCTGTTTTTGTTTAGTCCAGGGATTTGGGTGGGGGGCGCGATCTGTGGCCGGCCAAATGTCGTTGGAGCCCATCTCCCCTCGTCACTATTGCCCCTGACAGCTGCCTGTCCAGCTCTCCAGTCCTACATGGTGTGACCAGGAAGTTCGGTGAAGGGTCACAGAAATCGGACAGTGAGAAATATTTGAACATACATGCCTTACTGGCCTTCAAAGTAGCCCCCTCATGGTCCAAATTAGCTCAGTGAGAGAAGACTGGGCCAGTTTCAAGCCCTGGCTTCTCCAGGCGGAGCTGGGAATTCCTGCCAGTCAGTGTAGAACTGAGCTCAATGGACCCAGGGATCCGCCATGGAGCTTCTTCCTGACTTCCCCTGAGCCACAAATTTGGGAGCGTGCTGTTGCCACTTGGGTCCTCCTTTTGGGCTCTCCTGGAGAGGGGAGGCTGGGCTGGGTGGGCCTGATCCGGCATGCTCTTAGTTTCCTTGTGGAACCTCCATAGACAGAGCCAGCTTAGCCTTAGGACAGTGGAGAACAAGAGCAGAAGGCGGCGGCTGCACTCTCAGCGTGAGGACAGGGTGCTGGGCCTAATCCAGCAGTTCATGGCTGTCCTCCTGCAAACAGGGCAGTCCTCAGTCTCTCTGGCCTGCGCAGTGTGCTTTTTCCTGTGTCTGCCCATTTTAGTCCTGTGGGCTCTGGGCTTCCCGGAGAATTTCCAATCTGCCATCTGTCTCCCTTTTTCCAGTGCCCTAAATCGCCCCCTTCAACCTTGAGAGTGCCAGATATTCAGGAATCCCATCTCCCAACATCGCCAGTCAATCGATCAACCCGTCTCCTTTAGTGGAATATGCCTACGATTGTTCAGTAGAAAGGAAACCCTGGAGAAGTTGGTGTCATTTAATCTTGCTTTCAAGCATGAGGTTTAACTATTTCTTGTGGACTTTTGCAGTAAAACGAGACATGTGCAATGGGTTTTGATCTGTTTCATAGCATATTCCAGCTGGCAATTTCGCAGAGGGCATTTCTTGTAAGGGAAAAAGCTCTCGCTCCTGAAAGTCCCACCATTTCATTCTGTTCCTTCCATTTCTGGGCCGCTTTTCACTCGCGCAAGTCACAAAGTGACTTGCAAACAAGAACAGAACATCACGACGACAGCGTAAATCACATAGAATAATTACCAATCGTCAGTAAAACAACTATTTTCTGTAAAGCACTATTAACAAAACAACAATAAAAATTAAGCCGAACAGCAGCTACACCCTTCCTGTTCTGGCTGAGAGCTGAGGATCCAAAATGCAGTGCTGGGAATGTCTCCCTTTTGCAAACCCTCCCCATCAGTCAGAAGCGCTGAGCCCGACTTCTACAGATGCCTTCACCTGTTTTTATGAAGTTGCTTCTGTTTTTCCATCTCAGGAATCCCACAAAAGCTCCACACTGCCCCCGCCTCACTTTTACATTGCTAGCTAGAATATGTAATTTATTTTATAATCTTACAGTTTTCACAAATAATTTGATTTGGGGTGGAGGGGAGAGGGAGAGGGAGGGCCCACTACTCTTTCTCCGAATAACCTTCACTTGGGTGCTGATTTGTTTTTAAAGTTGCATTAAAAGTCATTTTTATTTAAGCCGTTACAGAATTAAATGCGTGTGTTTGTGTTATTATTTCCCCTTTTTCACCTTCTCTCTCCTGTCCTGTTAAGTTTGCAGACTCAAAGTATCCCTGTTTGAATGGAAATAAAAAAGCTTCTGATAATTCTTCAGTTCTCCAACCTGAAAAATGTGTCTACTGCTGGAAAAGCATGTGTGAAAACGCATATATTGGTGAAAAGAACATACCAATGATAATAATACAGTGGAACCTTGGTTCCTGAACTTAATACGTTCCGGGAGTCTGTTTGACTCCTAAAATGGTTCGAAAACCAAGGCACGGCTTCTGACTGGCTGCAGGAAGCCGCACTGGGTGTTCAGCTTCCAAAAAACGTTCATAAACCGGAACAATCACTTCCGGTTTTTGATCGTTCAGGAGCCAATTTGTTTGGCTCCCGAGACATTCAGGAACCAGTGCATTTCTATTGTATTGCAGAGGGCTGGACTTGATTGATCCCTTCCAACTCTGATTCTATGATATAAAAATAGAGGAAAATTGCTTGCGAAAATGTACTCTGGAATGCATATAAAAATTAATGGGGAAACACAGCCAGATGGGCAGGGTACAAATTTATTATTATTATTATTATTATTATTATTATTATTATTATTATTATTATAAAGCCCATTCAGAAAATTTGCCAGCCTTTTAGAGTGGATTTATCCTGAATCTCCATACAAAAACATGTATATTTAGGAGAAATCTGTGCTGAAGCACTGTTGCATTTTGTGTGTGTGGACACTTAAAATAATAATAAAACGATAGCAAAAGTGATGCCGGGATGTGGCGAGCGGAGCTGAAGAGTGGAGAAACGAGACGTTGAGCGGGACAGACACTTGATTCAGACATGTTTGCCCGCTGCTACGTAATATATGTCTGGGAGCAGCCCTGGGAGGCTGGCAACACCATTTGTGGGGTGCAAGCGGACCAGGGAAGGAGACCTTCCCCTCTGTGCCTTTCTCATCCCCCTCAGCCTCCCCCCAAAATGTTGATGGTGCAATGTGACCTTTGGGGGGGGCAGCTGAGCCAGCCCCCCCTGCGCTTCTGCAAACAGGGCCAGCAGGCGCATCCCTCGGCAAGGATGCCAACCATTTCTGCGCATTCTTGCAGGACTTGTTCCCCACGCTCGGAGGCAAAAGATATTTTCTTTTTTCCCTTTAAAATTGAGGCTGGAGTGCTTGATCCCTGACTGAGTAGTTCGCATCCGGGTGCGCTGCCTTTCCACACCACCAGGTGGTGCTGCGTTACAGGCCATCCTCGCTCGGAGAGGGAACTTGGGCGCAGAGAAGCGAACTCTGCAGCTGCTCAGGAGCCTTGCCTTGAAAGCAGGAGGGGTCCAAAGTTGGGTCCAAGTAACCCAGGCCCCCGCCCCCCCCCCGCTTTCGACAGGGGAGGCAAAAGAAAAACGCAAAAAAAAGTTTTTTTGGGGGGGAAACACAATTAAAATCAATTCATTTTTAAAAGACAAAAACAAAAATACCAGGCAAAAAAGAGATTTGTTTCTAAATTCATTTTTAAAACAAAAACACCATGCGTAAACTTTTTCTTTTAAAAGAAATTATCGACTTTTTAAGCCAGAATAATGTCTTTAGACGTTTAGATCCAGTGCCCTCCAGTGGAATAAAATGAAACCGAAGATGGTTTAGTTACGGTGGAGGATTAAAGATACATAAACACGCAACAAAACAAAACAAAATCAGAACGTTAGAGAGGAACCTCAACAGATGGTTGATTATATTAATTAATTAATTAATAATATAATAATAATAATAAATAAAATATATTATGATTCTACAAAAAGCAACAACCCTAGAGTTGCTGAAGAAGAAAGCGCCCTGCTTCGGGAGAGCCGCCTCTCTGCGCTTTCTCCGCGGCGCGCTGGCTCGGCCCCCCTTGGCGCGCCTTGGCGCCCTTTCCGCGCACCTGTCGGCCCCGCCCTCGCCCCCCATTGGCCCGGCGCCCCGCCCCGCCCCGCCCCGCCCCTCTCCCGCCCCCCTCCCTCCCCCCCCCCCGCCGGGCAGCCGCGTCTCCGGGGCGCAAAGGTGCGCGCCTCTCTCTCTCTCTGTCTCGGCGATGGGCTCCGCGCAGCTCCGCTTCCAGGCCTTCCTGCAGCGGCCGGGCTTCGTGGGCGACCTGCTGGGCCGCCTGGAGGCGCAGACGGGCGTCCAGAGGGACTACCTGGCGGCAGGTGAGCCGGGGCGCCCCAGGGGAGACTTCCCCAGCCAAGCCGGGGGAAGAGCGCCGTGCGTAATAGAGGCTCAAGGCTCGCCAAGCCCCCTTCATCCCTCCGGGGAGGGGGGAGGACTCTGTCCATGCTCAGAAGCACCCCTTTGCCCCTGGGAAAAAAGGGCCGGGGAGGGACCCCATCAGAAGGCAGGCTTCTGGAACTTGGTCTCTTTTTATTATTAGAAAATTTCCATTTTAGAGTATTTAAGTACATCCTTCTTTGTTATCTCTTTGCTCATAGCAGCTACGGTAATCGACTTCCCTCCCTCTCCTTCATGGTTTTCGTCAATCTTTCTGTATCATCCCATTTGTACCTCTTCCAATTGACATTTCACATATTATAATTGTCCCATATTTTGAATAAGTTTTAAAAATTCATTAACATTACAAGTCTGTTTAAATCAACCCTGCTAGTGTTGTTAATTGTTTACAATTGTCCTTCAAATATTGTTTAACTTGTTGTCTTTTAGTACATATGGTACTTAATATTCTCCCCCCCTTTTTTTAAATCCCCGACATTGTTGTTAAAGTTCATTGCTTTCTGAACGTTGTTTGTCTCCTAGCTGAGTGGTCAGGAAACCCAGCCAGATGGGTGGGGTATAAATAATAAATTATTATTATTAATTATTATTAATCACTATTATCATAGCCCACCCCCCAGAAGGCATGTAGTCTCTGTAACCCAAAACTTCCTCAACCACAATTTGTCTTGAGGTTCAAGTTGGATATTGAACTGGGATAGAGCATTTTTAAATAAAATCATGCAACCCCTGTTAAACATGCCAGTGTTGGGGTGTCTGTGTGAGAATCGTGGGCCTAAGCGTGCCATGTCTTTGCATCTCAGTAGGTCTACTCTGAGTAGGTAGTGGCTGGCCCAAGGTCAGCCAGTGAACTTTGCGGCTGGGTGGGGATTTAATCCCGTCTCCCAGTCCCAGTACAACACCCTGATCTCTGCCCCCACACTAGGACTGTAGGGCAAAGGGCTGGCAATAAAGCAATGACATATATTGCAATAAGGAATGCTGAAGCCCCTGGAGAAGGCTGGTCTGCTCCTGTGGCTCTCTGCCCCCAAACAAAGCACTCCTTTGCCCCCTTGCACGTTCCACCCCCTTTTCTGCAGGGTTAAACTGGGGTCCCCTTGGGTATGTATGTATCTCCCAAATTCAGTAATTAATTCCACAAGGTTAGTATTGCATGCATGGGAATAAGCTGATGGGTGGAGTCTTGGCTCTAACCTTTAGTAACGGGAGGCGATAAGAAACTTTAATTGCAAATTCCAACAGGTTTTCAGCACAGAGGTTCAGGTGTTGCTTCCAGGTATGGGGACATTGTGGGGTGTTTTGCAGTCCCTCCATCCTCCCGAAATTGGCAAGAGCCGACTTTTCGCTCCTTCCACGTGCCGAAGTTAATCTCCTTAAGCATGTGATGCAGTGGGAGAAATCTTGGGAGATCTTTCCCTGCCGCTGAGCTACCCAGAGTCTGTATTCCCCTCCCAAGAATCTGTTTCTTTTCCCGGGAAGAGGCGTTGATTGTTAAACTACTCTGGGAATTCTAGCTCTGCTGGGGGAATAAGGGTCTCTGACAACTCTCAGCACCCTTAAAGGGACGACAGTTCCCAGAATCATTTGGGAAACGCTACTGCTTTAAACATATATCATGCAGATGAGGCAGCAAGTCACACTGAAATTGCCACATCCCTTTATCAGAGCATCTTGCAATCTTCCCTTCCCTAGAGAAACCCATAAAAATGGCCCTTTTCGTGTCTAATACATGCCAAGTGTGTGTGATTGTTTGCATCTCTGTTCCTTTTCTGACACATTGCACTAAACAGACACCCACCACCGCTTGTTAAAACTGACCCAAGAAGTCCCAGATCTGTCCAAATTCGCACATGGATAGATAATCTGTTTGACACTTTCCAAAAATGCATTAACTTTTATTTAGTCCCTGAGGACACAGGTGCCTTTAGCCGCAGAGCTGGACCCAGCATCCTCTCCCCAAGATGCACTTGCTCTGTCAGGGATCGTGGCCCCATCTGGGGGTCAGGTAGGCCACTGCTCTGCCCAGGAATGCCACCCCCTTGTTCTTAGGGAGAGGGACTTTTCCTGAGCTCCAGGTTAGTGCAAGGAAAATCACAAGCGCCCCCCCCCCCCCGTTCGAAGCTGACCAAGCTCTGCCAAGATACCCAAAGGGTTCTTGCCGCTCAAAACTGAGGAACAGCTAGGGGGGAACGGGATAATCTTAAACCGGAATATCAGGTTTGTCATGGAGCAGAGTCCTGTTGCAACTGCAGCGGTTTGTGCAGGGCCATTTCGTAAATGGAGAATTTACAAAAGCCTGCAGCCATTGCGAGTGTGGGAGGAAAGTGGCCTGTTCTGGCCCAGGTTTGGAAACAGCCTTGTCAGGTGGATTATGGCTGCACACAAACACACACTATGCATTTAAAGCACTTTTCCTCTAGCAGAAAGAGAATCCTGGGAACTCTGGGCTTTTTAAAAAAAGTATGTTGAGAATTGTAGTTTTCTGAGGGATAAACTACAGTTCCCATGATTCTTTAGAGGAAGGGGGGATGTGCTGTAAATGTGTAGTGTGTATGTGCTAAGTGTGCCCCCCCCCCATTTTATTGCATTCTCTTTCCCCCATACATTCTAAGCAAGTGAAAGGAACAAATAAATTCTCAGCATTTCAGCTGTTCTTCTGCCATGGAGAGTCGCTGGCTTTAGGGTGAAGCCTTGTTTTTTGTGGTGGTTTAAAATGTTTTAAGCTCCTTGCCACTACAAACGAAATGGCTTTTATTTGCTCTTCTATTTAGCTTCATTGTTTACTTTCTAAAAATGGTTTTATGGTTGCTTTATTATTAATATTAGTCAGGCTTGCCAAATAGAAGCCTCTTGTACAGAGGCAGGAGGAGGCCAAACAGGTACAATTTTTGTGGGAGAATGAAGATCTGTGACCCATGTATGTGTGGGTTAGTTATCAAAAGAAATAGCAGGACGCCTGCATTCAAAACATGGGCCATTCTACTCTCTCCAGCAGGAGAAAGCCCCCCAGCAAAGTTTAAAACAGGCACAGGGCAAAGCAGTCCTGAACCCCCAGCTTACCTGGCACCAAGTCCTGTATGTCAAGTCCAAAGTGCAGCAGTCGGGAAACACCGTCTGAGGGTCAATCCATGTAGCCCAAGTCCAACAGGAGCAGTTGAGCAGCCCCTGCCCCTCTGCTTCCCTTTTATGCCAGCATCTGGTCCTGACGACCAGGCGAGCCTCACCTGCCCTGAGCCTCCAGCTGAGGAAGAGAGCCCAGTGCTCTTAGTTAGGGAAAGGGGCCTGATTTAAAGAGAAACAGCAGCAGAATTCCTGGCCTTCACTGAACATTACGATAATGGTCAAAACATAGCATGTTTATTAAACTCCTTTGTTTTCTTCTGCATGTGTTGAGTTGCCCCCTTTCCCTTTTTCGAAAGGGACAGAGGCAGCGGCTCCCACCTTGGCCTGGAGGTGCTGGGAACGGAACCCAGGACCGCCTGCGCCCAAGGCAGATGCTCTGGCACCAAGCTGTGGTTCTTCCCCAATTATTAATAAAGATTATTATCCTCATAACTGTGAATAAAGGGGAGATTAGACTGTTGTGGGTGCCGGACGCTTCTAGAGTTCAGGAACATAACTGAACATAACATGAACTGAACATAATACAAATACTTTATGTAAAGAGGCAAGAATGAAGGGGAATTAATTCCTTTCTGGGAAATATTGGAGTAGAACAAATTCCTTTTGTAAAATGAACTTGCCAGGGTCTGAGTATGGCTTTGCTCCATTTAGGTGCAATTGCGTTTCTGGGACTCTACCTGATGTTTGGCTATGGCGCCTCGTTGCTTTGCAATCTCATCGGTTTTGTCTATCCTGCTTATGTCTCGTGAGTACCATCCTGAGAGCCAGACGCTCGTCTTCTCGTCTCCCTCCCTCCCGCTCTGGGCGTATTTTTGCTGGCTGGCGCTGGAGCTGTTCTGCAGAGCTGCTGCCCCAAAGCAGCAACCAATATCGAGGTGCAGAGTGAGGCCCCCCTGCACCTGGCATCCAAAGCAGTCCCAGACCACCCCAACAGTTGCGGCGGCCCTGAAAATCCTTGGAGCCGAAGGGGGCTGAGAGTCGCTAGGAGACCCCTATTTTTCTCACGGAGCTACAGTTCTCAGAGTTTTTTAACCGTCAATCCCTCTTCCCAGTTGTAGGAGCAGTGGGGGGTCTCCGAACAACTCTCAGCATCCTTAACAAGGTCCAGTTCTCAGGATTATTTTGGGGAAGCCATGACTGTCGAAGTGGGACCGTACTTTAGAAGTACAGTGCAGAGGAGGGCTGAGATGGCAACATGCAGCTTGGCTCGCTTGCTGGAGATGAATTAATAGAAGCAGAGAGTCCAGATCGCCAGGATGATTACTTCTGTTCTACGCTGCATCTGGGCTCCACCGTTGCAGAAGGCCATTGCCAAAAAGGAGAGTGTTCAGGAGAGGAGGAGCAGGGCTTAGAAACCTCACCTGAAGAGGAGCAGTTGGAAGTACTGGGCATGTTTAGAAGATTATAAGGAAGCCATCTCCTGAGGACCCTTCCAGCTCTGAAAGGCTCCCCTTGGCTCAGTCGCCCAGCCCTCCGGCCCCCTGGCTGCTCTGGCATCGCTCGCGACAGAGGCGTCTTGCGGGTGAACATGGTTGGGACCAGAAGGGATGGGGGGTTCCTGGGGGGGACCCAAAGTGTTGCATAAATGAGGGACGTTCTCACAGCCAGCCGTTCTTCTCAGCATCAAAGCCATTGAGAGCTCCACGAAGGACGACGACACGACGTGGCTGACCTACTGGGTCGTCTACGGGCTCTTCAGCGTGGCGGAGTTCTTCTCAGACACCTTCCTTTACTGGTTTCCCTTTTATTATGCCGGCAAGGTAACGTCGTTCATTTTTTAAAAGTATCTGTATCCTGCTGTTCTTTTAAAAAAATAAAATAAATGAAAGTTATATATGGTTATTGCACATCACTTTGAGGTTTTTTAAGAACAGCAGGATAGAGATATAAACACATATACAGTATAAACATATGTCTATACTTAAATGTCTAAAATTGAAGAGCAATTATTTATCATAAGATTTATCTGCTACTTGACTGTAAAAAAAATCCAAAACCCTCAAAGCAGTTTGCAGAAAGATAAACTGGGAAAAATTTACAGCTGTAAATTTTCCCAAATTTTCCTTATTTGTCTTTTTGCAAATTGCTTTGAAGGTTGTTGGTTTTTTTACAGTAGCAGATAACAAAAAAAAAATTAAAGTGCCATTTGGGTTTCTAACACGGGTGCGATCCTAAGCCGTTTAAGGGTGGGTCTCTCTCTCTCTCTCTCACACACACACACACAAAGCCTTGTTAGGGAAGTTTTTAATGTTTGATATTTTATTGAGTTTTCAATATCCTGTTGGAAGCTGCCCAGAGTGGCTAGGGAGGCCTGGCCAGATGGTCGGGGAATAATAATAATAATAATAATAATAATAATAATAATAATATCATCTCAGATGCCCACGTTCCCAGGTAAAGCAGTGGGAATGGAAATGGAGTATCCTGGGAAAGTGTATATGTGGCTGGGCCCCTCGAAGTGCACGCCTGTGGCTGGTGGTGATGCGCTGCGCCCCCTTGTTGCAGCGCCCTTCTTTTTGATGCTGAGCTGCCCTCCTTTCCCCCGCCCTGCAGTGTCTCTTCCTGCTGTGGTGCATGGCTCCCGTCTCGTGGAACGGCTCCCAGGTCCTCTACCGCAACGTCATCCGCCCCTGGTTTCTGAAGCACCACCAGACCGTCGACAGCGTCCTCAGCGACCTCGGCGGCCGAGCCGCTCACGTCGCGTCCACCGTCTCCAGGGAAGGTAATTGTGTCAATTATGGCTATGGATTTTATATCTGTGGTGGCATCGTGTTTTAATTCAAGAAGCTGCTTAGAGAGGGTTTTGCCCTTTTTAAAAAACGATGGCCCTAAAAGCCTTTTAAACAGGCAAGATGAATGATGGCAGCTGAGCTGCAGCCGTGCCTTTATGGGTTCGAAATATTCCCAGGGGGGTAAAAGCTGTTCTAGGCAAACTCTGAAAAGCAATGATCCTGGAAATTTGTCGTTTGTGTCCAGACCAGTGCCGGATTTATGTATAAGCTAAACAAGCTATAGCTTTGGGCCCCACTCTCTTGGGCCCCCCCAAAAAAATTAAAGGAAAAAACACACCTGAAAGCAACCATCCTGGAAATTTGCCATGTGCGTCCCGACTCTGCTCTGCTCTTGTGCGCAAGCAGTCGAAGGCCGGGCCTCCTTCTTCTTTCGCAATCTCTCGCTCTTTCTTCTGCACCTTTTCATTCCCTCTGCTCTCTTCCCCTTCCTTTGTCTTTTGTCTTCTTAGTTCTGCAATCTCTGGCTGACAGCTGACCTCCACCTGTGCGCCAGGCAGCTTTCCACCACTGTCTTTACTCGCAAGTAGGTCGCCCTCCCCAAAGGATAACATCAGCTGTCATCGTTCAAGAAACCATGTCTCTCAAGTGGCTTTTATTAAGATTTCCTTAAAGCTTTCTGTCCACAATGCAACAAAATAAGAGAAACCAATCTAAATAAAAACTAAAGCAAAGAGAGAAGAGAAAAGAAAAATACCCAAGGAAGAGAAGAGAAATAAAAATGACTTGTGATTTTCCATCTCTCAGTTACATAAAAGACTCTAGAATGAGACCCAACAGATCTATTTTCGATTAGGCGATCTTTTCCCAATCTTCTGACCCCAATATAATTAATTTTCCTTTTTATTAATAAATGTCAGCAATAGTTTTCCTACTCCCAGATCGGCTTGATGAGCGTAATATGCCCCTGAGCACGTGCTCCTGTCTCTAAAGATAAATCCAGATTCCACCACTACCTATTGATAGGGAAATGGGCTCCCCAGCTGCCAGCTAAGTTTAGATGTGGCTTAGCCCATCTCTCTACCTTTGCACAAAGTGGATTAGAGGATGGCGGAGCTCTTGGCTGCCAGCAAGAGATGGAGGCTGGGATTTCCTGGTGGAGAAAGAGGCTATTTTTAAGTCTCTCCGCTGCAGAAAATCTCCTAGCTCTTTGCCTGCTCTTGTTTGGCAGTGACACCTCTTGCTCTGATTCCAATCGATATTTTATGGGGAATATCTGTGGCTCCGAGGGAGAACATCTGCCACATCCAGAGGGCTAGGAGAGAAGCCCTTTCTGGATTCCTGGGGAGCTGCTGTCAGACGATACTGGGCTTTATGGACCAGGGTCTGACTCTGTATGAGACAGCCACACCATTAAAATTCAAGGGGGAAAAAAGAAAGAAATACAGTACCCAAATATAAGCCACTCCCCTAAAATTCCACTGGCACTCACACCAGTGAATGACAAATGTAGAAGAAAATCCTACAGCGATATCGTAAAAGCCCATTTTTGTAAGGTTGCAAATTTAAGCCGCACTCGGAATTTGGGGGAAAGTGCGGCTTTTATTCAGGCCAATATGGTAATGGCTAGGACTGCATTAGGGGAAACGGTTGGCAAAAATGCATGTATTGGACAAAATTACCTACAAACCTGCATGTGAACTTTCAAGGAAGGTTTTCAAGGAACCCGCAAGGTCTTCTTGGAATGGGGAGATCTGAGCTTAAGGACTGAAACAGTCTCTCCCCTCCCTTGTTGTCTTGCTCTCATGAGACGCCCTTTTCTCTCGGTTTATTTTCAGCCTCCAAAGAAGCCATGAGAACAGCCCTACGGACAGAGGACTGAGCAGTGGACGTTTTAAACTTCCAAGCAGAAGAAAAGATGCCCACATTCTGGAATACCCTGGAAGCTTGGGAAAGACTTTGGGGTTTTTTCTGCGCACCTACGAAAATATCATTCCTTTGGCTCCCCTCCCTCCTCGCCGCCACCAAATTCCAGAAATGTGTAGCGATGCCACCAATGTGATTTGATTGCCTGTTCACTGAGCGCCCCAAGATATCCTTATTTCCTTTCTGAACTCCAGCAGAGGGTGCTGTGACTTCAGAGGTTGCCTGGATTAATCCCCATCTGACACTCCAACCACATTCTTATTTCTTTGGTCCCACAACCTGTGATCAGTTCCAGAGCAGAGAGATCCTTCCATCCCTGAATATTCTCCCTGGCAATTGCAGTTGGCTATTCCTGGGGTGGAGAGAGACCTGATGAGGCTGCTCCCCCCCCCCAGTTGGATCTCCGGCTGTGCAAAAAAAGGTTTTAGAGGTTGCTGCTTCTGAGCTTTGGGAGAGCAGATGCCAGGAACCAGCTGGTTAACTGCTTCCCTGCTTCCTAGTACGGCCAGGATGCAGATCTGTGCGTGAAAACCTGTAACCACAAAAAGGTGGGCTCTTTCATCTGAATCTTTGGGGGTCTTGGCCTTCTGGTTTGGGTCTCCATGGGGAGGTAGCACCTAGCAATCCAGATTTGATCCCCCCCCCACCGCGATATCATCCTAAATGCTTCCCTTGTCCTTCTCTACATTTGTGTCCTGAGCTCACATCTTGCAACGCATTAAAAAAGCAGCGCAAGGCCTGGTGTCCTCTCCATCTTCTTAATACACAGCTTGGGAAAATGCCAAGGCTTGCAAATAAAAGCCAATGTTCGACCTCCAGTCTTGATGGTGAGCTTAATGGGAAGCTGCTACTTCCTTAATGTGCCGTTGGTGGGATGAGGTGGGTGGGAGCAGTGATGGGAAACACGCCCTGACAAATTCCAGAAACTCTCAAGTTGGTACGACTCTCATTTCTTGCTCTGAACTTCAGTCCCAGCCCCGCAAAGCAGGAAGATCTGCCAAGAAAAGACATCGCCCTGAAACACCCGCACAACACTCCTGACGCTTTTCTACGGGGTGAACTTGAGAGATTGCGAGCTTTGTACTTTCTGCTGATAAAGTTGGAGTGATCCAGTGTCCCCCCCCCCCTTTGTGTCTGGCTGCTTTTTATTTTTTAAGAGGTGGATGCTTGCCAAGTCATTTGGCACACTTTCCGGTTCTGTACGATCACTTAGGATTATAGAAAGCAAAACGACATTATGGAAGTCTCTCTTAAAGGTAAAGGTAAAGGTACCCCTGCCCGTACGGGCCAGTCTTGACAGACTCTGGGGTTGTGCGCCCATCTCACTTAAGAGGCCAGGGGCCAGCGCTGTCCGGAGACACTTCCGGGTCACGTGGCCAGCGTGACATCGCTGCTCTGGCGAGCCAGAGCCGCACACGGAAACGCCGTTTACCTTCCCGCCGGTAAGCGGTCCCTATTTATCTACTTGCACCCGGAGGTGCTTTCGAACTGCTAGGTTGGCAGGCGCTGGGACCGAGCAGCGGGAGCGCACCCCGCTGCGGGGATTCGAACCGCCGACCTTTCAATTGGCAAGTCCTAGGCGCTGAGGCTTTAACCCACAGCGCCACCTGCGTCCCTGGAAGTCTCTCTACAAATCATTGAATGCATATTGCAATGCGGCTGGGGATATGGGGGGGGGGCACACAGACAGGTGTGATTCCTGCAATGACTGGTTTAGCTGTCTCTGGAAGGGCCTCTGGCTGCCATGGGCTGAGTGCAGGTGCAGTGGAAGAAGCAATGGTTGGGCACCTCAGTCGAAATGTGGCCCCTTCAGGGCTGACCTCTGCACCCGCCTCTGCTTTTCCGCAATGGGAAGGTGTTCTGAGCAGTGTGCTCCATCTTTCTTGCTTGTTTCTGTGTCTGTGTGTAGAACCATTCAACTCTTGTGTGATTGAAATGCAGCCTGCGAGGGCAAGATTGCGTCCACTGCAACTGCTGAGGCTCAGAGAGGCTTGTCTCAGCTGCACTGGGACCCTGAGCTGCTTCTCTCATCCCCCTCCCCTCCCACCTGGCCATTCCTGCTCTGCGCTGGCAGGCCACAACCTCTCCAAGGTTTCAGACAAGATACCTGAAGGAGCGTCTCCACCCCCATCATTCAGCCCGGACACCGGGGTCCATCTCCGAGGGCCTCCCTCCCTGCAAGAAGTGAGGTTACAGAGGACCTGCTAGGTGGTGGCGCCCGCCCTGTGGAATGCCCTCCAATCAGATGTCAAGGAAATAAACAACTATCAGACTTTCAGAAGACATCTGAAGGCAGATTCCCTGTTTAGGGAAGTTTTGAATGTTTGGTTGTATTTGTAATATATTGTTGGGAGCCACCCAGAGTGGCTGGGGAAACCCAGCCAGATGAAAGCAGTATGAATGAATGAATAAATAAAATTATTATTATTTATTAGTTTTTCCCAGCCCTTTTTGGACCCAGGGACCTCCTGCATGCCAACGCCCCCCCTGCCCTGAACTATAGAGCCTCCCGGAAAAAGAAAAGGTGTGCCTGAGGTTCCAGCCTTGAAGGAGTGCAGGCTCCTTCCCAAACTCCTGAAAGCAAAGCCCGTGACCTAATTAAGGTGCCGTTAATTGGGGAAGGGCCAGCTGTTGAAGGGACACGCCACCAAGCCGCCTCTTTTGACGAGGTCTTGACAGGCTGGACTCTGGCGCCAGATGTACAAAGGCTCTCCCACCCCCATTTCGTGCCGAACCCGGGAGCCCGCTCTGGCTGTCAGCAATCAAATCCCATTAGTGCCGCTGGGGTGGGCGGGTGTTCCTCTCCTCTGCGTCCCCCCTCCCCAGCACGTATCCCACAGTGCCCGGTGAAGGGAAGGGCTACCTTGCTGGACAGGGTGTGGCAAAGGGCGGAGGGAGAGGCATTGAATTGCTGTGCCATTGAATTGTCCTGTCATCTAACGGGGCCAGGGAGAACCACCAGCCTTTCAGGAAATCGAGGAAATGGTTTTTGTCACGGTGGTGTTACTGGGAAGGCAGGCAACTGCAAGTAGATATGTTGGTCACAGAACTTTTTTTATTATTAAGTCCATAAGAAGAGCCCTACCCAGACCCTGAGATCATCTTCTGAGGTCCTCCTTCGTGTGCCTCCTCCTCAAGAGGTCCAAAGGCTGCCAACACGAGAACGGGGCCTTTTCTACAGTGGCTCCCGGTCTGTGGAATGCTCTCCCCAGGGAAGTTTGCCTGGCACCTTCATTATACACCTTCAGGCGCCAGGCAAAAACATTCCTTTTTAACCAAGCCTTTGGTTGATCCGATTTACATCCTATGCCCTTTTAAAATGTGTTTTTTTTGGGGGGGGGTATTGGGTTGTTGTTTTTAGTTTTATTAGGTATTTTGTGGTTTTATATCTTAATTTTATGCTGTGAACCGCCCTGAGACCCCTGGGTATAGGGCAGTATATAAATTCAATAAATGATAAAAAATAATACTTCTGGTTCAGATAAAGGCCCATCAACTCCAGATGACCCAAAGGGAAACCACTAAGCAGGAAAACTCCACACACACACACACACACACCTCCCCGCAGTTTCAGCAGCTGGTTCTCAGAAGCGTGTCTCCCTCTGGCTGGGTTAGGAGCCACTGAGAGCCTCCTATTTCTCGGTGTCTGCCTCTTTTACGCCTCCTAGGTGGGGTGTACATCTATAGCCCCCTTGCCACTCTGGATCCCAGGCAGCCCCCCCCCCAAGCATTGGCTACAGACCCAGCCCTGTTTCTCACCTGCAAAGCGGAGCCTCACAGCTTTCCGGCCCCATCCCCTGCTGGGACCCTGCTGGTCTGCTTCCCATGGGGGCGCAAAGCGGGTCCAGGTGGGACTTTGGCCTGATCCAGCTGCTCTCTTCAAGGGGGCCCAGGGCAAGACCACAGCCGGCCGCAGCTGCACCCCCCCCCCCACAAGGGACAGGGGACCTGGGCAGCTTCCTCCAGGCCTCCAGAACACCTGTGGCCCCTCCAGCCCAGTATCCTGGTCTCACAGTGGCCCACCAGATCCCTGCCAGATCCCTGCCAGAAGGATCTGAGCCCAAGAGCACTCGGTTCCCAGCCCCAGGTTCATAAGGAAGTGGGAGCCCTTTGCTTGGTGTGACAGCCTGGTCGGCTGCGGCCCTGCCCCACCTGGGAAACTCCGGCAGAGTGATGGGTGAGCAGATTCCCCCTAACGAGCGCCGTGGGGCACCCCAGAGTCTCGCATCTGTTGCAAGACAACAATAGTGGCCCGTGGGGGTCGGTGGGGCTTGGGAGAAGCAGCCCTGGCCAGGCCCCTTTTGTTGTGGGGGCAGCCAGGCGTGCAATATGGAATCGGGTCTGACACCCCCCCACCCGGTGGAAGGGGAGACGAGGTGAGAGGCAGCAGCTGGACCGGGAGAGGAAGGAAGGAGACTGCAGAAGTGGGTGGCTTACAGGCATGAGGAACCCGCAACCTTCCTGCTCCCAGCAACAACCAGCCTGCCCAGTGGTCAAGGAGGGCCTGAGTTTGTCCTCCCCAGCTTCTGGAGCAACTGCAATGCTTTGCTGCAGCCGTGGACCCTTTCTTCAGTCGCAAATGTTTCTGGCGGAACGGGGGCAATTTTCATTAGGATTAATAACAGGGGAAAGGTTAAGTGGGATTGCACTCCTAATGATGATTACAGCCCCCCCCCCATACTCTGCAATCTAAGGGGGTGGGGAGCTGCTATAAGAGCAAAGATTGGAGCAGTTAGCATGTGCAAAGTGCAACTTTCTGGGTGAGCCCACCTTAAATGAGAAATGAGGCAGTTGAGGCGGCCTTTAGTTCCCAACCCCCCCCCGCCCCCCAGCTCCCGTTCTTTTGGGGCAACAAGCACCAGTCGGCACCAGTGCTGCTAACTGCATATTGACAGATTGGGAATGTGAGCCTGGGGAGCAAAGCGGTTGCTGAAGGCAGGTAAGCAGCGTTTTGCAGCCAGAGTGTCTCAGTTCCTTCTTCGCTGCGGGGTGGAGAGTCCCAGGGGTGGGTGAAGGCAAAATGTGTGGAACAGTGGATGCCCCCGGTACCTTTGTACAGTAAGCGAGTTTCAACACACGCACAAACCTCTCTGTCCCGCCTTGAGACCAGCAAAAGGCGTCAGAGTAGCAGACTGAGCAGACATCAGTCTTTCTCACTATGCTGAGATGGATTGAAAGAAGTGAGAAAGTGAGAAATTATTAAAGAAAATATTTTCCCTTCCTTCATTCTGTTGGCTGAACTCTGCTGCATAGAAATCACACCAAATGTGGCAATTCTGAGACAAACATCAGAGAGAAATGTCTACCCAAGAAAAAGCAGAGCAAGTGAAACCCACACAGAGAGAAAGGAAAATGGATGTGTAAACAGAAAGTGGTCTGCCCACTTTGGAATGCAATCTGCTTTGGGTCGAAACAAAGGGGCTGTCCATCTGGCCTGGAGGGATTTACGACTGATGGGTGCCAGTCGGGATGGTTAATAGTCATTTTGTTCTCCTGCAATCAATACAAATCAGTTGCTCCAAGACTGAATCTGCCCTCTATGAGGACTAGTGACTTGGTGCAATGTCACAGCCTTGCCAAGGGCATCTGGTCCTGTTTTTTCAATCTCCATCACAACCTTCGTTTTCTTGTTTTTGATTTCCCCTTTCCAGGGGGTGCAGGAATCACTGAATCCAACCAGTCCAATCCACAACTCAGAATATCACCCAGATATCTGCTAGAAGAGGAATATGGCAGAGCCCAAACTGCCAAACTTCTGTGGAGAGATGTCCTTCATCCCCATAACAACTGGAACCGCCCCCATGCAAGGAGAAGATCCCCTGTGGGGAATTCCCCCAACCAGAGTCAGAGTGAAAGTGGGGAGAGCAAGAACTTCAGTATTTGAGTCCGTGGTGCTAAATTCTCTCATTCGAGGCAACGCCCGACTATGACTGCAAAACCATCGCCATTATCCAGCGTAAACCCAGCTGGCTTGAAGCAGAAACGCCGTCTGCAGTGCCTGAGAGGCCACGTCATAGTCATTGGCCGCGATGGAAGAAGCTGAGAGCCGCCTGGCGAGAGACCACGCGGTGTCGATTCCTTCCTCTGTCCCCCTTCCTGGCCAGTGTTTGGCATGGTGGGTCACCTGCCCCGCCATCAAATGGGCTGCCACGTTTTGTCAATGGTCTGGATGTGCTCCTTGGCCTTCATCCGCAGCGAAGCGATGCTGGAGCTGCGCTGGTCCACGTCCTCCAGAGGGTACTTGTCCACAAAGGTGGTGGCGCACTGGTAGGCGGCGGGGGCCATGGGCTGCATGCTCTGGGGCATGGCGGGCGGGCTGTTGAGGAAGGAGTGCCCTGTGTAGGCCGGCTGGAGGCCTTGCGTGGGGCCCATGAAGCCCGGGATGCTGTGGACGGCTGTGGCGCTGGAGATGGGCGAGGTCAGCCAGGGGTCCAAGGGGAGGGAGTTGCCGATGGGCCCCACGTTGGGGGCGATGGGGGGCCTGTTGAACGACAGCATGGGGGCATCGTGGAGCTTCATGGAGTTGGCCTCCATCTTCTCTTGCCGGCGCCACTTGGCCCTCCGATTCTGGAACCAGACCTGAGAAAAGGAGAAGCACCTTCTCAAAGCATCCAGTGCAGCATCAGCATCGTTATTATATATTTATTGGCACCCTGCCTTTTCCCCTGATGGCACTCAAGGTAGCTTACAGATAAAAACAAGAATTGCTAAAAACAGAAAAACAATATATATCTATTAAAAATAAACATTGATAATTGCAATAAATTCAGCGGGCAGAATTCAGCAGCCAGGTTGCTCACTGGAGCAAGACGGTTTGAGCAGCTTACACCAATCCCGGTCCGACTGCACTGGCTACCAATTAGTTTCTGACCCCAATTCAAAGTGCTGGTTCTGACCAATTAAGCCTTAAATGGCTCAGGACCACAATACCTCAAGGACTGCCTCTTCCCATATACACCTACCCAGACCCTGAGATCATCTTCCGAGGCCCTTCTTCATGTGCCTCCTCCTTGAGAGGTGTGGAGGGTGGCAACACGAGAGCAGGGCCTTCTCTGCAGTGGCTCCCCCGTCTATGGAATGGTCTCCCCAGGGAAGTTCACTATACATCTTTAGGCGCCAGGCAAAAACGTTCCTTTTTAACCAGGCCTTTGGTTGATCTGATTTACATCCTATGCCCTTTTAAAATGTGGGGTTTTTTTGGGGGGGGGGGAAGCTATTGGGTTGTTGTTATTTTTATTATGTATTTTGTGGTTTTATATCTTGATTTCATTCTGAGACCCCCGGGTACAGAGTGGTATATAAATTCAAAGAAGAAGAGGAAGAAACAGCCCGGCCCCCTTATTAAAAGCACCCAGTTCCCCTGACACCTGGAGACCCACGGCTGAGAGAGGCTGCTGTCGATGGACCAGTGGTCTGACTCCATCATGGCAGCGCCATCAGCTCCACCACTTTGTCCCAAGAGCTCCTCGTTGTTCTTGCTCACCTGAACCCGGACCTCTGGCAAGTTGACTTTCATGGCCAGTTCCTCGCGGCTGTAGACGTCCGGGTAGTGAGACTTCTCAAAGGCCCTCTCCAGCTCGTGCAGCTGGTAGGTGGTGAAGGTGGTCCGGTTCCGGCGATGCTTCTTCTTGGGCTGCTCCTCCTCCAGGTTCTCCGGCGTGGTCCCCTCGCTGTCCACGCTCTTCGGCAGCTCGCTCAGCTCCCCCTCGCACTTGCTGAGGAACATCTCGGCCGTCGACCTGCGCAGACCGTGGAAACGGGGAAAAGTCAGAGGGCTCCGGGTGGTTCTGAGCAGTGTACTTTTCAGGGGCAGATATAGTGGGTCACATAGTGGTGGCCAGGAATTCCCGGCAGGCAATTAGGAGAGGAGATGGCTAGAGGAGTGATGGGTTGCTTGGTTCCTCCTTCGCTGGTCAGTGGTGGCTGCAGAGCCAGTGCAGAAATTTAAAGGGCCCGCCAAGGGCTAGTCCACTTTCTATATGAATGATTGCAATTAGCCAAGAGGTTTAGTAAACCGAGTGTCTAGGCTAAACATTGCAAAGAACTTTCTGGTGTTTTGCACAAAGCAAAACACAGCCATCGTTTGAATTTTTCCACTGACCCGAATTTTGCAATGCAATGCTTTCCTTGTACAGCCAAGCAAGCTGTACAAAAATGTTTGTACTGAGCTAAGAGTGTGTCTCAGAAATTCACAAACTAGTGAGAATAACCCACGAAACCCACGTTATATCAGAAAAAATCACTTTGCAAAAATATGTGTGGGCGCTTGGGGAAATTGCATACAGAAATGTGCATATTAGGATGCATTTGCCATGAAATGTTGATGGGTTTTCATGAAGACTCACTTTAAACAATATTTTTGCAAACTGAGGTGGAAACATGGAGAACTGAGCGTGAGATTGGAAAATGAGAAACTGGGAGAAATCGCAATTAACCCATTAATGCGCGCCACATTCTGCGTGAAAAGGAAGTGTTCTAGCTCTGAGCTAGTATCCTTCGCCTAAAAATGAAAGAGTCTTCTGGTCCTCATAGCTCTGTTGCCCACACTGACTGGCAGCAGGTGTCTGTGCTTGGAGATGCTAAGGGTCAAACTTAGAGCATGTGTCTCCCTTCTGCATCCCGACCCCAACCTGGAATGTCATCTATGACTTGATGCTAAGGAAGCATTTGATGCATTTAAAGAGGACTCTATCAGATTTGCAGTTTTCAAAGCTGCATGAGATCCACAACACCCTGTTTAGGAAGCAGGTCTCCAACCAACCAACCTTTTAAAAAATGAACATATTACAGGAAAGTGTGCATATATGCATATGAAAATAACATTCAATGATACATTACGTTAGGATAAATTTCTTTCAAAAATGTGTTTGTTAAGTATAAACTGCATACCAAAATATGATTATTAGCATAAATTTGCATTAGAATGCTAGGGAATTTTCATGAGGATTAATTTTTTTCTCTTACAAGCTGTGGCAGAAATGTGGAAAGCTGAATTTAAAATGGGAAAGGGTCTTTCCATCCCTCCTTTAGGGTTGCAATAAGGGAATCCTTAGTCCCCTAAGGAGAGGGCCATCTTTCCTGCCTCTCTAAGGCAAAAGAAAAAAATGCCCCTTTTGCAGATAATAATTAACAACAATAAAATATCAACAGTTTGGGAGTAGAATCCCAGACCAGCTCATTACCTCGGGTACAGTTTAGTGCAATTTAATTATTCCCAAAATTTGTTTAAAAGCAGGGTGGGGTGCTAGTACCTCAGGTTTGAAATCTTTTGGTGAAGAAAATGAAGAAGGCAGGAGAGCAAGCCAGACCTGGTCCCTTTTCCTGAGATGTCAGGTCCAAGGGGGACGCCAGCAGGTGGAAGCGGCCAGAGCCTCCTGGTCTGCCTGCTGCTTTCCAAGTTGGCACAACGCTGTGTCTGCCAAGCTCCACTACAAGAGCCCTGATCCTGGCTAAATCCCTGGATCAGGCGGATGAGGAGACACCTGTCTCGTGCCACTACTTCCTCCCCCCCCTCTCTCACACACACATCTAGGATAACCTTCTACCAAGCCAAGGGATGGGCTGCTCCCAAAGGCAAAGATTCTAGACCTCATGGCCTTGAGTAAGGCAATTGTTTCAAAGAGGAACCGAGGAAGCGGCCATGGGTCCCTCTCACTCTGTGGGGCAACAGGGGCTGCAGGGCTGCAGACAGGGAGTCCCTTCACAGCCCCACCAGGGATTGAAGCTCCCACTGGGAGTCCCCTTCTTCTCCTGCCTCCCTCTGAGTTCTGCAAGGGGGACACTGAGCCCATGGAGCAGCAGGAAGCTGGCAGGCTTGCAAGGCAGGAAAGGGGGGGGCTGGATGAGAGTGGACTGAGGCTGGCGGGGCAATGTCCCATTTCCGTGAATGGACCAGCCTCTACCCCCAGTTTGTGCCCTTGTAACAATGTCCCCCAAACTGTTAGGGAGAGGGTGAAAGCGTTCAGTTACATAGCAACACAACGGGGACTTGCAATCAGATGTCCTGTTCCAGGCAGCCAGAGATGTTCTCCTTTTAAAACGAGTTTCTGCCCCCTGGCAGAATGAGCTCTTATGGATTTTGAGCCTCAGTTTCCCAATGGCATGCTGTGGATTGTTCTTTCCCTTCTGCGTTTTCCCCCAGGACCTCCGCAGCCAACTTAATTATGGTGATAGGAGGGTGAGGTATAAAAGGAGAGAGGGAGGGAGGGTTGTGGGAGAGTAGCAATCATTGCAGCTTTGAGATACAGAGAAAGTGGAGGCAGGATTGTGTCCCGTACAAAGAGCGGCTCAATGGTGCATTGATTTCAACAGGACTTCTCCTGTCACAGTGTGGGTAGGGACATGAATCTCCCACTCCCCACATCTGGGTGGGAAGCCCCAGTCCCAGGGGCCACATGCCTCCCGCTATAATTCTGTGGGGCCCTCAGGGCTACCCCCTTCCTCTCTGGCCCTGCAGCATCGTCTGAGGCTGCCTCTCCCTGGCCTGGATGGAGAATGGGGTGGGTGTGGGTGGGTGGATGTGTGAACCTTTGTGCGGCTGGGATGTAGCTGTTTGTGCAGAAGAGTCACCCAGTTTTTCATCTGAGCCCCTCCACATCCCCCAGCGCCATGTGTCCTGCTGTTCCAAAGACTTCCTACGATGACATTGCGACTCACTGGCTGAAAACTGTCCCCAGTCTCAGCTGCACAGCAAATGATTTTTGGAAGGGGGAAGCTTTTCTAAAGTGGCCTGAAATGAATGCTCATGGGGGGGGGGGGGGAGGCTGGGGGGCATGTTTGTGTTTCTGAGCCATCATTTTTGCTCCCTGAAAAACTGGCCTTGCACACCTTATTGTGGCGTAAGCATTTGTGGCCTCCTGGGATTATATTGATTCGGGAGGTGGCGAGTAATTTGCATGGGCCCTGATCCAACAGGAAATTCTCCTGTGCAACCCGCATGTGTCGCTCTCACCAGCTGCCACTTAGCAACCTACTGGGCTACGTTCAAGGTGTAAAAGGCCCTATAGAGTGTGGGATCAGGAGACCTGAAAGGCTGTCTCCCCCGCTATAGTCCCATTTACTCTGTAGGTGATGCCACCTTTTCAGGAGTCTCCTTCTGCACAATGTAGGCCCTTTGGAATTCCCTTTCCCTTAAATGTCTTTTGGGCACCTCCTCTGGCAACAAGCCTTTGAAGTAGAGATCTTCCCAATCTGCATCTGCATCAGAATTGCTTTTTGCAATTCTTTTAAAGACTGTTTGATCACTTACTGATGCCTGTCCCCCTCCCCCCCCCCGCCTGCCCCCACTCCTTAGGAAGGAAGGGTGGGATATAAACATAATTGCAAAAAATAAATGTATAGCCCTGTCGTTTGTGCAGGAGAAGTCCCTGTTGGGTCTGCTAAGCCTTTCCCCATTCCCTGGACTGGATCCATCACCCTCAGCGATGCTCTGGATCCTGCCCTCAGGCCAAGCTACCTCTGGATCCCCTACACAAAATTAGAAGGGGGAAGGAATCTAATTTGGTTCATGTTTAAAGGCAAACCTGCCTAAGTCACACTCCCTAAAACGAAACAATACTTGCTCCGCCCAGCCACAAACTGGAAATGTGGAGAATCAAACTTAAGAATGGAAATGACGCAAACCCCCCCCCCCGCAAAATCTGAGAAACTGAAATTAATGGATTTCCCCCTCCCTGTACAAAATTTCACACTGCAACAGAAAGTTTGTCTCTTAGGCATCTTCCCTTCTCCGCCCCGCCCCAACAAAATTCTTCTGACACCCTGTTGCATTTCCATCTGTAGCCCCCCCCCCCCCCGCCCTGCAGGGTTTGTGCCCAGGCCAGGTTGGGTGGAGTTGTCCACAAGTGACTTCCTGGGAAAAGAAACTGAGTCAGTTTCAGCTCTCTTTGTCCAACACTTCCTTCCACAATTCAGCCTCTTGGCCTTCACAGTACTCAAGAAGGCAGAGGTGATGTCAAAAGATGTGCTGAATTTATTTATTTATTTTCAAGCTCTTAACAAAAGGTTTTAGCTAAAATTTATGTAGTTAGAAAAATAGACAGTTTATTTATCCACTTTTTCCTGCCTGATTGTCCTAGCCAGGCTCAGTATGTCTTTCCCCCTCATATCTTTTTTCTTTTTGAAACAATCAACTCCACCTTATCCACAGCAGGTTTTTTTTTCCCTTTTTGGCTTTAAGTTCTTAAGCTCGAAGATTGAAAGGAAAAGCATCGCCGAGACGCACAATCTCTTGGGGATTTAGTTGCTATCCGAATGTTGATTTATTCTTAAAAGACACTTTTGCTTTCCGGCAATGTTACAGGGACTGGAAACGGGATGGGGGGGGCAGAAAGGGCATTTTGCTGGGCCCACTTGTGGCAAAGGGGGAGCAGTTCTGGAATATTGGGGGGGGTCCCCCATGCCCTCCTAATATGGTCTAATATTGGGGAGGAAAGTAATAAAAGTTCCCAGCTGTAGAATTCAGTGAAGCCAGCCTTCTTGGGAAGGAGAGAGACACTTCCTGGAATGTAGAAATCAGGTCAACTGGGGCTGGGTGTTATATTCTTGCTTCAGCTGATCAGCTTGAACTGCCTATTGATGACCTTAATTTGTATTATTATTCACATCTATGTTGGGATTCCGTGATTTCAGTGGCAATTTTATTTAGGTGGGGTCGAGGGGTTACGGTTGGGCCCCTCTGCAACTTACTGCTATGCTCTCCTTCCTCCCTTTCAAATTGTTAAAATAAAAAAAGCAATTATCCTCTATATTTGCAGCCCCTGTTTCAGGGGTTGGGAGTCATAGCAAACCTCTAGCACTCTCTGGAACGGAGAGGAAAACAATCTACTTGTCTCAATTTTCTGTCAGGATTTGGTATGAATCTTCGGCAAAATCCCCCAGGGCAGCAACATTAACAAGCGATGGATATAATCATATCGAAAGGAAACAAGAGAAAAGAAAGATGGTTACGAAGGCTCTGTTACCTGCTCCCGGCCCTACTTGGATTTGCTCAGAAGTATTTAACTTTGACGGTCCCCTTCAGGAAGCCAAACAAGCGGCTAACTCGCTCACAATCTTCTCGCTTGGCAGCCAAGATGCTCAGTGGTCGCCTTAGCTGTCACGGAGCCCACCTCGCCTAAAGCCCCAAGGAGATTCTTTATTTAGTCTTGCAGATGTCACTGGACCCTTGCAGACTGGAAATGAGTCCAGCGGATTAGGACGAGGTTATTAATTGGAGGCCTTCCCCTTTAAGAATGATTGACAGTTACTTTCTGGCTAAGTAATTGCTCTAAGTGTCCCCTTGGTTCATCCACTGGGCTGGGCTGGGCTGGGGGCGGCTGGCAGTGCGGAGGGGACACCCAGGCACCGCAATGATGGGCCAAGCGGCGCCCGCCCCCTCCCCACTTGGATTGTCTTCCACACAAAAGCCCCCCGCTGCAGTTTCCCCTCCTAATCCCCTCATTACAGGAGAGGGAAAGAATGATTAGACACAGAGAGAAGAAAAGAAGGGGCACCACAGAAATGGAGGGAGGGTGGAAACAATGGCCTTTGTCTTTGAGCAGCAGGCTGAAGGGATGGATCCCAGGGCCGGGGGGGGGGGGAGCTCCTTGCTCTGCAGCCAAGGGATGTGTGAACTGGCATGGCAGAGCCTGGAAGCACCACCAAGGATGCTTTGGGGGGTCAGGTGCGAAGCTGAACGTGGCTTGTGCCGTAATGCCACTAGTGAACCCTGGGCACAATCGAGCAGGAGGTTCAGCAGCCCTAATGTGTGTCAAAGTGTAGGGAGACCCTGCTTGAAGGAACACATGCAGCAGGAGAGAAGCTTCTGGCAGGATCATGGCCCACAGGCCTCCCCCTCCGCCCCAGTTTCGTCCTCCGAAGTGCAAGTGACCAGGCCTTATGGTGGGCCTCCCTCTGACACCCCCCCCACATGGGCAGCTTGCCTGATGCCTGGCTGTGTGTGGCCAGGATGGAGAAACTATTGTGGCCCTTGGATTTGAGTCCGTTATCTGGACACCAGGCATGGCAACCACGGCCTCAGCCTCCAAAATGTCCTGAGATACTTTGACCATTGCGAAGAGCCCGGCTGGGTGAGAGGCCGGTATCCTGCTCTCAAACATGCATCTGTGGGAAGCCCACAAGCCAGGGTCTGCCCCACGTTTTGTCCCTCAGGAGAGAAAGGTCACATCCACAGTGGACCTTTGAAGCACCTTGAAAGTGCATGGCTTCCCCCAAAGAACCCTGGGCCCTGAGCTACCATTTGCAGGACCATCAACAAACTACACTTCCCATGAATCTCTGGGGGAAGCCATGCACTTTCAAGGTGCTTTAAATGCACGCTGTGGGTGGGAGCTCTGCCTCTCCCTACGCAGCTCCCATTCACCTGCCATGACTAACAGATCCTGACTAGGGTGGGGCAGCTGTGTTAGTTTGGGCTTCTCTCGCTTTCTCACTTTTCCCAGTCTTAGGTTCGGTTCTTCAAATTTCGACATCAGTTTGCAATTATTGCTATTTCATCATGAAAATTCATGAGTGTTCTGGTGCAAATTCCTCCGAATGATATACAAGTTTTTATGCAGTTTTCCTAGTGACCTTTTTCAGTGTGAGGGCCAAAATCTCTTCCGTGCAGGCTTCTGGGGGGGGGCAAGGGGGTGGCTCTGAGATTTCCCAGCCTTGTTCTAGACTGGGGAAGTAAAGAATCTGATGGAACTCATAACATGATTGCTTTTTAGAATGTAAGCTTTGAAATGTTCTATTTTGTATAAACTGTGAGCATAGGATTTAAAACGTAGTTACATTGTGTTTGTTGTGCTTCTGTGCCTTTTACACACACACACACACAGACATCACGCTCAAAGCAGCTTACAGCAAAGAAAACACGAACACATTTGCAAAAACAATTTAATTATTATGAAATGAAGGCAGCAAAACAACACAATAGCAAATATAAAAGGTAAAGGTAAAGGTACCCCTGCCCGTACGGGCCAGTCTTGACAGACTCTGGGGTTGTGCGCCCATCTCACTTAAGAGGCCAGGGGCCAGCGCTGTCCGGAGACACTTCCGGGTCACGTGGCCAGCGTGACATCGCTGCTCTGGCCAGAGCCAGAGCCGCACACGGAAACGCCGTTTACCTTCCCGCTGGTAAGCGGTCCCTATTTATCTACTTGCACCCGGAGGTGCTTTCGAACTGCTAGGTTGGCAGGCGCTGGGATCGAGCAGCGGGAGCGCACCCCGCTGCAGGGATTCGAACCGCCGACCTTTCAATCGGCAAGCCCTAGGCGCTGAGGCTTTAACCCACAGCGCCATATAGTAGCATGCAAAAGGCAATATTTCAGTGCAGCACTGTAAATATAGCAAGATGACATAAAGGGCCTCCAGCATCTCACAGCAAAAATAATAAGGTAGCTTTGCAGGTTCCCTTTGGTCTGAGAAATGCCCCCCCCCCGGAATATCCTCTGACCACTTCCTGGTGATGCTTGCGGCCTGGCAACATCCCAGCGCCATCTCCTACCCACCATGGCTTGGTCTCGGGCTCCAGCCTTTACCGCCAGCCAGCAGGATTCAAATCTGCCCATCTGCCATCTGGGACCAATCAACGGCTGTCAGCTTAACACCTTAATACTGCTCTGTGCTGTTCCTGGAGGGACCTTGCGATGGGTTTCATGGATGCCACTTTTGGGTCCAGGGAGGAATTTGTCCCCTCAGGCGAATAGGGCCTGTCTGAGGGTTTTGCCCACAACTTTGGTGAATATGGCATTGGGTTCGTTCCTGGTCTTTGGCAGAGGGAGAATAGTAGCCTCTGCTTCCCTCTGCCTCCTTAGTGGTGGGGAGGTCCATTTGCCCAACACTAAACTCATTTACATCTGTAACCACCAAGCTTGTGGCCTATTTTAAAACTGTTTTTGTGTCCTTCTTTACTGATATAGCAGAGCAGGCTCAGGGTACACAAATTGGTCACACTCTGTCTCCTGCTAGTCTTCCAGAGGCTGGTTTCTCAAATGGATTTTAAGGGAAGCACAACCCACACAAACTCAGGTTTTCTTTGGTGAGAACAGCAAAATCCAGCAATGACACTGCTGTTTGGCCTGTGGAGGATTAAAAGATTCAAAAGTTTTTGTATCGCGAGAAGATGCTCCTCTGCCTTGTGCCTTCGTGTTTCTGTGCACAAATAGCTTTTTCCAAAAAACAACTCCCCCCTCAAATAACGAAGGCTTAGTTTGGATTCTCCAACAGCTCTCTCTCAATGAAAATATATACTATGTATTGATTTTATATTTGAGGTTTCTAAGCAGAGGTTGGGGGGCCATCTGTCAGGGATGCTTTGCATTGCATTGCAGTGGGTTGGACTAGATGCCCCCTACTTGTGGGGGTCCCATTGGGGCATCTGCTTGGCCACTGGGAGAACAGGATGCTGGACTCCATGGGCCTTTCTGATTTGAAATGTGCAAGAAGAACCTTGCATCATGTTCTGATGCCGCTCATTGTACCTCCTTCTCCCACTCCGTGTTCTTGCTGGGACTAGCAGGCTTTCCCTCGAATGTCCAGCTGGGGAACAGAGTGCTTTTGAGTTTGTACAGCCCCCCCCCCTAGCCAGCAACAGAGGCTGTCAACCCTAGAAGTGCAAAGCTGGCATTCTTTCAACCAGAAGGCAATTTTGTCTTGATTTTACCACCCCTGAGCTTCCACCATCTGTCCCAAGTGGAGTTGGGCTCCTTTAAATTCATTTCATTAATTAAATGACATTTCAATTAAATCAACTATTTAGGCGTAATAAGCAGCCCACCCGCAAAGCTGAGAAAGAGAGCAAATGAGCCATTATTATTCACCAACTGCAACACATGCATGTGCAAAACAATTTTTAAAGAAGAAAAGTTCTTTTCAAAATAATTGTTGTTTTATTTTATTTTCAAAGGGAAGCATTTAATGTCACAACAAAGTGAGACTCCAATGCAAGCTAGATGCTTCCTCCTTGTTCTGGGGGTGAGGGAACTTGAGAGCCCCCAGGGCCAAGTCGTTCAGCATAAGGCTGGCACCGTTTACCAGGGTGGGGGGTGACGGGAGCCGACAACATGTGCAGGATGACCAGGGAAGATTAGCCTTCCTTTCTCTCTGATTCTCATTTTCCCAGTCTTAAAATTCATTTTCCCATGTTTCTGCATTGGTTTGAGATTCATTAATTTGTAAAGTCCTCCTAAAAACCCACCTGCATTTTAGTGTACATTTTCCCCAATTTATAAATGTTTACAGATGCAATTTTGGCCAATATACACTTTTTCTGCAAGGCAATATAAAGTTATTAGAATAACTTGTAACTAAGAACTTAAACCTGAGTTCACACATTTCCTCTTCCCTCCCAACCTACTTTGGAGTCATTCTTCTTAGATTGTAAACCTGAGAGTCAGTTAAAAAAGAGAGGGAGGAGCTGTCCGTATTGTCCCTGGAGACAGAAGGATGAGCTGGAAAGATGCTTGCAAGTTGCCCTGCAGAAAATGCTGGTCTCCTAAGCAGAGACACCCACAGCCTGACCCAAGGTGGGTTCCAAATACAGGGCAAAAGAGGAAGAAATGTCCTGCCCCCATGCATGTTTCGGTTAAAAGTGGGTTGTGGTTCTGAAAAGGTTGAAGACTGGACCATACTGGGGGAAACAGATGAATAGTCTGGCTGGATGTAAGATGGCTTCCCAGGTTCCTGCCCATTCAGAATCATGAGGACTAGCACCTGACTTTGCTAGCACCACTAGGAAGCTCTGGGGAAGTGAGGCAAGCCCTCTGCTGGGGTGCAGGGCCTGTGAGGTGCTTCACAATGCCCCTGATGCACCTGGGGGTGGATCTGCTGCGGATTGGGACCAGAAAGCACAGTGGTTGATCTCAGGGTAAAGGGAACTGTCCTGGAGCCACGGATCTCAGGGCTCCGTTTCTGGCAGAAAGGAAAGCGGCTAACCCAGCTGCCCTCTGCCAGTCTGAGCGGTATGAGGATTTAGTTTTTCCACACCCTGCCAGGCTCCCCCTCCTTGCCCCCCCCCACCTAACCTCCTTAAGGTGTCGTCAAAGGAGGGTGTTGAGCAGCGAGGAGGAAGAAATCGGAGGGCGATTATTTGCCCAATGATGATAATTGCCTTCCCAAGACGCAGATAGCAAATTGATTTCCTTCCTAGGCCGGGTCCTGTAATCACTTCATCACTTTAAAATATTAATGCTACACTTCTTTCCTCGTTTCCCAATTACCCTAATTGAAGCCAAATTGGCTAAAGAGGTGCAAGGCAGGGGTATCAAGGGGGTTTAGTTCACTCAAATGACAGTTTTAAACTTGACTAAGCCTATTAGACACCAAAGCTGATAACACTTAGAGACGCTGTGTCAGCTTACTGGAGGGGGGGCAAAGGATTGGGGAGATGGGGGGGGGCTAAGGCCAAGAGCTGGATGGCCTGGGGGGGGGAGGTGGCCACGTGACCAGCTCTTAAAAGGACTTAGCACTTTTTCAGTTCATTAAGAGAACTTTGCTGGATGGGACAAGGCTGGATCAGGGTGGGGTGGAATGCAGAAGGGCCCCAAAACATCCAAGGGCAGTTTATTGGGCAGAAAGGTGAGCAGCAGGGAGAAAGAAACTAGTTAGAGGGGTTCACAGGTCCTTCAAGGCTTCCTCCCACCGCAATACTTCTGCCCCTGCATTTAGAAATCATAAAAATGTGGAATGCAGTGAGGAATGCTCCTGTTTGGGGTGCCAGCCAACCAGCCAGCTGCCCCTCTTCGGCCTAGATGACCCTTGGGGTCCCTTCCAAGTCTACAATTCTATGCCCTGGAAAGGGGGGGGGAGCTAGTGAGGGCCTAGGAAGAGCCTGCTAGATCAGACTCAGGTCAGCCCCACACCGCACATTTAATTAACCCGTGGCACCAATCCCTGTGTCAATTAAAACACCCTTGGACAAACATCGAAACACAAAAAAGAGATCTCAGCTGGCTGCTGTGGATCCCTCTTGTAGTCACCAATTGCCTTCTGCTCTTTTTGATTAATAACTTTCCTGGATCAGACCTGGTGCTCTGCCCAGCACCCTCCTTCCAACAGTGGACAGTCAGGAAGCCCACAGCCAGCCCATCGTTCTGCACGCACCGTTCTGAAGGGACTGTGCCATTCTGAAGAAGGCCTGCCTAGGACTGTGGCTACAAAATTGTGCTCTCCATGCCTGTAGCATCAGAAGGGGAGACACAACTAGCTTTGATACCTCTGGCCAACTGCACCCGGAAGAAGTCTCTGTACCGCTCTTCTTCCTGACATGCACCTGGAACCCAAAGCCGCTAGTGTGGGGCATTCCCACATGACAATATGCCCAGTTCCCCTGAGTTATGTCTAAGCCCCGCGAGATTACACTGGGAAATCAATCTGATTACACGCACCCCAGCCCCATTTCCGCCACATCCAGGGCTAAGCTGGAGGTGACAGCTGCATGCTCCAAGCGCTGGCACAGCCCTGCGGCCGTCCTGGCACAGTTGTGTCCGGGAGAGGTGCAGGTCAGATGGTGAAGATGTGGGATTGTGGCCTTGAGCCAGAGATCTCCCAGCCCACCCCCAACAAGCTCACACACACATGCACACAACGTTCAGTTCCCCCGCTCCATACCCTCTCCTGGCACAGATGCTGAGTCCGGCCACAGCGGCAATAATCCCCAGAGGCAAAGAGGTGCCCTTATTGGCTCCTGCACTCGGCTGCTCTGGGTGCAGGCCGAGTCCCAAAGCAAACCTGCAAGGCCTGAGCAGGTTGAGCTGGTCTTTCTTGCAGGTGTGGATTCCCCCTGCACTGCTTTCCCATCACCGCAGCAGCCGGCCATCGTCCCCAGAGCCTGAGCTCCACTGCAATCCAAAACCGTCGCGCAGTCTCCCCTTGCAGTGCTTGTGTTGTGAGGAAGTTAACTGGGCTTAGTCAATTAATTAATATATTGCTGACGTGCTTTTGGGACCTTTGGACGAAATGGGCTTGGAGGGGGTGAGAATGTGTTATCATTCTCGGTAATCAATCCCATCAGGTCTTATTAACTAGCTCATTGTTTCATTACGATTCTTAATCTTGGGTTGTTTGGTGAAGAGAGAGAGAAGGGCCGGCAAAAGGGAGGCCAGGGGCCCCTGCGTATGGATCGACAGCCGAAGAAGGAGCAGGATCCTCCACTTTGCAGAAACTAAGCGTAAGACACGGGCTGGCATTTTCTGAAAATGCAGTGAAATCGGGGGTCAGCCAGAAATTGGGATTTGCAGAACCTGCCCTCCAATTTCCCCCAGCTGCCATGTGTGGCAATAATCCATTCTACTAGCATCTACTGGCTTAATCATGAGACACAGCTACTTTCTTATCTTTCCTTCCATCCTGCTTCCTCAAGAGTTTTAGCAATAGCTCCTGCGTCTGTGACCTTCTGTCCTTCTCTCATGGTTGCAAACTCAAAGTTCCTATTCCAGCCTTTGCTCTCTCAGCCCTTTTCTCACACATTTCAGTTTTCATTCAGGCTCTGGCAAGGTCGAGGTCCAGGTGTAATAGATCATGACGTTGTTACAAGCATCCCATTTCTGCAAGCCAAGAGAGGTGGCCAGGAGATGGATTTGTCTCAGAAGGGATCAGATCTGCCTTCCTGACTTTATTTTTTTTTAAATAATATTTATTAAAGTTTTAAAAGTTACAGAAAGAAAAGAAAAAGAATTAAACATAACAAAACCATACAATACAATACAAAGACAAAAATACTACATATACATAACAAAAATAAAACCAAAAACAATTAAAAGAAAAAGAGAAAAAACCACACATCCAATACTTTCAATATTATTAACTTTCATTTACTTGTTTCAGCGACCTCACACCTCCCTTTTTTTGTATTCCACTTTGATTAATTATCTCAGCAAATCCTTTCCATCTTCCTCAATTTTCTGTCCTATCATTTAACTTAACAAATTCTAACATTATTTTTTCCTTTAATCCATTTACAATCTATTGTACTTAATTCTTTATAACATTTCTGCTAAAGCCATGTAACTTGATTCCAACACCTTTCTAACATTCCTTAATTTTACAATATTTCTGTAAATAATCTTTAAATTTCTTCCAATCTTCTTCCACCATCTCTTCTCCCTGGTCTCGGATTCTGCCAGTCATTTCCGCCAATTCCATGTAGTCCATCAACTTCAACTGCGACTCTTCCCGGGTGGTAAATCTTGAGTCTTCCAATACTTCGCGATGAGTATTCTTGCTGCTGTTGTTGCATACATAAAAAAATGTTCTATCCTTCTTTGGCACCAATTGGCCGACCATGCCCAGGAGAAAGGCCTCTGGTTTCTTCAGGAAGATATATTTAAATACCTTTTTCATTTCATTATAAATCATCTCCCAGAATGTCTTAATCCTTGGGCATGTCCACCAAAGCTGAAAGAATGTACCTTCAGTCTCATTACATTTCCAACAATTGTTTTCGGGCAAATGATAAATTTTTGCAAGCTTGACTGGTGTCATGTACCACCTGTAAATCATTTTCATTAAATTCTCTCTTAGGGCATTACATGCCGTAAATTTCATACCTGTGGTCCATAACTGTTCCCAGTCAGCCATCATTATGTTATGTCCAACATCTTGTGCCCATTTAATCATAGCAGATTTCACCATTTCATCCTGAGTGTTCCATTTCAACAGCAAGTTATATATTCTTGACAAGTTCTTAGTTTTGGGATCTAACAATTCTGTTTCCAATTTTGATTTTTCCACCTGGAAGCCCAGTTTCTTATCTGTGTTATATACCTCCACTGCCTTCCTGACTTTAGTGGCAATTGAAATTAGGGTTTGGCAAATCTATTAATTTTGTTTTCTCTCAGTTTCTCATTTTCCCATCCCTTAGTTCGGTTCTCCACATTCCCACATCCGTTTGCATTTTAAAGAAAAAAATCATGAAAGTTTAGCAGCATTTTACTCCAGATTTCTAATACACGTTTGTGCATGCAATTTTGCACAATATGTACATCTTTGCAAAGCAATGCCCCCTAGTATAATGCATGTTTGCATGTTCTTTTGGGTTCTATGGGGTGTTAGGGGAGGGGTGGTACCTCTGGTGGGGGACAGGTCCTGCTCCTTCTGGGGCAGTTTGACCACCTTTGGTCCCCACCTGCATTCAGCTCTCACCTGCAGCAGCGCCTAGAAGCTGCCAGGATGCCACAGTGGCCACAATCCCCGGAATGGCTTCCACTGGTGAGTGTAGCCAATGGGTCTCAAACCCTCGGGGAGTTAGGGGCTTCTCCTGCGTGCAAAGACAGGCTCTGGCAGATGGAGCAGAAAAGACCAAGAGGGGGTCCAGCAGTCAAGAAGGCAGTTTCTGCATGTGCTAGAGAGGGAAGGGGGGGGGTAGATGGGGCTTTTCCGCCTGGGAAGGGAGGCCATCAGGGAGAAGGAAAACTCTGATCCTTTGCAATTCAACCATAAAACACTGCAGCAAACTGATAGCTTTTATATCCATTCATTCCATATCACTTCATTTTTGCCCCTTCAAGTTGCATTTAGAGCAGTTGATAGTCTTTTATAGAAACATGGCAGGGGTGTTGCCCATGGGGAGAAGGGTCTAGAATGAAATCCCACACCCCACCTCCCTCCGGCCCAGTTCCACGCTCTTCTTCTGGAATCCCACAGTATATTTTAAAAGGGTTCAGCTGGCTTAGTCTGCTGGGGACAGAAGTTCCAGGCAGATTAGACCTCACAAAAATAGGCAGGCATTAAGCCATCTGAGTAGCTGGCAACCTCCTGCGAACGCTTACCTTTAAGCCTCACGGTACCTGCGGAGAGTGTCAAGGGGACGCCTGGCTTGCCCCGACAACAGGCAAGAGTCAGGGCTGCAGCAGGGCCTGTGCTAAGGGAGAAGCCAAGCCCCTTCCCTGAAAAGTTTGGCATTATTAGTATTACTATTATTAGCTATCATTACATTGATCAGTCATTTTGCATCAAAAAGCAATTGAAACATTAAATATATATATAATACAATGGACAGTACAAAAAAATATGAAATGCCCTTCCCAGCACTGCCCCCCCCCAAAAGATGGGCCTCCACCTGCATAGGAGGCAATCACAGGTCTGGGCAAACTGACACCTGAGGAACCTGTGTGGTGCAGTGGCTACGAGTGTGGGAAAAGGAACTGGGAGAGACCAGGGTTCAAATCCTGCTGTGATTCCTGCATTGTAAAGGCTTGGGCGGCATGACCCTTAGATCCCTTAAGCTCACTGGGTGACTTTGGGCCACTCAGGGTCTCCTGGCCTGATTCACATCACCAGGCTGTTGTGAGGATGAGAACCCTGTACACCTTCGAGATACAGATATAAGCGTAGCCATCCATCCATCCTCTGGCTAATTATTACTGTATCAACAAGTATGTTTCTATTCCGCGTTACTTGCGGGCCTGTCATGAAAAGTGCAGGTGCAGAATTCAACCCAACTGTCCAATAGAAGCAGCCCTCTTGCTGTGTCCCAGTGTTTTGTCCAATGAATGCAAAGTCACCAGGGCTGGGTGCGGTGAGGGGGCAGACAGACCAACGGGAGGCCTTTCTTCTTAACTGCTACAAGATGAACTGTTGTTGCACGGCTGCTGAATGCAGCTAGATAACTGGACATTGGTGGCATTAGCCTGGCCGCAAGGTTTGTGCTTCATAGCCTTGAGTCTTTCCCATCAGCTAAGCTGGATTCCCACTTCAGAATCCCCCCCTCTCCCTCCATGGCATGTGCTGGCAACAGGAGCAGGGGCCAGAATACCTTGGGGTTACCAAGGTGCCGGAATCCAGCTCAGAGAGAGACACAAACAGATTAGGTCGAAAGACTTGATCAAGGATCGAAAGTCTGGATGGGAGACAAGACAGGGATTGGAAGAGAGGAGAGGCCGCTTCCAACAGAAACACACACAGCTGCCTGGACTGATTCGCTAATCTTTGCTTGGCTGAGACCACAGGATTGTCAGCAAACGCCTTAGCTCAGTCTCCTACCAGGGAAGTAGAGGCAGCCCCTGGGATGATGGAACCTGGAAGTCAGGCTCTGGTTGCAGGAAGCCTGGATGCTGCCTCCGGCTGAGTCAGGACATCAGGAGCATCTTGCTCAGTGCTGTCTTCACTGGCTGGCAGCATCTCCAGGCATCTTTCACAGTCCCTGCAGGAGACGCCAGGGAGGCAACCTGCAACCATCTGCATGCAAAGTGGGTGCTCCGCCATTGAGCTCATCTGCCCCTAAAAATATTCTAGTCTTTGTGGTTTTGTAAAAAGGGGTAGCTTTTTTTAGATATATATTTAAAAAAAGAAGCTGCCAATGAAATATTTGAGCCCCCCCCAATGGACATTGCCATCCAAATGGTGTGCATGCACTGCATCATGGGATCAATTATGTGGGGCAGGGCTTACCTGCCCCCCCCCCAATATTTTACTCAGGTTGGCAGCCCTGCCTCAAAGAATGAGTGCTTTGCTTGGATCTGAGAGGAACTGATGCTTTTTATGGATTTTGCAAGAGAACACAGATTAGCTCATTGCCAAAAGCAAGGGTGAGATACGCTGCTGACTGGATGGTGCTTGCAAAGTCCCACAAAGCTTGATTTCATTGTGATGTCAGTGGGGTTGACAGGTGGGTGGCCCCTATCCAAGCTGGCCAGCTTGGAGTGGTGAAGTGGAGAACGTAAGGATCCAGTCAACTGGCCAGATTCAGTTTTCTACTAATGGCATGCATAACGTGCACACACATCAGTGCAAATGTAATGCAAAACTGCCTTATTTAGAATATGGGAACATTTAGTTGTGAATCCTGCATTGTAGGTGGTTGGTCTAGATGGTCCTTGGGAGTCCCTTTCAGCTCTACAATTCTATGATGCTATGAAATGATAGAAGCAGAAAAGGACAGGTCTCCCATCCCTAGGCATGGGAAAGGATTGCTGGGAGAATACTAGTCCGAAGGTACCAGACTACTAAGGCAATCAAGAACAGCTTGGGCCCAGGATACCTTAGGAGCACCTGAGTTTCTCTGTCGTAGTCCAATCACTAAAAGGATCCAGAGCTGCTGAGGGTTGTCGCCTGTGTTGCACAGAGGCCCAGGGAACCTCAACCAGAAGCTAGCCTTGCTGGCCCCATGTCACAGATTCTGCGGGCATCCTTCCTTTTGACTCTCATGCATCCCCTGAATTCTGTTTTATGGCAACACATGAAACTATGCACTTCTTTAAAATTTCCTTGCACAACTACTGATTTTAATTATTGCTCTGCATTGCTTTTAATGTTTTCTTAGGCTGCTTTATGTCATCCTGAAGTTTTTATAGGGGACAGTATATAAATACTTTCTAAGTAAACAAACAAACTAGCAGTGTGTTTTTTCCAGATACTGGAAGTTGGTGGGGGGGGGGGACGTTTTGGATGGAAAGCGATGTGTCCACAGGCATAAATTGAGGTGGCTGGGGGGGGGGGAATTCAAGCCATATGCCCCCTCTCTTTGTCATGCCTCTGTAGAGCTGGTGCGCCTCTTCCAGAATGAGATGGGATCAGCTGCTCCCACAAATTGGCTTAAACTTAAACCAGAGCAATAAAGGCGGCAGTGGACCAATTTCTTTAATACGCAAAGAGCTAAATCCAGCCCGAGCTTTCCAGTTCTGGCTTGGGGTCCCAAGCAGGTGGAGGGATAGGAGCAGTGCAGTTTGGGGGAGCAGAGCGTCCAAGGCACAATGACAGAGCCTGAAGGGCCTGGATTTTCCAAGTCTGGGGAGGTGCTGTGCTCAGGGGTTGCATGCAGGAGGTCCCATGTTCAGCCCCTGAAATCTGCAGCCAAGTCTAAAACCCAAGACTGCCTTTGCAGATGAGCTACACGGGCCAACAGCCTGTCTTCAGAAAAGTTTGGGAAAGACTCCCATCAGAAGTTTGGGAGCGCCACTACCTCTAAGACTTGACAATACTGAGCTAAACGGTCTGACTCTGTCTACAACCATTTCTCATGAAGAACTTCCTTATTCTTCTCTGCAGTTGAGTAACAGCAACTCTCTGTGGAGGTGGTTTCAGTCCTTCCCCAGACATCCCAGCCACCAACCAATCATGTGGAGCAGGGGCAGGTTTGGCACAGACCATCTGAGGCTGGGCCATTTGAATTCCTACAATGTCTGCAACAAGGCGTCCCTCTGAAGCATTGTGGGAAACTAAAATGGCAACCCCCTTTCCAAGCTCTTCAGTGAATATCCACTGGCACAGCAGGGGACCCACTGAAGTGGAGATGTAGCCCAGCAACCCGACTCCCCTCAAAGCTGGAGCAACCCAAAGCACACAGCAAAGGGCTGCTGGCAGGATTATGGGGCAAGCTGCACCGATATGCCAGTTGGTTCAGTTCAGCCCAGGGATCCCCTCCAACTCTGACCAGGCTGCAGAGCAATGAACAATTAATCCTTAAGCCTGCAATTCCTGAATCATCATTTCACAAGATGCATTTTAAAGATAAGGGGGTGGGGAGAGAATGTTCAGAGGTTTGGCTGTTTTAAAAATGACACATGTTGCTGCGAGGAAGTTTTTTTCAGATAAGCAATTGGAAAGGTGGAAAGTGTATGTCCAGGCTGCAGAAACAAGACCACTCTTATGGAATGATGGAATCCCTTTAATGACTGAAGCACAGTATTAAAACAATCTACAGTATTATTTCTTTTTTAAAGGGGGGGGGGGAAACACACTAAAATTACCAAAATTTTAGACTAAACAAAAACCATATTTTGCAACTCTGGAAGAGTGGTTAGGCCCCGCCCTCCTCCCCCTCTTTCTTGTCCTTCTTCCCCTCGCCCTCGCCCTCCTCCTCAATGTCCCGCCGCCTCTTCCGGTTGTGTGGGCCGGGCCGGTTTTTCAGCAGAGGTAAGGGCTCCATGCCGAGGACTTTGTGGATCTGACGGAAAGCCAGCATCCTCAAGGCATGCTGCGGGGAGGGAGAAAGGCAAAGATGCACACAGGGTTAGGATTCTGAACCCTACATATCTTTAGGTGCCAGGCAAAATCATTCCCTTTCTAACCAGGCCTTAAGCTTTAAACTACTCCTGCTTTCCCAGCACACTGCGTTCCCACTTCATTGCTATTTTGAAAGAAGTGAATAGCGTTCAAATTTAAGGATATCTATAAATGACTTCTTGAGGGTGGAGCAAACATTCCCCAATCAGCTTAGAGCAAAAAGTATATAGATAAACATTAATGAATGTTGGTGCTACATGAAAATGTTAATGTTTTCTATGGTTTCTCTTTTATGGTATAATGTGTTTATGTTTTGTTTAGGTAACAAGCGACTCCTCCTCCTGCTGCTGCTGCTACTAAACTACACTGTCCTAACTCAGAGGAATTTCTAGGTGAGTGCTAATAATTTAGGCTCCCTTGGCTGACAGAGCAAATTCCACATTTCTGGATCCTGGCGCTGGTTGACATCAAGAGAAGGCAATGAGCGCCAAATTGCAGATCTGCAGGACACCCTCTGGCTCGAGAGAGACGGCAAGCAGCCAACTATGGGCTATGACACACTGAAGAGAGAGAGACCAAGAGCTGTAGAGAACCAAAGTCTCTCTTTCATGACACTTAAGTGCAAGTGAGCCAGGCGCCACTCGTGGTCCAGGTGGTCCTGGGGAAGCCTTTCATATTCCTATAAGCTTAGTTTTAAGTTCACAAGCCCCACAGCAGAGATCGGGAACCTCTGGTCCTCCAGGAGTGGTGGGGCTCCCAACTCCCCCAGCCCCAGCCCCAGCCAGCACAGCCCATGGAGATGCCTGGAGGGCTGCAAGTTCTCGCTCAAGGCCAAGAGCCAAGGCACCACCCACCTGGCTGCTGGCCGTGACGTCCTCTCGCTGCTGCCTGGCCATGCTCTGCAAGGCATCCACTGGCTCTTTCTCACAGGGGTCTTGGAGCCCTGGGCCATCTGCAGGGAAGCAGAACATGGCAGCAAGGAAGGAGGCAAACTTTGGTTTTTAGCAACCTGATTCCACTCCCAACCCAGATTCAAAATATTGAGGGGGCTGGAGCCCCTAGAGCCCCCGATCCTTGGAGCATTCCTAGTGGTTTGTTTCTCCAGTTCATTTCTGGGGATGAAATCCTCCTTAGGACAGGGATGGGGAAACCTAAGCCTCCCCCAAACCCTTGTTGTTGCAGACTGCAAATCTACGTTAGAGCTTTTAGAAAACTAAGGAACAAACCTAAAATGAATGAGAAGCCACCAACCAGGGTTTTCTCGGCTGCTAAGCTGCATTGTGGGTGTTTGTGTGCCGACACCAAAGTACCAATTTCAAGCACTGCAGGTCTGCTCCCCTGCTTTTGTGATTTCACTGTGTTGCTCACAGCTGTCAAGGCCAGATACTTGTTTTTAAATAGTAATAATAGAAAACAAATAGTTTTAGCACAAATCCAGAAAGTTGGAGCTAGTACACAGTGGAAGTGGTTTTCCAGAACCTTCTTAGGGCTGCATTGAGAGGAATCTTGTGGGAGAAGGAGGGGAGGGGTGAACATGGTTTGGTCTAGGGACACCGCCCCCTGGTGGCCGCTGGCTCTCCAGGCTCTACTTGGGAGATGCTGGAGATGGGGGCTATTTGGCACGTGAAGCATGTGCTCTGAGCCAGAAGCTGTGGTCCTGCCCCAAAACTGGGAGGAAGGCTGCAGTTGGCGCAGCTTGCAGAGCTGACCTGCCAGGAGCATCCCGGTGGCAAGGCACTCCAGGACCCGCCGCATGGCCTCCCCAGGTCCCAAAGGGCCCGAGGCGCTGCTCAGAGCTCTTTCCACCAGCAGCTCCATCGCCTGGAAGAGAAGAAGAACACAACTTCTTATATGGAAAGTCCAGTTTATAAACATGTGAATATCTTGCTGAGAATGAAGTGCGCCTTTCTTAATGCCACTAAGCATTTCCCAATTTTTTTTTTTACTTCAGACTATGGCCTGTCTGCACTACCCACTTAAAACAGTATCATACTTTCCCCTAAAGCATCCTGGGAACTGTGGTTTGTTAAGGGTGCTGAGAGGAGGACACTCTTCAACCCAAAGAACTACAGTCTCCAGAGATCCATGGGAAGAGGGGCTAAACCACTCTGGGAACTGTAGCTCTGTAGCTCTGTGAGAGGAATCCAATTGCGGAGCAGCAAGAAGTAACCAATAAGGATGCAACCCAACCTTCCCCCCCATTCTCCTTTCCATTGGCTCTTGGACTTCAGCTCCCAATGTCCCTGAACATTAGGCAAGCTCCTCCCACCATCCCTGAACACAGCCAGTGGTTCAGAGATTGTGGGATTGGGAGTCCAACAAGGTCAAGAGGGCACCGGGTTGCGGAAGGCACCTGTGGCACCAAGCAGGGAGGAGCTCCACTATTGGGGGCCATCACTGAAGAGGCCTCCTTTCCAAATACCACCTCCCCCCCCCCAATTATACCCATGCAGAAGGGGCTCCTATGACGACCTGAGTGAACTGAAGCCCAACATATATAGTCTACTTCACTTGCTAAAAACAAGACTCTGGGAATGGCCTAATCTTGTGATGTGCATCGTACAAGCGTGTGCATGCGTGTGCATTCCCCAAAGGTGCTGTCTCTCCCCGCCTCCTTACCCAATCTGGAAGAGCGCCCCATGTTGGCACACGCTGGCAGAGGTCCCGCAAAACCCTGATGATGATCACACACGACTGCAGGCCGTTGGCTCGGGCCTTTGTGGAGAGGGAAAAAAAACAAATCCATCTCGGATCCATGTCTTGAAAGAAAACAACCATGAACTGTCCCCCTCCACAACAAGCAAATGTCAGGGCACAGGAAATTAAGAAAAAGGGAAACTGGTGATGCTCTAACAAAGCCGAGGGTTGTCTCTGAAATGGGTCACTGTGGATTTGAAATCATAAGATTTAAAAAACACCAAGTTAAGACTTGGTGGCTTAACTGGACTCTCCTCCTTGGGGGCCAGGGGGGCGGACACAGCCCTTGGCCACAGTCCTTGGCCAAACTGGCTTCTCTTACCTGGAACCATTTTGCATGGCGAAGAGCAGCCAGGGACTCCAGGCACTTATCCTTGTTCAAGGTCTCTGCAGAGTCGAGCTGAGGTTCTGGTGATGTTTCTAAGAAGGAAGCAGAAAGGGAGGGAGGAGGTGGAAGAGGCAGGCTGCAACCCAGTCAGCCAGAAGAGAAGGCAAACCATGTTGCATAATGTGGTACAACAATCAGCATGTTGGACTAGGATCACCTGGGAGACCTGGGCTTGAACTCTGCCACAAAGCTCCCTGGTCCCCTTGGGCCAGTTTCCCTCAACTTGCTTCCCTAACCTCACAGGGTTGTTGGGAAGATAAAATGTGGAGGAGAGAACCATATGCACACCTTGAGCATATTACACCTTGTAACAAACCATTTGAGCATCACATCTACAGGTAGCGGGGGATATTCCTAGTTCCACTATCAGTAAAGGTCTCCGAATACCAGGTTGGGGAAGAGCTGCTCTTGTGCTCAAGGTCTACCTGTGGGCGTCCCATTGGGGCATCTGCTTGGCCACCGTGAGAGCAGGATGATGCCCCAGAGAGGCCCTTGGCTGGTCCAGCCAGGCTTTTCTTCCGTCCCCATGTTCCCCCTCCTCAACCCACAACACAGGGGTGCACATGGCAGCACGCAAAAGGCAGAGGCCCCTCCACACAGCGGAGATGCACCCACACCCCTCCTTTACAAGCCTGTGAGTTTCCTACAGGGAACATTGGCCAGACATGGGCGCACCCAAGACGTTGTATGAAACGGCCCTGGCAAAGGAGGGGTTCCCTTGCCATTTGCATTCAAACCACATTCCCTTTTTCTTCCTGCTTTAATGGGCAACCACAGCTGGGGGAGAGTTTTCTCGCGAGATCTGCCACTACAGTAAGGCTGCAAAAGCAATTTTCTTTGCCTTCTCTCCCCCCAACCCCCAGCAGCTCCTTCCAGCCGCCCATAAATGGGTGGGCTTCAGCAACATTACAAAAGAGCAGGCATGGAAGCAGAATGCTTAGCCACCCACAAGCATTGATTCTAGCTAGGAAGACTTCCACAAAACACCCCTGGTCAGTTCCAAGTTCCTTTGGAGATGGTGATGTGGAAACTTGGTCAGAGCCAGAGCTGAAGGTCAGGTTATTTTTATTTTAAATGATACAAGGCCCAACCTTTCGATCAAATGATCTCCTTTGCTGTAAGCCACCCTGGCACCCGTCTCTGGCCCCCAGGACTCCTGTCGCAGCATCCTCTGGGGAAACCGCCTTGCCTCCTGAGGGGGAAGCCAGACGCCAGCCGTCTCCCAGGGCAGAGAAGCAGGGAAGCTGGAGGGAGACAGCCTCGCCTTTCTTTCTGGGGTGCTGCCCCCTGGTGGTGGACCACAGATCTGCCCAGATGCCAACCCTTTCCCCCTCTCCTAAAGGGGGGGGGGGAGGTAAAACAAGGCAACATAAACAGCACCAGCAGGATCTCCAGCTCCGTATGCTACGCTGATATACATTAATTTCAGTGGGTCTACTAGTGAGTAAAATTTAGTTGAAGTGAATGCTGTCGAACACTCTTCCAGGAGTGATTTGGCAAACACCCTCCAATTTGAATTTCAGGTGTCTCTTGAAGACTTTTTTCATGCTGACAGGCCCACACACTTACTTAAAACTTTCCTTGAGGACCCAAACGTTCTGCTCTGTTCTGCTTTTAAAGGTTTTTATGTTCCTATACACAACTCTGAGGTTTAAACTTTTATAAATAAAGTTCTGAAGACTCACCTGCATCAGTAGCGGCCTCTTCTCTCATCAAGGGAGACGTCAACGAAACTGTGACCTGCATTTGGGGTTCTCTGCATGATGCAATTACAATATTGGCTTCCTCAGAGTTGGACAGCACTTCGTAACTGTCACTCGTCACCTTCTGGGACAGATGAGGAGAAAAAGAGAATTCCATTAACCTTTGAGGTATGCCCCCCTTCCCAATACAGATTAGGACAGAGATGGCAAAACTTCTCTGACCCTAGGGCTGCTGTCCCTGAGGACAATCAGCCAGGAGCTGCATGCCAGTGGTGGCTGATAGCCCAACAGACACGACTGTCACACAGGTGTGCAAGAGCCAGAGGTTTCTACACACAACTGCTCCATCTAGCAAGCAGGAGACAGCGGCAAGAGCTCCAAGGACACATTCCAGCCAGGCAGAGGCACTCAAGGAGGGTGCGGGGCAGGCTGGGGAGAGTCCCAAAGCCAGGAAGTGAGGCCCAAGAGGCCAGATCTTAGATTCACTGGGATCAGGGACCTGCTTTTACTGTGGAAACTGTGTCATGCCTCTTGTCATTTGTTATGCTTAGGTATTTTTCTTAAACGCTCTTCTTCAAACGATTCCAGGGTGGTGTACAAAGTGCCAAAGAATAAAACTCAAATAAAAGGCAGACTAAAAAACAGCAACTGAAGAGCAGAGTGAGACAATTCCAGCTCCACGTAAGATGCCAATGTGATCATTAAGGTCCACTTGGCATCAGTAAGGAGTCATTCCTTTAGTTTAGTAGCAGCAGCTGTCCTTTGGAACTCCCTGCCTATTGATGTCAGGTGGGCCCCACCACTGTTTTCTTTTTCGATCCCTGCTGGGAACCTTTTCTGTTTCAGCAGGCCCATCCAGACACAGGATTTGAATAGAATAGAATAGAAATTCAACAAACAAACAACAGCTAATATATATAAAAATACACACATCCTACTCTCCAAAGGTTGGCAAGTCTGATTGCGGAGCACAGAGAGGCCTTCCTTACCTCCAGCTGCTGGGGCAGCTGCTCCGTGATGCTCTGGAGAAGAGCCAGGGTAGGTTTCTGGGCCGACAGCAGGATCAGGCGAACATTCCTGTCTCCGCGGAGAAGCAGCCCTTTTGCCAAGACGCCAACTCTCATGACCCCTTTCAGGAGCCGGGGAGGGTCACCTGCCTTCCTGTTGAAAGGAGAGGGGCAGGAAAGGAAGCGTGCTCATGAGGACTAGCGACCTAGCACGGGCCATTAAATGCACCAGGAAGGGTTCCAGCAGGGATGTCCAAGGCACTTGTGTGCCGCTGCCTCAAGTAAGGGGAGCAGGTCATTCCCCTGTGGGCGGCCTGACCAGGAAGACCTGGTGACTTTGAGCCAGTCTCCCTCTTCCTCCAGCCTCTTCTACCCCACAGGCTGGTCTGAGAGCAGAATTCGAGTGAAGGTCAAGAGCAGAGGCGGCCTGAAAGCATTACCTCTCTTCCTCCTCTCTTTCTGCTTCCTGCTCCGTCAGCCAATCGGAGACAAGCCTAAGGGCACGCTCAGAGTGAGAGACAACTTTCTGAATGGCCTGCAGCTCGTCTTCTGTTGGGTAGATGCTGGAGTGCTTTGTCATGATGTGGCGGTCATCAGAAGAGTCCGGTCGCCGGCTGGGCTGAGGGAGATAAAATGGACAGAAGGAGTCTGTCAACTAAAGGAAAAGGCACAGATCAGACTTCAGGGTGAATCACAGTTCAGCGCGATATGACTGAGCCCTGCACTTTTACATGCCCCACTTTTCTTCCAACAGTCAGGAAGAGAAACCAGAAGCACTCACTTCCTGGTTCACACGAACACAGTTTCTCATTATATCCAAACTGGGAACAATGATATGTTTAAACTATTTTTCATTGAAGCCCGGCAGGAGCAGAAATCAGTTTTGATTCTGGCTTCTTTCAATAAATTTAGAGTTTGAGCCAAGAGCATGGATCCTCCTGCCTGCAGCCCTAACTAGAACTAGCACAGGTTCCTCCTCCTGCCCCACCCCTGAGGTCAGTGCTCAGCCCACTGTCAGTGCCAATAACCTGGCTGGTGCTGCATGTGAGCCTCACCTTTGCCAATGTCAGGGTGTCAAACTCCCGGTTTAGAATAACCACAGTTCATGAGCAACAAGAAACTGGTCAGTTCAAACCAGTAAATGGATGCTTCCAGATCCCCCTGGCAGCCGTGTGAAGAGCCAGGCTTCTTCAGGCCTAGAGTTACACTGGAATAGATTCACGGTGTGATTCAGCTGGCTGGCTTTGCAGGGAGCCTGGGGTTTGAAGGAAATGCCACCCAAATCCGGATACGCACCAAGAGAGGGGGGACTGGCACTCCAGGCCTGCCCATGAGGGGTGGCGGGGGCCAGTCTGCCGCCAGGTGCCACTGCCGCCGCTGCTCCTCCCAATACAGCTGCTCCTCCTCCACCCGACGCCAGTACATTTCTTCTTCGTAGCGCCTGGAGGGGAAGGGCGGGAGAAATGCTGCATTAGAACAGCCTGGCTCTCTCACAGGAAGGAGGGACAGCAGCAAGCAGAGCCAGCAGCTGACCAGCCAGGATTATGGACCAACAGCAGGAAACCCTCTGGACTTGGAGTGAGGACTGTATCTTTTTGTTCAGTCCATCCATCCTGGTCTGCCTCCAAGGCCTCTTCCTCCCGTGACACACTACATTCACATTCTTCCTGCCCTGCCCTTTCAGATGCTACGCTAAACTGTGATTCCGCATTCTGAGCATCAGCCTCAAGCTCACAAATTTCATCCTGCCTCCCTGCCTCCGAGGAGGACAGCAGGAAACTCAACCAAGTTCTCCATTGCACCAAACTCAGACAAAACTGTGATGAGTTGGAACAATGGCTTGCTCAAAGTAACCAGGATCAAAATTGTGCTTCATGAGGCTGGCTTGTTTAAACAAACAGCAGTTTAACCAGACGTGTGCCCCCCCTCCCTTCCTACGTGCCTGGATGCAGCAAGGAACTGTGATTAGTTCAAAAAGCAAATTTCCAATCTCCTCCTCTGACAGGAAAAGCGGGAAAACATGTGAGACCAGAACTCATGTGAGCAAAGCTAAACAACGGTGAGGGTTATGCCTAAACTGGCCTCTGCGTCTCCTGGCTTCCTGTTGTTAATCCTACTCTGCCCAGTTTAGACTGTAAGCTGCTCAGGAGAAGAGACTGTCTATATTTCCTCTGGGTTTCTGATGGTGCTGGATAATATTGATTATATAACAACAAGAAGAACAGTCACAAGAAGGCTTCTTGCCCTCCCTCCCTCTTCTTCCACAGATAAGAAGAACCTGCAAATCAACCTGCAAAAGGCCAGCCAGAGTTGGAACCTGACATTTAAGAGAGAAGGCAAACATGGATCCAGCACCTCAAGGCAGCTTTCCCGGTCTCCTGAGTCAGCCGATTCAGCTGAGCAATGTCTACACCGACTGAGCGCAGTTCTCCAAGGTTTCAGGCAGGGACTGAACCTGGGACCTGCTGTTGCACGCAAAGGGGACGCTCCGCGCCCCAGCCCCTTCCCCAGGACTCGCCTCATCTCTAGGTGCCAGCGCTGCTCTTCCTCTCGGCGCCTCTTCCCCAGGGACCGCAGCTGCTGCTTCTTCAGCTTCTCTTCCTGCAACTTCTGAGCTCGGTTGCTGGGCTTGATCTCGACTGGCAAGTCAGGATTGACCTTCTTCTGCAAGAGGTTTGTTGCCATCAGGCTCAGAATAGAGCAGTGTCCAGGGGCAAAGATCCAGAGGGACCAGGAACTTGGGCCCCAAATCGTTTCCCATCCGCGTTTCCCAGATGCTGCTGCTCCAGGCAGCCTGCTCAATTCAGGAAGATTTATTGGCACCCGTGCAAAGCCCACTTTCCAGGATTCTCTAGTGTGGGAATCCAGAAGAGCTAGCTGTATTTCAAAATGGTGGGCATGAGCAGAGGTCCCTTCCTATCTTGCAGTCCTGACTTCCACCCTTGTGGAGGCTACAATTACGGCCAATTCACAACTGGCAGAACTGACTTCCAGAAACAGGGCCTTGGCCCAAGGCCTCCCCAGCGCTCCCATCATTCATTTCTGCATTCCAGAACAAGATTACATCAGAGATATTGTTGGAAATCAAAATGGAAGCCTCAAGACTCACCAATCTGCCTCTAACTGGAATGCGGGGTGATGGGAACAAAAGGGGTTGCAGAAGATGCGTAGAAGAGAGGAGGGAAACCCCCCAGGCCCATTGCTGTCTTTGGCCCCCCAGAAGCAAACAGGCTCCCTGCACCCCTCTCACAGCAGGTGGGTCTGGCCAGACAGGGGCTCCCCCACTGGGCCTGCCAGCCCTGGAGGCCCAGCCCACACCAGGCCCTCCCAGCCCTCGCACCTTGTACTGCAGCCTGTGTCGGCGGCCCTTCAAGTGCATGTCTTTAGAGTTGGGGTCATTGAAGCTGCACTCACAAAGTTTGCAGTGGAAGCGAACCATCTTGCCTTTGTCATTGTGGACCTGGGGAGGCGCAAGATGCATCGTCTCAGCCAGGCTAGTCTTGAGAGGCAGGAAAGCTCAGATCTCCCCCGTGTGACAGAAACCAGGCCCTGAAAACCCCCACCCCACCGTGCCAGATCTTCCATAGGGAGAGATGCAGGGAGAGGCAGAGGGGAAAGCAGGATTGAGCCAAGGGAGCAACCTTGGAAGCCCGGCTCCAAAGAGCTCTCCTGCCCCATTTACACTGCCTTGGTGGAAAAGAGATTTGAAGTAACTCAGTTAATATCCCTGACCGATGACCGGCAAATATTTCCGTGAAGGAGGCACGTCCTCCCTTTCCCTTTGCTTTACCTCTTCAACATAATCGTGACCCACAGGCTGCACGTCCAGCAGATCCCTCAGACCGTCTCTGGAGCTGCTGAGGGGGGACTCGTCTGCTGGCCTCGCGGCTTTTGGGGACACCCCTTCTGCCCCTTCCTGCTTTGCGCTTGTCACCTGAGCTTTGCCTGCTCCTGATAAAACAGCCACGGAGGTTCTCAGATCTTGACCTGGCCACCATTTGCTTTTATGAAAGAACTTCCCCGTACAGGTCAACTTGGCCAGTGACCAAGTAGGTAGCCATGCATGCAGGGGAATGAGGTCCTAAGAATGGCCTGTACCGCTTCAGGTCGCAGATCTGGGGTGTGTGTGTCAGATTCTGGAAGGCCCTGGGTTTTTTTTAGGGACAAAACCAGTATTGCACTGTAGACTAGGGTAAAATGGCACACCACACATTTGAAGTACATTTAATATACATGGTTTCCGTAAAATAACCCTGGGAGCTGTAGTTTACAGATCTCTAATTCCCAACACCCTTAACAAATTACAGTTCCCATGGTTCTTTGGGGAAAGCCATGTGCTTTGAATGTATGGCGTGGAGGAGGCTTAGCCCTCCCTGGTGTGCTACGCAGCCAATGATAAAGGAAATAAAAGGGAACCAGGCCTCATGGAGTTTGTCTTTGCCAATTTCACCCCCCCCCGAACCCCTCCCCACCACTTCCCTATGAATAATACGCAATAATATGGAAGATTGTCTCTATTTGATATGGAGAAATGCCTACTGAGATCAAGAACTGGTGGCCCTCCAGACACTGCAGAACTACAACTCCCAGCCTGCATTGCCAATGTTCAGGGATGATGGGTGTTGTATGTTCAGCTACACCTGGAGGGCTGCAGCCCCCCCTGCAGTCAGAAACAGGGAGTCCCCTCGACCACCTCACCCCCCGGACTGCGCAGAGAGGTCACTCCCCAGAGAACGCCCAGCCCCCCTCGCCACAGTTCCTACCTGGAAACAAGAGCTTTGCCTGCCCCAGGGGCTTCTTGGCAGAAAGCGGCTTGCTCGGGCTGGGTGTGCTGTTGGCTGTGCCCACAGCCTGCTTTGCCAGCATGCTGGCCGTGGTGGAGACAGGGGGCTGCAGAGCCGGCTTGCTGGCGGAGCCATTGGCAGGACTCACAGAGACGCTGAGCATCATGGGCTCGACGGAAGGGATGGGCTTCCCCAACTTGGTGTGCAGCTTGAGGACCTGGAAGACACATGTCCTTCAGCGGAGGGGAGACATGGCCCAGCACAGGCCCCCCAGTACTTGGGCAGCGTCAGCTCACCACAGCTTGGCTCTGGGCAGGAGCAGCTGGCGCCCCTTGGAGAAGGCCAAAGGGAGTGGGAGCCAGAGGCAGTCAGCCAACGCTCACTTTGTCCCTGTCCTCCACCCCAGGAGACCTAAGGCGGAGGGGCCACCCCCTGGAGTGGACCAAAGTCTCCCATAAGATCCTCCTTCCCGGTGCCCCCAGAACACTCGACCTTCTGGTGCTTGGCTCCTCGGATATGGGCCACGTAAGCATCTGCCCCGGTGCAAGAAACATTGCAGAGCTCGCAGTGCAGCTGGGTCTGGACCCCCCGTAGGCCGCTGCCCCCCGCCTGGCTCCCTGTCTTCAGTGCCGTCTCCTTCTTTTTGTGCTTTTGTCCTTCTAGGTGCTCCCGGTAAGTCTGCAGGGGGGTGGGAGGAGGGACATGGCAGGATCCTCTTGCCCCGAAACGTTTTTATGGCCTACGGCACGTCTAAGAAGTGGAGGGCGATCCAGGATGGGCCTTGTGTTGGTGCAGGGAGGTGAGCTGTGTCTGGAGGTGGTGCAAAGAGGCATTATGGCCCTCTGAAGACACATTCCGGCCCTGCAAAAGCAGTCGAGGAGAGGGCTGGTCAGGGTCAGTGAGGTGCCAGGCCTGCGGAGAAGGCACAGCTGGGGGAAGAGTCCCGAGGGCTGCACAGAGAGGCCGCAAGAGCCGCATTCAACCCCCAGGCCTAAGGTTTCTCAGCCTTGCTCTAAAGGGAGAAGAGGAATGTCTTTTATGGAGAACAGCTCTGTCCACAATGATTCCCTGCCAGAGCTAAAGAGAACTGCTATGTTCAAAGGCTGTAGATCTCTGAACACCATCCTTTTGCGGAGTAAACAGGGGACAGCTGCTGTATTCAAGGACTGTTTGGGTGGGAGGGCTTTCCAAAAGCATCTGTTATCCTGATGAATACAGAACAAGGAGCCAGAGGAACCATTTGTACAGTGCTTAGTAAATCTGAGGGGCTTCGTAAGCAACCAGGGCAAGACAAGCCAGCCTGGCACTGTAAAGCAGGGGCAGGGAAGCTATGAGGAACCCTTTTGGGCTCAGTGGTCCAGATCTGTATTAGATCCTAGGCTTGTGGTCCAAATTTGACAAGACGGGTGGGATCATCTGGTGTCACAATGAAGTCAGGACACTAGGCATTCTGAAGTCCTGGCATCAAAGCCAAGGCAGGGCTGGCAAAGAGCTTCCACGTGCCTGAGGCTTTGCCTTTACCTGTTTTCTGCAAGCATCGGCTGCGAGAAAGAGGATTCCCTTTCAGGGACTCACTGGTGCAGCTGATCCAGCAGCTTTTGATCAGCCCAAACCTGCTTTCCCTTGCCTATGAGCCATCAGGATCACACTTTAAGGCTCCCAATGGGTACACTGATAGTCCCATCTCCACTACTGACATCAAGGGTGGCGCCGGTGGTTGTGGTTTGGGGAAAACGGCCTCAACAATTTGACCATCTTGTGGGTCAAGGCTGAAGACCAACAACATCTGCCTGGCCACGGGCTCCCTGAACCATATCTGCATAGACTCTGTACCTCTGGTTCCTGCCTACGGTCTGCTGAAGAGGCTCTGCTGCCGCCGGGGACCAGAGAAGGGCCTTCTGAGTGGGGGCACCTAAAAGATGGAGCTCTTTGCTCCATGAGGTTTGGAAGGACTCCTCTCACAGTGCTTTGCCATTTGCTGAAAACCTCTCCATTTCAGGCAGGTACTTCTTTTATCAGGAAAAAAGTGACGCCTTTGTTGTATCTCAGCCACACCATGAAGCACATGGCTTCCACCACAGAATCCTGGGAACCCATCACAATTCCCAACTCCCTTAACAAACTACAGCTGCCAGGATTTTTTGGGAGGTAAGACATGAGTTTTTCATTTGCATTGTGGCCTATTTTTATGCTTGGCTTCAAATGATTGTTAAGGCACCCTGAGTAGCTCATCAGGAGACAGCAGACAAATCTTTGCCAAAGAACCAAAAGGGGAGAAGCAAGACTCACCTGGGGGCCTGCGCAGCTGATCTTGCAGATCTCACAGTAGTGAAGCTGAGGCTGTTTGGGGGGCCCCTTGGGCTTGAGCGGCTTGCTGGGGTACTGGGGCTTCTTGCTGTAGCTGCTGGTGGAGTTGCTGCTGCCTCCGTCGCTCCACAGTGAGCCCCCCATGGGCTTGGGCTGCTGCTGCGTGGGAGGCAGGGGCTGCGGCGGCGGCAGCTGCTGCACGAGCGACGGCTGGGGGGGCTGGTAGTAGGAAGCGCTGGCTGCCGCGTACGCAGTGGCATCATAGTGGGAGTAGTTTGACCCTGGAGAAAGAAGACCTCCTGTTGATGCACGACGAGCAAAGCAGGGGCAGGCAGCAGCCCTTCCAACTCCCCTGAGTCCCAGCCAGCCTGGAGCCCAGCAGCTTCTGGAGGGCCACAGGTCCCCCAGCCCTGCTCTAAGAAGCAACATTTCTTTACTGCCGGTACTTAGAAGAGGCACTGTCTCCTGAGAAAGGGGATGTTTCCTAGAGCAGGGATGAGGAAACAGGTCAATGTTGTTGAGACTACCAAGTCCTACCAGTTGCAGTCGGCACGGTCAATGACGATGGGGATTGGGGCCACACAGGCTCTGCACCCTTGCGGTAAAGGAAGTGGGAAAGAGGAAGCAAGGCCTTTGAGGAGCTCTTACCAGAGTAGGATGCAGAAGAGGAGTTGTAGGTGGAAGAGGAAGGGGCGTACGACGGGATGGAGGAGGCAGAGATGTTCTGCTGGCATGTCGTGGAGGCTGGGTAGGTGCTATAGGACGAGGAAGCAGTCACAGTCTGGACGGGCTTAACGGGGGTCACTTGTCTCTGGGGCTGGCTTGGACTGTACACGGCCGCAGGCTGGCTGTAGCTGCTCTGGGAGTCTACAAAGGACAGAGAGCCGTCGCTGAAGACCAGAGAGCAGCAGGCGACTCCTGCCCAGATTCTGCCTGCCTGAGCTCCTTGGGCTTTGTCTGGCTGCCATCCAACTAAATTCTCCTCAGAGGAGACCCAGTGAAGCTGAAGAACATGACTAAGAGCCATTCGTTTCAATAAGGCTAGAGAACAGCTAACATACAATCCTTCCTTTCATTTGCCTGACCAGACTCCTCAGCAACAGGGAACAGCAACATATAGATAAACCACCTTATTTTATTTATTTTATTTCTATCCTCTCTTTCTCCCAATGCGGGACCCAAGGCAGCTCCCAGCACAAATCTAAACAAGCACACAAATATAAATATTAAAAAACGGTTAAATAAGCAACCCTTTAAAAATGCAGTGCTGAAACATTTAAAACCCTTTGAAAGCACACACAAAACCCCAACAACATTCAGCCTCAGAAGACCATCCATAACAGCCAGTTGGTGGCAAAAGGCATGGCAAAATAAAAGTCTTTGCCTGCTGGCAAAAGGAAAGCAGATGGAGACCTAGCCTAGCCAACTAGGCTGAAGTGAGTTCTACAGTCTGGGAGCAGCCACCAAGAAGGCCTTGTCTCTTGTCCTCACCAAACATGCCTGTGAAGGTGGAGGAACTGGAACACGCGCGGCCCCCCCCCCCCCCAGATCTCAAAGCCCAGGCAGACTCATATTGGGAGAACCGCTCCTCCAGACAGCTTCAAACCTGTATGAACTGTTTACAAAGGAGTAACTGCACTCATCTTTATTCCAACACAAAGTGAACTTCTTGGTTCTATTAAACCAGCTTCAAAGCAGCGTGAGATTGCAGTGCAGGACAGCTCCAGTGGCTCCGGAAGGGGGCAGCTTAAGATGACCCCCATCGCCATGCCTGCTTCCCAAACCTTCCCCATTACCAACACAGCTGTTACTGGAAGCTACTTCACAAATGCTTCCACAAGCCTCTAGTATTCTGAACACGCCTGAACAGTGATTTTTTTTTTCTATTTGAACTCACTCGAGTGGTAGTACGAGTCCGTGGCCACGTGTTGGGGCTGCGTGACCACCGTCTGGTAATATGGTTTGGTCTCATAGCCGCCTGCTGTTGGGGATCGGCCGTAACTGTAGCCATCCTGCCAAAACAAAACTTGGCTGTCAATAAGCAGGTGAGGGCAACACAAGCCGACCGGATGCCTTCCACAGGGCGACCCATAACCCAGAGCATCTTTTGGCTGATAGGAGCCTTTTCTGGGTGGCTTATTTAAGGTAGCTGAAATATTGGGGGGGGGGGGGGCACAAAAGCCAGGGACACTTTTACACACCTTCAATTGATTCCTCCTAAGACAGGGATGGAGACGTTTGTATCCACCCAGGTGTTGGAGCGCCCAATTTAGTGCAGCAACATCTGGGGAATGCTAGAGACATCACTGTGGTTCTCTCATTCCACTCAAGCAAAGGGGAGCAGTCCAGGATCTACATGGAGCCCTCAACCTTATTTGAAGGTGATGCCTGATGACTCCCGAAGTTGCCCTATTATTCCATCCCATCAGAAGTCCTTCCTTTCTGTTTGTTTCCTCCATATTCCCCCTGCAATGCAGTTTCTGACCAGCTGGAAGAGGCAGTATATTAATTGTGAAAATAAATAGATGCTTAAAAAAGAAAAGTTATCCCAGGTTGTACTGCTTGGGGAAAGATTCAGGTAGGTAGCCGTGTTGGTCTGACGCAGTTGAAATATATAAAAAAAATTAAAAATTGTCCAGTAGCACCTTAGAGACCAACTAAGTTTGTTCTTGGTATAAGCTTTCTTGTGCATGCACACTTCTTCAGGTGCACTTCTTCAGATGCTTGGGGAAAATAATTCTCCCCAGCTGCTCTGAGAACAAATTTATAGCTTCAATCATACCTATATAGCTATGTGTGTGTGTAGCCCACTAAAGTCAGAAAGGAATTGATTTCACTTGCTCTCCAAAACAGTTGCTGTATTGGTCCATTGGGTAAGCCGGCCAGAGTGGTTGAGGAAACCCAGCCAGATGGGTGGGGTATAAATAATAAAAGCATCATCATTATTAAGGTATTTATATGTTAGCAAAGGTGTATGAGGTGTTAGGGGAGGGGTAGTACCTTTGTGGGGGACACATCATGCTCCTTTGGTGCCCCCCCTGCACTCAGCTCTCACCTGCGGCTCCTAGAAGCTGTCAGCATGTGACAATTCTGGGCACCACAATTTAAGAAGGATATTGACAAGCTGCAACGAGTGCAGAGGAGGGCAACCAAGATGACCAAGGGGTCTGGAAACCAGGCCTTGTGAGGAACGCTTGAAGGAGTTGGGGATATTTAGCCTGGAAGAGAGGAGACAAGGAAGGAGATTCCGACTCAATATCAGGAAGAACTTTCTGACAGCAAGAGCTATTTGAGAGAGGAAGGGACTCCCTTGGGAGGTGGTAGTGGACACTCCTTCCTTGGAGACTTTTAAGCGGAGGTTGGATGGCCACCTGTCAGGGATGCTTTAGATGAGATTCCTGCATCGCAGGGGGTTGGGATACCTTCTGAGTCTACGATTCTATGACAACAGCCACACCCTGTGAAAGAGCCTTGACTGGCTGGTTAAACCAGGTGAGGGTAGCTAACAGGCCGCAAGCCACTGGCCAGTTAGGGCTCCAGCAGATTAAGTGGACAAGACCAAGAGGTTTTTGCATGTGTTGTAGAGGGCAGGGCAGGGCAGGGCGTGCTTGTGCACCTGGGAACGGAGCCCATTTAGAAGAAGGAAAACTCTGATCCAGAACCTCCACTGCCTCGAGGGATATCTTCGGGAGAAGTAAAACCTACACAAATCTGGAGTGGAGTCTCTAAGACAATTGGATGGCACCTTGTACACCTCCTTCCAGCAACTCCTGCAGCCAAATGTCTTGGTCTGCTTTCCTTTGGACCCCATCAGCGACAGCACGAAGGGGGTCTTGTTGTCTGGACAGCCCAGGACCCCAGAACCACTGGCCAGGCTTGCGCCCCAGGGAGGTCACTTTGATGCTGCTAACACAGCGTTTAGACTTCACCCCCAGAGTGGCAATCCATTGTCTCTCGAGACAGATGGATGCCAGTAAGATATATTAGCACGACTAAGTTGTTTTCTTAAAAACCAACCATGTGAAGAATAAAACAAAAATTCATCATAAAACCAAATAATCTGAAACACTACATTAAAATGCCTGCTGGAATATGGAAGTCTTTGCCATGTGCCTTAAGTTCAGCAAGGATGATGCCTATTTCATCTCAGGTGGGATGGAGTTCCACAGGCTTGGGCCTGAATTAATGGCTTCTGGTCATTGTATGCTATGCAGGATCACCAACAGAGACTCCTCCAAAGATCCCAGGGATCACTAATGGGTCAGCTGATCCTTAAAATAACCTGGACCCAAGTTGCTAAGGGCCTTGGAAATGAATACAAGAACTAAAACAGACATTGTCCAGCCCCAGCCAGCACAGCTCTTTGTCAAGCCTCGTTGAAACAAGGATACAGACTAGACGTGTTTAGAATGGTCAGATTCCAACCCCTTTTGTACTTATGGCAAACACTCACTCTTCCCCCTCTCCCACAATTATATGTATATTAGACACATAAAACATGCACTGCAACAGCTTTGTAAATAAGCCCACAAAGGTTATAAGTCTGAAAAAAATATTAGCCTACAGGGGACTGGATGAGCATGGAGGAGGAGGCCTTCCTTCTTCCAGCAGACCGCCAGATGAAGCATGGGCGTCCTCCCCCTCCCCGCCAACCTGCTCACTAACCTGCATGGAATGTATTGATACCTATGGGAAGGGAGAAGAGAAGCTTCAGGAGTAAACCCGGCACAAATCTGGAGTGGAGTCCCTAAGACAGTAGAATGGTGCCCAGCGTCTTGCTCTCCTTTCCTTTCGATCCCATCAGCGAAGCAAAAAAAAAAAAAAAAAAGGGGGGGGCTTCTCATCTGGGCAGCCCAGGACTTCCAGACGCTCTGGCCAGGCTTGTGTGCCAGGGAAGTCACTTTGGTGCTGTTAACGCAGCAGTTTGCAAAGAGCTCCCCCCACCTTGTTCTGCTTTTACACACACAGTGGAGGAGCAAATAAAGCAGTCTCTGTCGTCTGAAGTGGTGCAGCCCCTCCTCCCACTGCACATATGGGATCTTGGGACAATGCGGGCTTTGGACCCCACAATGAAATATGATGGAAAGGCTCACAATTGCCATTCCGTTCTCCTGAAAGTCAGCTGCTCGTTATGGCCAAACCTGACCACCCAGTGCCAGAGGTTCCTGCCACCAGTCGGAGACCTGCTGGAGGAGGAGGAGGTAGTGGACCTATCCTACCGTCCTCAAGAACACTGGCACCAAAAGGTCCTGGCCAAAGAGCAGCAACAGAATGTGGACTCACCCAGTCATCACACAGATCTGGAGGAACCAGCCCAGGAACTTATTTGCCACCAGCAGCTGCAGTTGGGCTTTGGTCCGTGTGGTGGGGACTAGCTCATAAAATGTGTGCCTCTTGCGAGACACAAGACAGGTCTCTGGCTCCTGATTCTGGGTCCTTCCCCCACCCCCTTGCCTGGACTTACAGCTGAATGATTCCCCGGACCTGACCATGGCTTGCTGAGGCAATGCTGCACTGTGAATCCCATTCTCTTGGGAAGTGTTTGGGACTGAGACCCTAGACCCAGAGAACACCCCATGGAGCAGGACAATTATAAAGCACCAGTATGCAAAATACTTTTATTCCAGCCCCTAAGATATCAGGCAAGGGGCACCTGTGGCCATCACTCCCATCATTCCTAGATATTTGGAATGAATGTTGTAGCTTAGGGGTCTGCAGGGCCGCTAGTTGCCTCCCCTGTGTTCAACCCAACCCACCGATGTGAGGATACTGATTAGCAGCTACCTGATAGTTCTGGGTGACAGTTGGCTGGGGGGTTGGCTCTGGTTGCCGCATCCCATAACCGTAGTCTTGCGCTGATGGTGGCTGGTAGCCCCCATATACTGCAGGTGCCACAGACCTGGCTGTCTGTATAGCTGGAGTATAGGCGGGGGCCACAGCGTGCTCCATCGCAGGGCTCTGCTGGACTGTGTAGCTGGCTGCTGCCGCCGCGGGATGGCAGTAAGCTGGAGCAGGCTGGGCACTGAAAAGGAAGACGACAAGTGACTGATGAGGGTGAAAAAAAGTGGTGGCCGCCAGGGGAAAGAAGAAGAAGAAGAGTTTGGATTTGATATCCCGCTTTATCACTCCCCTTCAGGAGTCTCCAAGCGGCTAACAATCTCCTTTCCCTTCCTCCCCCACAACAAACACTCTGTGAGGTGAGTGGGGCTGAGAGACTTCAGAGAAGTGTGACTGGCCCAAGGTCACCCAGGGGCTGCAGGTGGAGGAGCGGAGACGCGAACCCGGTTCCCCAGATTACGAGACTACCGCTCTTAACCACCACACCACACTGGTGTGCAAGCGATTCCCACATAGCCAGGTTGGAGTTGCCAGGCTTCGTGTCACGTACAACTTCTATACTCCTTATTTTCCATGCAGTCTTGGGCTGGTGGGATTGGTAGTCCAGAACATCTGGAGGGCGGGCACCAGGTTGGGCCAAGTCCAGAAATGTGGCTGTCTGTCCTCTCAGCTGCCTCTCTTTCTTCCCATAAGTGGAGGAGGGGCCCGAGGGGGAAGGGGCGCCAGCATCAGCCTCCTTGGCACCGGCAGCTGAAGCGAGCGCATGCCCAGCCTCGCGGAGGTCTGTCCTGCCAGAAGGGGCGCGGCCAGACCCTCCCCCGGCCGCCGCCCTCGCCCCTCAGGCGCCGGAGCCCCTGCTGCCCACCCACCTGTACGGGGCGCCGGCCGCCAAGCCGTAGTAATTGCTGGCCGCCATCTTGGCGTCTCCGCTGGGCGACCGGGGGGGGGGGCGGGGGAGCGCGGAGGGCGCGCAAGGCACGCCGGGAAACGGGCGACGCGCCAGCGAGCGAGCCGGCCGGCATCCGAGCGTGCGTGCGTGTGACGTGGCTCCGTCTCTCTCAGCAACAAGCCCCGCCCCTCCCCGGTCCGCCTTGACCGCGACGCCCAGAGGAGTCGAAAGGGGGCACCTCGAGGACCAGGTCGCCTTGGGCAGCAGCTTCTTCTCCACAGCAGCCATGGCCTCCAAGGAAAAGAGGGACGTCCCGCTTCTCAAGAAGAATAATAATAATGAAATGAAGAAAGTTCATGGGAAGTCTCCATGTTAAAACAGGGCGGATGTTGCCGCCGGCGCCATTTTGGGAGAGGGAAGCAGTCACCGGAAGCGCCTCTATGTTGGAAGTGGAGGGGGGCGGGATCTCGGCGGAAACAGACCGCTCTTTTCGTGGCTCTTGGCCCATCACAGGTCGGAGCAGTTGGACTAGGGGTCAAAGGTCAGAGGCCAGCAGTTCCGTTTTCGGACTGCCCACCTGCCCGTGTCCTGAGGCCGCAGATGCGGGAAAGTCTCTTTCGGGGACCTTTTCCCTAATGAAAATGGCAGTTCCGGACAACCTGGGGTCAGAGTAAACAATGTCCCGGAAAAGTCGACTTTTTGGCTAGGGGTCAAAGGGGCGGGCCAAAGGCCGGCAGAGCGGAGGCAGATCCCAGGGCTTTGGCCCCTGCACCCCAAAAGACCCCCTGGGAGGCCAGGAGCCCACCTTGTGGGGCTCCCAGGCGCCTCTTCTGCTCTGGAGGAGCCTCCTGGGCCAGAGGCAGTCTACCTGGGCTGCTCCTGAGGGAGCTTGGAAGTAGCGCTCAGGGAAACGCTGCGAGGAGGAGGAGGAGAATAAGGGGAATAATGAGGATTGTCATTAATAATAAGAAGAATAAGGCGAAACCAGGCCCCTCAGGCACTCTTGGGGATTGGGGGCGCCCTCCGGCCTTCCTTCTCCGCAGGGCCCCCCAAGGAGGCGCCCACTTCACGAGGGAGACCAGCGCCACCCAACGGCAGGCTAGGTCCCACTGCCCACAACCAACATGGCGGCGGTGGCGCGTCTTCTGCCCTTTCTCCCCCCTCCGGTCCGGTTCCCTCTTTCCCGTCATGCCCCCCGCTCCGCGCACGCGCCCAGCAGCCACAGGAACAATAAAAAGCTCGGCAGCGATAGGTCGGCCTTTTGGCCAATCCCAGGTCGGGCTTTTGGCGCTTTTTCTCCTCAGCGTCTCCCGCGCCCTTTGCGTGAAGGAGGCTTGTAAGCTTTGTCGTCTTTTTCATACTGGATTCTGTTCGGAGCCAGCAATAAGAAAGGATTATCATCATTGATTTTTAAATTATTACTTTTGTTATTATCATAAAAAGGCTTAGGGAAGTTTGTAATATATATTGTTTTGTCGCTTTTTTAATATTCTGTTGGGAGCAGCCCACAGAGGGGAATAAATGATGATTATCATTACTTTTTAAATTGTTATCATCATTATTATAATTGTTCTTACTATAAAAGGGTTAGGGAAATTTGTAGTATATTGTGTTTTATCGTGTTTTTAAATACTCTGTTGCTGGCTGGGAAAGAGTAATAAATTATTATTACCATTAAATGTTAAATTATTATTATTATTATTATGAATCACACCCACCCAAGTGGGACGTGGCCTCTTCCCCCCTAAGCCTTAACAGTATAGTATTATTTATTCGAATTGGGGCGGGGAAGCCTCCCTTGGCTGCAGCAACACCAGGGCGTGGGAAATAGCTGAGGAGAAGCAGCTGCCAGGAGAAAAAGCGGGAAACTGCTGGCCCCGCCCACCGCCCGGCCTGGGATTGGTCCGAAGGCCCACCTATCGCCGTCGAAGGCCCTCCGGTCCCTTCCCTCTTTCCAGTCCCCTTGCCCTCGTCCAAAATGGCCGCTCCAGGAACCCCCTCGCTCCACGCACGCGCCCGCAGCCGCAGCAGCAGTTAACTCGGCGGCGATAGGTCGGCCTTTGGGCCAATTCCAGGTCGCATTATGGCCGGCTTTTGGCGCTTCTTCTCCTCAGCGTTCCCCTCGCCATTTTCTCGAAGGACGCGCGTGAGTTTGGTCGCCTTGGGAGTGGGCGGGAAATAAGAAGAAAGGATTATTATCATCATGGATTTTTATATTTTTCTTCTTCTTATTATTATTAGAAAACCTGAGTGAAGTTTGTAATATATTACGCTTTGTCGAATTTTTTAGTATTCTGTTGGGGAAGGGGAATAAATGAGGATTATCCTTCATTTTTAAATTGTTAGCATTATTCTAATGGTTTTTATTGTAAAAAGGTGAGGGAAGTTTGTAGTATATTACGTTTTATCATTTAAAAAAAAATATTCTGTTGGTGGCTGGGAAAGAGTAATTCATTATAATAATCATTCAATGTTAAATTATTATTATTATTATTATTTTATTATTATTTATTATAAATTACACCCACCCAAGTGGGACATGGCCTCTTCCCCCCTAAGCATTAGCACTATAGTATCTTTATTTATTTGAATTGGGGGGGAGAAGCAACTCCAGAGTAACTGGCTGTGATAATAATCATAATTTATTCTTTATACAAAATAAGATCTCCCTTGCTTTCCCCCTCAGGCCGTCTTTAATGTCTTGGAAACTGTACCTGAACAGTGTATTATTCAGATGAAGCACTGCTGGTTTTGTAACCAGCTAATTCCTCAAGATCCCGATGCTTTCACTTATTACTATTTTTATTATTATTATGAAATGAACCCTTGTGGTTCCTTCGCAGATTCCTGCCTTGCGGCGGGTTGGACTGAATGACCCTTGGGGTCCCTTCCAGCTAGATGCACCATTATATGATTCTTGGGGAAGTGCTTTAGAAAGAAGAAACAAGAATAAACAAGAAAAAAATAAAGAAGAAAAACACATTTCTTCCAGTTAGTCGTACGCTTGCTCCTTTCCCACTTGATTCTTTCTTCCACTGCAATCTGGGCTGGACATATTATATGTTTGCTTTGACATGGATCCCTCTTTCCCTTCTTGTGAAAATAATGGACATTATTGATATTTCTTAGGTCTGCTCTGCTGAATTCCTGTTCTGAAAAGGAGGAGGAGGAAACTTCGGGTGATAAAGGGAGAAGAGGAGATGGAGGAAAAGTCATGAAGGTAAAAGGGAAAAAATAGAAAGACATATTAACATATAACATATAGGAACATTTTTAAACAACCCCACTCCTTCTATATTACACCCATCGAAGTGGGGCTTGGCCTCATCCCCCCTAACCACCACAGTACAGTACAGTAAAAATACAGTAAAATAATTTTATTTATTCGATTGGGGTAGGCTAGCACCTCCTGGCTTCACCCATGTTGGTGAGGTTTGTCTCCTTTTTCCTGTTCTTGTTAGGCTATTGAAAGGTGACAAAGCAATGTGTTGGAAACTTAATTTCTTCAGATGAACCATTGCTTTAACCAGGTAATTACTCAAGGCACCGATTCTTTCACTTATCGATTTATCCACATAATCCAAGCGGAGATTAATTAGCATCCCAAAGTGGTACACTTGCACGTTAAATCTTAAGATAAATGTTTTGGAAGAGGCAGAAATTAAAAAAGATAATTTGCAAGCAAGCCCAGTGAATTAGAGAGGCAGTGAGCTGGCTGATTTGTCTAATGGAGCATCCCAAAACCCAGTTTGGGTCTATAAGACCCTGTTTGCCCCCTCCCCCCAGCCTTAATGGCAACCCTCCATTGTTTTTTGTTTGATTTTTTGAGCAGATACTCTGAATTGAGCAGCAGCAGAAGAAATGGGGATCAGCCCCTGCTGTAGTGGCCAGCACTAGAAGCCGTTTGAGTAATTCAGATCAATAAAGTAGGAAGATTTAATATTTACAAACCAGCAACGTCACACCAGTTTTGGACACTTGCAGCAGAGAGGTGCTCTCAAGAAAAGCACGTTGGACATTTATGAGCCTTCAGAGTAGGCTCATGGTTTTTCCTTTGCCTGGAGGTATAAATGTTGTTAGCATATGTGCAATCACCCCGAGAACGCCAGGCTTGCTCCTGACTGTCGAAATGCTCCGGGAGAAACTGTAAGCAGCCCTTCCTCTGCTCTCAGTCAGCAAAAGGGGATGGCAAGGTGTGCTTCATGGCATACCTGAACTTGCAGCTGCAGGAGAAGTGTGGATCCCTCAGCCATGCAGAAATCTCTGCCTTGTAGCAGGTTGGAGTGGATGACCCTTGGGGTCCCTTCCCAATATATACTCGCCCACTCACCCAACATCATGTGATTCTTTGGAAAGTGCTTCAGAATACAGTTTGAGGGGGGGGGGTTTCCTTGTGTCAGCCCTTAAAAAACAACTGTGCAATGTGGGCGAAGCAAAGATTTAAGACTGTCCCCCGCTATTCACATAGGCTGGGAGCCCCAATGGCACAAGACTAAGTGGGCTGAGCCCCTGCAACGGGGGCCCAAACCAAAAGCCAATTGAATCATTTACATTGACAAATAATGGCACGTATATATGCGTTTTGGAAATTTGCAGCAGTTTGTAATGCTAAGAGAGGTGTTTTAAAGAGAAAAAAAAGCACTTTATACACTCATGAGCATTCCCTTAGAGCAGGGTCATGGTGGTTTCCTTTTTCTGGAGGCATAAATGTTTTCAGCAGATGTACAACCCCCCCCCCAAGGCTTCAGGCCTCCTCCTGACTGTTGAAATGCTTTTGGGGAGACTGTAAGCAGCACCTCCTCCGCTCCCAGTCAGCAAAAGGGGATGGCAAGGTGTGCTTCATGGTGCAACTTGCAGCTGCAGTTTAAATTGCCTTAAAAGTGCCCTTTTATAGGGCAAGACTGACAGCACAACCAAGGTTGGTGGTTATTCTCCTGCATATTCCTGCCTTGCAGTGGACTGGGCTGGATGACCCTTGAGGTCCCTTCCAGATATAGATATGAATACAGCATCATATGATTCTTTGGAATGTGCTTCAGAAGGAAGTATGAGAAATAGCATTCCTTTAAGTTAGTTGTATGATGGCAAGGGTGCCTCACTTTAGGCTGTGCCACCTAACAGTTAAATGCTACCACCTTTTGGTACTGTGAGCACCAAGGTTGCAGGAGATCTCCATAAGGGACGCCTGCATATTCCTAAGAGCTGGAAAGTGCCACACGAAGAAACAGATAAACATACCTCCAGGTTAGTTGTATGATGGCCAAACACTTAGTCATGTTGGCCACATGACACGGAAGCTGTACGCCGGCCAATAAAGCGAGATGCGTAGCGCAACCCCAGAATCGGCCACGAGTGGACCTAATGGTCAGGGGTCCCTTTACCTTTACCTTTGACAAAGGTCAGAAGTTGTAAGTCTGCTGTTGTAAGTCTAGGGGTTGGGGTTTGGGTCATTATTAGGGTCAGGGTTAGGGAGAGGCTTAGGGGTCTGGGTCTCCCCTTGACTGTTGAACTGCTCCCAAGGGAGGATGTAAGCAGAACTTCCTCTGTTTCCAGTCAAGAATAGTGGATGGCTATGTTTGCTTCATGGCTGAACTTGCAGCTGCAGGAGAGGTGTGCATCCCTGAAGTATACTTAAGCAGCCTTCAAAGTGCCATTTAAGAGGGCAATATTTGCTGCACCACCAAGGTTGCGGGATTGTTCCCTGTAAGGGACTCCACATTTTCCTGCGATGCTGCGGGTTGGACTGGATGACCCTTGGGGTCCCTTCCAGAGGTTTATATACCATCATTATTCTTTGGAAAGGGCTTCAGAAAGAAGAAAGAGAAATAGCGTTCTTTACAGTTAGTTGTATGATGAGATAGTCACCTTGCTTCCTGTGAGCATCTTTATTATTCCTTGCACATTAATTTGAGCTTGGCAGATCCTGTGCCTGTTTTTACACGGACCCCTCTTTTAGTTCTTGAAATAATCCACCCCCCTGATATTTCTCAGGTCTCTATGGGGCGTGCTGAATTCCTGCTCCAAAAAAGGGGGAGGAGAAGGAAGGGGGAAGTTTTGCCTGACGGAGCAAGGGAGAAGAGGGAATCTTTTGAGACGAAATGCCAGTGCCCCAAATATGCCAGTGCCTGGGCTCTCCTGCTGCTGCCTTGTGGGGCAAGAGGGGGAAAGGGGATCTTTTGAGACAAGTCCAAAACACCTCCTTTAACCAAACACCTGATTCACCAGCAGTGTGGCAGAGAAAGGAAAAAGAAGAAAAAGAGGCAAGGCAGCTCCCAGACATCTCCATGAAGTTACAAAAGGCAGGTCCATCTGCCTAAGTGCACTTCCATCCACTGGAAAAGATTCTTAGCCGCAAGGAGCCAAGGGAACGGTGGGAAATACCTATCTATCTCTAAATCAGTAAGACCGCACAGTTCCTACACTTCCACAAGGCCCGGTCCTTTCTAGAGGTGCAGCCTGCCTTCTCCAAAGGTGGATTTCAGCTCAAACAGCTGGTTGAAGTGTCTCTTTTCCTATCCTCACACCCGTAACCCTGGCAACCTCCCAGAGAACAGTCTCTATTCTTCGATGGTCATGGAGATTGCATTTTCCCACGGTCGCTCCAAAAATGGAAACCCTATTATTTAGTAATGTCTCAATACAGTTTGGGGCCTGTTTGTGTGTGTCAGTCCTTAAAAATCAACTGTGCAATGTGCACTACAGTAGGGGCGAAGCAAAGATTTAACTCTGTCCCCCGCTGTGCTCCTAGGAAGGGAGCCCCAATGGCACAAGCCTAAGTGGGCTGAGCCCCTGCAACGGGGGCCAAAACCAAAAGCCAATTGAATCATTTAGATTGACTGGCACGTATGTTTGCGTTTTGGAAATTTGGAGCAGTTTGTAATGTTAAGAGAGGTGTTCTAAAGAAAAGCACTTTATATACTCATGAGTGTTCCCTTAGTGCAGGCTCATGGTTTTTTCCTTTTCTGGAGGCATAAATGTTCTTAGCAGATGTACAATCTCCCCGAAGGCTTCAGGCCTCTTCCTTACTGTTGAAATGCTCCTGGGGAGACTGTAAGCAGCACCCCCTCCGCTCTCAGTCAGCAAAAGGGGAGGGATGGCAAGGTGTGCTTCATGACGCAACTTGCAGCTGCAGTTTAAAAGTGCCCTTTAATAGGGCAACATGGACAGCACAGCCAAGGTTGGTGGTTCTCCTGCATATTCTTACCTTTCAGTGGGTTGGGCTGGATGACCCTTGGGGTCCCTTCCAGATATAGATATATATGCAGCATCATATGATTCTTTGGAATGTGCTTCAGAAAGAAGAAACAGAAATAGCATTCCTTTAAGTTACGGGAGGTGGGTGGCACTGTGGGTTAAACCACAGAGCCTAGGACTTGCCGATGGGCGGTTTGAAGCCCTGCGACGGGCTGAGTTCCCGTTGCTGGGTCCCTGCTTCTGCCAACCTAGAGGTTGGAAAGCACGTCAAAATGCAAGGAGATAAATAGGGTCCCACTCCGGCAGGAAGGTAACTGGTATTTCCGTGTGCTGCTCTGGTTCGCCAGAAGCGGCTTAGTCCTGCTGGCCACATGACCTGGAAGCTATATGCCAGCTTCCTCGGCCAGTAAAGCGAGATGAGCGCCGCAACCCCAGAGTCGGCCACGACTGGACCTAATGGTCAGGGGTCCCTTTACCCTTACCCTTGACAAAGGTCACAAGTTGAAAGTCTGCTGTTTTAAGTCTAGGGGTTAGGGAGAGGGTTAGGGAGAGGGTTAGGCTTAGGTGTCAGGGTCAGGGTCAGGGCCTCCCCCTGACTGTTGAAATGCTCCCAGGGAGGATGTAAGCAGCACTTCCTCCGTTTCCAGTCAAGAATAGTGGATGGCCATGTTGGCTTCATGGCTGAACTTGCAGCTGCAGGAGAGGTGTGCCATTTAAGAGGGCAACATTTGCTACACAAGTAAGGTTGCAGGATTGTTGCCCTGTAAGGGACTCCTTTGATGCAGCGGGTTGGACTGGATGACCCTTGGGGTCCCTTCCAGAAGTTTATATACCATCATTATTCTTTGGAAAGGGTTTGACAGATCCTGTGCCTGTTTTTACGCGGACAGCTCTTTCAGTTCTCCTGAAAAAAATGCCCCCCCCCCCGTTATTTCTCAGGTCTCTATGGGCTGTGCTGAATTCCTTCTCCCAAAATGGGGGAGGAGAAGGAAGAGGGAAGTTTTGCCGGACAGAGGGAGGGAGGGAGAAGAGGGAATCTTTTGAGACGAGATGCCAGTGCCCCAAAGATGCCAGTGCCATGGCCCTCCTGCTGCTGCCTTGTGGGGCGAGAGGGGGAAAGGGGATCTTTTGAGACAAGTCCCAAACACCTCCTTTGACCAAACACCTGATTCACCCAGTAGCGTGGCAGCGAAAGGAAAGAGAAGAAAAAGAGGCAAGGCAGCAGTGGAAAAAGATGGGTTGCCTGCATGGGCTCTGCTTTATTCCTTAATGTCGAATACTACATCTGCCTAAGTCCACTTCCATCCACCGGAAAAGCTTCTTAGCTGTAAGGAGCCAAGGGAACGGTGGGAAATACTTAGCTATCTCTCTAAATCGGTAAGACCGCACAGTTCCTACACTTCCACAAGGCCTGGTCCTTTCTAGAGGCGCAGCCTGCCTTCTCCAAAGGTGGATTTCAGCTCAAAACAGCTGGTTGAAGTGTCTCTTTTCCTATCCTCACACCCATAATCCTAGCAACCTCCAAGAGAACAGTCTCTATTCCTCGATGGTCAGGGAGATTGCATTTTCCCACGGTCGCTCCAAAAACGCAAACCCTATTATTTAGTACTGTCTTAATACAGTTTGGCAGTGGGGGTGTGTGTCAGTCCTTAAAAATCAACTGTGTAATGTGCCCTACAGCAGGGGGAAGCAAAGATTTAAGACTGTCACCCGCTATGCACATAGTCTTGGAGCCCTAATGCCACAAGACTGAATGGGCTGAGCCCCTGCAACAGGGGCCAAAACTGAAAGCCATTTGAATCATTTATATTGACAAATACTGGCACGTATTTGTATGCGTTTTGGAAATTTGGAGCAGTTTGTAATGTTAAGAGAGGTGTTCTAAAGATAAGCACTTTATAGGCTCATGAGTGTTCCCTTAGAGCAGGCTCATGGTGGTTTCCTTTTCTGGAGGCATAAATGTTCTTAGCAGATGTACAATCTCCTTGAAGGCTTCAGGCCTCTTCTTGACTGTTGAAATGCTCCTGGGGAGACTATAAGCAGCACCTCCTCCGCTCTCAAATCAGGAAAAGGGGATGGCAAGGTGTGCTTCATGGCGCAACTTGCAGCTGCAGTTTCAAGTGCCTTAAAAGTGCCCTTTCATAGGGCAAGACTGACAGCACAAGCAAGGTTGGTGGTGATTCTCCTGCATATTCCTGCCTTGTAGTGGGCTGGGCTGGATGACCCTTGAGGTCCCTTCCAGATATAGATATATATGCAGCAGCATATGATTCTTTGGAATGTGCATCAGAAAGAAACAGAAAGAGCAATACTTGTATCATGGGAAAGTTTCCTCACTTTAGGGTGTTACTCCTAATAGTTCAATGCTACCACCTTTTGGTACTATGAACACCAAGGTTGCAGGAGGATCTCCGTAAGAGACGCCTGCACATTCCTAAGAGCTAGAAAGTGCCACAAAAAGAAGAAACAGGAAAACATACCTCCCGGTTAGTTGTATGATGGCCAACCACTTCCCCTCCACTGCCACTGGGTTAGGGTTTGGGCTTAGAGGGTTAGGGGTTAGGCCAACTACTTCCCCTTCCCTGGTAGCTACTTAATTGTGCCTGTTTTATACTCCTACACTTTGCAGTCCATCTGAAAGAAATCAGGCCCACTGATATTCCTCTGTATGGGCTGTGCTTTGTTCCTTAGTGTCATCGGGCACAAGCCTACTTATGCATGGAAAAGGAAAGGGAGGGGGAAAACGAGGATTCCTGAAGTGAGTGGGCTTCCCCGCGCACACTTCTGGGCAGAAGGGGGAGATGGAGAGAACGCTCTGCCTTCTCCCCCCTAATCTCTCTTCCCTCCCTAATCATGACAGACAAGGCCTTCATCCCACCTCCAGCGCCTGCCCGGAAGAGGAGCAGCACCCATACTGAGAACGGTAGGAGCCAAATTGTCTTGGGATCCTCTGGGTTTGAGGGGGTGAGCGTTGGGACGGGACCCCTGTCTCCTGAAGCAGTGGGCTTGCAGCAGGATCAGTCTGCGTTTTCCTTCACCAACACACAACTGCAGTGCACGCACAACTGTAGAAACGAGTCATAAAAAACAGGCTTCCCAAAAAAGTATAGTCTTTATCCCCTAACCCTAATTCCCCTAACCCCTGGGTCAGGAAGACTGTTTTCTTTTGGGACTCCCCTGCAATGCACACCTGAGTCTGCAGGTGTAGAAAAATCTCTTTATGAGATGTTTTCTCTAATGAAAATGGTACTTCTAGCCCGATGCACAACAAGCTGGACAATTTGGGGTTGGAGTAATAAAGGCCACAGAAAGTAGTTTTTAACTAGGGGTCAATGGTCAGAAAGAAGGGACGCAGGTGGCAGTGTGGGTTAAAGCAGAGCCTAGGACTTGCCAATTAGAAGGTTGGCGGTTCGAATTAACATTTCGGGATAAGCTCCCTTTGCAGGGTCCCTTCTCCTGCCAACCTAGCAGGTGGAAAGCACGTCAAAGTGCAAGTAGATAAATAGGTCCCGCTCTGGCAGGAAGGTCGCGGTGTTTCCGTGTGCTGCTCTGGTTTGTCAGAAGCGGCTTAGACATGCTGGCCACATGACCTGGAAGCTATATGCCTGCCTCGGCCAGTAAAGCGAGATGAGCGCTGCAACCCCAGAGTCTGCCACGACTGGACCCAATGGTCAGGGGTCCCTTTACCTTTTACAAAGGTCCGAAGTTGTAAGTCTGCTGTTGTAAGTCTAGTGTCATTGTTAGGGATGGGTTTAGGGAGAGGCATGGGGTTAGGCTTAGGGGTCAGGGCCTCCCCCCTGACTGTTGAAATGCTCCCAGGGAGGATGTAAGCAGCACTTCCTCTGTTTCCAGTCAAGAATAGTGGATGGCCATGTTGGCTTCCTGGCAGAATTTGCAGCTGCAGGAGAGGAGAGGTGCGGATCCCTGAACTATACTTAAGCAGCCTTCAAAGTGCCATTTAAGAGGGGAACATTTGGTGCACAAAACAAAAAATTCCTTCCAGTAGCACCTTAAAGACCAACTAAGTTAATTCTAGGTATGAGCTTTCGTGTGCATGCACACTTTTTCAGATACACTGAAACAGAAGTCACCAGACCCTTCTATATAGTGAGAAGGTGGGGAGGGGTATTACTCAGAAGGGTGGTGGGAATGGGTGATTGGCAGATAGCTGTGATGAGCCTGTTGACGACTCTTAACAACTGCAATAGGTCTTACAGGAAAAATGGCTTTGTCATGTATAATGAGATAAGAATCCAATGTCTTTGTTCAGACCAGGTCTCTCCATGGTTTTAAGTGTGGTAATAAGTTGCAATTCAGCAGCTTCTCTTTCCAGTCTATTTCTGAAATTCCTTTGTAATAGAACAGCTACTTTGAGATCTTGTATAAAATGTCCTGGGAGATTGAAGTGTTCTCCTGCTGGTTTCTCTGTGCACAAGTAAGGTTGCGGGATTGTTCCCCGTAAGGGACTCCTGCATGTTCCTGCGATGCTGCGGGTTGGACTGGATGACCCCTGGGGTCCCTTCCAGAGGTTTATATGCCATCATTATAATTTGGAAATGCCTTCAGGAAGAAGGATGAGAAATAGCATTACTTCAGGCTTCAGGCCTCCTCCTGACTGTTGAAATGCTCCTGGGGAGGCTGTAAGCAGCACCTCCTCCGCTCTCAGTCAGCAAAAGGGGATGGCAAGGTGTGCTTGATGGCGCAACTTGCAGCTGTAGTTTAAAGTGCCTTAAAAGTGCCCTTTCATAGGGCAAGACTGACAGCACAAGCAAGGTTGGTGGTGATTCTCCTGCATATTCCTGCCTTGCAGCGGGTTGGGCTGGATGATCCTTGGGGTCCCTTCCAGATATAGATATATATATATGCAGCACCATATGATTCTTTGGAATGTGCTTCAGAAAGAAAAATAAAAGTATATTGTATGATGGCAAAGCTGCCTCATTTTATGTTTATATATATGTGTGTGTGTGTGTGTGTGTGTGTGTATGTACTGCTTATATAGGTGTATGTATACACACACACACACACACACACACACTGTATATATGTGTGTGTGTGTGTGTACTGTGTATATATGGTGTGTTTGTACTGTGTATATATATGTGTATGTGTGTGCATGTACTGTATATATATGGGTGTGTGTGTACTGTGTGTGTGCATGTACTGTATATATATGGATGTGTGTGTACTGTGTGTGTATGTACTGTGTGTGTGTGTGTACTGTGTGTATATGTGTTTGTATTGTGCGTATATGTGTGTGTGTGTGTATTATATATATGTGTATGTGTACTGTGTGTATGTGTGTGTGTACTGTGTGTGTATGTGTGTGTGTGTGTGTACTGTATATATGTGTGTATGTATGTGTGTACTGTGTGCATATATATATGTGTGTGTGTGTACTGTGTGTGTGTATATATATGTGTGTGTGTGTGTACTGTATATATATATGTATGTACTGTGTGTGTACTGTATGTGTGTGTGTGTGTGTACTGTGTGTGTGTGTGTGTGTGTGTGTGTGTGTATGTATATATACCGTAGCTAGAAAGAACAGACAAAGGCTGTATTTTCTTCTGTTTTTTCTTCCCAGATGGGACCCCAAGAGGCATCAAGCATTCTTCCCAGATCGGCTGTTCTACATCTGGCACAACTGGAATGCTGAAGGCTGCCATTGTGGCGCAGAGCAGGTGAGGAGCGTCAACGTGACTGTCCTGGGAACTCCGTATTCAGTGGTGCCCCGCAAGACGAACGCCTCGCAAGACGGAAAACCCGCTAGACGAAAGGGTTTTCTGTTTTGGAGGCGCTTTGCAAAACGAATTTCCCTATGGGCTTGCTTCGCAAGACAAAAAACCGCTAGACGAAGAGAATCGCGGAACGGATTCTTTTCGTCTTGCAAGGCACCACTGTAGTTTTTAATTTGTGATTATTATTTTTTTTATATGTACACAAATATCCCAGAAGCACTACTGCCAGAGACTCGTCTTTACAGCTGTCTTCTTTTTTATATCTTTATATATGATAATAATAATAATATTATATATAATATTATATATAAAATAATATGTAATGTGATAATAAATATTATATGATCGTAACATAATAATAAAATGATATAGGATAATAATAAAATAATAGATCTTTATTATTTTTTTAGTTACATACTGTACATATACATAATATACACTTTACATTTACACTTGCTCTTGAGAGCTGACTTTCCTCTTTCCAGCTTCTTTATGTCCCTCTAACTTTTCACAATGTCTTTATCCATTTTTCTTCTTCCATTCTTCTCTGTAAAAGGTCTGTAAGCAAATAATCTTCCTATATATACAGTTCTTATCGTCCATCTACATTCATTCACAAATACTGTTCGTGACATTACTCATAATATATTTTTATTTCTTACTGTTTTTATTATTCAGTAAATTTCTTTGTATTTTCGCATCAATTCTACTGCTTTCGCTATTTCCCTTCATATTCCGTCTATATAACGTGAATTTTCCCCCATTCTGTTTGAAATGTTTCATCGCCCCAGTTTCGAATTTTAGCTGTACATTTGGCTATTTCTTCCTACTCCATAACCTTGTACTGCCACTAAAGATCTTCTTTAATTTAATATTTAATTTAATTTAAATGTTTTCCCAATAGGTTTTCACTTTATGACATGTGGAGGAAACTGCCTTCTTTCACCCCACATTTCTAACAGTTCTTTCCTTTTTTATACACCTTTGACAATTTAGTCAAATACCTCATTTTTAACTGATTCTCTTTTAACAATGTACATGCTGTCAATTTTAGCCCAGACTTCCACAATTTTATCCACTCAGTATCTCGCCCTATTATGCCCATTTAGATCCTGACACTTTGGCTTTCCTCCTCCTTTGTGTGCCATTCTAATCATAATAGAATAATAAATAAAAATAAAATACCGTCTTTTTCGTTTTATAGGACGCACCGGACCATAGGACGCACCGGACCATAGGAGGGGGAGAACTTCTAAAACAAGGTGCGTTCAAGGTTCATGGAGCCCTCCGTCTTGCTGTTCTGGCTTGGGAACAGCCTTGCTGGCCTCTGCAGGAGAGCGGGGTGAAGGGACCCCACTGCCCTGGAGAGGCTTTGCGCGCAGCCGTCCCCAAGCTGGAAGAGCGAGGCGGAGCCCTCCGTCTCGCTCTTCTGGCTTGGGAACAGCGTTGCTGGCCTCTGCAGGAGAGCGGGGTGAAGGCACCCCACTGCCCTGGAGAGGCTTTGCGCGCAGCCGTCCCCAAGCTAGAAGAGTGAGGCGGAGCCCTCCGTCTCGCTCTTCTGGCTTGGGAACAGCCTTGCTGGCCTCTGCAGGAGAGCGGGGTGAAGGCACCCCACTGCCCTGGAGAGGCTTTGCGCGCAGCCGTCCCCAAGCTAGAAGAGCGAGGCGGAGCCCTCCGTCTCGCTCTTCTGGCTTGGGAACAGCCTTGCTGGCCTCTGCAGGAGAGCGGGGTGAAGACACCGCACTGCCCTGGAGAGGCTTTGCGCGCAGCCGTCCCCAAGCTAGAAGAGCGAGATGGAGCCCTCCGTCTCGCTCTTCTTGCTTCGGAATAGCCCACTGCCCTGGAGAGGCTTTGCGCGCAGCCGTCCCCAAGCTAGAAGAGCGAGGCGGATCCCTCCGTCTTGCTGTTCTTGCTTCGGAACAGCCTTGCTGGCCTCTGCAGGAGAGCGGGGCGAAGGCACCCCACTGCCCTGGAGAGGCTTTGCGCGCAGCCGTCCCCAAGCTAGAAGAGCGAGGCGGAGCCCTCCGTCTTGCTGTTCTTGCTTCGGAACAGCCTTGCTGGCCTCTGCAGGAGAGCGGGGTGAAGGCACCCCACTGCCCTGGAGAGGCTTTGCGCGCAGCCGTCCCCAAGCTAGAAGAGCGAGATGGAGCCCTCCGTCTCGCTCTTCTTGCTTCGGAACAGCCCACTGCCCTGGAGAGGCTTTGCGCGCAGCCGTCCCCAAGCTAGAAGAGCGAGGCGGAGCCCTCCGTCTCGCTCTTCTGGCTTGGGAACAGCCTTGCTGGCCTCTGCAGGAGAGCGGGGCGAAGGCACCCCACTGCCCTGGAGAGGCTTTGCGCGCAGCCGTCCCCAAGCTAGAAGAGCGAGGCGGAGCCCTCCGTCTCGCTCTTCTGGCTTGGGAACAGCCTTGCTGGCCTCTGCAGGAGAGCGGGGTGAAGGCACCCCACTGCCCTGGAGAGGCTTTGCGCGCAGCCGTCCCCAAGCTAGAAGAGCGAGGCAGAGCCCTCCGTCTCGCTCTTCTTGCTTCGGAACAGCCCACTGCCCTGGAGAGGCTTTGCGCGCAGCCGTCCCCAAGCTAGAAGAGCGAGGCGGATCCCTCCGTCTTGCTGTTCTTGCTTCGGAACAGCCTTGCTGGCCTCTGCAGGAGAGCGGGGTGAAGGCACCCCACTGCCCTGGAGAGGCTTTGCGCGCAGCCGTCCCCAAGCTGGAAGAGCGAGGCGGAAACCTCCGTCTTGCTCTTCTTGCTTCGGAACAGCCCACTGCCCTGGAGAGGCTTTGCGCGCAGCCGTCCCCAAGCTAGAAGAGCGAGGCGGAAACCTCCTTCTTGCTGTTCTGGCTTGGGAACAGCCTTGCTGGCCTCTGCAGGAGAGCGGGGTGAAGGCACCCCACTGCCCTGGAGAGGCTTTGCGCGCAGCGTCCCCAAGCTAGAAGAGCGAGGCGGAAACCTCCGTCTTGCTCTTCTTGCTTCGGAACAGCCCACTGCCCTGGAGAGGCTTTGCGCGCAGCCGTCCCCAAGCTAGAAGAGCGAGGCGGAAACCTCCTTCTTGCTGTTCTGGCTTGGGAACAGCCTTGCTGGCCTCTGCAGGAGAGCGGGGTGAAGGCACCCCACTGCCCTGGAGAGGCTTTGCGCGCAGCCGTCCCCAAGCTAGAAGAGCGAGGCGGAGCCCTCCGTCTCGCTCTTCTTGCTTCGGAACAGCCCACTGCCCTGGAGAGGCTTTGCGCGCAGCCGTCCCCAAGCTAGAAGAGCGAGGCGGAGCCCTCCGTCTCGCTCTTCTGGCTTGGGAACAGCCTTGCTGGCCTCTGCAGGAGAGCGGGGCGAAGGCACCCCACTGCCCTGGAGAGGCTTTGCGCGCAGCCGTCCCCAAGCTAGAAGAGCGAGGCGGAGCCCTCCGTCTTGCTGTTCTTGCTTCGGAACAGCCTTGCTGGCCTCTGCAGGAGAGCGGGGTGAAGGCACCCCACTGCCCTGGAGAGGCTTTGCGCGCAGCCGTCCCCAAGCTAGAAGAGCGAGGCGGAGCCCTCCGTCTCGCTCTTCTTGCTTCGGAACAGCCCACTGCCCTGGAGAGGCTTTGCGCGCAGCCGTCCCCAAGCTAGAAGAGCGAGGCGGAGCCCTCCGTCTTGCTGTTCTTGCTTCGGAACAGCCTTGCTGGCCTCTGCAGGAGAGCGGGGCGAAGGCACCCCACTGCCCTGGAGAGGCTTTGCGCGCAGCCGTCCCCAAGCTAGAAGAGCGAGGCGGAGCCCTCCGTCTCGCTCTTCTTGCTTCGGAACAGCCCACTGCCCTGGAGAGGCTTTGCGCGCAGCCGTCCCCAAGCTAGAAGAGCGAGGCGGAGCCCTCCGTCTTGCTGTTCTTGCTTCGGAACAGCCTTGCTGGCCTCTGCAGGAGAGCGGGGTGAAGGCACCCCACTGCCCTGGAGAGGCTTTGCGCGCAGCCGTCCCCAAGCTAGAAGAGCGAGACAGAATGCTCGTGTTCTAGAACGTTCCAGAGCGCTCTAGAACATGTGCATCTTTTTCCTAGAGCATTCTTCCCCAGATTATGCTGGAATGGCACAGATTGTTTCCCTAAGAGATGGAACGATGACCTACCTGCTGAGGGATCCAGTGGGAGACAGTTCTAGATGATGTCCTTGTTCTGTAGGCATCATAACTCAAAAACTCCTATTTGGTGATATCTGCAAGGAAACAAAAGGCAGGTCTGAATTTAGGCCACTTAATACTATCTAGCAGCAGCGAGAAGTAAGCAAGTATTTGGTCAAAACATGTATTTTCCAGTATATAAGGACGATTTCATCTCACATAAGCAGGCCAACACAAGAACATGCAGGCAATGTAACAAAGGAGACTGTTCTCAGGATCCGATTTCTCGTTCACAGCCACATGTCAGAAAAAAGTTGCACAAGGTACTAACCCCATGGTGAGGAATAATAATAAGCCATTATTTATATCCGGCCTTCTGGCTGGATTTCCCCAGCCACTCTGGGCGGCTTCCAACAAAACACTAAAATACAATAACCTATTCAACATTAAAAGCTTCCCTAAACAGGGCTGCCTTCAGATGGAGGCTCCTGCATGATTTCTATCCATAAGACCCAAAAGACTCCCACCCACCCGCACTACAAGAGGAGAAATCAAACTTCCCTAAGTTAGTCCTGTTTCCATAGATAACACTCTCAGTGTTTTATATTATTATGGAATTTATTTCCACCAGGCCCTTGGGGTTTCTTACTTTTTCTCTGCGAAGGAACCACAGGCGGCAAAGTATTCCAAGGCTTACGATAAAACCCCAAACCCCGATAAAACAAAAAGGTCAAGGGCGAAAGCAGTAAAAAAACAAGGAGGTATGGGGGGGGGGAGTTTGAATGGCTTAGAAATTCAGGAAATCCTACCTGATGCCGGTGGAGAAAATGGAGCAGGGAAAAATCGTGAGGAGGGAGTCAGCATTTTGAAAAGTCTACTGAGTAAGAAAGGAGAAAAAAGGTCTCAGCTCTCCGAGGGGCAAGAGAGACAACACAGAGCTAAACAAAACAAACTTCAATGTGAGATCTAGACAATGTTTGGAATTCCCGTGAAACTCAGCCCATTTGGGAGGAACTTGGAGTTTTATATATACTGTACTGCTAAGACACTTTTGGAAACATTAGCTTGGAAACATCATTAAGCCCAAAGACTTATTGTAACAACACGCTTGTTGGAAACATCCGAAATACATTAGTAAGAGCTTTGGACTGTAGAGAAGTCATTCTACTTTACTTCTCAATATCTATGAAGTATCAGAACTGATCGGTTTGGGACCTTTTCCACGCTACCCTCTGCGAAAAGCAATGGGGGAATTAGAAGTTTTATATTCTCCACCTTATTAGACTTTCTTCATTACAGATGCTGTGCAGAAGGACGGATTCGATCAAGAGCTGACCAGGGTGTGTGCGGAGATTTGTATGTGTATCTGAATATGTTTGTTTGGACTATAAGGCTGTGCTTAAGGAAAGGAAATTGAGATAATCATTGGGTATGGAAAAAGTGAAAGTGAGAGAAATGGAGACACTCGGTGGCGAAAGAGAGAAGAGCAGGAAAAATACATTTTTGGGCAAATTGCACCTTGAAACAAAAGTATTAATTAAAGAAACATGAGTCAGATAGCCAAAACAACCACACCAGGGGAGAGAAGGACATCCAAAGTTGAGATCGAAGGGGAGTGAGATTTTGCAAAAATATTGGCAGACATAAGAGAAATAAGGTAAAGGAAAAAACATTGAGGAAAAGATAGTGGAAGTTGCAACAGACTTATCAGGGCAAATGAAGGAATGGAAAGTAGAAATGCAAACAGTAGAGGAACAATAAAAAAAAGTTCAGGAAGAAATGAGGGGAAATAAAGAAACTGGAAGGAGGAAGGAGGGAAGTCAGCTCTCAAGAGCAAGTGTAAATGTAAAGTGTAATATATTATGTGTATCTAATGTATGTAACTAAAACTAAATAAATAACAGTCATTATATATATATAAAAGAAGACAGCTGCCAAGAGAAGTGTCTGGCAGTCGTGCTTCTTTGATATTTGTGTACATATAAAAAAAAAATCATCACAAATTAAAAACTAGACAGTCATGCTGACGCTCCTCACCTGCTCTGCATCCCAGTGGCAGCCTTGGGCAGTCCAGTTGTGCCAGATGCAGAACAGCCGATCTAGGAAGAAAATAAAGAAGAAAATACAGCTTTTGTCTGTTCTTTTTATCTACCTTGGCCAACTACTAGCCTCAGAGGCAGCTGTTCTGAAAAAACCAGAACAGAACAATAACAAAATACACACACACAGGCCTACTCCCTGCAACAAAGGCCACAGGCACACAAACCCACCTGCTGCAGATATTTATTTTATTTGGACTCTGAAGCATACAAATGAACTTTATCTCAATGGATCAAGAATTAGTACCTTGCCCATTGATGTAGCCAAGGGGGAGCGCGGGGGGGGGGGGGGGGCAGCACTAGAAATCCTTAACTATCTGACCAATCCCATTGGCTCTGTCCCCCTTTCCAAAGTCCTGCCCTCCAACAAAGACCCTGGCTATGCTGATGACCTGGCCCCAAGCTTCCTGGCTGAGTCGAATTTCTCAACATTTCACATTATGTGTAGTTTCAGGATTCTTCACATTAACACCAATTCTGGTTTTGAGAAGACAAATAGCTAACCAAACTTGAAGCAACCTTCTCTCCCACCACAAAGTAGTTCTCCCGTCAAGGTCATAGCCTCAAAGGGAGCATTTCCTTCAGAAAAATGAATTTCACAACTTTGAGTTCAGCCCCAAATCTACCTCTAACCACTCAGTTCCAACTGCTGAGGAATGGAATTTTCTCAGGAATATTTTATCTGTTTGAACTGTGTATTTCCCCTTGGATGGCCTCGAGTCTTAGGAAGTGAGATTCATTCCTGTTCAAGGGTCTTCTTGATCTTTTGGAGCTGGAGCTTCCTTTCCATGCAGACCCTCCCCACCAATGCATTTGCTCCCACCTCCCACAAACGGAGTTTGCGCCTCCAAGCAGAGTTTGGGGCTCCACTCTCTGGGTGCTCGTATTTCACACAGTCAGGCCACGGATCACACCCTGGCCAGCACCCAGGAGATTCCCTAAGAGAAAGCGAGAACGATGGCCTACCTGCTGATGGAGACAGTGGTAGGCAGTTCTGGATGATGTCCTTGTTCTGTAGGTATCAGAACCAAAAACTGCTTTTTGGTGATCTCTGCAAGGAAACAAAAAGCAGGTATGAATTTAGGCCACTAGCAGCAGCAAGAAGTAAGTAAGTATTTGGTCAAAACATGTATTTTGCAGTATATAAGCACAATTTCAGCTCATATAAGCAGGCCACCTAAAGCAACAACACAAGAACATGCAGTCAATGCAACAAAGGAGACTGCTATCAGGATCCTATATTTTGTTCACTATTATTTCCCCAGCCACTCTGGGCAGCTTCCAACAAAACACTCAAATACAATAACCTATTCAACATTAAAAGCTTCCCTAAACAGGGCTGCCTTCAGATGAAGGCTCCTGCATGATTTCTATCCATAAGACCCAAAAGAGTCCCAGCCAGGTGTGTGTTCTCCAGCAATACTGGAAAAGACATGGATAGGAAAATAAACAGTGCCCTCGTGTGGCCAATACTGGAAAAGACATAGATAGGAAAGTAAACAGTGCCCTCGTGTGGCCATTACTGGAATAGACCTCAATAGGAAAATAAACAGTGCCCTCGTGTGGCCAATACTGGAATAGACATGGATAGGAAAGTAAACAGTGACCCCGTGTGGCCATTACTGGAATAGACCTCAATAGGAAAATAAACAGTGCCCTCGTGTGGCCAGTGCTGGTATAGAATTCATGATAATTTCTAGGTGTAAGTTATTTCCATGCAGGAATTTGAATATGGCTCTAAAATTATTTCCCCTTTCAAACTTTTAATTTCTCTCATTTGGATTCTGAAGCATACAAATGAGCTTTACCTCCTTTTATCATCACAACAATAGTATGATGACATGTTTTTGTCCTGATTTATGATTAATAAACCCATGGTTCCACAAGCCTCACACCACTCTCTGTGCGCCGTTAGCTTGGCTTATATGTCCTGGCTTTTAAGCCTGGGTCGCTGATTTACGTCTGAGCAGAGGCAGATGGGTCTTGGCAGCAGGACGGCTGGAAGGGGACGATCCTGCTGGGGGTGGTCAGCTGGCCTTGCGCCCCTCTGCCTGCCGACAACCACACCTCCCTTCAAGGAAGGCTCTTTCCCTTTCTTCTTTATATATCGGGAAGGGACCCCAAGGGTCATCCAGCCCAACCTGCTACCAGGCAGGAACTGACAACCTCACCCCCTTTGTGTCCCCAGCCCAGCTGGACGCTGCCCTCTTCAAAGGCCCTTGGAGGGCGATTTAGGGATCCACTGAGGGATCCACCCTTCTCCTGCAGCTGCCAGTTCAGTTCCGCCAGGAAGCTCCCCTTACCATCCCCTTTGGCTGCCTGAAGTTCTTGGGGTGACTGCTCATCTGCTAACAACATTTATACCTCCAGGCAAAACAGAAAGCAATGGAGGGTTGCCATTAAAGCTGGGTCTTCTAGATCCAAAGTGTTTTGGATGCTCCATTAGACAAATCAGCCAGCTCCCTGCCTCAAGTATTTGAATGCCCAGTTGTCAGGGGTTCAGGAGCAGAGGCACAGGGAGGAGAGGAGATGGAGAGCGAGGGGGAGGAATCCGAGGAGAGCATAGGAGAAGAGGACAGTGAACCGAGGGATTCCATGAGCCTCTCCAGCGAATCGGAAGATTCACAGAAGGGGGCGCCAGTGGCCAGGGGTAGGGGGTTCCCAAGGGGAACGTCCCAGGAGCAAGGGGACAGCAGGGACTCCCAGAGCAGTAGTTGGAAATCAGGACCAGCTTCCCCACCAGAGCAGAGTGGGGGGGAAGAGTCCCAAGGATCAGGGCCAGTGCATTCCCCACCAGGGAGAGAAGATAAGGCAGGGCTGACCACACCTCCATCGGAGAGTCAGACAACGGAGGGGAGGTCAGATCCGGCCAGTGTACCGGAAGAGGGAAGCAGTGACAGAAGTAGTGTAACGGTCAGGAGGAAGGTCACTGGGTTGGCGCGAGAGGCAAGTTCAAATGTACAGGAGCGCGGGACAGCAGAGAATGAGGATTGGGAACCGGGTCCTAAAGCCCGCCGGAGGGAATGGGAGGAGCTAAGCGACTCAGCGTCGGAAGAGTCCAGAAAGGGCAATGCCCCAGCGGGCAGGAGGACCCAGAGGAGGAGAGAGCAGCGTAAAAGGTGGAGCCGGGCTAGGATCTTAAACTGGTGTCATAGGGGAGGAGACTCAGACGGTACTTCGCCGGTCTAGGCTTTAAGACGTAGAGCTGCGCGCTACGGCTTTGAAATGGAAACTGAACCTCAATAAAGACTTTTGTACATAACTACAGCCTAGCGTTGGTCCTCTGTGAGCTGGGACCTAGAGGCAGCTCTGACAGTAAGTACCGTCTCTCTAAAAACCTCGCAACGTGAGGGGACGCAGCGAGGGGCGAAGATTGGTACTTCGCGAGCTCACAAAAGCAGCACAAGATGACTACCGAAGAACAACTGGCAGCCCTGCAAAACGTAGTGACACAACTTAACGCAGAAATACTAGCGGCCAGGAGGAGAGAAGAGGAATCAGATGCTGTCTGCAAGGATCTGCAAGCCAGGTTGGAAATGTTGGCTAAACAGGGGCTACCGGGAGCCAGACCAGAGGGGATTGGGCTCGGGAAGAGAGGAGGGAGCCTTGTGTCTCATTTCGATGGGAGTCTGCAGCAATATCCTAACTTCAGAGCAGACGTGGTTTTTGCGCTAAAGTTACTGGAGAAGGACTTTAGAGATGAGCAGGAAAAAGTAGGCTTCATACTAACGCATCTCCATGGAGAAGCTAAAGCGTGGTTGCGCAATCTGTGGAGAGATAATGATCCAGCCCTCCAAAACGCAAAAGCCTTCATTAAGGCAATGGATGCTTGTTTTTTATCAGCGATAGATGTAGATGTCGCTAGAAGAGAGATTCATGGTTTGAAACAAGGCAGAGCCACTGTGAGGCAATATCACTCCCGCTTTTTTGCATTGGTCAACGCACTGGGATGGGAAAAAGATTCAGCGGCCGTCAGGGACCTGTTCTGGGAGGGGCTGAACGGGGCTGTGAAAGACGAAATCACAAGGGGGGAGAGACCCCAGAGCACTCAAGAAGTGGTCCAGAGAGCGCTAACGATTGGTGTGCGTCTGGAAGAACGTCCCTGCAGCAAAGACGAAGGGCGTTGGGGACGCACACCAGCAAGAGCACCTCCTTTCTTTCCCAGGGACTCAGCGCGCGCTCAATCCACGCCTCCACTGGGAGGGGGAGAGGAGCCGATGGAGATAGGTGGTGCCAAGGCTCAGTCAGCAACCAGAGCCCCAACACCGGGAGCAGCCAAATATTATCCTTTGTGTGCTAGTGTATGTGCTCGTGTACCCCTTTGGGATGATAATTCATCTCCGCTTGGATTATGTGGATAAATCTATAGGTGAAAGAATCAATTATCTGGTTAAAGCAATGGTTCACTGGAAGAAATTAAGTTTTCAACACATTGCTTTGTCCCCTTTAGATAGCCTAACAAGAACAGGAAAAAGGAGACAACCCTCACCCACATGGCGGAAGCCAGGAGGTGCTGCCCCACCCCAATCAAATAAATAAAAACAATTTACTGTATTTTTACTGTGCTGGTTAGGGGGGTCGGTGTGATATATTGTTTAAAAATGTTCTTAAGTTTTATATGTATATTTCTATTTTTTCCCCTTTTACCTTCATGCCTGCAGTTGATTTTTCCTCCACCTCCTCTTCTCCCTTCATCATGCGAAGTTTCTTCCTCCTCCTCCTTTTCAGAGCAGGAATTCAGACCTAAGAAATATCAATAATGTCAATTATTTTCACAAGAAGGGAAAGAGGTCCATGTCAAAGCAGATCCATAATATTTCAAGCCCAGATTAAAGTGGAAGAAAGAATCAAGTAGCAAAGGAGCCAGCAGACGACTAACTGAAAGAAATGTGCCCCCCCCCCGTTTCTTCTTTCTGAAGCCCTTTCCCAAGAATCATCTAGCTGGAAGGGACCCCAAGGGTCATCCAGTCCAACCCGCCGCAAGGCAGGAATCTGCGAAGGAACCACAAGGGTTCATTTCATAATAATAATAATAATAATAATAATAATAATAATAATGTGGAGGAATTGGGATCTTGAGGAATTAGCTGGTTTCAAAACCACTGCTTCAAGCAGTGCTTCATCTGAACAATACACTGTTCAGGTACAGTTTCCAATACATTAAAGGCGGCCTGAGAGGGAAAGCAATGGAGATCTGCACTTTATTTTATATAAAGAATAAATGATTATTCTTATCACAGCCAGTTCCTCTGGAGTTGCTTCTCCCCCCAATTCAAATAAATAAAAATACTATACTGTTAAGGCTTAGGGGGGAAGAGGCCATGTCCCACTTGGGTGGGTGTGATTAATAATAATAATTGTCAGGGGCTCAGGAGCAGAGGCACAGGGGAGAGAGGAAATGGAGAGCGAAGGGGAAGAATCTGAGGGCAGCGTAGGGGAGTATGAGAGTGGCCCGAGAGATTCCATAAGCTTCTGCAGCAAATCAGAAGATTCCCAGAGGGGGGCGCCGACGGCCAGGGTGAGGGGGGTCCCAGGGGGGACACACCAGAAGCAAGGGGCCAGCGGGGACTCCCAAAGCAGCAGCGAGAGATCAGGACCAGCTCCTCCACCAGAGCGTAGTGGGGGGGAAGAGTCCCATGTATCAGGGCCAGCTTCTCCTCCAGCAGGGAGAGAAGATGAATCAGGGCTGGCCACGCCTCCATCGCAGAGTGAGGGAACGGAGGGGAGGTCAGGTCCAGCTAGCCTCTCTGAAGGGGGAAGCAGTGACAGGAGCAGTGTAACGGTCAGAAGGAAGGTTGCCGGCTGGGTGCGCGCGCCAAGTTCAAATGTACAGGCGTGCGGGACAGCAGAAAACCCGGATTGGGAACCAGGTCCTAAAGCCCGCCGGAGGGAGGGGGAAGACTCAGGGGACTCGGCGTCAGAAGAGTCTAGAAAGGGCAAGACCCCAGCGGACAGGCGGACCCAGAGGAGGAAAGAGCAAAGGAAGAGGTGGAGCAAGGCTAGAGTCTTAAACTGGTGTCTGGGGGGAGGAGATTCAGACGGAGCTTCAGCGGTCTAGGGTTTAAGACGTAGGGCTGCACGCCGCGGCTTTGAAATCGAAACTGAACTTCAATAAAGACTTTTGTATATAACAACGGACTGGCGTTGGTCCTTTATGAGCTGGGACCTTGGGCAGCCCTGACAATAATAATAATAATTTAACATTTAATGATACTCATAATTTATTACTCTTTCCCAGCCACCAGCAGGATATTTTTAAAAAACGAGAAAACGTCATATACTCCAAACTTCCCTCACCCTTTTATAAGAATAACCATGATAATTGTTGGCAAGTTTTGGGATGGGATAATAATATTATTATTATTAATAATAAGGCTTTCCTTGGCCAAGAATCCCTTCCTGGAGTCCCTTTTTGAGTGGAAAAGGGTTTTGGAATGGAGGAAAGTGGCAAAGGAGGGGATTTGATATGATTTTTACCTCTGTCAAGTGGTTAGGATACACTCAGGCATCCGATTTGTAACATGTCGTCTGTCATTTCTGCAAGAAATACATTGTTTCAGATACAGTTTCCAAGATACAGTTCGAATAAATAAAAATATTATGCTGTTAAGGCCATGTCCCACTTGGGTGGGTGGGGTTTATAATAATTATAACAATAATTTAACATTTAATGATAATAATAATGTACTGCTTTTTCCCAGCCACCAACAGAATATTTAAAAAATGATAAAACATCATATGCGACAAACTTCCCTCACCCTTTTATCAGAACAACAATTATAATAATAATGATAGGAATTGAAAAATGAAGAAGAATCCTCATTTATTCTCCTTTCCCAGCCGCTCCCCACAGAATATTAAAAACGCGACAAAACATACTATATTACAAACTTTGCCTCCTTTTATAATAACAATAATAAGAATAATAATCATGATTTAAAATGAAATGCTCATAATAATTTATTGTTGTTTCCCAGCATGAAAAAGGTGCCCAAAGAGCGCAGGAAACAGCTGAGGAGAAGCAGCTGAGAAACAGCTGGGAGAAGAAAAAGCGGGAAAGGGCTGGCCCCGCCCACCGCCCGGCCTGGGATTGGCCCAAAGGCCCACCTATCGTCGCCAAGATTGGATTGAGCGAGGGAGTTGCTAGGGCGGCCATTTTGGATAAGGGCAAGGGGACTGGAAAGAGGGAGGGGAAAGAAAGGGCGGAAGAGGCAGTGGTGGCGACATGTTGGTTGAGGGCAGTGGGGCCTAGACTAGATTTCTGCATTTCAGGGGTCAGACTAGATGCCTCTGGGGTTCCCTCTCTGCGTTTCAGGGGTCAGACTAGATGCCTCTTGTGGTCCCTGCGGGGAGGGAAGGCTGGAGGGACCCCCCAAAAAAATCCCTTCTGGGAGGTGTCCCAACAGTGCCTGAGGAGCCTGGTTAGTGCTAGACATAGATATAGGGTTAGACATAGACATAGATAGGTAAATAAACAGTGCCCTCGTGTGGCCAATACTGGAATAGACCTCAATAGGAAAATAAACAGTGACCCCGTGTGGCCAGTACTGGAATAGACATAGATAGGAAAATAAACAGTGACCCTGTGTGGCCAGTACTGGAATAGACATTATTGTTGTTTAGTCGTTTAGTCGTGTCTGACTCTTTGTGACCCCATGGATCATCAATATTATTATATATTATATTATAGTATTATTATTGTTGTTATTATATAATTATATATCCTGTCATTTTATCCAGGCACCCCCAACCCGCAGCCCGCCAGATGTTTTGGACTACAATTCCCATCATCCCTGACCGCTGGTCCTGTTTGCTAGGGATCATGGGAGTTGTAGTCCCAAAACATCTGGAGGGCCGCAGGTTGGGGGTGCCTGGATCCATAAGCTGCCGGGAGTCCCTGTCTGGGTTTTCTGGGAATGCGTGCTATTAATAATTATTAATAATAATTATTATTAATATTATTATCAATAATAATGATGATGATGACGAGGAGGATGCTTTAATTTGAAGAACTAACCCTAACCCTAAATTTCTCAAAGCTGCCTGAGAGGAAGGGAGAGAATAGTATATAATATATTATTCGTATATATAGATACACACACATAATAAATATATACGTAAATATACATAATAAATATAGACATTGGCTCGACCAAATGACTTAAACCATTCCTATCAGTTTGCCAAGAATTTCTCGATGGCTCAAGAAACCTCCTTTTGGAAATTTCTCAAACCTCATTTTGGAAATCAAATGTAAAAAATCCATCCTTGATCCTGTTTCTGCCCCCCCAAACTATCCCTTGGCGGGGAGTTCCAAAGGAGGGAGCTGCTCTCTGCAATGGATCTTTGAGGGCAAGTCTCAGGGGGCAAGGAGGTGGATTTCGAGGGCAAGCTGAGCTGTGGCTCCAATTCGAACCCAGGACCTGAGCCAGTTGCCCCACAGGTTCTTTCCCCTCGGCGAGGCTGGTCTCTGCCCCCCAAACTCTGCGGACACCGTCCAACGCCTGCCACTTCCCAGATCAGCAAGTGGCGGGCAGTTCCCCAGATGGTGCGGGTTGGAGAGCAAGAGGCTGGGTGGGCCCAGGACGCCAGAAGGTGCTGGCCTGCGAATCAAGTGGCAGGGAGTTTCCAAGGAGCAGACTTCCCCATCTCCAGAGGCGCGGGGATTTCTTCGTCTCCAGTGGCAGGGAGTTCCCAGGGTGGCAAGCGCTGCAAGTCTATTCAGTCAGCTGGCAGACGGGCCTAGATTTACAAAGGGAATTTTCGCCCCGAAAGAGGGCGGGACTCGAACCTGCAGCTTCAGCTCTAGCAAGGGATTTCAGCGGACGGAGGGATGCCCTCGAAGGGGTGGTGTCGCTGGAGACTTTTCAGATGAGAGGAATGAAATTTTTATATACAGGGCGGTTCACAGACCAATGAAGAAATATTAATGAACAAATAGTATTTCTTATTGTCATTTTTGTATTATCTTTTCCTATTCTTTATATTGTCACGGTGTTGGGTTGGGGGAACGGTGCCGGGTTCGAGTTTGGGGCAGCATGTGCACCCCCCTCTCTCGGGCGCAGGTAGCGATGGAGGGGCTGTGCCGTCCTGTGGCGCCCGATGACCTGGAGATAAGTCTTGGGAGTTGTAGCGCCGCGTGAACAAAGGGTTCTGGGTGCAAGAGGGCCAGGGGATCAACAGCTCTGGCTTCTCATGAGATTTGGAATCCGGCTCCTGCGGCTGGAGGAAGCCCCATGGCGACTGACGGAGCTGGGATTGGGCCGGGCCAGGCCGGGCACCGACGGTGAGTCTCGCACGCGGTACCCCCATGCGTCTGGGGCTGGAGGCTTACGACCCTGCGAGGTGGGCCAAGGGGATCGGAAGGAAGCGTCGCAAGAACGGTTTGCTCTGAGCCGGGTTTGGGTGCGAGAAACCGGGCTTCTCTCCTGATTATCTCCATCCAGGTGGGCGCCGGGCACCATGCCGCCCGCCTCGCCAAGAAGACCCTTAAAGGCGCCGGCTGCTTCCGCTACTGCATGGCTTTCCGGGGAGAAGGCGGTGAGTTGGGTTTGGCTTGGGTCGGTGGAACTCCCTGCGGCGGAAACGGAATTCTAGCGGAGCCTCCGAGACCTGAACCCCCCTGCCCATCTGACTCTGCCTTCCTTTCCCTCCGGGTGCTCCTGTCCGGCCCGCAGGGGGAGCGCGCCTGGTCTGGCGGGAGGAGAGGCTTCTCCTTGACAGCGGTGGCAAGTTGCAGGTAAGCCATCTCAGAAAGTCTGGGGCCTTTGGGACTGTCTGCCACTGGATGCCCTATCAAGACGTGGGGCTTTTTAGTTCGAAAAAGAGACTCCCAATTCCCCTTTGGGACTCCCTGCCACTTTGGAACGCCTCAGGGTGAGAAATTCAGCAGGTGTCGGATTCAAATTCCTTCCTGGCAGGAGGAGCTGCTGCTTTGAACCCATGTTTTGCATGCGGTGCTGGAAGCGGGCGCCATCGCAGTGGACAACGTAGCATAAGCGGCCGGAGGCGGGTGCGAGGAGCACCGCCAGGAGAGCGATAGTGAAGGGGAGGGCAGTCCAATGCTTGGGGGATCCGGGGTTCGAGAGACACACAGGCGCACACGAAGAGAGGCGCCCCAGTTCGAGGGCATCGGCAAGGTTGTCTTTCGAGAGGGGAGGCCCTGGCACCCGGGACTCCCTGTCCCACCCCCAGCCCCAGAGGCAGCCTGGCCCTGAACTACCCGCTTTGCGTTCGCAGGACCAGGTCTGGATCGTGGAGCTGCCCGTCGGCGTGCCAAAAGACTGGCCCCTTTCTCAAATTCGACAAACCAATCGATAGGTGGAAGAATCAATTACCTGGTTGATCTGAAGAAATTAAGTTTTCAACAAATTGTTAGTCACCCTTAGAAAAGAAAAAAGGCGACCTCACCAACATGGGGGAAGCCAGAAGGTTTTGCCCTACCCTAGTCAAATAAATAACAACACTTTCCTGTATTTTTACTGTACTGTACTGTGCTGGTTAGGGGGGGTCAGTGTGATATATCAGGACTGGGGGGGGGGGGTTAAAAATGTTCTTTAGTGTTATGTGTATATTTCTATTTTTCCCCTTTTACCTTCATGTCTGCAGCTGACTTTTCCTCCACCTCCCCTTCTCCCTTCATCAGGCGAAGTTTATTCCTCCTCCTCCTTTTCAGAGCAGGAATTCAGACCTAAGAAATATCAATAATGTCCATTATTTTCCCAAGAAGGGCAAGAGGGGTCCCCGTCCAAGCAGACATAGAATATGTCCAGCCCAGATTGCAGTGGAAGAAAGAATCAAGCGGGAAAGGAGCCAGCAGACGACTAGCGGGAAGAAATGTGCTTTCCCCCCTGTTTCTTCTTTCTGAAGCCCTTTCCCAAGAATCATATAATTTATTATTATTATTATTATTATTATTATTATTATGCATCTAGCTGGAAGGGACCCCAAGGGTCATCCAGTCCAACCCGACGCAAGGCAGGAATCTGCTAAGGAACCACAATGAAACTGCATTTAATAAAAAGTGGAGGAATTGGGATCGTGAGGAATTGGCTGGTTACAAAACAACGGCTTCAAGCAGTGCTTCATCTGCACAATACATTGTTCAGGTACAGTTTCCAATACATTAAGGGTGGTCTGAGGGGGAAAGCAATGGAGATTTTCACTTTGTTTTATATAAATAATAAATTAATTATTATTATTATCATCACAGCCAGTTACTCTGGTGTTGCTGTAGCCAAGGGGAGCTTCCCCGACCCAATTCCAATAAATAAAAATACTATACGGTTAAGGCTGTTGCCATTACTGGAAAAGACATTGATAGGAAAATAAACAGTGCCCTTGTGTGGCCATTACTGGAATAGACATAGATAGGAAAATAAACAGTGCCCTCCTGTGGCCATTACTGGAATAGACATAGATAGGAAAATAAACAGTGCCCTCCTGTGGCCAGGACTGGAATAGACCTCAATAGGAAAATAAACAGTGCCCTCGTGTGACCATTACTGGAATAGACCTCAATAGAAAAATAAATAGTGCCCTCCTGTGGCCAGGACTGGAATAGACCTCAATAAGAAAATAAACAGCGACGTCGTGTGGCCATTACTGGAATAGACCTCAATAGGAAAATAAACAGTGCCCTCCTGTGGCCATTACTGGAATAGACATAGATAGGAAAATAAACAGTGCCCTCCTGTGGCCAGGACTGGAATAGATCTCAATAGGAAAATAAACAGCGACGTCGTTTGGCCATTACTGGAATAGACCTCAATAGGAAAATAAACAGTGCCCTCCTGTGGCCATTACTGGAATAGACCTCAATAGGAAAATAAACAGTGCCCTCCTGTGGCCAGGACTGGAATAGACCTCAATAGGAAAATAAACAGTGCCCTCCTGTGGCCAGGACTGGAATAGACATAGATAGGAAAATAAACAGTGCCCTCCTGTGGCCAGGACTGGAATAAACCTCAATAGGAAAATAAACAGCGACGTCGTGTGGCCATTAGTGGAATATACATATACAGGAAAATAAACAGTGTCCTCCTGTGGCCAGGACTGGAATAGACCTCAACAGGAAAATAAACAGTGCCCCCGTGTGGCCATTACTGGAATAGACCTCAATAGGAAAATAAACAGTGCCCTCCTGTGGCCAGGACTGGAATAGACCTCAATAGGAAAATAAACAGCGACGTCGTGTGGCCATTACTGGAATAGACATATATAGGAAAATAAAGTGTCCTCCTGTGGCCATTACTGGAATAGACATGGATAGGAAAATAAACAGTGCCCTCGTGAGGCCAGTACTGGAATAGACATGGATAGGAAAATAAACAGTGCCCTCGTGTGGCCAGTACTGGAATAGACATAGATAGGAAAATAAACAGTAGGAAAATACAATGCCACCCATGGAACCTGAGTGAATATCAAGCGTGGGTTGTGTCCAGGAACCTGGGGGATTTCTTTCCCGTGTGCGCATGTTTTCCTCTTTAAATAAACAGCCCATGCAAGTTTCCAGCTCTTAAGGCTATCGAGATTAGCCTGGCCGTCTCAGAAAAATATGGTACCTGGTTAAAGCAATGGTTCATCTGAAGAAATTCAGTTTCCAACCCATTGCTTTGTCCCCTTTAGATGGCCTAACAAGAAAAGGAAAAGGTGACAAACCTCACCAACGTGGGGGAAGCCAGAAGGTGCCAATCAAAGAAATAAAAACACTTTCCTGTATTTTTACTGTATTTTTACTGTGCTGGTTAAGGTGGGTCGGTGTGATATATCAGGACTGGGGGGGTTTAAAAATGTTCTTTAGTGTTATGTGTATATTTCTATTTTTCCCCCTTTTGCCTTCATGTCTGCAGCTGACTTTTCCTCCACCTCCTCTTCTCTCTTCGTCCGGCGAAGTTTCTTCCTCCTCCTCCTTTTCAGAGCAGGAATTCAGACCTAAGAAATATCAGTAATGTCGATTATTTTCCCAAGAAGGGCAAGAGAGGTCCCCGTCCAAGCAGACATAGAATATTCCCAGCCCAGATTGCAGTGGAAGAAAGAATCAAGCGGGAAAGGAGCCAGCGGACGACTAGCGGGAAGAAATGTGCTTTACCCCGTTTCTTCTTTCTGAAGCCCTTTCCCAAGAATCATATAATTTATTACTATTATTATTATTATGCATCTAGCTGGAAGGGACCCCAAGGGTCATCCAGTCCAACCCGCCACAAGGCAGGAATCTACAAAAGAACCACAAAGAAACTGCATTTAATAAAAAGTGGAGGAATTGGGATCTTGAGGAATTAGCTGGTTACAAAACAACGGCTTCAAGCAGTGCTTCATCTGCACAATACATTGTTCAGGTACAGTTTCCAATACATTAAGGGTGGTCTGAGGGGGAAAGCAATGGAGATTTTCACTTTATTTTATATAAATAATAAATTAATTATTATTATTATCATCACAGCCAGTTACTCTGGTGTTGCTGTAGCCAAGGGGAGCTTCCCCGACCCAATTCCAATAAATAAAAATACTATACGGTTAAGGCTGTTGCCATTACTGGAAAAGACATCGATAGGAAAATAAACAGTGCCCTCGTGTGGCCATTACTGGAATAGACATCGATAGGAAAATAAACAGTGCCCTCGTGTGGCCATTACTGGAATAGACATCGATAGGAAAATAAACAGTGCCCTCGTGTGGCCATTACTGGAATAGACCTCAATAGGAAAATAAACAGTGCCCTCCTGTGGCCATTACTGGAATAGACCTCAATAGGAAAATAAACAGTGCCCTCGTGTGGCCAGGACTGGAATAGACCTCAATAGGAAAATAAACAGCGACGTCGTGTGGCCATTACTGGAATAGACCTCAATAGGAAAATAAACAGTGCCCTCCTGTGGCCATTACTGGAATAGACATAGATAGGAAAATAAACAGTGCCCTCCTGTGGCCAGGACTGGAATAGACCTCAATAGGAAAATAAACAGTGCCCCCATGTGGCCATTACTTGAATAGACCTCAATAGGAAAATAAACAGTGCCCTCCTGTGGCCATTACTGGAATAGACCTCAATAGGAAAATAAACAGTGCCCTCCTGTGGCCAGGACTGGAATAGACCTCAATAGGAAAATAAACAGTGCCCTCCTGTGGCCATTACTGGAATAGACCTCAATAGGAAAATAAACAGTGCCCTCCTGTGGCCATTACTGGAATAGACCTCAATAGGAAAATAAACAGTGCCCTCGTGTGGCCAGGACTGGAATAGACCTCAATAGGAAAATAAACAGCGACGTCGTGTGGCCATTACTGGAATAGACCTCAATAGGAAAATAAACAGTGCCCTCCTGTGGCCATTACTGGAATAGACATAGATAGGAAAATAAACAGTGCCCTCCTGTGGCCAGGACTGGAATAGACCTCAATAGGAAAATAAACAGTGCCCCCATGTGGCCATTACTTGAATAGACCTCAATAGGAAAATAAACAGTGCCCTCCTGTGGCCATTACTGGAATAGACATAGATAGGAAAATAAACAGTGCCCTCCTGTGGCCAGGACTGGAATAGACCTCAATAGGAAAATAAACAGTGCCCCCATGTGGCCATTACTTGAATAGACCTCAATAGGAAAATAAACAGTGCCCTCCTGTGGCCATTACTGGAATAGACCTCAATAGGAAAATAAACAGTGCCCTCCTGTGGCCAGGACTGGAATAGACCTCAATAGGAAAATAAACAGTGCCCTCCTGTGGCCAGGACTGGAATAGACCTCAATAGGAAAATAAACAGCGACGTCTGTGGCCATTACTGGAATAGACCTCAATAGGAAAATAAACAGCGACGTCGTTTGGCCATTACTGGAATAGACCTCAATAGGAAAATAAACAGTGCCCTCCTGTGGCCATTACTGGAATAGACCTCAATAGGAAAATAAACAGTGCCCTCCTGTGGCCAGGACTGGAATAGACCTCAATAGGAAAATAAACAGTGCCCTCCTGTGGCCAGGACTGGAATAGACATAGATAGGAAAATAAACAGTGCCCTCCTGTGGCCAGGACTGGAATAGACCTCAATAGGAAAATAAACAGCGACGCCGTGTGGCCATTACTGGAATATACATATATAGGAAAATAAACAGTGTCCTCCTGTGGCCAGGACTGGAATAGACCTCAACAGGAAAATAAACAGTGCCCCCGTGTGGCCAGGACTGGAATAGACCTCAATAGGAAAATAAACAGCGACGTCGTGTGGCCATTACTGGAATAGACATATATAGGAAAATAAAGTGCCCTCCTGTGGCCATTACTGGAATAGACATGCATAGGAAAATAAACAGTGCCCTCGTGAGGCCAGTACTGGAATAGACATGGATAGGAAAATAAACAGTAGGAAAATACAATGCCACCCATGGAACCCGAGTGAATATCAAGCGTGGGTTGTGTCCAGGAACCTGGGGGATTTCTTTCCCGTGTGCGCATGTTTTCCTCTTTAAATAAACAGCCCATGCAAGTTTCCAGCTCTTAAGGCTATCGAGATTAGCTTGGCCGTCTCAGAAAAATATGGTACCTGGTTAAAGCAATGGTTCATCTGAAGAAATTCAGTTTCCAACCCATTGCTTTGTCCCCTTTAGATGGCCTAACAAGAAAAGGAAAAGGTGACAAACCTCACCAACGTGGGGGAAGCCAGAAGGTGCCAATCAAAGAAATAAAAACACTTTCCTGTATTTTTACTGTATTTTTACTGTGCTGGTTAGGGTGGGTCGGTGTGATATATCAGGACTGGGGGGGGGGAGGTTTAAAAATGTTCTTTAGTGTTATGTGTATATTTCTATTTTTCCCCCTTTTACCTACATGTCTGCAGCTGACTTTTCCTCCACCTCCTCTTCTCCCTTCGTCCGGCGAAGTTTCTTCCTCCTCCTCCTTTTCAGAGCAGGAATTCAGACCTAAGAAATATCAGTAATGTCGATTATTTTCCCAAGAAGGGCAAGAGGGGTCCCCGTCCAAGCAGACATAGAATATTCCCAGCCCAGATTGCAGTGGAAGAAAGAATCAAGCGGGAAAGGAGCCAGCAGACGACTAGCGGGAAGAAATGTGCTTTCCCCCCTGTTTCTTCTTTCTGAAGCCCTTTCCCAAGAATCATATAATTTATTACTATTATTATTGTTATGCATCTAGCTGGAAGGGACCCCAAAGGTCATCCAGTCCAACCCACTGCAAGGCAGGAATCTATAAAAGAACCACAAAGAAACTGCATTTAATAAAAAGTGGAGGAATTGGGATCTTGAGGAATTAGCTGGTTACAAAACAACGTCTTCAAGCAGTGCTTCATCTGCACAATACATTGTTCAGCTACAGTTTCCAATACATTAAGGGTGGTCTGAGGGGGAAAGCAATGGAGATTTTCACTTTATTTTATATAAATAATAAATTAATTATTATTATTATCATCACAGCCAGTTACTCTGGTGTTGCTGTAGCCAAGGGGAGCTTCCCCGACCCAATTCCAATAAATAAAAATACTATACGGTTAAGGCTGTTGCCATTACTGGAAAAGACATCGATAGGAAAATAAACAGTGCCCTCGTGTGGCCATTACTGGAATAGACATCGATAGGAAAATAAACAGTGCCCTCCTGTGGCCATTACTGGAATAGACATCGATAGGAAAATAAACAGCGACGTCGTGTGGCCATTACTGGAATAGACCTCAATAGGAAAATAAACAGTGCCCTCCTGTGGCCATTACTGGAATAGACATAGATAGGAAAATAAACAGTGCCCTCCTGTGGCCAGGACTGGAATAGACCTCAATAGGAAAATAAACAGTGCCCCCGTGTGGCCATTACTGGAATAGACCACAATAGGAAAATAAACAGTGCCCTCCTGTGGCCATTACTGGAATAGACCTCAATAGGAAAATAAACAGTGCCCTCCTGTGGCCAGGACTGGAATAGACCTCAATAGGAAAATAAACAGTGCCCTCCTGTGGCCAGGACTGGAATAGACATAGATAGGAAAATAAACAGTGCCCTCCTGTGGCCAGGACTGGAATAGACCTCAATAGGAAAATAAACAGCGACGTCTGTGGCCATTACTGGAATAGACCTCAATAGGAAAATAAACAGCGACGTCGTTTGGCCATTACTGGAATAGACCTCAATAGGAAAATAAACAGTGCCCTCCTGTGGCCAGGACTGGAATAGACCTCAATAGGAAAATAAACAGCGACGTCGTTTGGCCATTACTGGAATAGACCTCAATAGGAAAATAAACAGTGCCCTCCTGTGGCCAGGACTGGAATAGACCTCAATAGGAAAATAAACAGTGCCCTCCTGTGGCCAGGACTGGAATAGACCTCAATAGGAAAATAAACAGTGCCCTCCTGTGGCCAGGATTGGAATAGACCTCAATAGGAAAATAAACAGTGCCCTCCTGTGGCCAGGACTGGAATAGACCTCAATAGGAAAATAAACAGCGACGTCGTGTGGCCATTACTGGAATATACATATATAGGAAAATAAACAGTGTCCTCCTGTGGCCAGGACTGGAATAGACCTCAACAGGAAAATAAACAGTGCCCCCGTGTGGCCATTACTGGAATAGACCTCAATAGGAAAATAAACAGTGCCCTCCTGTGGCCAGGACTGGAATAGACCTCAATAGGAAAATAAACAGCGACGTCGTGTGGCCATTACTGGAATAGACATATATAGGAAAATAAAGTGTCCTCCTGTGGCCATTACTGGAATAGACATGGATAGGAAAATAAACAGTGCCCTCGTGAGGCCAGTACTGGAATAGACATGGATAGGAAAATAAACAGTGCCCTCGTGTGGCCAGTACTGGAATAGACATAGATAGGAAAATAAACAGTAGGAAAATACAATGCCACCCATGGAACCTGAGTGAATATCAAGCGTGGGTTGTGTCCAGGAACCTGGGGGATTTCTTTCCCGTGTGCGCATGTTTTCCTCTTTAAATAAACAGCCCATGCAAGTTTCCAGCTCTTAAGGCTATCGAGATTAGCCTGGCCGTCTCAGAAAAATATGGTACCTGGTTAAAGCAATGGTTCATCTGAAGAAATTCAGTTTCCAACCCATTGCTTTGTCCCCTTTAGATGGCCTAACAAGAAAAGGAAAAGGTGACAAACCTCACCAACGTGGGGGAAGCCAGAAGGTGCCAATCAAAGAAATAAAAACACTTTCCTGTATTTTTACTGTATTTTTACTGTGCTGGTTAAGGTGGGTCGGTGTGATATATCAGGACTGGGGGGGTTTAAAAATGTTCTTTAGTGTTATGTGTATATTTCTATTTTTCCCCCTTTTACCTTCATGTCTGCAGCTGACTTTTCCTCCACCTCCTCTTCTCTCTTCGTCCGGCGAAGTTTCTTCCTCCTCCTCCTTTTCAGAGCAGGAATTCAGACCTAAGAAATATCAGTAATGTCGATTATTTTCCCAAGAAGGGCAAGAGAGGTCCCCGTCCAAGCAGACATAGAATATTCCCAGCCCAGATTGCAGTGGAAGAAAGAATCAAGCGGGAAAGGAGCCAGCAGACGACTAGCGGGAAGAAATGTGCTTTACCCCGTTTCTTCTTTCTGAAGCCCTTTCCCAAGAATCATATAATTTATTACTATTATTATTATTATGCATCTAGCTGGAAGGGACCCCAAGGGTCATCCAGTCCAACCCGCCACAAGGCAGGAATCTACAAAAGAACCACAAAGAAACTGCATTTAATAAAAAGTGGAGGAATTGGGATCTTGAGGAATTAGCTGGTTACAAAACAACGGCTTCAAGCAGTGCTTCATCTGCACAATACATTGTTCAGGTACAGTTTCCAATACATTAAGGGTGGTCTGAGGGGGAAAGCAATGGAGATTTTCACTTTATTTTATATAAATAATAAATTAATTATTATTATTATCATCACAGCCAGTTACTCTGGTGTTGCTGTAGCCAAGGGGAGCTTCCCCGACCCAATTCCAATAAATAAAAATACTATACGGTTAAGGCTGTTGCCATTACTGGAAAAGACATCGATAGGAAAATAAACAGTGCCCTCGTGTGGCCATTACTGGAATAGACATCGATAGGAAAATAAACAGTGCCCTCCTGTGGCCATTACTGGAATAGACTTCAATAGGAAAATAAACAGTGCCCTCCTGTGGCCAGGACTGGAATAGACCTCAATAGGAAAATAAACAGTGCCCTCCTGTGGCCAGGACTGGAATAGACATAGATAGGAAAATAAACAGTGCCCTCCTGTGGCCAGGACTGGAATAGACCTCAATAGGAAAATAAACAGCGACGTCGTGTGGCCATTACTGGAATATACATATATAGGAAAATAAACAGTGTCCTCCTGTGGCCAGGACTGGAATAGACCTCAACAGGAAAATAAACAGTGCCCCCGTGTGGCCATTACTGGAATAGACCTCAATAGGAAAATAAACAGTGCCCTCCTGTGGCCAGGACTGGAATAGACCTCAATAGGAAAATAAACAGTGACGTCGTGTGGCCATTACTGGAATAGACATATATAGGAAAATAAACAGCGACGTCGTGTGGCCATTACTGGAATATACATATATAGGAAAATAAAGTGTCCTCCTGTGGCCATTACTGGAATAGACATGGATAGGAAAATAAACAGTGCCCTCGTGAGGCCAGTACTGGAATAGACATGGATAGGAAAATAAACAGTAGGAAAATACAATGCCACCCATGGAACCTGAGTGAATATCAAGCGTGGGTTGTGTCCAGGAACCTGGGGGATTTCTTTCCCGTGTGCGCATGTTTTCCTCTTTAAATAAACAGCCCATGCAAGTTTCCAGCTCTTAAGGCTATCGAGATTAGCCTGGCCGTCTCAGAAAAATATGGTACCTGGTTAAAGCAATGGTTCATCTGAAGAAATTCAGTTTCCAACCCATTGCTTTGTCCCCTTTAGATGGCCTAACAAGAAAAGGAAAAGGTGACAAACCTCACCAACGTGGGGGAAGCCAGAAGGTGCCAATCAAAGAAATAAAAACACTTTCCTGTATTTTTACTGTATTTTTACTGTGCTGGTTAGGGTGGGTCGGTGTGATATATCAGGACTGGGGGGGGGGTTAAAAATGTTCTTTAGTGTTATGTGTATATTTCTATTTTTCCCCCTTTTACCTTCATGTCTGCAGCTGACTTTTCCTCCACCTCCTCTTCTCCCTTCGTCCGGCGAAGTTTCTTCCTCCTCCTCCTTTTCAGAGCAGGAATTCAGACCTAAGAAATATCAGTAATGTCGATTATTTTCCCAAGAAGGGCAAGAGGGGTCCCCGTCCAAGCAGACATAGAATATTCCCAGCCCAGATTGCAGTGGAAGAAAGAATCAAGCGGGAAAGGAGCCAGCAGACGACTAGCGGGAAGAAATGTGCTTTCCCCCCTGTTTCTTCTTTCTGAAGCCCTTTCCCAAGAATCATATAATTTATTACTATTATTATTGTTATGCATCTAGCTGGAAGGGACCCCAAAGGTCATCCAGTCCAACCCACTGCAAGGCAGGAATCTATAAAAGAACCACAAAGAAACTGCATTTAATAAAAAGTGGAGGAATTGGGATCTTGAGGAATTAGCTGGTTACAAAACAACGTCTTCAAGCAGTGCTTCATCTGCACAATACATTGTTCAGGTACAGTTTCCAATACATTAAGGGTGGTCTGAGGGGGAAAGCAATGGAGATTTTCACTTTATTTTATATAAATAATAAATTAATTATTATTATTATCATCACAGCCAGTTACTCTGGTGTTGCTGTAGCCAAGGGGAGCTTCCCCGACCCAATTCCAATAAATAAAAATACTATACGGTTAAGGCTGTTGCCATTACTGGAAAAGACATCGATAGGAAAATAAACAGTGCCCTCGTGTGGCCATTACTGGAATAGACATCGATAGGAAAATAAACAGTGCCCTCGTGTGGCCATTACTGGAATAGACATCGATAGGAAAATAAACAGTGCCCTCGTGTGGCCATTACTGGAATAGACCTCAATAGGAAAACAGTGCCCTCCTGTGGCCATTACTGGAATAGACATAGATAGGAAAATAAACAGTGCCCTCCTGTGGCCAGGACTGGAATAGACCTCAATAGGAAAATAAACAGCGACGTCGTTTGGCCATTACTGGAATAGACCTCAATAGGAAAATAAACAGTGCCCTCGTGTGGCCATTACTGGAATAGACCTCAATAGGAAAATAAACAGTGCCCTCCTGTGGCCAGGACTGGAATAGACCTCAATAGGAAAATAAACGGAAAAGGACGCTCAGTAATTAGAGCAGATAGAACCGCCGAATCCGGGAAGAGTAGAGGAGGAGGAATCTGCGTTTATATAAATAACAACTGGAGCTCGGACATTAAAAAAATGGACACGCATTGTTCTCCTGACTTGGAGTACCTAGTGGTGAAGTGCCGCGCTTTTTATTTGCCACGTGAGTTTAATGTTGTCATAATAACAGCGGTGTATATACCTCCCGATGCAAACACTATTACAGCTATGGGTCACCTGCTAACTGCTATTAGCAAACAGCAGCGGGCCCACCCGGATGGAGCATTTGTGGTTGCTGGTGATTTCAATCGAGCCGATTTAAGGACTGTGCTTCCTAAGTTCCATCAGTATGTTGATTGTCCCACTAGGGGGGGAAATACCCTAGACCGAGTATATAGCAACATCATGCATGGATACAAGACCAAGCCCTTGCCCAATTTGGGACAGTCAGACCACATATCCTTACTTATGATACCATCATATAGACCTCTCGTACGCAGAATTAGACCATCAACTAGAGAGATACGAGTGTGGCCAGCAGGTGCACCCGAGCAACTTCAAGATTGCTTTCGGAACACTGAATGGTCACTTTTTGTGGAGAATAATGTGGACACATACGCTTCAATAGTACTGTTCTATGTCAAAAGCTGCATTGATGTCGTTACTACCACCAAACAAATACGGGTGTTTCCTAACAACAAGCCCTGGCTAAACAGGGATGTGTATCTTCTGCTAAAGGCAAGGAATGCTGCTTTTCACTCTGGCGATGCGCAACAGTATAGAGAAGCTAGAGCCAAACTGAAAAAGGGCATCAGGGATGCTAAAGCCATGTACTGCCGGAGGATCGTAAAGCATTTTGAGAGCTCCGACCCTCGTCGTGTATGGCAAGGCCTGCGACAAATTACAGGGCAAAATATTAAAAACGAACTGGCTAACAGCAGTGCGCACCTGGCTGATCAGCTGAATCAATTCTTCAGTCGTTTTGAGGTGGGAACTGGAACCACCGTCACTACAGCATTGGCTACCAGCACACCATCAGGAACTATTACTGATAAACAACCACTTTTATTACAGACCTCCGACGTACAACGTGCTTTTCGGAGCATTAATATTAGGAAGGCAGCTGGACCGGATGGAATTATGGGACGAGTTATTAGGGACTGTGCTGCAGAATTAGCTGGTGTATTTACGGACATTTTTAATCTATCCCTGTTGCAGGGTTCTGTCCCTACCTGCCTGAAGACATCGATTATAGTGCCAGTCCCTAAACAGTCAGTGGTGGTATCTCTCAATGACTACAGACCAATAGCCCTAACATCCGTCGTTATGAAATGCTTTGAGAGATTGGTGCTAGATTATATTAAGGCTGGTCTTCCATCCACTCTAGATCCGTTCCAGTTTGCATACAGAAGGAATAGATCTACTGATGATGCTATTTCCATCGCTGTCCATACTGTACTGAGTCATCTAGAACGACAGGGAACCTACGCAAGGCTGTTGTTTGTGGACTACAGTTCTGCCTTTAATACAATTCTACCAGACAGGTTATTCCTTAAAATGACCAATTTGGGTATACATCAGAAGATCTGCTTGTGGGTAAGGAATTTCCTGACCGATAGGCCGCAGACAGTGAGAATGGGGCCTTACCACTCTTCTACTCTAGTATTAAGCACAGGAGCCCCTCAGGGGTGTGTGTTAAGCCCCTTCCTCTATTCCCTGTACACATTTGACTGCACCCCACTGTATAAGTCTAACAAAATCATCAAATTTGCGGATGATACAACAGTGGTGGGGCTCATTAGTGAGAATGATGAGGCTGCTTATAGGAAAGAAGTACAGGGGTTAATTCAATGGTGTAAAGAAAATAATCTTATGCTTAACACCAAAAAAACCAAAGAACTCATAATTGATTTTAGGCGAAAGAAAAGTGTATTTTTACCATTGCACATAAATGGCGAGGAGGTGGAGAGGGTTGGTAGTTTTAAATACCTGGGCACTTACATCTCTGAGGACCTCTCATGGACTGCAAATATTAATATGGTTGTGAGGAAGGTACAGGGGAGGTTGTATTTCCTGAGAATGCTCAGAGGATTGAATCTATCTCAGCACCTACTTCTGTCCTATTATCATAGTACCATTGAGAGTGTCTTAACCTATAGTATATTATCGTGGTATGTTATTGGGCTCCAACTACCAACCCTGGATGAGATCTTCACGTCTCGCAGCTTGAAGAAGGCACACAATATCCTGAGAGATCCCACCCATCCTGCTCACAACCTTTTTGAACTGTTGCCTTCGGGCAGAAGATATAGGACAATGAAAACACGAACCACACGCCTTCTGAATAGTTTCTATCCAAGAGCTCTGATTGCACTAAACAATGATCTCAGGGCCAGTTGTAAGAAATAGCAAGCAGTGAGTAGTAAGGAATGAGATAGGTTTTAGGTTATGCTATGCTTCTAATAGGTTGTGTTATATTCTGGATTATGTATGTTTTAATAGATTATGTCTGAATAGGATGAGAGTGTTGGAGATACGTGCAAATGTGTATGTGAATCCGGTCTTGGGTGTTTGATTTTCGTTGTTGTGTATACTGTGTATATACGGACAATGACAATAAATTTATCTAATCTAAACAGCGACGTCGTGTGGCCATTACTGGAATAGACCTCAATAGGAAAATAAACAGTGCCCTCCTGTGGCCATTACTGGAATAGACATAGATAGGAAAATAAACAGTGCCCTCCTGTGGCCAGGACTGGAATAGACCTCAATAGGAAAATAAACAGTGCCCCCGTGTGGCCATTACTGGAATAGACCTCAATAGGAAAATAAACAGTGCCCTCCTGTGGCCATTACTGGAATAGACCTCAATAGGAAAATAAACAGTGCCCTCCTGTGGCCAGGACTGGAATAGACCTCAATAGGAAAATAAACAGTGCCCTCCTGTGGCCAGGACTGGAATAGACATAGATAGGAAAATAAACAGTGCCCTCCTGTGGCCAGGACTGGAATAGACCTCAATAGGAAAATAAACAGCGACGTCTGTGGCCATTACTGGAATAGACCTCAATAGGAAAATAAACAGCGACGTCGTTTGGCCATTACTGGAATAGACCTCAATAGGAAAATAAACAGTGCCCTCCTGTGGCCAGGACTGGAATAGACCTCAATAGGAAAATAAACAGTGCCCTCCTGTGGCCAGGACTGGAATAGACCTCAATAGGAAAATAAACAGTGCCCTCCTGTGGCCAGGACTGGAATAGACATAGATAGGAAAATAAACAGTGCCCTCCTGTGGCCAGGACTGGAATAGACATAGATAGGAAAATAAACAGTGCCCTCCTGTGGCCAGGACTGGAATAGACCTCAATAGGAAAATAAACAGTGACGTCGTGTGGCCATTACTGGAATATACATATATAGGAAAATAAACAGTGTCCTCCTGTGGCCAGGACTGGAATAGACCTCAACAGGAAAATAAACAGTGCCCTCCTGTGGCCAGGACTGGAATAGACCTCAATAGGAAAATAAACAGTGCCCTCCTGTGGCCAGGACTGGAATAGACCTCAATAGGAAAATAAACAGCGACGTCGTGTGGCCATTACTGGAATAGACATATATAGGAAAATAAAGTGTCCTCCTGTGGCCATTACTGGAATAGACATGGATAGGAAAATAAACAGTGCCCTCGTGAGGCCAGTACTGGAATAGACATGGATAGGAAAATAAACAGTGCCCTCGTGTGGCCAGTACTGGAATAGACATAGATAGGAAAATAAACAGTAGGAAAATACAATGCCACCCATGGAACCTGAGTGAATATCAAGCGTGGGTTGTGTCCAGGAACCTGGGGGATTTCTTTCCCGTGTGCGCATGTTTTCCTCTTTAAATAAACAGCCCATGCAAGTTTCCAGCTCTTAAGGCTATCGAGATTAGCCTGGCCGTCTCAGAAAAATATGGTACCTGGTTAAAGCAATGGTTCATCTGAAGAAATTCAGTTTCCAACCCATTGCTTTGTCCCCTTTAGATGGCCTAACAAGAAAAGGAAAAGGTGACAAACCTCACCAACGTGGGGGAAGCCAGAAGGTGCCAATCAAAGAAATAAAAACACTTTCCTGTATTTTTACTGTATTTTTACTGTGCTGGTTAAGGTGGGTCGGTGTGATATATCAGGACTGGGGGGGTTTAAAAATGTTCTTTAGTGTTATGTGTATATTTCTATTTTTCCCCCTTTTACCTTCATGTCTGCAGCTGACTTTTCCTCCACCTCCTCTTCTCTCTTCGTCCGGCGAAGTTTCTTCCTCCTCCTCCTTTTCAGAGCAGGAATTCAGACCTAAGAAATATCAGTAATGTCGATTATTTTCCCAAGAAGGGCAAGAGGGGTCCCCGTCCAAGCAGACATAGAATATTCCCAGCCCAGATTGCAGTGGAAGAAAGAATCAAGCGGGAAAGGAGCCAGCAGACGACTAGCGGGAAGAAATGTGCTTTACCCCGTTTCTTCTTTCTGAAGCCCTTTCCCAAGAATCATATAATTTATTACTATTATTATTATTATGCATCTAGCTGGAAGGGACCCCAAGGGACATCCAGTCCAACCCGCCACAAGGCAGGAATCTACAAAAGAACCACAAAGAAACTGCATTTAATAAAAAGTGGAGGAATTGGGATCTTGAGGAATTAGCTGGTTACAAAACAACGGCTTCAAGCAGTGCTTCATCTGCACAATACATTGTTCAGGTACAGTTTCCAATACATTAAGGGTGGTCTGAGGGGGAAAGCAATGGAGATTTGCACTTTATTTTATATAAATAATAAATGATTATTTAGTTCCTCTGGAGTTGCGGTAGCCAAGGGGAGCTTCCCCGCCCCAATTCTAATAAATAAAAATACTATACTGTTAATGCTTAGGGGGGAAGAGGCCACGTCCCACTTGGGTGGGTGTGATTAATAATAATAATTTAACATTTAATGGTAATAATAATTTATTACTCTTTCCCAGCCAGCAACAGAGTATTTCTAAACACGATAAAACATAATATACTACAAACCTTTATAAGTTTTATAAGAATAACCATCATAATAATGATAAGAATTTAAAAAGGAAGGTTAATCCTCATTTATTCCCCTTCTCCAGCCACTCCCAACAGAATATTAAAAACGCGAGAAAACGTACTTGCAAATTTCCAGAAGCCTTTTCTAATAATAAAAATAATAAAAATAAAAATAATTTTTTAAGTACTGCGCATAATTCTTTATTGCAATAAAAACGCGCCAAAAGTGCTGCCTCGGCGTCCCGGGCGTGGGAAACAGCTGAGGAGAAGTAGCTGGGAAACAGCTGGGAGGAGAAAGAGCGGGAAAGGGCTGGCCCCGCCAACAGCCCGGCATGGGATTGGCCCAAAGGCCCACCTATCGCCGACGACGGCCCTTCACCAACATGGCGGCGGTGGCGCCTCTTCTGCCCTTTCTTCCCCCCCCCTCTTTCCAGTCCCCTTGCCCTCGTCCAACATGGCCGCCCTAGGAAGCCCCTCGCTCCGCGCACGCGCCCAGCAGGCTCAGCAGCAGCAGTAAACTCGGCGGCGATAGGTCGGCCTGTGGGCCAATCCCAAGTCGCAGTATGGGCGTGCCGGCCGCGTGGCGCTTCTTCTCCTCAGCGTTTCCCTCGCCATTTTCTCGAAGGACGCGCGTGAGTTTGGTCGCCTTGGGAGGAGCGGGCGGGAAATAAGAATAAAGGATTATTATCATGATGGATTTTTATATTCTTCTTCTTACTATTATTATTAAAAAACCTGAGTAAAGTTTGTAATATATTACGTTTTGTCGATTTTTTAAATAATCTGTTGGGGAAGGGGAATAAATGAGGATTAGCCTTCATTTTTAAATTGTTAACATTATTATAATGGTTTTTATTGTAAAAAGGTGAGGGAAGTTTGTAGTATATTACGTTTTATCGCTTTTTAAATTTTCTGCCGGTGGCTGGGAAATAGTAATAAATTATTATAATCATTACTTTTAAAATTATTATTATTAATATAAAAAGGTGAGGGTAGTTTGTAATCTATGATGTTTTATCTTTTATTAATTTTCTGTTGGTGGCTGGGAAAGAGTAATACATTATTATTATCATTAGTTTTATTGTTATTGTTATTATAAAAGGGTGAAAGATGTTTGTAGTATATTACGGTTTATCATTTTAAAAAAAATATTCTGTTGGTGGCTGGGAAAGAGTAATTCATTATTATCATTAAATTATTATTATTATCATTATTATTATTATTATTAATTACACCCACCCAAGGGGGACATGCCCTCTCCCCCCCTAAGCATTAACACTATAGTATTTTTATTTGAATTGGGGGGAGAAGCAACTCCAGAGTAATTGGCTGTGAGAATAATAAAAATTTATTCTTTATATGAAATAAAGTGCAGATCTCCATTGCTTTCCCCCTCAGGCCACCTTGAATGTCTTGGAAACGGCTTGAAGCGGTGCTTTTGTTACCAGCTAATTCCTCCAGATCCCAATTCCGCCACTTATTATTAATATTATTATTATCGTGAAATGAACCCTTGTGGTTCCTTCGTAGATTCCTGCCTTGCGGCGGGTTGGGCTGGATAACCCTTGGGGTCCCTTCCAGCGAGATGCACCATTATGTGATTCTTGGGGAAGGGCTTCAGAAAGCAGAAACAAGAAAAAATAAAGAAGAAAAACACATTTCTTCCAGTTAGTCCGTATGATGGCTCCTATGTAAGTGCGGCTCCTTTCCCACTTGAATCTTTCTTCCCTTGGAATCTGGGCTAGACATACATGTTTGCTTTGACGAAGACCCCTCTTTCCCTTCTTGTGAAAATAATTGGCATTATTGATATTTCTTAGGTCTGCTCTGCTGAATTCCTGTTCTGGAAAGGAGGAGGAGGAGGAAACTTCGCGTGATGAAGGGAGAAGAGGAGGTGGAGGAAAAGTCATGAAGGTAAAAGGGAAAAAATAGAAATATCTATTAACATATAACATATAAGAACATTTTAAAAAAAACCCACTCCTGATATATTACATCCACCCAAGTGGGGCTTGGCCTCATCCCCCGTAACCACCACAGTACAGTACAGTAAAAATATAGTAAAATAATTTTATTTATTTGATTGGGGTAGGCTAGCACCTCCTGGCTTCACCCATGTTGGTGAGGTTTGTCTCCTTTTTCTTGTTCTTGTTAGGCTATCAAAAGGTGACAAAGCAATGGGTTGGAAACTTAATTTATTCAGATGAACCATTGCTTTAACCAGGTAATTACTCAAGGCACCGATTTTTCATCTATCGATTTATCCACATAATCCAACCAGAGATCCAAAAGTGGTTCACTTGCACGTTAAATCTTAAGGTAAATGTTTTGGAAGAGGCATAAATTTAAAAAGATAATTAATTTGCAAGCTGGTCCAGTGAATTAGAGAGGCAGAGCTGGCTGGTTTGTCTAATGGAGCATCCAAAACCCAGTTTGGGTATAGAAGACCCCAGCTTTCAGGGCAACCCTCCATTGTTTAATGTTTGATTTTTTGAGCAGATACTCTGAATTGAACAGCATAAGAATAAATGGGGACCAGCCCCTGCTTTAGTGGGCAGCACTAAAAGCCGTTTGAGTAATTCAGATCAATAAAGTAGGAATATTTAATATTTCCAAACCAGCAACTTCCCACCAGTTTGGGACACTTGCATCAGAATCCAATGTTAAGAGAGGTGCTCTAAAGAAAAGCACTTTCTGCATGTATGAGTCTTAAGAGTAGGCTCATGGTTTTTCCCTTGCCTGGAGGTTAGCATATCTGTAATCAGAACTTCAGGCAGGACAAAAGGGGATGGCAAGGGGGGCTTCCTGGCGGAACCGAGCTTACAGCTGCAGAAGGGTGGATTCCTGCCTTGTAGCAGGTTGGGCTGGATGACCTTTGGGGTCCCTTCCCGATATATACTCACTCACCCACCAGCATATGATTCTTTGGAAAGTGCTTCAGAATACAGTTTGGGGGAGATTGTGTGTGTCAGCCCTTAAAAATCAACTCTGCAATGTTCTCCACAGCAGGGGCGAAGCAAAGATTTAAGACTGTCTCCCGCTATGCACCCAGGCTGGGAGCCCCAATGGCACGGGCCTAAGTGGGCTGAGCCCCTGCAACGGGGGCCCAAACCAAAAGCCAGTTGAATCATTTACATCGAGAAATACTGGGACGGATGTATGCATTTTGGACACTTGCAGCAGTTTGTAATGTTAAGAGAGGTGTTCTAAAGAAAAACACTTTATACACTCATGAGCGTTCCTTAGAGCAGGCTCATGGTTGTTTCCTTTTCTGGAGGTATAAATGTCCTTCGCAGATGTACAATCACCCCGAAGGCTTCAGGCCTCCTCCTGACTGTTGAAAAGCTCCTGGGGAGACTGTAAGCAGCACCTCCTCCGCTCCCAGTCAGCAAAAGGGGATGGCAAGGTGTGCTTCATGGCGCAACTTGCAGCTGCAGTTTAAAGTGCCTTAAAAGTGCCATTTTATAAGGTAACACTGACAGCACAACCAAGGTTGGTGTTTTTTCTCCTGCTTATTCCTGCCTTGCAGTGGGCTGTGCTGGATGACCTTTGGGGTTCCTTCCAGATATAGATATATATGCAGCATCATAGGATTCTTTGGAATGTGCTTCAGAAAGAAGAATCTGAAATAGCATTCCTTTAAGTTAGTTGTATGATGAGAAAGTTGCCTCAGTTTAGGCTGTGACACCTAACAGTTAAATGCTTCCCCCTTTTGGTACTGTGAGCACCAAGGTTGCAGGGGGATCTAAATAAGGGACGCCTGCATATTCCTAAGAGCTAGAAAGTGGCACACAGAATAAGCAGTAAAATATACCTCCCGGTTAGTTGTATGATGGCAAACAGCTTCCCCTTCCCAGCCTGCTACTTTATTCTGTCTTGCACTGCAATACAAACGATGGGTGCCTGTTTTATACTCCTAGTCTTTCAGTTCATCTGAAAGAAAACAGGCCCACAGGTTTGCTGTGTTCCTTAATGTCTGATTTTGTGGATCTATTATCACCCATATGTTTCGTGCATAAGCCTACTTAGGCATGGAAAAGGAAAGGGAGGGGGAGAACGAGGATTCCAGAACTGAGTGGGCTTCCCTGCGCACACTTCAGGGCAGAAGGGGGAGATAGAGGGAACGCTGTGGCAACTCCCCCCAATCTGTCTTCCCTACCTAATCATGGCGGACAAGGTCCCACCTTCAGCGCCTGCCCGGAAGAGGAGCAGCACCCATACAGAGAACGGTAGGAGCCAAATTGTCCAGGGATCTTCTGGGTGAGGGTTTTCTTCACCAACACCAGTGTGCAGTGCATACACAAGTGTAGAAATGAGTCAGAATAAACAGGCTTCCAAAAAAGTATAGTTCTTATACCCTAAATTCCCTTATTCCCCTAACCCCAGCGTCAGGAAGTCAGTTTTGTTTTGGGACTGCCCTGCAATGCACACCTGAGGCCGCAGGTGCAGAGAAATCTCTTTATGAGATGTTTGGTACCTCTAGACAGGTGTGCAACAACCTGGACAATTTGGGGTTGGAGTAAAGTAGGCCACGGAAAGTCTAGTTTTTAACTAGGGGTGAAAGGTCAGAAGTTGTAAGTCTGCTGTTGTAAGTCAAGGGGTTGGGGTTTAGGTCATTGATAGGGTCGGTGTTAGGCTTAGGGGTCAGGATCCGGGCCTCCCCCTGACCTTTGAAATGCTCCCATGGAGGACGTAAGCAGCACGTCCTCTGTTTCCAGTCAAGAATAGTGGATGGCCATGTTGGCTTCCTGGCTGACCTTGCAGCTGCAGTAGAGGTGTGCCACTTAAGAGAACAACATTTGCTGCACAACCAAGGTTGTGGGATTGTTCCCCCTAAGGGACTCCTGCATGTTCCTTCGATGCGGCAGGTTAGACTGGATGACCCTTGGGGTCCCTTCCAGATATAGATATATATGCAGCATCATATGATTCTTTGGAATGTGCTTCAGAAAGAAGAAACAGAAATAGCATTCCTCTAAGTTGTGGGACCCAGGTTGCACTGTGGGTTAAACCACAGAGCTTAGGACTTGCCGAACAGAAGGTCAGCGGTTCAAATCCCCGCCATGGGGTGAGCTCCCGTTGCTGGCTCCCTGCTCCTGCCAACCTAGCAGTTTGAGAGCACATCAAAGTGCAAGTAGACAAATGCTCTGGCAGGAAGGTTAATGGCGGTTCTCAAGGCCAGTAAAGCGAGATGAGCGCCGCAACCCCAGAGTCGGTCACGATTGGACCTAATGGTCAGGGGTCCTTTTACCTTTACGATGGCAAAGTTGCCTCAGTTTAGACTGTGACACCTAACAGTTAAATGCTACCACCTTTTGGTACTGTGAACACCAAGGTTGCAGGGGGGTCTCCATAAGGGACGCCTGCATATTTCTAAGAGCTGCAAAGTGCCATACAAAGATGAACTAGAAAAACATGCCTCCTGCTTAATTGTATGATGGCCAACCACTTCCCAACAGGCTTCCACAGAAGTATAGTCTTTATACCCTAAATGCCCTAATTCCCGTAACCCCAGGTCAGGAAGACAGTTTTGTTTTGGGACTGCAATGCACACCTGAGGCCGCAGGTGCAGAAGAATCTCTTTATGAGATGTTTGGTACTTCTAGACAGGTGCACAACAGCCTGGACAATTTGGGGTTGTAGTAAAGGTGGTCACGGAAAGTAGTTTTTAACTAGGGGTCAAAGGTCAGAAAGAAGGGACACGGGTGGCGCTGTGGGTTAAACCACAGAGCCTAGGACTTGCCAATCAGAAGGTCAGCGGTTCGAATCCCCGCCATGGGGTGAGCTCCCGTTGCTCAGTCCCTGCTCCTGCCACCTAGGAGTTTGAAAGCACGTTAAAGTGCAAGAAGAAAAATAGGTACCGCTCCGGCGGGAAGGTAAATGGCGTTTCCATGCACTGCTCTGGTTCGCCAGAAGTGGCTTAGTCATGCTGGCCCCATGACCCGGAAGCTGTGCGCCGGCCAATAAATTGAGATGTGCGCCACGACTGGACCTAATGGTCACGGGTCCCTTTACCTTTGACAATGGTCAGAAGTTGTAAGTCTGCTGTTGTAAGTCTAGCGGTTGGGGTTGGGGTCATTGTTAGGGTCGGTGTTAGGATTAGGGGTCAGGATCCGGGCCTCCCCCTGACTGTTGAAATGCTCCCAGGGAGGATGTAAGCAGCACGTCCTCTGTTTCCAGTCAAGAATAGTGGATGGCCATGTTGGCTTCATGGCTGACCTTGCAGCTGCAGGAGAGGTGTGCCATTTAAGAGCGCAACATTTGCTGCACCACCAAGGTTGCGGGATTGTTCCCCGTAAGTGACTCCTGCATGTTCCTGCGATGCAGCGGGTTGGACTGGATGACCCTTGGGGTCCCTTCCAGAGGTTTATATACCATCATTATTCTTTGGGAAGGGCTTCTGAAAGAAGAAACAGAAATAGCGTTCCTTAAAGTTAGTTGCAGCCTAACACAGGAAAGTCGCCTCGCTTCCTGTGAGCTCCCTTATTCTTCCTTGCACATTAATTTGAGCTTGGCAGATCCTGTGTCTGTTTTTACACGGATCCGTCTTTCAGTTCTTCTGGAATAATTCGCGCCCCCCCCTTTATTTATCAGGCTGTATGGGGCGTGCTGAATTCCTGCTCCCAACAAGGGGAAGGAGAAGGGGAAGCTTCACCTGACGGAGGGAGGGAGAAGAGGGAATCTTCTGAGACAAGGTGCCAGTGCCAGGGTCCTCCTGATGCTGTCTTGTGGGGCGAGAGGGGTAAAGGGGATCTTTGGGCACAAGATCCAAACAGCTTCTTTAACCAAACACCTGATTAACCCAGCAGTGTGGCAGCCAAAGGAAAGAGAAGCAAAAGAGGTAAGGCAGCTCCCAGACATCTCCATGGAGTTGCAAAAGGCTGGTACATCTGCCTAGGTCCACCTCCATCCACCGGAAAAGCTTCTTAGCAGCAGGGAGCCAAGGGAACGGTGGGAAATACCTAGCTATATCTCTAAATTGGTAAGACCGTGCAGTCCTTACACTTCCACAAGGCCTGGTCTTTTCCAGAGGTGCATCCTGCCTTCTTCAAAGGTGGATTTCAGGTCAAACAGCTGGTTGAAAAGTCTCTTTTCCTCTCCTCACACCCGTAGCCCTGGCAACCTCCCAGAGAACAGTCTCTATTCTTCGATGGTCAGGGAGATTGCACTTTCCCACGGTTTCAAAAAATGGAAACCTTCGCATTTAGTAATCTCTTAATGCAGTTTGGGTGGGGGTGTTTGTGTGTGTCAGCCCTTAAAAATCAACAGTGCAAAGGTTTAAGACCCATCTGCTATGCATATAGGCTGGGAGGCCGAATGGCACGAGACTAAGTGGGCTGAGCCCCTGCAACAGGGGCCAAAACCAAAAGCCAGTTGAATCATATACATTGACAAATACTGGGACAGATGTATGCATTTTGGAAATTTGCTGCAGTTTGTAATGTTACAAGAGGTGTTTTAAAGAAAAAACACTTTATACACTTATGAGCGTTCCCTTAGAGCAGGCTCATGGTTGTTTCCTTTTCTGGAGGTATAAATGTTCACAGCAGATGTACAATCACCCCGAAGGCTTCAGGCCTCCTCCTCACTGTTGAAAAGCTCCTGGGGAGACTGTAAGCAGCACCTCCTCTGCTCCCAGTCAGCAAAAGGGGATGGCAGAGTCTAGGACTTGCCGATCAGAAGGTCAGTGGTTTGAATACGTGCGACGGGGTGAGCTCCCTTTGCAGGGTCCTTGCTCCTGCCAACCTAGCAGTACAAGAGCACGTCAAAGTGCAAGTAGATTAATAGGTACCACTCCGACGGGGAGGTCAATGGCGTTTCTGTGCGCTGCTCTGGTTCGCCAGAAGCGGCTTAGTCATTCTGGCCACATGACCTGGAAGCTGTACGCCAGCTCCCTCTACCAATAACGAGAGATGAGCACCACAACCCCATAGTTGGCCGCGACTGGACCTAATGGTCAGGCGTCTCTTTATCTTTGACAAAGGTCAGAAGTTGTAAGTCTGCTGTTGTAAGTCTAGCAGTTGGGTTTTGGGTCATTATTAGGGCTGGGGTTAGGGGTAAGGGCCTCCCCCTGACAGTTGAAATGCTCCCAGGGAGGATGTAAGCAGCACCTCCTCTGTTTACAGTCCAGAATATTGGATGGCCATGTTGGCTTCATGGCTGAATTTGCAACTGCAGGAGAGGTGGGGATCCCTGAGCTATAATTAAGCAGCCTTCAAAGTGCCAATTAAGAGCGCAACATTTGCTGCACAACCAAGGTTGCGGGATTGTTCCCCGTAAGGGAGTCCTACATGTTCCTGCGATGCAGTGGGTTAGACTGGATGACCCCTGAGGTCCCTTCCAGAGGTTTATATTCCATCATTATTCTTTGGAAAGGGCTTCAGAAAGAAGAAAAAGAAATAGCATTCCTTAAAGTTAGTTGCAGCCTAACCCAGGAAAGTCGTCTCTCTTCCTGTTTTCTCCCTTATTCTTCCCTGCTCATTAATTGGTTCTTGGCAGATCCTGTGCCTCTTTTTACACAAACTCCTCTTTCAGATCTTCTGGAAAAAATCCGCCCCCCTGTTATTTCCCAGGTTTCTATGGGCTGTGCTGAATCCCAAAAAGGGGGAGGAGGAAGGGGGAAGTTTCACCATACAGAGGGAGGGAGAAGAAGGGCTCTCTTGTTGCTTCCTTGTGGGGTGAGAGGTGGAAAGGGGATCTTTTGAGACAAGTCCCAAACACCACCTTTAACCAAACACCTGATTTGCCCAGCAGCTTGGCATCGAAAGGAAAGAGAAGAAAAAGAGGCAAGGCAGCAGTGGAAAAAGATGGGTTGCCTGCATGGGCTCTGCTTTATTCCTTTATGTCGAATACTACATCTGCCTAAGTCCACTTGCGTCCACTGGAAAAGCTTCTTAGCAGCAAGGAGTAAAGGGAACGGTGGGAAATACCTAGCTATCTCTCTAAATCGGTAAGACCGCACAGTCCCCACACTTCCACAAGGCCTGGTCCTTTCCAGAGGTGCAGCCTGCCTTCTCCACAGGTCGATTTCAGCTCAAACAGCTGGTTGAAGTTTCTCTTTTCCTCTCGTCACACCCTCCCAGAGAACAGTCTCTATTCCTCAATGGCCAGGGAGATTGTATTTTCTCACGGTCGCTCAAAAAAATGAAACCCTAGCATTTAGTAATCTCTTAATACAGTTTTGGGGTGTGTTGTGTGTGTCAGCCCTTAAAAATCAATGGTGCAAAGATTTAAGACTGTTCCCCGCTGTGCTCCTAGGAAGGGAGCCCCAATGGCATAAGACTAAGTGGGCTGAGCCCCTGCAACAGGGGCCAAAACCAAAAACCAATTGAATCATTTACATTGATAAATACTGGCACGTACGTATGCGATTTGGAAATTTGCAGCAGTTTGTAATGCTAAAAGAGGTGTTCTAAAGAAAAACACTTTATACACTTATGAGCGTTCCCTTAGAGCAGGTTCATGGTTGTTTCCTTTTCTGGAGGTATAAATGTTCTTAGCAGATGTACAATCCTCCCCGAAGGCTTCAGGCCTCCTCCTGACTGTTGAAAAGCTCCTGGGGAGACTGTAAGCAGCACCTCCTCCGCTCTCAGTCAGCAAAAGGGGAGGGATGGCAAGGTGTGCTTCATGGCGCAACTTGCAGCTGCAGTTTAAAGTGCCTTAAAAGTGCCCTTTCATAGGGCAAGACTGACGGCACAACCAAGTTTGGTTGGTTCTCCTGCATATTCTTACCTTTCAGTGGGTTGGGCTGGATGACCCTTGGGGTCCTTTCCAGATATAGATATATATGCAGTATCATATGATTCTTTGGAATGTGCTTCAGAAAGAATTGATAGAAATGGCATTCTTTTAAGTTACGGGACGCGGTTGGCGCTGTGGGTTAAACCACAGAGCCTAGAACTTTGCGATCAGAAAGTCGGCGTTTCGAATCTGCGCAACGGGGTGAGCTCCCGTTGGTCGGTCCCTGCTCCTGCCAACCTGGCAGCTTGAAAGCACACCAAAGTGGAAGTATATAAATGGGTAGCGCTTCGGCGGGATGGTAAACGGAATTTCCGTGCGCTGCTCTGGTTCGCCAGAAGCGGCTTACTCATGCTGGCAACATGACCTGGAAGCTGTACGCCAGCTCCCTCTACCAATAAAGCGAGATGAGCACTGCAGCCCCAGAGTTGGTCATGACTGGACCTAATGGACAGGGGTCCTTTTGCCTTTGACAAAGGTCAGAAGTTGTAAGTCTGCTGTTGTAAGTGGAGGTGTTTGGGTCGTTATTAGAGTCGGGGTTAGGGGTTAGGGCCTCCCCCTGACAGTTGAAATGCTCCCAGGGAGGATGTAGGAGAGGTGTGGATCCCTAAACTATACCTAAGCAAACTAAAGTGCCATTTAAGAGGGCAATATTTGCTGTGCAACCAAGGTTTCAAGATTGTTCCCCCTAAGGGACTCCTGCATGTTCCTGCGATGCAGCGGGTTGGACTGGATGACCCTTGGGGTCCCTTCCAGAGGTTTATATTCCATCATTATTCTTTGGAAAGGGCTTCAGAAAGAAGAAAGAGAAATAGCATTAAATGTTCTTAGGAAATTTACAATCACCCCGAAGGCTTCAGGCCTCCTCCTGACTGTTGAAATGCTCCTGGGGAGTCTGTAAGCAGCACCTCCTCCGCTCCCAGTCAGCAGAAGGGGAGGGATGGCAAGGTGTGCTTCATGGCGCAACTTGCAGCTGCAGTTTAAAGTGCCTTAAAAGTGCCCTTTCATAGGGCAAGACTGATAGCACAACCAAGGTTGGTGTTTTTTCTCCTGCATATTCCTGCCTTGCCGTGGGCTGGGCTGGGTGACCCTTGAGGTCCCTTCCAGATACAGATATATATTCAACATATGATTCTTTGGAATGTGCTTCAAAAAGAAGAAACAGAAGTTTGTGGAGTAAACGATGAAGTACAAACGATGGGTGCCTCTTTCATACTCCTACTCTTTCAGTTCAGTTCTTTCAGATTTTGTGGATTTATTATCACCAATATATTTCAGGCATAAGCCTAGTTAGGCATGGAAAAGGAAAGGGAGGGGGAAAACGAGGATTCCTGAAGCGAGTGGGCAGAAGGGGGAGACGGAGAGAAAGCTCTGCCTTCTCCCCCCTAATCTGTCTTCCCTCCCTAATCATGACAGACAAGGCCTTCATCCCACCTTCAGCGCCTGCCTGGAAGAGGAGCAGCACCCATACAGAGAACGGTAGGAGCCAAATTGTCTTGGGATCCTCTGGGTTTGAGGGGTTGAGCGTTGGGACGGTCCCTCTGTCTCCTGAAGCAGTGCGTTTTCACCATGATTGGCCTGCGGTTTCCTTCACCAACACCAATGGCAGAATAAACAGGCTTCTAAAAAAAATGAAAGTCTTTATCCCCTAACCCTAATTCCCCTAACCCTTGGGTCTGGAAGTAGTTTTGTTTTGTGACTGCCCTGCAATGCACACCTGAGGCTGCTGGTGCAGAGAAATCTCTTTATGAGATGTTTTCCCTAATGAAAATGGTACTTCTAGCCTGATGCAAAGCAACCTGGACAATTTGGGGTTGGAGTAATGAAGGCCACGGAAAGTCTAATTGTTAAACTAGGGGTCAAAAGTCAGAAAAAAGGGACGCAGGTGGCACAGTGGGTTAAACCACAGAGCCTAGGACTTGCCCATCAGATGGTTGGTGGTTCAAATCCCCACGCCAGGGTGAGCTCCTGTTGCTCGGTCCCTGCTCCTGCCAACCTAACATTTTGAAAGTGTTTATGTGCGTTGCTCTGGTTCGCCAGAAGCCTCTTACATGACCCGGAAGTTGTACGCTGGCTCCTGCCAACAAAGCGAGATGCGCACCTCAACCCCAGAGTTGGTACACGACTGGACCTAATCGTCAGGTGTCCTTTTGCTTTTGACAAAGGTCAGAAGTTGTAAGTCTGCTGTTGTAAGTGTAGGCGTTAAGGTTTGGGTCATTGTTAGGGTTGGGGTTAGGCTTGGGGGTCAGGGTCAGGGCCTCCCCCTGACTGGTGAAATGCTCCCAGGGAGGATGTAAGCAGCACTTCCTCTGTTTCCAGTCCAGAATAGTGCATGGCCATGCTGGCTTCCTGGCTGAACTTGCAGCTGCAGGAGAGGTGTGCCATTTAAGAGGGAAACATTTGCTGCAGAACCAAGGTTGCGGGATTGTTCCCCGTAAGGCACTCCTGCATTTTCCTGTGTTGCAGCGGGTTGTGCTGGATGACCCTTGGGGTCTCTTCCAGAGGTTTATATACCATCATTATTCTTTGGAAAGGGCTTCAGAAAGAGGAAAGAGAAATAGCATTAAATGTTCTTAGGAGATTTACAACCATCCTGAAGGCTCTAGGCCTCCTCCTGACTGTTGAAATGCTCCTGGGGAGACTGTAAGCAGCACCTCCTCAGCTCCCAGTCAGGAAAAGGGGATAGCAAAGTGTGCTTCATGGCGCAACTTTCAGCTACAGTTTAAATTGCCTTAAAAGTGTGATTGACATTATTGATATTTCTTAGGTCTGCTCTGCTGAATTCCTGTTCTGGAAATGAGGAGGAAACTTCGCATGATGAAGGGAGAAGAGGAGGAGGAGGAGGAAAAGTCATGAAGGTAAAAGGGAAAAAAATAGAAAGACATATTAATATGTAACATATAGGAACATTTTTAAACAACCCCACTCCTGATATATTACACCTATCGAAGTGGGGCTTGGCCTCATCCCCCCTAACCACCACAGTACAGTACAGTAAAAATACAGTAAAATAATTTTATTTATTTTATTGTGGTAGGCTAGCACCTCCTGGCTTCACCCATGTTGGTGAGGCTTGTCTCCTTTTTCCTGTTCTTTTTCCTGTTCTATTGAAAGGTGGCAAAGCAATGTGTTTTTGAAACTTAATTTCTTCTGATGAACCATTGCTTTAACCAGGTAATTACTCAAGGCACTGATTCTTTCACCTATCGATTTATTCACATAATCCAAGCGGAGATTAATTAGCATCCCAAAGTGGTACACTTGCACGTTAAATCTTAAGATAAATGTTTTGGAAGAGGCATAAATTAAAAAAGAAAATTAATTTCCAAGGAAGCCCAGTGAATTAGAGAGGCAGTGAGCTGGCTGATTTGTCTAACGGAGCACCCCTAAACCCAGTTTGGGTCTAGAAGACCCAGTTTGCCCTCTCCCCAGCCTTCATGGCAGCCCTCCATTGCTTTCTGTTTGATTTTTTGAGCAGATACTCTGAATTGAACATCAGCAGAAGAAATGGGGATCAGCCCCTGCTGTAGTGGCCAGCACTTGAAGCCGTTTGAGTAATTCAGATTAATAATGTCGGAATAGTTAATATTTACAAAACGGAAACTTGACACCAGTTTTAGACACTTGCATCAGCTTGCAATGTCAAGAGAGGTGCTCTAAAGAAAAGCACTTTATACACTTATGAGCATTCCCTTAGAGCAGGCTCAGGGTGGTTTCCTTTTTCTGGAGGTATAAATGTTCTCAGCAGATGTACAATCTCCCCGAAGGCTTCAGGCCTCCTCCTGACTGTTGAAAAGCTCCTGGGGAGACTGTAAGCAGCACCTCCTCCGCTCCCAGTCAGCAAAAGGGGATGGCAAGGTGTGCTTCATGGCGCAACTTGCAGCTGCAGTTTCAAGTGCCTTAAAAGTGCCCTTTCATAGGGCAAGACTGACAGCAGAAGCAAGGTTGGTGGTTCTCCTGCATGTTCCTGCCTTGCAGTGGACTGGGCTGGATGACCCTTGAGGTCCCCTCCAGATATAGATACATATGCAGCATCATAGGATTCTTTTGGAATGTGCTTCAGAAAGAAGAAGCAGAAGTAACATTCCTTTAAGTTAGTTGTTTGATGGCAAAGTTGCCTCAATTTAGGCTGTGCCACCTAACAGTTAAATGCTTCCACCTTTTGGTACTGTGAGCACCAAGGTTGCAGGGGGGTCTCCATAAGGGACGCCTGCATATTCCTAAGAGCTGCATGGTGCCACACAAAGAAGAAAAAGGAAAACATACCTCCCGGTTAGTTGTATGATGGCAAACAGCTTCCCCTTCCCAGCCTGCTACTTTATTCTGTCTTGCACTGCAATACAAACGATGGGTGCCTGTTTTATACTCCTAGTCTTTCAGTTCATCTGAAAGAAAACAGGCCCACAGGTTTGCTGTGTTCCTTAATGTCTGATTTTGTGGATCTATTATCACCCATATGTTTCGTGCATAAGCCTACTTAGGCATGGAAAAGGAAAGGGAGGGGGAGAACGAGGATTCCAGAACTGAGTGGGCTTCCCTGCGCACACTTCAGGGCAGAAGGGGGAGATAGAGGGAACGCTGTGGCAACTCCCCCCAATCTGTCTTCCCTACCTAATCATGGCGGACAAGGTCCCACCTTCAGCGCCTGCCCGGAAGAGGAGCAGCACCCATACAGAGAACGGTAGGAGCCAAATTGTCCAGGGATCTTCTGGGTGAGGGTTTTCTTCAGCAACACCAGTGTGCAGTGCATACACAAGTGTAGAAATGAGTCAGAATAAACAGGCTTCCAAAAAAGTATAGTTTTTATACCCTAAATTCCCTAATTCCCCTAACCCCAGCGTCAGGAAGTCAGTTTTGTTTTGGGACTGCCCTGCAATGCACACCTGAGGCTGCAGGTGCAGAGAAATCTCTTTATGAGATGTTTTCCCTAATGAACATGGTACCTCTAGACAGGTGCGCAAGAACCTGGACAATTTGGGGTTGGAGTAAAGAAGGCCAAGGAAAGTAGTTTTTAACTAGGGGTCAAAGGTCAGAAAGCAGGTGGTGCCGTGGGTTAAACCACAGAGCTTAGGTCTTGCCGATCAGAATCTGTGCGCTGGGGTGAGCTCCCTTTGCAGGGTCCCTGCTCCTGCCAACCTAGCAACTTGAAAGCACGTCAAAGTGCAAGGAGATAAATGGGTACCACTCCGGTAGGAAGGTCAACGACGTTTCTGTGCGCTGCTCTGGTTCGCCAGAAGCGGCTTAGTCATGCTGGCCCCATGACCCGGAAGCTGTATGCCGGCATTAAAGTGAGATGTGCACTGCAATCCCAGAGTCGGACACGACTGGACCTAATGGTCAGGGGTTCCTTTACCTTTGACAAAGGTCAGAAGTTGTAAGCCTGCTGTTGTAAGTCTAGTGGTTGGGGGTTGGGTCATTATTAGGGTCAGGGTTAGGGAGAGACTTGGGGTTAGGCTTAGGGGTCAGGATCAGGGCCTCCCCCTGACTGTTGAAATGTTCCCAGGGAGGATGTAAGCAGCACTTCCTCTGTTTCCAGTCAAGAATAGTGATGGCCATGTTGGCTTCATGTCTGCACTTGGTGCTGCAGGAGAGGTGTGTCACTTAAGAGCGCAACATTTGCTGCACAACCAAAGTTGCAGGATTGTCCCCCGTAAGGGACTCCTGCATGTTCCTGCGATGCGGCAGGTTAGACTGGATGACCCTTGGGGTCCCTTCCAGATATAGATATATATGCAGCATCATATGATTCTTTGGAATGTGCTTCAGAAAGAAGAAACAGAAATAGCATTCCTCTAAGTTGTGGGACCCAGGTTGCACTGTGGGTTAAACCACAGAGCCTAGGACTTGCCGAACAGAAGGTCAGCGGTTCAAATCCCCGCCATGGGGTGAGCTCCCGTTGCTGGCTCCTTGCTTTTTCCAACCTAGCAGTTTGATAGCACGTCAAACTTCAAGAAGATAAATTCTCTGGCAGGAAGGTTAAGAGCGGTTCCATGCGCTGCTCTGGTTCCCCGGAAGCTGTCCCTCGGCCAGTAAAGCGAGATGAGCGCCGCAACCCCAGAGTCAGTCACGACTGGACCTAATGGTCAGGGGTCCTTTTACCTTTACAATGGCAAAGTTGCCTCAGTTTAGACTGTGACACCTAACAGTTAAATGCTACCACCTTTTGGTACTGTGAACACCAAGGTTGCAGGGGGGTCTCCATAAGGGACGCCTGTATATTCCTAAGAGGTGCAAAGTGCCACACAAAGAAGAACCAGAAAAACATACCTCCTGCTTAGTTGTATGATGGCCAACCACTCCCCAACATGCTTCCCCAGAAGTATATAACCTAAATGCCCTAATTCCCGTAACCCCAGGGTCAGGAAGACAGTTTTGTTTTGGGACTGCAATGCACACCTGAGGCCGCAGGTGCAGAAGAATCTCTTTATGAGATGTTTGGTACTTCTAGACAGGTGCACAACAGCCTGGACAATTTGGGGTTGGAATAAAGAAGGTCACGGAAAGTAGTTTTTAACTAGGGGTCAAAGGTCAGAAAGAAGGGACACGGGTGGCGCTGTGGGTTAAACCACAGAGCCTAGGACTTGCCAATCAGAAGGTCAGTGGTTCGAATCCCCGCCATGGGGTGAGCTCCTGTTGCTCAGTCCCTGCTCCTGCCACCTAGGAGTTTGAAAGCACGTTAAAGTGCAAGAAGAAAAATAGGTACCGCTCCGGCGGGAAGGTAAATGGCGTTTCCATGCACTGAAATGCTCCCAGGGAGGATGTAAGCAGCACATCCTCTCTTTCCAGTCCAGAATAGTGGATGGCCATGTTGGCTTCATGGGTGACCTTGCAGCTGCAGGAGAGGTGTGCCATTTAAGAGGGAAACATTTGCTGCACAACTAAGGTTGTTCCCCATGAGGGACTCCTGCGATGCAGCGGGTTGGACTGGATGACCCTTGGGGTCCCTTCCAGAGGTTTATATTCCATCATTATTCTTTGGAAAGAGCTTCAGAAAGAGAAATAGCGTTCTTTAAAGTTAGTTGCAGCCTAACACAGGAAAGTCGCCTCGCTTCCTGTGAGCTCCCTTATTCTTCCTTGCACATTAATTTGAGCTTGGCAGATCCTGTGTCAGTTTTACACGGATCCCTCTTTCAGTTCTTCTGGAATAATTCGCCCCCCCCCCCTTATTTCTCAGGCTGTATAGGCTGTGGTGAATTCCTGCTCCCAAAAAGTGGTAGCAGAAGGAAGGGGGCAGTTTTGCGTGACAAAGGGAGGGAGAAGAGTGGCGAGAGGGGGAAAGGGGATCTTTTGAGAGGAGATCCAAAGACCTCCTTTAACCAAACACCTGATTCGTCCAGCAGCGTGGCAGTGAAAGGAAAGAGAAGAAAAAGAGGCAAGGCAGCAGTGGAAAAAGATGGGTTTCCTGCATGGGCTTGCTTTATTCCTTAATGTCGAATGCTACATCTTCCTAAGTCCACTACTACTCACCGGAAAAGCTTCTTAGCCGCAAGGAGCCAAGGGAACGGTGGGAAATACCTAGCTATCTCTCTAAATCTGCAAGACCGCACAGTCCCCACACTTACACAAGGCCTGGTCCTTTCCAGAGGTGCAGCCTGCCTTCTCCACAGGTCGATTTCTGCTGAAACAGCTGGTTGAAGTGTCTCTTCCTATCCTCACACCCATAACCCTGGCAACCTCCCAGAGAACAGTCTCTATACCTCGACTATCAGGGAGATTGTATTTTCCCACGTCTCTCCAGATAGTGAAACCCTTTCATTTACTAATCTCTTAATGCAGTTTTGGGGTGTGTTTGTGTGTGTCAGCCCTTAAAAATCAAGTGTGCAAAGATTTAAGCCTGTCCCCCGCTATGCACCTAGGCTGCGAGCCCCAATGGCACGAGACTAAGTGGGCTGAGCCCCTGCAACAGAGGCCAAAACCAAAAGTCAGTTGAATCATTTACATTGACAAATACTGGGACGGATGTATGCATTTTGGAAATTTGGAGCAGTTTGTAATGTTAAGAGAGGTGTTTTAAAGAAAAAACACTTTATACAATCAGGAGCATTCCCTTAGAGGAGGCTCATGGTGGTTTCTTTTTTCTTGTGGCATAAATGTTCTTAGCTTATGAACAAGCACCCCGAAGGTGTCAGGCCTCCTCCTGGCTGTTGAAATGCTCCTGGGGAGACTGTAAGCAGCACCTCCTCCGCTCCCAGTCAGGAAAAGGGGGGGGGGATGGCAAGGTGTGCTTCATGGGGCAACTTGCAGCTGCAGTTAAAAGTGCCTTAAAAGTGCCCTTTCATAGGGCAAGACTGACAGCACAACCAAGGTTGGTGGTTCTCCTACATATTCTTACCTTTCAGTGGGCTGGGCTGGATGACCTTGGGGTCCAGCTTTATAGGATTCTTTGGAATCTGCTTCAGAAAGAAGAAACAGAAGTTTGTGGAATTAACGATGCAGTCCAAACTATGGGTGCCTCTTTTATACTCCCACTCTTTCAGTTCATCTGAAAGAAATCATGCCCACTGATAAATTCTCTGTGCTTCGTTCCTTATTGTCAGATTTTGTGGATTTATTATCACCCATATGTTTTGGGCACAAGTCTATTTATGCAGAGTAAACAAAAGGTCTCTTGGGGAGACTGTAAGCAGCACCACCTCCTCTCGTAGTCAGCCAAGGGGATGGCAAGGTGTGCTTCATGGCGCAACTTGCAGCTGCAGTTAAAAGTGCCTTAAAAGTGCCCTTTCATAGGGCAAGACTGACAGCACAACCAAGGTGGGTGGTTCTGCATTTTCCTGCCTTGCAGTGGGCTGGGCTGAATGACCCTTGAAGTCCCTTCTAGATATATATATTACTACAGCATCATACATTTCTTTGGAATGTGGTAGAGAAAGAATAAAAATAGTATTACTTTAAGTTAGTTGTATGATGGGAAAGTTTCTTCACTTTAGGCTGTGACACCTACCAGTTAAATGCTTCCACCTTTTGGTACTGTGAGCACCAAGTTTGCAGGGGGGTCTCCATAAGGGACACTTGCATATTCCTAAGAGCTAGAAAGTGCCACAGAAAGAATAAGCAGTAAAACATACCTCCAGGTTAGTTGTATGATGGCCAACTGATTTTCCTTCACTGCCAGCTACTTTATTCTGTCTTGCATAGCAATACAAACGATGGATGTGTGTTTGATATTCCTACTCTTTCAGTTCATCTGAAAGAAATCAGGCCCACTGATATTTGTATGTATGGGCTTTGCATTTATTATCACCCACGTGTTTTGTACATAAGGCTAATGGGCATGGAAAGGGAATGGGTGGGGGAAATGAGGATTCCTGATGTGAGTGGGTTTCCCTGCACACACTTCTGGGCAGAAGGGGGAGATGGAGAGAGCGCTCTGCCTTCTCCCCCCTAATCTGTCTTCCCTCCATAATGATGACAGACAAGGCCTTCATCCCATCTTCAGCGCCTGCCTGGAAGAGGAGCAGCACCCATACAGAGAACGGTAGGAGCCAAATTGTCTTGGGATATCCTGTGTTTGAGAGGGTGAGCGTTGGGATGGGACCCTTTTCTCCTGAAGCAGTGGGCTTGCACCAGGATTGGTCTGCGTTTTCCTTCAGCACACAACTGCAGTGCACACACAACTGCAGAAGCGAGTCATAATAAACAGGCTTCCAAAAAATTATAGTCTCTTTTCCCTAACTCTAATTCCCTTAACCCTTGTGTCAGGAAGACAGTTTTCTTTTTCGCAGTGACCTGCAATGCACACCTGACGCCGCTGATGCAGAGAAAGCTCTGAGATGTTTTCCTCTAATGAAAATTTTACTTCTCGCCAAATGCACAACAAACAGGACAAATTTAGGTTGGAGTAAAGGCCACAGGAAGTAGTTTTTAACTAGGGTTCAAAGGTCAGAAAGAAGGGATGCATATGGTGCTGTCGGTTCAACCACGGAGCCTAGGATTTGCAGATTAGAAGGTTGGGATTTTGAATCCACATGACTGGATCAATTCCCTTTGTGGGGGCTCTGCTGCTGCCAACCTACCAACTTGAAAGCGCATCAAAGTGCAAGGAGATAAATGGGTACTCCGGCAGTAAGGTAACCGGTGTTTCCGTGCACTGCTCAGGTTTGCCCTAAGTGGCTTGGGCATGCCGGCCACATGGTCTGGAAGCTATATGCCAGTTTCCTCAGCAAGCAAAGCGAGATGTGCGCTGCCACCCCAGAGTTGGCCACGAGTGGACCTAATGGTCAGGGGTCCCTTTACCTTTTACAAACCTCTGATGTTGTAAGTCTGTTGTGTCAGGGTTGGGCTCAGGTTCAGGGCCCCCCTCCTGACTCTATAAATGCTCCTAGGGAGGGTATAAGCAGCACTTCCTCTGCTTGCAGTCAAGAATAGTGGATGCCCATGTTAGCTTCATGGCTGAACTTGAAGCTGCAGGAGAGTTGCAGATCCCTGCAGTAGCCTTCAAAGCGTCATTTAACAGATAAACATTTGGTGCGCAAGTAAGGTTGCGGGATTGTTCTCCTTAAGGGATTCCTGCATTTTCCCCTGTTGCAGCAGGTTGGACTGGATGACCCTCGAGGTCCCTTCCAGTGGTTTATATACCATCATTATACTTTGTAAAGGAAGAGAAATAGTGTTAAATGTTCCTAGCAGATGTAGAATCCCCCCGATGGTTCCAGGCCTCCTCCTGACTTTTGAAATGCTCCTGGGAAGACTGTAAGCAGCACCTCCTCCGCTCCCAGTCAGCAAAAGGGGATGGCAAGGTGTGCTTCATGGTGCAACTTGCAACTGCAGGAGAGGTGTGCCATTTAAGAGGGCAACATTTGCTGCACACCTTAACCCCAGCTGTAGTTTAAAGTGCCTTAATGCCCTTTCATAGGGCAAGGCTGACAGCACAACTAAGGTTGGTGGTTCTCCTGCAGATTCCTGCCTAGCAGCGTGTTGGGCTGGATGACCCTTGAGGTCCCTTCCAGATATAGATTTGTACACCATCATGTGATTCTTCAGAATGTCCTTCAGAAAGAAGAAACAGAAAGAGCAGTAGTTAGTTGTATGATGGGAAAGTTTCTTCACTTTATGATGATACTCCTACCAGTTAAATGCTTCCTCCTCTTGGTACTGTGCGCACCAAGGTTGCAAGAGGATCTCTATAAGGGACGCTTGTACATTCCTATGAGCTAGGAAGTGGCACACAGAATATGCAGTAAAACATACCTCCAGGTTAGTTAGATGATGGCCAACCACTTTGCCTCCACTTCCACTGGGTTA